>NC_081412.1:657412710-658612710 GCF_030272615.1 Cryptomeria japonica
ATAATCCCCAACAAATGCACCTCGTACAACCCTCTAACCCTAAAATCGTAGATCAAATACTACATTTGCAAAGAACAAACAAAAAAATGCTCATTACAAGAGATAAACACGAGAAATAAGCAATAAAACCACACACATAAAAAATGTAGACAATAGAAGTGGAAAACGTCAAATTGAAAAGGTACCCGAATTTGGCAACTGAAAACAATTACCTGCCTTCTACACAGACGAATGATTAAACCAAACACAACCAACAACACTCGTTCTAGCAAAACCACCAAAACCCTCAAGAAGGCCAGACACAATGACAATGAAAACAATGTCAACACAATGAAAACCCAAAATTAATTGTAAATTGCATTTGCAACCACAACAAAGATAAAAATGTGGGGAATAGTAACCCAAAAAATGCCCAAGTATAGGAAAGATGGTTGAGGATAGCCAAGTCTTTAGCTGCATTTAATGTGGGCTCTTTGTGTAACTACCAAAGCCATCAATACAAGACGTGGTAGGTTCTATATGATCTCACCGCCACGTTCCTCTCGAAAAAAGAAGACGATGACGTGGTTATAGCTATCTTATCATCGTGTAGCCAAAAGACGACGTGGAAGAAGATGTATTGTCATCACCCAAGAAAGAAGGGCTCATCGGAAACATACCGGAAAATAAGGCTGACACTTTGGTGGGCCCACACAAATAACCTATCTGCTAATTAAAAAATTAAAACTAAGAGATGATCTAGTATAATATTCATAAATAGGTGGGCAATAAAAAAGCATATTTGAACGTTTAAACAAGATCAAGTAAATGAAGGACAACAATTCAAAAGGTTAAGCCCCAACATAACATCTTCAAATATGATTTATGATAGAAACTATGTGAGAATTTTTTTATTTTATTTTAAAAATGAATAGGGGTATTTAATTTTTTACATTAATTAAAAGATCATAGTATAATATTCATTGAAAATGGTTAATTAAAAAGTATATTTGAAATATTAAATGGGGTCAAGTCCAAATGAAGGACAACAATTCAAAAGACTAAGTCCAAACATAACATTAAAAAAAATTAAACCTAAGAGATAATAACATAATATTCATAAAAACAAGGTGGATAATAAAAAATGCACACTTCAAATTATAAACTAGATTAAGTCTAAATGGAGCACAACAATTCATAGGTTGAGTCCAAACATAACAATCATTACAAATATGGTTTGTGATAGTAAAAAAAATGCGTCAAAATCTTTTAATTTATTTTTTAAAATGAATAAGCATATTTAAATTTTTAAACTAATTTTAAAATAATAGTATAATATCCATTAAAAAATGGGTAATGAAAAAGTAAATTTAAAAATTTAAACAGGATCAAGTCTAAATGAAGGACAAGAATATAAAAGGCTAAGCCCAAATATAACATTAAAAAAAATTAAAATTAAGAGATGGTAATATAATATTTATAAAAAATGTGGGTAATAAAAAAGAACACTTGAAAGTCTAAACAAGATCAAGTTAAATAAGAGATGCAAAGCATCATGTTCCTGCCGTTAGTTTAGAGTAGATAAAAGTACATATGAAGATAGAGGGGGAGAGGAAGAGAGAGGGAGAGGGAGAGGGAGAGGGAGAGGGAGAGTTATAATCCCTATAAAAACAAGGGATGCAATGTGTCAAGTTCCTACCAATATTCTGGTTAGTTTAGAGTAGAAAATAGAAAAGGATTTGGTTAGTTTTGAGATAGAGGGGGAAAGAGTGAGAGAGGAAGGAGAAAAAGAAAAGTAGTAAAAAAAAAGGTATTGAGGGAGGCAAATAAAATGAGAGAGAGAGAGAGAGAGAGAGAGAGAGAGAGAGAGAGAGAGAGAGAGAGAGAGAGAGAGAGAGAGAGAGAGAGAGAGAGAGAGAGAGAGAGAGAGAGAGATGAGTGCAAAAGGAGGAAGAGATAGAGATATATATAACTTGGGAAAGATATAAGAGTCGAGAGAGAGATATAAATATATATAGAGGGAAAGATGTCCAAAAGAGGGGAGTAAGAGGATATGGAGAATTAGAGATAGAAAGAGATAATGTGAGAGAGAGAGAGAGAGAGAGAGAGAGAGAGAGAGAGAGAGAGAGAGAGAGAGAGAGAGAGAGAGAGAGAGAGAGAGAGAGAGAGAGAGAGAGAGAGAGAGAGAGAGAGAGAGAGGGGGGGGGGGGGGCAGAATGAGATATAAAGTTAGAGATAGAGAGAAAGAGAGAGATAGAGAGAGAAACGAAGAATTTGTGTTTGAGTGAGAGAGATATAGAGATAGAAATAGGAAAGGAGTAATATGGTGTGTGTGTGTGTGTGTGTGTGTGTGTGTGTGTGTGTGTGTGTGTGTGTGTGACTGACTGGGAGATTTTATATTGTTAAAATAAATTAAGACATGATCTTATATAAACCAACTTAATGTGTAATTTGAAATAATTTAGATTTTCACTGACTCATTATTAATAGAAAAAGAACAACAAATAAAGTGTATAATATATATAGTGGACGAATCTAAACTCTTAAAATATACAAAATAAACTAAATTGTTTAGCAACTCCATAAAATCATCTTAATATGTAATTTGAAATAATTTAGATTTTAGAATGATTAATAATAAGAAAAAAATAATTTGAAATTTGAAATTTACATCACCACACACAAACGTAAATCAAATAAATATTGGATAAATTTATTAGATAAATCTAAACTTTCAAAATATACAAAATAAACTAAAACTAATACGAAATTTAAATTATTTAGCAACTTCTCCATAGAAAATATTAATTTATACACTAATTGGTATGGATCAAAAGCTTTCAATCTAAAGACTATGTATTTAGAAATAGGAATAGTTGGGATTAGTAGTTTGATGTTATATTCATTTGATAGAGTGCGTAATGTGAAAGTGAGTATGTGCTAGATTGATTCACAATGTCTAACAGGAGGGAATCAAAGACATAAAAGTAAATGCAAACAATAAAGTTATAAGATATAATATGAGAAAATGTACCAATAATAGTATGATTATGATATGGGATGTTGTATACTACATTAATATCGAATATGTCACATGAACTCTAATTATAAGATTTAAAATGTTATTAATAAAATATATTATGTATAAGACATTTTAATCAAATAAAATTCAAAACATAAAAAATAGACATATATATATATATATATATATATATATATATATATATATATATATATATATATATATATATATATATATATATATATAATATTTCCATCAATAATAAAAAATAATATAAGATTAATTTAATAATCATAATTACTAATTTGTAAAATGATTGACTTTACTTTTTTTTTTTATCGGTATTTTTTTTTTATTAATTAGGAAATTGAAGTACATAGTAAACCACCATACAACCAAACCACCATCTAGAAAAAACCACCCAGCCAAAACTAGTCTGAGCATAAGAAGAGACATCAAACCCTACCCCACCCCACTGTAAAAAAATGTTTCAATACATCGTGCCTCAATGGCATAAACAACTTATCAGAAAAAAAACATTAACAGAGACCTCAACGAAACATAAAATGTACCAAGAGGTACCATTGATCAACCATTGTTTAATCATCTGCAACTGTTTGAGAGCTCGAAGCACCCACCACCCCATTAGAACCACCATCCGCACCACCCTGTTCAACCTATCTTTCCAGTTCCGTCGAGAGTCGTCTAGTGATTGGCCTCCTGTGTCTCGCCTCATCAACCAACCTCACCTCCACACCCGATTGTTGGATGATTTCTTCAACCTCCATAATCTGGACATAAACCACCAGGCCTTCCCAACCACGTCGTGCATCATCCCTGAACCGAGCTTTGACCTCCTCTCAGCTACGAAGAAAAGAAATTTGGGAGTGCCTTGCCTGCAACTTGACATTATTTTCTAGAATTCCTTCAGAAAGGTTGAATCCCCAACTTGAAACAACCCACTCCAATAGCGACTCCAAATTTAATAGGTTGGACTGCAGAATGATCATCCTCAATACCTTCATGACTTCCACACACTCATATCCCAGGTCCAGTCCCCAAGCCATAATTAGGGAGTAAATATCATCTCTACATCGATACCTATGACCTATGACCACCACTTCCTCTCCCAACACCAACTGAACCACTCTCAAGAAAAGCGGGTGATTTGCCAAGAATATTTTCTCCAGCATCCTCCCTGGGACGGGACCCCCAAAAGGTCGGCATCAACTTTGAAGACATCAGAGTAAAATTAGGTTCCATTATGGGCGTCCACAGGAAAAAGAATGCAAAAAAACCGTTGAACTCTATAAAAATCATATAGCCTTCACCACCAACTCATAGAAAAACCTTATTGAATGCACAATGGTACCAAAAAAATAAATTAAGTAGGCGTGCTTCACAACCATCGCCATTTTAGAGAGAATTCTACATTAAATGCTCATTAACTCAAACCAAACTACAAATTTGGATAAAAAGTCGGTCAAAGGATGCACACTTCAAATTTGCAGGAGTACATTCTTGGCAGTGTGTCTTAATTCCATTTCACAATGCAATCATGGCAATATCGCCACCTCACCTCCCCTTTAGAAAGCTCGCACACCACATTTGAGAGCCCGTCAGCTATGACATTCCCGCCTCTTTTCACATGGGAAATACAAAAACCTTGGAATGATTTTAACTTTTCACAAGTTCTATGTATAAATTTATTTAGCTTCCAACACGGGGTATCACCTTTGATCAAGGCATTGATCACCATCTGGGAATCCCCTTCCAAGTGGACCTTCAATGCCTTCATTTTCACTGGCAAGTCAGCCGCTAATAAGGCCGCCTGAGCCTCCGCCTCACTATTGGTTCCATCTTGTAATCTTCTTGCTCCTATGAAAAGGATTTTCCCCTTGTCGTCATAGGTCACACACCCTACACTTGAAGTGCCTGGATTCCCTTTTGAGGCCCCATCAAAATTAATTTTCACAGAACCCCTCTCCGGCTTTGACCATGTCACAAATCCGCATCTAAAGTACCACTGACAGGATTATCCCTGGGGAACCCATGAACGGGTCAATGATTAACTTTACTTGTTTAATTATCATTTATTACAATTTATTATCTAATTTTAAATTTATTTATCTAAATTTATTATTATTTAATTGACCAAAATATTGACTAAAAAACTAATACAAATATTAATTAATTCATTAAATACATCTTTTTGTCATCTTGTCCATTCATTTCTTATATTTAAATTATAAAAGCCCCTCTCAAGTGTCTTAAAAAAAAAAGTTTACATTTATATATTTAATAAGCATTCCAACGAAAGAAGTGTAGTTTTTGAAATTGCGGTTTGAAGGTATTGCTTTGAAGGTACGTCATTTTGCAAACAATGGTTTTTTAACATGGTGAAATACATACTAGGCTTTGATTTAATGAACAAACCAAACCTTAAACTACACAACGAAATAATTACTTCGAAAAGATTTGTAAATGCCTATTTTAATGCAATGTACAAATCTAACATTTTATTTAATGATTTGATTGTAAAAAATATGTTTTTTCTTTTGAAAAATTCAATTTTTAGCTTACTGTTATCAATAGAATTAAAGAAAAATGTCAATTTTGTAATTATTTAAAATTAAAATTAAATTTACATTATAGACTTTTTGTTCAAAAAATTTAATTTTGTGTTTTGATTGGCTAAACTAATTAAAAAATTGAATTGTATGAATGCATTAGTATCCTGCCTCGGAGGAACTAATAAAGATAATTCAAATGACTAAGCCTAGACATAGAATTAAAAAACTAAGTTGCCAATACGATTTTAGAAGAAGGAGAGTCTTTATCATCAAGTTTCCAAACATCAACCAAGGCAAAATTATCAATGATAGGCTCTTGTTTAGTAGGCACACCTTCCTCAAGGTTTCCTCCAAAAATTGTTAGTATACACCAAAGAAATGGTCGACTCCATATGAGGAATCCTATCAAATTTTGGCTAACCAAGAGTATTATGCCCATGAGAACATGCAAAAGTGATCATGGGGGCTAGGACAACTACAAGTGGCATTATTTATGCTTATTGGTAGCTAAGAGCCACAAGATTGGGAACCGCATGGTCTCCTCCAATGTATTGGCTATGACCTCGCCAATGTCCTTGAGGAGGAGAGGAGGGAAGTAAGACTTTGGTAGCGATGCAAGGAGCATGGCCTAGTGGTCCAAAAGCCCATTTTAAATACAACTTTGCTAGCTTACACTTGAATCCACATAACGATACTAGACCAAATCACAACTTTAGTATACAGAGAGAAAATAACACCAACAAAACATTCTAAAAAAACAACACTTCTATATTTTCAAATGCTAAATAGAATCTCCATCTTAGAAGTATGCCAGATCTAGGTATATTTAGTACCTCTCCCTGATTCATCTTCCTTTCTGTGCATCAATAGACTATTTTATGATGCTTTTGATAGATGTTTATGGATTTATCTATGACTTGGATACTTTATTATTGATGATAGACATATCACATTAGCAATCGACATTATGGTTTCATATGGATAATGATATTCATGAACTATTGTGATGATGTACTCTTACTTGATAATTTACATGCACTTATCTTATATGTGAGACTCATATTTTCTTAAGGAGATTTGATGGTATCTTGCTATGTGCAAACCTTACTTCATGGATATAATTGATATGATGATAATGATAATGAGAATGCTTGGTTGTCATGATTGTCTTCTATTGCGGTTGTGTTAGGAATGATGTCATATCACTCATTCACGAGCATGATATCACATTGTGATTCCCTTTCACTTGTTTGATTATTTCATGTTAGATGCTATGCATATATGTTGTTGTGTGCACTTTGGTGGTGACAAGTTTGCAGGTACCAGACATCGACTCCACCTAGCTTCACTAGTCTAAGCGTGTCTTTATTGCAATGGCAAGTTGATCGGAGGTGACATGAGATCCCATTCTAAACTCTAGGTTTAGTTGGTATCCTATCAGCCTTGATATTTGGGTTAGAGTTGTTTTGTGGTGTCATGTGGTATTTTATGATGGGTTGTTTTGTGGAGTTATGATTATTATGTTTTGATTGGTTTGGAGTTATGATTATTGGTTGATTAAATTATTAATTAATTAATTGGCTTAGCTAGTTTATTAATGTTAAATTAATTTATCAGATGGTAATAATGTTTAAATAATTATGTATAATTATTTTATTGAGGATTTATATTTGTATTTAATTAATGGTTTAATATTTATTTGAGCGTCTATATTGTTTGATTAATTTATTGTGAGCTCTTTCTATTTATTTATTGTGATTTAATACTTAACTTGGTCTTTTGATTTAATTAATTATTATTATTTAATTATTATTGAGTTTTGTGGTTTAATATTTGACTGGGTAATTATTTTATTATCCATTTGGTTTATTCAATTATTTGGGCTCTTCTTATTATTTAAATACCTTTTACCCCTTTTGGTTATTTAAATATTACTTATCCTACCTACCCTATTTTATTATTGGTTGAGAGTTTTGAGTAAGATAATTAATAGTATAATATGTTTCTTACCTTGATATTTGGGTAGGGTTGGTATGAAATATTGTATTTCTAATTATTTTGATTGGTCGACATATTCTATAGTTTTTGAATGAAATTCTATTTATTGAGCTTTTTGAGCATTGTCCGGGGTTGGCTCGCTAGAGAATTATTCGAGTGTTATTCTACAAATTTGGACTGTGGTGATTTGTCTTGGACTTTGGATTTGCTAGATTGTTGCGCTTCATCGACCTTCTCAGACCATCACTTCTATTATCCACGTTGGGAGCTTATAATCTCTCTTATGCAATTTGTTTTCAAAAGAAATTGTATGCATCATGCCTGTGACTGTGGAATTGATTGCTAGGTAAAAATGGTTGGGTAATAATTATAATTCTAGGAGTTGTCTTTGGTTATGATTAATTGAAATTTGGGCAAATGAGAAATTCTTGTTTCGGTGTGTTTTCATGAATAGAGTTTGTATTTTTTTCTTAGTGTTTTATTTGAATGGTTGGCCTTGGGTCTTATATGACTTGTAGTGGATTTTAACCTTCGTACCTCTAAAGAAACCTTTGGTTTTGCACCTGTAAAATGATATAGTTTTGTTGTTGTTGGGAGCAAACTTCTCTGAGTTGAATCAATCCATGTATGTGTGTAGAACTTGTACTATCGATCCTTGATCATATTTTGTGCTTGGATCTGAGTGGTATTTCGCCCTGTGAGTCCGTTTGGGAAGTTGTGAATTGCTTCCATTTGTTTTGCACTTGAATTGTTATTTACTTTTCCATCTTTGAGTTCTTTGCACTAATTATATGCGCTAGAGGAACCAACGAATGTGTTGAATGCGCAAAGGCACTACTATATGTGTCAAATGCACCATATCTTATGACATTTGTGCCATTATAATAGGCATATGCGCTAGTTTGTTGGTTGAATGTGCCATTCTAGGTGGTAAAGACATTGTAGGAGTTTATACAAGCACTATTGTGTTTATTATATGTGTTGTTTTTCTTATCAAATGTGTTATTCTATTTATCAGATGTACTAGACTACCTAACAAAAGCAAAGATCTATTTATCATAAGCACTGCACTAGTTTTTAAATACACCACTCTATTGGATGAATGCGCCAGACTGTTCTGATTAATAAGAAAAATAGGTTTTAAGGACTTGAAACCTTTAACAAAGGAGTTTAAAATAGATCATCAAAGAGTGTCCAGACCATATAAGAACAAATTTCAAAATGACTGGCAATAAAGCTAGTAAACAGAAAGGACAACAAAAGAAAGAAACAACAAAATAGAAGAAACCAGGGAAAACACTGCACAATTATAAAGCCTTCAGGAGGTCCTCCGCCTTAATCACCAGCTGGTTGTAATTGACTACAACAACTTTGAGTTCATCCAAGTCCTTATTTGGCTTCTTCTCCTTCTTTTTACCTCTGGTTCTTGTTCTGGGTCCTTGAACATCTCCTGTGCCTTCAATGTCAGGGTTAATTTCCAGGGTATCCTTCTCCTCCTCCAATTTGCTGATGAGGGATTTGGTATTGCCAGCATAGGCCTTCAGAATGTTTAAGATTTTTCTGATACTTTTAAGGCATTCCTCAATTTCGCTGACTTTACTGACAGTTTCCGCCATTGTTTGATCCATAGCATTAGCATTTGATTTCCTCTCGATCAGGTCTTTCTCAATTTTCTCAAATTTGGGTTTGAAGGAGTCTCTTATATTTTCGGCTCTAGCACTAGTTTTGGTCAAATCCTCCACATAATCTATCATAGACTTCTCTTTGCCAATGTTGATAGTTTCCAGAATCTGGATTCTGCTGATAGTTTCCAAAATCTAGATTCCGGTATTGACAATATTATAATAGCTCGAAGCACTCCTCTTAATCTGTTTCATTATTATTTTGTTCATTTATGATCATTGGGGTACTATTGTATCGATCCTTAAAAATGATTAATCTGACATCCTCCAGGAGGCCCTGTTCTCCCTTCCATGTTATCATTTCATCTTGATTGACCGCCACATTGGCTACCTAGTCAGCAGAACCATTAGCTTCACGATAAATATGAGATATGAAACTTTTCTCAAAAGTGTTAATGAGGTCTCTAGCAGCCTTTATAATGTTATTGATAGACCATGAGGGCTTAGAGGTCCCCTTGAGGCATTTGATGATGTTGTTAGAATCCCCTTCAATCCATAGGTAGGGGCAATTCCATCTTTTTGCGAGGAGAATACCTTGGAGTGCTACCATTCCTTCTGCCTTGTGATTTGTTTGGCTTCCTATTGGAACAACAATCATTTCCTTGCATATACCTTTATCATCTCTAAGAATAACTCCACATCCCATAGGGCCCAGATTACCTTTTGCAGCACCATCGAAATTGACTTTGAACCAACCATGAGGAGGAGTTTGCCATCTTGCTTTTAATCTTTTGTTTTGCTTGGGGTTAGAACTGCCAGCATTCTTCAAACTCCATGAACTTAAAATGTGAGATTCCAAAGGGTTGGCCGAAAAGGAGGGACCCCCAATGATCCCAATGTTCTCCACTATAGCCCATTGTATTTTCTGGAAAATAATATCCTAAGTAAGAGAAGTGTCCCTGAAAATACGATTGTTTCTTTCTTTCCATAACCCCCACAGAATGTGAGGGAGTGATAGCTACCACAGAGATCTCAAAAAGGAGTTAGACCAATGATAATTCTAGGAGTAGAACAAATCACTGATAGTATTAGGAAATGCCCAATCAATGCAAAAAATCTTAAGAAATCTTTCCCAGATTGAACCAGAATAGGAAGAGTGGATGGCCAGATGGTCCATGGACTCTTCCTCCTCAAGACATAGAGCACATCTATTAGGGAAAACAAATCCTCTGCCCTTGAGATTATCTAAGGTCAAGTTTTTATATTGAAGAATAGTCCAATAGAAAAAGTTGATTTTAGGGACCAGACCCTTTATCCATGCTTTAGACCAAAAAGGATTTTCAGAAGGGGCAGGGGAGAGAACACCATACATTGAAGAGACAGTAATATTACCTTTAGGTTCATATTTCCAAATGAGGGAATCTTCCTCTTTATTCAACTGGGCCAATGACAAATGGTTTTTAAGCTTAATAAGGTTTGGGTGGATACTTTCAATGTTCTACCATTTATTACCTATCCAATACCCTTCAACTAAAGGACCAAATGTTCTAATACAGGAGGAGGCATAAGGAGCTCATTCTGGGATATCAATCAAAGATTTATCAAAAAGCCAGGGATCTTCCCAGAATTTAACTTTCCTACCATTGCCTACTTTCCATATAACCCCTTTAGCAATGTTGTCTCTACACTTAGAGGCATGATTCCATATATGGGACCCATTAATACTAATGTCATAATTGATAAAAGAGGAAAGAGAAGAGGACATAAGAGAATACTTACTTCTCCAGATTTTACACCATTCACTATCTGAGTGGAACATTCTCCAAACCTGTTTATACAAGAGAGCTTCATTTAGGGTCCGGATTCTTCTCAGGCCCAAACCTCCTTTACTTTTCGGTCTGCATACCTGATCCCAAGACACTAGAGACATTCTTTTCTTCTCCTCAACCCCTGACCAGAGAAATTTTCTTTGAATTTTCTCAATTGCATCAGCATACTTTACTGGAATTCTGAAAAGGCTAAGGGCATGGATAGGTATGCTTTGAAGGGAAGCTTTTAGAAGTTGAAGCTTTCCAACCTGACTTAAAAGGGCTCCTTTCCATCCAGCTAGCTTTTTATGAAATTTGTCCACTAGAGAGCTCCAAAAAGAATCAGGAGGTGCAATGCCCAGGGGGAGGCCAAGATAAGTGGCAGGAAGATCAGCAATCCGACATTCCAGGATTTTGCTGATTCTATGTTGTCTTCTCTCTGGTGTATTGATGAAAAAAACTTTGCTTTTGACCCAATTAATGAGCTAACTAGATGCAGAGGCAAACTTACAAAGAGTGTCCTTCAGGGTTCAAGCTTCTGAGATACTTGATTCCTCCATGACAATGGTATCATCCACAAACTGTTGGTGAGAGCAGTTATGATCATCTGAAGAAGGTTGAAGTCCCTTAAAAGATCCTCGCATCACCATGCTTTCCATAGACCTACCAAAACATTCAGCCATAATAATGAAGAGGATAGGGGAAATGGGATCCCCTTGCCTCAATCCTCTAGATGCTTAGAAGAAGGGGGATGGAGATCCATTGACAAGAACAACAAAAGAGGCTGAGGTAATCAACTGACTAAAGAGGTCAACACATTTGGTGGAGAAACCATAAGCCACAAGAACCTTCACAAGAAAAGACCAATCAACCCGGTCATAGGCCTTAAAGAGATCAAGCTTGAGGATGAGACCCTATTTCTTAGCCCTTACAAGAGAATGAATATTCTCATGGACAGTAATAATGGAGTCAAGAATTTGTCTTCCTAGGATAAAACCATTTTGTTGATGATTAATCAAAGAGGGAAGGATAGTCACGATTCTGTAGGTAAGAACCTTGGAGATAATCTTATAAAAAGAATTACATAAGCTGATTGGTCTGAACTTGTCTATGGAGTCAACACCTTGGATTTTGGGAATTAGTGCAATGAAAGTGCCATTAATTTCTTTCAAAAGTCTTCTAGCCCCAAAAAACTCCTTGACCTTGTTGGAAACATCTTTCCCTACTATGTCCTAGAAATCTTGGAAGAAGAACATGGGGAAGCCATCTGGATCGGGAGCTTTATTTTCCAAGTTCGAAGGTATGGAAGAAAGGGAGCATTCATCTGCTCATCAATGAGGCAAGGAATATTTTGAAGAAAGGAAGATTGAGAATCAACATCCAACCTGTGATCCCTCCTCAAAAGATCCGAAAAGTACCTTTTGGCCTCATTCCTTATCTTTTCCTCCTTAACCAACTCCCCATTGTCCACTGCTAATTTAGTAATCCTGTTTGCCGCTTTATGTTTCGACATATGAAAGAATCTTGTATTCCTATCTCCTTCCTTTAGCCAAGTGCATCTTGATCTTTGCTTCCAAAAAGTTTCCTCTTTAGCAATGATTTCATGGTATTTTTAAGGATCTCATTTTCTTCAACAATAAACACATTAGAGAAACCATCCTTCTGAATTTGGACCTGTATTTTCTTAAGGTCATCCTGGACTTTACCTTTGGCCTCAAAAATGTTCCCGAAGCTAGATTTATTCTAGAGTCTTATATTGTCCTTAATACTTTTGAGTTTCTTCACAACTCTGTACATAGCAGTGCCCTCAACTTGGATATTCCACCATTTTTGAATATTACAAGTAATATCAGGGTGATGAGTCCATATTTTTTCGAATCTAAAAGGAGAATGTCTTCTTCTATTAATTGGGTTAGCAAAGAGAGTGATGGGAAAATGATCATACCCAACCTGGATGTGGGCAGAGAGGGAGCAGAAATAATGTCTGAACCAGTCATCAGAAATAAGAGCCCTGTCAAGGCGAACTTGGATAAGATCATTGCCAATTCTCCTATTATTCCATGTGTAATTGCATCCCTGTATCTCCACATCATTGAGAGCCTGAGTATTTATGAAATTCATAAGGACCAACATACTTTCCAACTGAGAGGGGCTTCCACCAAATTTTTCCTCCTCTCTCAAAGGAGTATTAAAGTCTCCCATGACCAACCAGCTAAGATTCTTGAAGTTGTCCCTAGTTTCTATAAGTTTTTTCCAGAAGGAGTTTCTTGCTTTCAAGGTGTTGGGTGCATATATGTTGGTGAGGACCCATGTTGTTCCATCTTTTAAATGCTCAAATCTAATGCAAGAGAAAAAAAATTCTTGAATAAGAACATAGCCTTTGACACTATTGAGATTCCACATAGTAGCTATGCCTCCCGAAGCACCTTTTGAGCTTCCACCACTGATACTCCCATTTTTAAAAAACTTTAGAGATTCAACTTTTTCTCTACTCATTTTGGTCTCTTGAATTAGAAAAACACCAGGTTTACTATTCCTTATCATATTCCTAATAATATCATGTTTATGAGGATTATTAACTCCCCTAATATTCCAAGAGATAATCTTCATAGTTACTTACCGATTCCTAACTCCTTAAGAGTCTTCTGAGTCCCATCTGCAATGTTCTCACTGGCCTCCTTCTCTCTGACTTTGTGGTTAGAAGGTCGACCTGGGGAAGAGGAGATGTACCCAACATCAACTTGAGCTATTCTGCTAGATTTCCTTAGTTGAGAAGCCAAGGGAGTGGATCCTTTCTTGTTCCTGTATTTTGGTATTTTCCAGTCAACTTCTTTCTCGAGAACCGCTTCAGGATTACTGAGGAGTCTGGATATTTCATCTTTATTGCCCTAATTAGGGAATCTAGAATCATGTGATGCACTATTTACTGTTTTTAAATTTTGATCTGAATCCAAAAGGTTCATACCCAGTATATATTTTTGGGCTTCTTGCATTTCAGAACTGATCATAAGCGGGGAAGAGTCAGCCTTTTCTTCTTGGGAGCCGATGATCTCCCCTTCCTCAGGTTGTTCCTCTTTCTTTTGCATTTCTTTACGAGCAAAAGTATCAGCAATTACCACTTCAGCAGTGTCTTTTGAAGATATAGTCTATTCTTTCAATTCCTCTATTCGAATCTGCTCTGTCATGGGGTTGTTAACTTTTGTTGACTCATTCCTCAAAACTTCCTGGATTGGAAGGTTGGAGACGAGAGTTAAGGAAACCGCTTCCTTATTTTCCCCCAAGGGTTCAAAACAGTTGTTGTCAACAAAGTCAGCTTCCTTATTTTCTAAGTTTTTAACTTGCCATACCTTTTTTTCTGGAACTTTTTTACTTTCACTCGGGGGTTTAGTCTGCTTGAGCTCTCCTTTAGGCTTGATACGACAAGATTTTGCCCACAGACCTACTTTCTCGCAATGGAAGCAGGCAAAGGGGATAGATTTATATTCTATTTATTGTTTCCATGTCCCCAATTTTGACACTATATCTATCTGTTCCAACATATCTGCATCATGCACTATCCCTACACAAAACCTAGCTTGAGTGAGTCTCCTTTTTGATGCTGTGACTGGGTCTATAGAGAGGAGTTCACCAAAGGAGCTTGCTATTCCTGAGAAGATGCTTTCTGCCCAATATTCAAGAGGTAGACTTGGTAACATTACCCAAACTGGAACTTGTGCCAAAAGACAGTCATTAATGTTCAGATTCAGATGCCATTTCCGAAGAACCAAGGCTGTCCTTCCTACTATCCAAGGACTACCATAAAGTATCCTTAATTTATCTTCTTCACATGAGAAAGTAAAAGAAAGGAGGCCTTTAGGCAATGTCGAGATTTCAACGTTCCCGCCTTTTAGAGAATTTGAATTTTGAATTCTCCCATTGTTGCTTCCTACTCCTCCCAGCTCCATCCTTTCTCGCACCACTAATAAAACCGGTGTTATAAATGCACCAGACTATTGTTCTATCCTTATGTGATAGTTGTTGGCTTTCTGAGTCAGTCTTAAGTTTTTTGATTTGGTATTTGGACAATCCAAAGGATTTTTATATGTTTCCTGAGTGTCCTAAGGTGATCCGAGATGGCATTAATGATTGAGATTGATTATTTGCATTAATTGTTGTTAAGAAAGATGATTGATACCTTATTGTTGCTTGGGATCTTGTGGATATATTGATATTTGTTGATTTTGGATGCTTTGTGGTTTGTTACCTATGAGGGTATGATATTGATATTGTTATGCATTATGTTGATATTCATTATGGTTGGAACCTTGGCTATCCAGGTTGTGTTTCTTGAGAGCCCTTGTTCTTGTATATGAGTATGTTGTTGCCCTAAGGTCTAGGAGAATTATTAGAATATGAGTCTATCAAGGTCACGAGGAATGGACCACTAGGATTTTGTTGGAAATATGTTGGATTTGGTTAAGTTTTGTCATTGATGTCAACATTGTATCCCAGTTGAACCAATCCTGGTTAGTCTTGGTGATCATCTAAGTATTATCTATGATTATGATCTGATATGATCAGATCTCTAGAATCGGTTTTGGATCCTTACTTAGGATGGTTATATGCTTGCTATATTATGTTCGTTCATGATTTGGTACTTTGTTTGTTATCACTTTTGGTATTTACCGGTACCGGCTAGCTTCTAGCTTTCCCAGTTAGCTTTACCAGTAAGTGATATTTGGTATTTTGGTCAGATGATCTTGGTCCAACTTATGAAATCGGTTTTAATTATGCTAAAGGTGCTTCTTGATCATATTTCAAGTATGCTGGTGAATTTGCATTGGCTGGCATGTTGTTATGGTGGTCCTATTTGGATTCGGTTAAACTTTTTGTGTTACTTCACTAAGGATTTCTACTGGCTGGTGAAGCGTGTTAGATTTTAGTCTTAACAGAATTTCTGGTGGATGGAATTGTTTGGTTACTTGTTTTAGGTCCATGCTATGTAATTTAAATCATAATGTTGGTTTGGTGATATCGTGCAATGTAATTTTTGTTAATATGGGTTTAGGGTTTAGCTGACCTTGTCAATAAGGTTGATGATTTGTATTTATAGGTGACTTATTCATATAATTTGGATATCGATGGGATGGATGGTTATGTTTGCATTATTAGAGGAAGGTTTATGTGCAAACAAGTGACATATCATTCGGTGAAGGTTTTTGTATTGTAAGGGCAAACATCTGTGCTTAATCAGAACTGTATCAAGCATTAGGACATGC
Source organism: Cryptomeria japonica (assembly GCF_030272615.1). Classification (NCBI taxonomy): domain Eukaryota; kingdom Viridiplantae; phylum Streptophyta; class Pinopsida; order Cupressales; family Cupressaceae; genus Cryptomeria; species Cryptomeria japonica. Next base: position 657,428,971 of record NC_081412.1, read on the forward strand.
TACTTTCACAGTTCATTCTTTTTGGATTCTAATCTGATGTTTTTGTAAGTCATTGAGACTTCCTTTTGTGATGAGCAGTGCGCTCTATGTTTTTGGCCTTTCTACAAGTGCATACCCCATTGTAATTGTTCACAATACTATTGCAAAGTATTCATCTGATTGTGGGTAGGGTTTCCCACTGTGGTTTTTCCCTTTACCGGGTTTTCCACGTCAAAATATTGGTGTTGTGTGTACTGAGATTTCATGTTATATTATTCATCACGTTGGTTCATTTGTGCTCTAGTTTAATGGTTTTGATATGCATTAAGTTCTGATTTCTGATGGTAAACCAATTCACCCCCCTCTCAGTTTACTCCCAGTATCAGATCTGTCTAACAGATTCCTTGTGTGAGGAGTCGGGGTCTAGACCATTGGGATAGCTCATTGGAATTTTTTTGTTTAATTAAGTGATAATATAACGAATTAATCTTATGTGGGATGGGTAGTAGTAATTCATCTTAATAAGATAAGAAAATGTATTGTTGGTACCCCATCTCATGGCCTGGAGTACTTGTATAGACACAGGGTGAGGTTTGGGAGGATCTGGTAATAGAATAAACCAAGCTCCCTTTTTTTACTCAAAGGTTGAGATGGTTCCACATGTGTATCACAGATGTTGGGAACATGGAGCTGCAACTTTCCTTACCTAATATATCCTATATTGTTTTGGTGATAGCATGTGATGACACTATTTCCTGCATATAAATACTAGTTCCTTATGCCTTGTTGTTACGATGCCTCTAGATGTTTTTGCTTTTGATTCAGCCTTGTCATATGTTAGAGTATTGTTCTTGAGGTTTTCATTGAGGAGGTTTGGTTGTATCCTTTGTTTGTTAGGTGCCAACCTATATCTAGAGTGTGTGTGGGATATTGTGTCATTATTTATAGCGCGGGGGGTGGTTCCTTATGGTTCTACATGGTCAGGTGGTTTGATGCCTTCTTCCATTGGGATGTCTTTATGTTCATTGAATGTTCATTGCATGGATGCAGATTATTTATCTCTTCAGTTATGGATAGATTCTTGGAGCAAATTGATGTATTTATATTGGTAGGATTCATGAGATTGGAGTATTCGTACTCAGAGAAACTATGTATTATGTTGTAAAAGGATGTTATATTCATATGTAATGGACATAATATATTAGGTTGTGATCACGATTCTTTTAATAGACACATGTTTTTTGTATCTTGGATAGTGTTCATTTGTGGAAAAGGAATGGAATTTATGGTTGAATTTAAGATGTCTTGGATTAGTCTTGTATGGATTAGATAATGAAGTATTTCCTTATTGTATTTATCTTTTGGTTATGATTTTTCGTTGGTACTAAGTTGATGTGGATGGATATTATTATTAAAGGGTATGGTTTAGATTGTGATAGGAGATGTTTTTTTAGTAATGGAGAAATGATAATGTATAAGAGAATTGAGAATTAGGAAAATTTGGATTGGTTCTCTTAAAATGAATCTAAAGGGGTTAATGGCAATTGTAATACATTTAAAGTGCTCATGGTAGATGCTCTCTTATGTTGATGTAAATAGTAAATGATAGATTAAGTAATGACATTGAGATACCCTAGGAAAAAGATGAGCCATGTGATGATGATTATTTCCACTTACTCACTTATGGTTATGTTGTATTCAATTATGTGCATAATTAGTTGATGTATGAATCATTTGGAATCATGCTATAAGATGATATTATATAAATATGTTAATGAATTTGTACATTTTACATTAGTTTAGTATTTATTTATTTTTTAATTTCTATTTGCATATTACATGGTTATTTTTCTCTAGGGTATTTTGGCGAGCATTACATATGGTATCAGATCCCATGTTCATACACTAGGTACTTTGGTTTCATGAATGAACCCATTGTGCGTACTAGCATTGTAGGTTGGGTTAGCCATGCGATTATCCCTACTAACTATTTTATTACATTAGTTGCCCTAGATTTTATCTAATAACTCCTTTGTGTATTGGTTAGACAAGATGCCTGCTAGAGGTAGAGGTCGTGGATGTGGTAATCACATGGGTACTCAATGGAATCCTCATCCCAAGGCTTCTAAAGAGTCATACCATGAGGATCAACAACGAGAGCAACAAGGCGGTGATGCGATTCTGCAATTGGTTAGATTCTCGGTTGTTTAGGGCCGAGACAAGAGGAGAATCAACACTTGAGGAGTCTTGTCATTCTAGTCATCAGGATAGAGAGGAGTATCAAGAGAGAGTGAGGGAGCATTCACAATCACCTTGAAGGAGAGAAGATGCAATACCTACTCAGGATGCGATTGCATCAGGTCACATGAGGGATCTTGTTAGGACTCATCCTCCCACTTTTGATGGATCTAGTAGTGGTTTGGAGGATGAGAATTGGCTTTTGGATATGGGTGGGTGTTTTTCTATGCACGCATATAGTAGTAACACCAAGGCTAGGTGTGTGATCATGTATCTTCATGATTTTTCTTCCACTTGGTGGCACATGGAGGAGCAGAAGCTGCATTTGGATATTGTGATGGTTTCGTGGGAGTTGTTTCTAGAGTGGTTTTGTGCTCATTTCTTGTCGAATCTTTGGAGGCAAAGGAAGGCTAACACGTTTCATGATTTGAGGCAATAGAGTATGATATTTAAGTAGTATGAGAGTAATTTATTTGAGCTTAAGTAGTATGTAGGGATTACAGATGATGAGGCCATATTGGTACAAAATTTTATTAGAGGTCTTAATGATCGTATCAATGGAAGAGTTCGGGTTTTCAAACCCAAGATTATGGAGGTGGCTGTGGATAAGGCGCACTTGGTTGAGGGGAACCTGACTTTGGCTTTGGGAGATAAGCTTGGTGTGCAAACTATCAGTGCTAAAAATTCAAGATCAGTTGTGAGAGGTGCACAATATCAGGCATCAGGATTTGCTAGGAGCTACCCTTCATCATTCAAGGGTGAACATTTTCAACAGAAGAAGAGTACTCAGAATCAAAGTTCTGCTCATTGATAGAGATCTCAGTCATTTAGGGAGTGTAGTAGGCAATGTTCTATTTGCTTGAATGCCACTCATCAAACATAGAGTTCTCAAGATAACTCTAATAGAGGCAGTTTCCAATAGTCTAGTGCACCTTCAGTTAGTTGTGCCTTTAGGAGAAGAGGTTATTTCACTTGTGGCCAACAGGCTCATATTGCAGTGAATCGCCCTCAAAGATCCATTCAGATGTCTATTCAAAAGCTAGCAGCTTCAAGGACCATAGTAGGAGATGAAAGATCTCATTATGTATTTGTGGCAGTTGATAATCCTCAGGTTGAGCATCAAGGTACAGTTGTGGAGACTTCAAGCGAGATATGTGGTATTTCTTCCTTAGTATTATTTGATTTTGGTGCTTCAAATTCTTTCATATCTCCATCTTTAGTAGAGAGATGCGGGCTTGCAGTGGAAAACCAAGATGATAAGTTACAAGTTGAGATAGCTTCAGGGTCTAAGGCGGTAGTCAATTCCCTTGTGCATGACTGTGTGTTGGATTTGGGGGTGTGTTCCACCATAGTGGATCTTCGAGTTCTTTCTTTGGGATCCTATGGAGTTGTTTTAGGAATATTATCTTGAGGCTCACCAAGCTAGGATTTATAGTCATTGTAAGAGGGTGCAATGTCTTTGTGGTGTCCTAAATTGCACCTAGAGTGCATTTATGACACTTATGCATGGTGCCTGGTGCATTAATGACGAATTCATGATCAAAATTTTATCATTTTGGCATAATGACCCTCGAAGACAAAGTGCCTCTATTTTTCCTAAAACCCCATTTGGGCTTATCTTTGGTGGGACATATGTGTGACACGCTGATGTCTACATGTATCGCTAACATCCCGATAAGTCCACGGAATCTCGAATCTTGCAGTGAGTTGGACGCTTGTTGACACATGTCTTTTGGCTTGCCTTCGGCCGTAATGACTCTCTGTGCCTCTTTCAAAGATTAAAAACTCCTCTTTTCTCATTTGGAGGGGTTCTACACTCTCATTTTTCTTCTCTTCGCTCTCTTGTTTCTCATTGATCTCTTGAATGCTCTACCAACACTATCAAGCTACAACAATCTTGCCATTATCTTGCAACCATCTTACCAACAAGCACATATCTCGAGCTTCATCACACTCGCATCTTGAAAAGGGTGTTTGGTTGCATGCATTGTCTTCTCTTTATTATTTATCTCTATTTTATCATTGCATAGAATATATCTTTTGTATCTTTGAATGTATTTGTTATCTAGGTGCATTTAACTTACTAATCTATCATTTTATCTATTTACAATAGGGGTTTGCTTCCATTAAGAAGAGTATAGTTTTTATTTGAATTTTTACCAATTATCATTTATTCCAATCTATCCATCTGGATATTTGTGGTGGTGGAAACACCTAAACGAGGGTTTGACTAAGGCAGACCCCTATATAGCGCCAACATTTTTCCTTCAAATCCGTGTGTGTAGGTGATAAATAGGTTTCGTGCGGTGGGGAGAAGTCACTGCTAATTCTCAAGACAATGTTGTGTCTTTTGGTTGTATAGATGATAGTGCGCTAGGCTAGAGTTCATGCACCATGCTGGCATTTGAAATCCAAGACCTTCCAAATCCTGTGGTATAATCTGTTTGAGTTTCGCATCATTTTGTTAATTCAGATTCTCATATTTTGTTATTTTTGTACTTTGAATTGTTTAATTATTTCCACTTTAGCATAAGCATTAGTTTTGTTATACCCTGACTCACCCTAGCGTCGGCTGTTTGAGTGAGGTAGTAGCGGATCAATTTGTCCTCCGGCATTCATCATCTTGAAGGTGACAAATCTCCTCTCCTACATTTTGGCGAACTTGACGTGAAATGCCTAATGCCAAATCTTTTTCTCTTAGAGTATGATGCTTTAGACAAAGCATTTTCTAAGGATAATTTTGATATGTTGGATGAAGTTTTAGATGACTTCTTCGAAGCCCATCTTTCCAAAAGAGATGTAAAAAGAGAGTCATCCTCCACGACATCCTTGTTCAAAAATGAGAAATTCATGAATGTTGTTGTTGTCTCTGTGGCTTCGCAAAGGCCTAAGAGACCTAAAATTCATGGAAATGCAACAAGTCCTTCTCCTAAGAAATTTCAGGGGATGTAAGAGACCTAAAATTCATGTAACTACAGCAAGTCCTTCTCCCAAGAAAGTTCAGGCCATTAATGGAAAACTGTTTACAAGAGAAACTTCTGACTTATATACTAGGTTTATGCAATCCAAACAATCATCTTACAATACCATTTCTCACACATATAATACTCGAAGGAATAAATAAACTCTTGATCAACCACAAGTTTCTTTACCACCTTCTCAACCTAATCTTCCTAAAGCACCTTTGTCGACAGATAAGTGAACTAGTGATTATGATCTTATCAAGCAACTTAAGGTTACTCGTGCTAAGATTTCACTATGGGATTTGCTTCAAACTACTCTGGTGTATCAAGGTATGCTGCAAGAAGCCTTGCAAAAAAATTGTTGCCTTCTTCTGTGAGATAGGCAATGTAAACAAGTTGATGGATTATATTTGTGCGGATTCACCAAATATTACTTTCTATCCCCACGAACTTCCACCTCTAGTAATAAGAAATTTGGCAGATCCTTTAATAATAATTGTTCATGTGAATGGTGTTGGTGTTAGAATAATTTTAGTTGATATAGGATTTGCACTTAATGTTTGTGGTCTATATTTGTTACTGAAAATTAGGGTGGATCCAAACTCTTTGGCAGCCTCTTCCTTGTTTATTCGAGGATTCAACAATAACGGAAAAATTGTTGTAGGGACCCTACAATTATCCTCGAAGGTTGGACCTATTACTATCTGAACCCTTGTACATGTGATGTTGGGTCCTTTGTCTTATAGCCTCCTTTTGGGCAGACCATGGCTTCATGCTTTGGGAGTTGTATCATCTATGCTTCATGGATCCGTGAAGTTTGTAGCAAATAACCAAGTTGTCACAATCAAGGCTAACCTTGAAGCTATGTTGTAATTTCAAATAGCATCAATAGGACAAGCCTTGGTTGCGCCTTCCTTTCAAAACTATGTACCTACCCTATCTTCTTCAGTGACAACCCCTACCTTTGTATTCTCCCCTAAGAAGGGAGAACAAAAGAAGGAGGAAGTTTTGAGTACACAAGATATTGTGAAGGAAAAATCACCCAAGGAGTAGGATTATTTAAAAGAAGACTCCCCAAAGGTAGATCTCCCCAAGGTACAAACACTGGAGTCCACTTCTATTAAGTCTTCTCTAATTAAATCATCTTCTCCATCAAAGAAAAATGCATGCTTGGGTGATGATTGGGGTTATTTAGATTTTAATGACTCTCATGTTCGTGAATACAAGGTTGACCCCATCCATCTCAGTTTTCCAAAAAAATTGTTTTTGGCTACAAAAGATGACTATGCATCCTTAAAGTCAGGTCATGCTTATCATGTTGAACACCTTTTCTACACAAAACCTCCTTCATTTAAGGAATTACAAGATATTTATGGTCCTAGATATAATCTCATATCACAACTTGGCTATGTTGAAAAAGGTTGTGGACCTAATGAACAGGATATTCGAATTCCTTTGGAACCTGAAACTTGTCACCACAACACCAGATTAAGATATCGCCATACGGGCCGAAAGACAAAACCATGGTTAATACTTAACATGATTTTGGTCAACCCTCTTCCTCTTAAGCTTGTTCATCTAAAACTCATTGATAACACTGCCTTGCTTAATAAAATCCCCTTAGATCTTTTCCCTTTGTAAGAGTCCTTGAAGGAGTTTTTAGGCCTGTATGATAGTTTTCCCTCTTATCATCATAAACCCCAATTCCCTCATTGTTTAAATACCCAAACATATTTTAGGGAATCTATTGAGCAGGGGATACCCTTATCCCATAATGAAGAATGTTTACCCACATCTCACCTAGAAGACCGTGGTGTGCTCCTTAGGGGGGAAACTATTGATGTCATTATGACTGATAAAGATCCCAACAAATTATTTTAATTGGGAAGTGTTTATCTTCTGAGGAGTTTAGGGAATATTCCAATCTTTCATATCAATTCCCTGACATTTTTGCTTGGTCTTATGAAGAAATGTCAGACATTAATGAGTCAATCATTGTGCATAATATTGTGCTTAGTCTTGATGCTAAGCTGGTGAAATAGAAGATTCAAAAGATGAATTCCAAGGTGGCCTTGTTAGTGAAGACAAAGATAGAAAAGCTTTTGAAGGCTGGTTTTATCCATCCCATTGATTATTCGCCTTGGATCTCGAACATTGTTCCAGTGAGTAAATCTGACGGTCGAATTCGCATCTGCATTGACTTCTAAGATTCAAATCAAGCTTCCCTTAAGGATGACTTTCCACTCTTGAACATTGACATGACTGTAGATTCAATCGCAGGTTATGCTTTTCTCTCTTTCATGGATGGTTTCTCGGGTTACAACTAAATTTGTATTAACCCAGAAGATCAGTATAAAAATGCATTTACGACTCCTTGGGAACCTTCTACTATGTTGTCATGTTGTTTGGGTTGAAAAATGTAGCATAAACCTATCAACGGGCCATGACCTTAATATTCTATGATTTCCTCCATAAGATCTTGGAAGATTATGTCGATGATATCTTGCTAAAATCTATTGCTTGCCAAGCACATATAAAAAATATTCATAGAAGTTTTTGAAAGGCTTTGGTTGTATAAGATTCTTAAATGTGTTTTTGGTGTTGATGTTGGGAATCTTTTGGGATTCATTGTCTCTTGCCAAGGAATCGAGGCAAACACTAATAAAATCGATGCAATTGTGAACATGCCTCCACCTAGGACCATCTCTCAGCTTCGTAGTTTGCAAAGAAAGATTCAAGCCACTTGTAGATTTATGGTGCAATTGGTTGATCGTACTATTCCTTTTACACTGCTCCTGAAGAAAGATGTTCATTTCAAATGGATTGAGGAATGCTAAGAGGCTTTCAATTTTATTAAGAATTACTTGTTCATTTCAAATGGAATGAGTAATTCTAAGAGGATTTTAATTTTATTAAGAATTACTTGGATAACCCTTTTATTTTAATGTTGGCTATATTTGATAGACCTTTCTTCCTATACATCTCTTCCTTGTCCCATGCTCTAGCAACCTTATTAGCCCAGCACGATGATGATGGATGGGAAAGAGTAGTCTATTATATTAGTCACACTTTTATAGAATATGAAACTAGATATTTCGCTATGGAAAAGCAATGTCTAGCTCCAATCTTTGCGATGGAGGAGCTAAGATATTACATCCTCCATGTAGAGATACTATTTATCACTAAGAATGACATCCTTAAGCGTCTCTTTTAAAAATCCAATCTATCAAGAAGATTGGCTAAGTGGATGATGTTCCTTTCCGAGTTTGACCAAAGGTTCATAACTCAAAAGTCAATCAAAGGGTAGGTTATCGCTAATCAGTTGGTTGATGCCCCATCTAAAAAGTATTTTCCTACTTTACATCTTTTTCCTGATGAAGGTGTATTAGTCATTGATTATGGATCTGTGTGGGACATGTATTTTGACAGATCGAGGTGTCAAATTGGTTCAGGAGCATGGGTGGTCTTAATTTAACTTTAAAGAAAGCTAGTTCCTCTCTCATTCTATTTAGAATTTAATTTCACTAATAACATCGTTGAGTACAAAGCCTTTATTGCGGGGTTACGTGCCATAATTACCATAGGTGTGAATACCATCCACATAGATGGAAATTTTGATCTTATCATAAATCAGGTTACAGACACATATCATGTTAAGCAACTAAAATTATATGTATAAGGATTTGGTCACAACAATACTAAAGCATTTTACTAGTTACACGATCGACAATATTTCATGGATGGAAAATTGTCATGCAGATGTAATGGCAAGTGATGCTTCCCTTGTTGGCTTGGACTTTGGTCGGGACAAATATCATTTCATGGTACAAGTCCTCCGCTCTCTGGCTGTGACTGACCAAATCATAATTTAATAACTTCATGTGTACTCATATAGATTCTAAAGAATGGTTTGCACACATCTATAATTACCTGAAAACTGGAAGCTTGTGCACCACTAAAAATAAAAATGCTAAAAAAATGCACGAAATGACACATAAAAGCATGATTCAAGGCATACCTACTCAAGCTCATCGCCCTGCGCTACTACAGTCCGCAACTCCTTGACCCTACTCACCTTGTGCTCTTGTCTATGTGGCATTTTTCACTCATAATCTATTCAAATCTTAGCCAAAATGCCCACGGTGAATAGTGAAAATGACCCTTCTTGGGACCCACTGTCGAGTATATAGCCTAATTTTCGCCCAAAATTTCCCTTGACCATTTTGGGACACCTGTGGCTCATTTTTCCTTCCCATTTTTCCCACCTAGCTAAGGGAAAAACACGAGGGGGCATATACTCGCCTTTATCGGATTTTTCTCTTCTATCTATACTAACGCTACTTAAGCATTCTTCTCACTCTCATTTTTCTTCTCTTGGCTCTCTTGTTTCTTACTGATCTCTTGAATGCTCTACCAACACTATCAAGATATAATGGTCTTTCTATTATCTTGCAACTATCTTACCAACAAGCACATATCTCGAGCTTCATCATGCTCACATCTCAAAAAGGGAGGTTTGGCTGCACGCCTTGTCTTCTCTTTATCATTTATCTCTATTTTATCATTGCATGTAATATATCTTTTGTATCTTTGAATGTATTTGTTATCTAGGTGCGTTTAACTTACCAATCTATCATTTTATGTATTTGCAATAGGGGTTTGCTTCCATTAAGCAGAGTATAGTTTCTATTCGCATTTTTACCAATTATCATTTGTTCCAATCTATCCATCTAGCTGTCCATACCAGTGGAAACACCTAAATGGGGTTCTAACTAAGGCAGGCCCCTATACAACCCCAACATTTTCCCCCATTTGTGTGTGTGTGGGTGATGAACAAGTTCCACATGGTGGGGAGAAGTCACTGCTAATTCTCAGGATGGTTATGTGTCTTCTAGTCATACAGATAGCAGTGCATCGTGCAAGAGTTTGTGCATCATGCTGACATTTGAAAACTAAGACCTTCCAAATCCTATGGTATAATCTGTTTGATTTTTGCATCACTCTATTAATTCAAATTCTCATATTTAGTTATTTTTATACTTTGAATTGTTTAATTATTTCCACTCTAGCATAAGCTTTAATTTTGTAATCCACTAGCTCACCCTAGTGCCAATTTAAGTGAGGTAGTGACAGATCAATTTTTCCTCTAAGATTCATCATCTTGGAGGTGAAAAAACTCCTCCACTACAGTCTTGATGATAGTGGTAAGAATGTGGAGATAGTAGGTGTGCAGTGACCTATTTCTCTTGGCATGATTTTCACTATGCAGTGGAAGCGTTGTGTGCAGTAGGGTTGTTAGTTGTTTGTAGTGAGGGTGAATGAATTGGATGAGAGAGAGAGTTGTGATGATCTCTTTCATCATCATCCTATTCTTCAGGAGTTTTTAGATGTATTCCCTAGTGAGATTCCAAGTATGCCACCTAAGCATGACATTGATTTTTGGATAGACATAGTTCCTGGAGAAAAGCCTATATCTAAAGCACTGTATCGAATTACTACTTAGGTGTTGAGTGAGTTACGGTTGCATTGGAGGAATTGTTTGCTAAGGTATTCATTTGTCCTAGTGTTTCTCCTTGGGGAGAACCTATGTTGTTTTAATAAGAAGGATGGATCTCTTCACTTGTGCATAGATTATCAATAGTTGAATAAGGTGATGGTGAAGGATCATTATCCTTTGCTGAGTATTGATGACGTCTTTGATTAGATTAAGGATGTTAAGGTCTTCTCCAAGATAGATCTTAAGTTAGGGTATCACTAGTTGAGGATACATGAGGTGAATATTCATTGGACAATATTCCCTACTCGGTATGGACATTATGAGTTTGAAGTGGCACCATTAGGGATTACCAATGCACCCTTAGTCTTGATGATCTTGATGAATGGAGTATTCAGGACTTGTCTTGATAGCTTTGTGCTAGTGTTCCTTGATGATGTATTGGTGTATTCGAGGACTGTAGAGGAGAATGAGGAGCACATAAGGTAGGTATTGTAGTGTCTTCGTGAGAATCGATTGTATGCTAATATGGCTAAGTATGAGTTCCTTCAGATAGAGGTTAAGTATCTTGGCCATATTATTTCAGGTGAGGGTATTGCAGTGGATCTCTCTAAGATTCAGGCTATTGTAAGCTGGGCAACACCTATTAATGTGGGTGAACTTCATACATTTATAGGTCTTCCAGGTTATTATCGTCGATTTGTTCAAGGATTCTCAAAGATTGCTCATCCTATCATGTCTCTTTGGATGAAAGGGAAGAAGTATGTTTGGTCAAAACAATGTGTGGTAGCTTTTCAAATCCTCAAGGAGCATTTTACTAGTGCACCTAATCTAGTAGTGTCAGATCCTTTTGGTGATTTCTTGGTGTGCACAAATGCTTATTTGGATGGTTTAGGAGAAATTCTTATGCAAGATGGTCATGGGATTGCCTATGAGTTGCATAAACTCAAAGATCATGAGTTGAATTATCCCACTCACGATATAGAGTTAGCAGCAATTACGCATGCTTTGGTGAGATGGAGGCATTTTTTTATTGGACATCAGTTCAAGTTACATAGTGATCATCGCAGTTTACATTTGTAAAGGCAAAAAATTAGGGTTTTCACCATTAGAGAGATGAAAACCACTAATTTTCCATTACGTTCAAAAGAGGGATGAATCTAATAGATCCAATCTTAAATTAGGAATGATAGAGATTGAATACTGATTGGATTCAATGATTGCGTAAATTGAATTGACCCTCTTTTGTGAGTTGAAATGTTGAATTAAGGTAAAATGTTGAAAAATTAAGGTAAAATTGAGAAAAAAGTGAGCTACAGTTGCAGGATATTCACACGCACCTGGATCTGAGTAGTATATATAGATTCGGATATGGTCCCTGAAAAATCTCCAAAAATGTCAGGACCGTGGTGTTGGCGCCCTAGTCCTACTTTTCACACGCTAAAAAGGGTTGATTCGTCTCTGCAAATAAAGATTATTATGAAGATCACAACTGCATACCTATTTCCTACACACATAAAGAAGGGGACAAAGGTTGGGAATAGGGGTTTTCCTAAGTCAAACCCCAATTTGGAATCAACCTTGAATGAAATATTGCAAATACTTGAAATAATGATGGAAAGATATACCTCAGATCTGCAATGAATGATAATGATGCATTTTTTCTTGAATGATACTTTGCATCTTGAATACAATAACATATGTTGTATGAAATGGCATGAACATAACAAAACCCTAATAAAACACACATGCTTGCAAATGAATGATGTAATGTTGCTCCACAATGGATAAATGAAGAATATGCAACCTTGAAGACCTCTAGAAATGCTTAAAGATGAATACTTCAATGCTTGAATACTTGATTGCTTGATTGTAGTGCTCCCAATTTCAGCCTTGTTATGCAGATGAGAGGGGAAAACCTCTTTATATAGTTGTCCATCGTCAATTATGCTAATTTTTCAACATAGGTCAACTTGAAGCAATATTTCCTGCTCAATTTTGAGATAGGGAAAAGGGGTTGAAATGGGCCCCAAATAGGGAGGACCATGGCGTAGTGCCATGGTCCCAATGAGGGCCAAGGTTCCACACCCTAGTCCTATCCCATATTTGGGCCAAGGTTAAGGGTCCCAATAAGGTGAAATGTGAAGATATGACCATTATTGCATGGTACAAGTATAAATGGGTCTTAATCAAGCATGAGGATGCAAACACTAAGGTGAGGGCCCCAAATGCAGTCAAAATTGTAAAGGGGTGCAATTTTAGGATGCTACAATAGTATATCTTCACGTAGACAAACCTGAATGTTAGGCAACGATGATAGATAGAGTTCCTACGTGAGTAGGATTTTGAGGTGAAGTATATCCAGGGTAAGAAGAATGTTGTGGCAAATTCTTTGAGTCGTAGGAGGCATGAGGGTTTAGTGATGACTCTCCGCGTATATTTGAGGAGTCGGATTCTTAGTGTTCTTCCTTTGGTTCCTTTGGATGCTTGGTACCGGGAAGTTAGTGTAGAGATTGCTTTAGGTAGAGATCTTGAAGGGAGATTTTTAGGCTATTCATTGGAGTTAGATGGTCTTCTTCGACATTTGGGATGTCTTTATATTCTTCCTTTAGATGGACTTAGAGTTTTGATTTTATTAGAGGCTCATCGTGCACCTTACTCGACACATCTAGATGTTAAGAAGATGCACACATATCTATGTTAGTTGTATCATTGGACATGTACGGTAAGAGATATATCAGATTTTGTGTCTTATTGCTTGGAGTGTCAGCGTGTGAAGGTAGAGAATCAACATCCAACAAGTTTGTTGTCATCGAACCCGATTCCAAATTGGAAATGGGATATCATATCAATGGATTTTATTGTTGGATTGCCTATGTATTCTTGTCGTCATGATTCTATCATGGTCACCATTGATATGTTGACCAAAGTGGAACACTTCTCTCTGATCAGATATTTCTACACGCAATGACAGTAGCATGAATTTTCATGGAGGATATAGTGAGATTGCATGGTATTCCTCATCAGATTATATTAGATTGTGATCCAGTGTTCACTTCAGTATTATGGATCTCTCTTCAACATGACTTAGGAGCTCAATTGAACTTGAGTTCAGCGTATCATCTCGAGAGTGATGGTTAGACTGAGAGAGTTAATCAAGTTTTAGAAGATATATTACGAATGTATGTTATGGATCAACAATCTCGATGGGAGGATTACCTCTATTTGGTGGAGTTTGCCTACAATAATGGCTATCACAGTTTGATTAGTATGTCTCTTTTTCAATTTTTTGTATGGGAAAACATGTTGTACGCCTTTGAGATGGGATTATTTGGAGGATAGAGTGCTTCTTGGTTCAGAGATGTTGCAGGCTATGGAGTAGTAGGTGACCCGCATTCATAAGAATTTGTTGACAGAACAGGACAAGCAGAAGTATGCAGATGCTCATTGTGTGGATTGACAGTTTTCAGTGGGTGACAAGGTATTTTTGAGGGTTCGTCCAAGAAAGAGCCCCATTCATTTTGGAAAAGGCTCTAAGTTGGCACCTTATTTTGTTGGAACATTTGAGGTTTTCGAGAGGATTTGTCTTGTGTCTTATCACCTTGCCTTGTTGCCCAGCTTGTACTGTATCCATGATGTGTTTCATGTATTAATTTTGAGGCTGTATTTTCTTGATGTGATCCATGTTTTGGTTTGGAATGCATTGTAAGTAGAGGATGGGCAACTTTCCTTATATCTCATGTGCATTCTACAATGTTGGGGGCTGACCTTCAGGGGTTGCGATATAGAGCAGTTAAGGGTCCAATGAGACCTAAATGATAATTCTTCAGAAACTCGGGAGGATGTAGCATGGATGAGAGAAGTATTTCCCTACTTGTTTTTAGGATTCTAGGAGTAATCCTGGGACAAGCAAGGAAGGATGTAGTGTCTCTCCCTGATTCATCTTCCTTTTAGTGCATCAATAGCTTAGACTATTTTATGATGCTTTTGATAGATGTTTATGGATTTATATATGACTTGGATACATTATTATTGATGATAGACATATCACATTTGCAGTAGACATTATGGTTTCATATGGATAATGATATTCATGGACTATTGTGATGACAGACTCATATTCGATGATTTATATGCACTTATCTTATGTGTGAGGCTCATATTTACTCAAGGTGATTTGATGGTATCTTTCTATGTGTGAGATTCACTTCGTGGTTATGATTGATATGATAATTATGATAGTGCTTGGTTGTCATGATTGTCTTCTACTACCGTTGTGTTAGGGATGGTGTCATACCACTCATTTGTGATTCCCTTTCATTTGTTTAATTATTTCATGTTACATGCTACGCATATATGTTGTTGTGTGCACTTTGGTGGTGACAGGTTTGCAATTACTAGACATCGACTCCACTTGGGTTCACACGTCTGAGTGTATCTTTATCTCGATGGCAAGTTGATCGGAGGTGACATGAGATCCCATTCTACACTCTAGGTTTAGTTGGTATACTGTCAATCTTGGTATTTCCATTAGAGTTGTCTTTGTGGTGTCATGTGGTATTTTATGATGGGTAATTTTGTGGAGTTATGATTATTCATTGATTAAATAATTAATTAGCTAATTGGCTTGACTAGTTTATTGATATTAAATTAATTTACTGGGTGGTAATAATTTTTGAATAATTATGTGTGATTATTTTTACTGGGGATTTATATTTGTATTTAATTAATAGTTTAATATTTATTTGGGTGTTTATATAGTCTGATTATTTTATTGCGAGCTCTCTTTATTTATTTATTTTGATTTAATACTTAACTGGGTGGTTTCGACTTTGGTTTCAAACCTTGACTAGCAGGGGAAGGACTCATATGAGGGTGTCGCTCGACCACCATGACTTGCACTCCTCAAGCCACATCTGTGATTTTTTCTCCACACTCTCTACGCCGCTCTCACAGCCCTTTTGGGCGTGTTGAGATTGTAGATGGTGGTTCAGAAAAAATGAGTTATTTCCAGTGGGGACTCATATTTTTTGCACAATAGCTTCTCCTCTCTTGGGGATGAGGAAGATATGAAAGTTTTGTCATGAACTACATCTCATGGAATGTTTGAGGTCTCACAGACCTCACCATAAAGTATTTTGTTTGAGATGCTCGTCAACGTGTTGTAGGCCTGGATGTTATACTCATTTCACCTCGTTGGCTCTTTGCAGTTATTTCTCATGGTTTTGATGTTAATTGATAATCATTTCATTGGGATCGTTAATGTTTATGCTCCCAATGATGCGTTTGAAAGATCATACCTTTGGTGTTGGGTTGCACACAATCTGCCACCTACAACTTGGGTCATGTGTGGGGACTTCAATATGGTTTAGGTGGCATCCGATAAGGACAAAATTTTACCTTGTTGCTGGACAGCTGGGGAGCGGGAATCCTGGTACTATATGCATAATAAATTGGGTCTTTTCAATCCCAACACCAACTGTCGCTGCCCTGGTGGGGTCTAGCACACTTGGTCTAATTTCAGAGCTAGCTCTAACAAAATTCTTAAAAGGATTGATCGTGCTATGATAACTGCGCAAACTTTTTTTTCTTTTTCTGAAGATCATGACCTTCCTGTCACTCTTCTTATTGATGTGACTCTCTTCGATCACTTCCCCATAAAGTTTAGCATTGAATGGTAGCCAATTAGGCAACATCTTTCCAAAACACAATTCTACCTCAACACGTCTCTCCTACATCATCAAACCATGATGGCCCATATTTAAAGGATTTGGAATTTAGAGACAAGGCCCCATCATCACACTGGTTGGATTGCATGGTATCATGATTCCATCACCCGCTCTATGAGGTTTCTGCACATTTATGGTAGACAACTTGCCATGTACTGCAGGCAGTCATATGATGTGACCACCCAAGCTCTCTATGCTGCCACAAAAGCTCTGGCCTTGAATCCTTTTGATTCTAACCTGCAACTTTGTTTAGCCCAGCTCTGCCATTAGAAACAAGTTACAGATAGCCACTCTGCCAGAGGAGCTCAAATCAAAGCCATGTTACACTAGCTCAAGTTGGGCGATAGGGCATCCAAGGAACTTTTTTTAGCTCTGCGTGCCTGTCATACCTCTGTAGAGATAAAGAAAATCAAAGAGGGGAAGGATCTTCTCACCGAACTGCCTGATATTCTGCAAGCCTTTGTCCATCATTATGAGAAGGTGTTCATAACGTAGAGAGACTCGTTAGCCAGAGCCAAAGCTTTGAAAGACTACTTAGCTGTTGTTCCCAAATGGATTTTTGAGTCTCAACAAGACTTGTGATCTCTTACTGACCATTGATGACCTCAAGGAATCTCCTTTTTCTATGGAAGATGATAAAGCCCTTGGTTGTGATGGCTTCCCCTGCAAATTCTACAAAGCTCTTTGGCCTTGTTTTTGTCCTGACCTCCATAAGGTCTATTTGGAAGCTTTTCATTCCCAATCCCTGGGAAAAATGATTAACCGAGGCAACATCAAATTTATCCCTAAGGCTGGGGATCCAGAGGATATTTTCAATTGGAGACCTATTACCTTACTCAATGTCTCGTAAAAGATCATTGCCAAGGCCTTCGCTCTTAAGATTCGCCATCTCCTGCCTCTTGTTGTTCGGCTGGAGGAGACTGGATTTATCAAGTCCAGGTTTATTTTGAATAACAATAGTGTCGTTTGGGAAGGGATGGATTGGGCTAGACGCTCTAAATAGCGGGAAATCTTCCTTAAGATTGACTTCACTAAGGCATATGATTGCATTAAGTGGCCTTTTATCTTGGCTTTGGTCCTCGATTCATCCAGTATATCCAAATGTTATTCGGAAATGCCTTGACCTGTATCACCATTAATGGCCAGCAGTCTGAGGCTTTTGGCCTTTTCAGATCCATTCTTGAGGGATGTTCTCTGGCTCTTGCTTTATATGTTCTTGCGGTAGAAGGGTTTGGTTACTTACTTGCTAATGCTAGCTCTCATGGGCGTGTCCGTGGTATCTCCCTGCCTGAGTCACCTTCTCAACTTGTCAATGGCCACTTTGTGGATGATTCCTTCCTCACTCTCATTGAGGAAGAAGATAATGTGCAAGCTGCTCTTCATTGTTTGAACACCTTTTGCTTGGCTTTTGGTTT
Source organism: Cryptomeria japonica (assembly GCF_030272615.1). NCBI lineage: Eukaryota > Viridiplantae > Streptophyta > Pinopsida > Cupressales > Cupressaceae > Cryptomeria > Cryptomeria japonica. The sequence goes on from NC_081412.1 coordinate 657,446,789, forward strand.
GGCCATTCAATGGCACAAGACACAATGTTATAGGTAGTCTTTTTTGCCCACCCCGCCTTGGATTCTCCAATACTTGTGGATCTTTGGATTGTTGTTTTATCCAAGATTGAGAAAATGTTAGCCTACTAGATTACCAAGCCTCTCTCTGGCTGGTGAATTCCAAATTTGTTCTAAGGTGTTGGCTGCCACCCATGTTTATTATTCCTCTTGTTGGGCTCCTTATAAGGCCTCTTACATGAAGTTGGAAAGAATTTTGCGGGCCTTTCTTTGGGCCTCTAGGACTGACCATCAAGGCTTCCATAGGGTCGCTTGGGAGTATTGTTGTCTTCCCAAGGAGTCAGGAGGGCTTGGCCTTATTTCTACCTAGAAACAAGGGCTTGCCTTATGTGCTAAATGGATTATCAAAGCCTTATTTGGCGATGAGGCCTGGAAAATTCTACTTCGACATTGCATCTCTTCAAAATTTCCTACCAAAAGGCCAACTTGGAAGGGGATTGGTTTTTAAACCCTACTCATTATGAAAGACCCTATTTAGATCTAAGGTAATTTTTTGGTTAAAAGCATCTGGCATGCTCGGGAAGCTATTAAGGCTTGGCTTCGATGGGCCGATGATGGATTTTAGGATGGGATATCCATGAATCAACACAACCTTTGGTGGTCCCCTCTTTTTCAGGTGCAAGGGTTACCTCTAGCCAAAATCCAGGGTGTTAGTGCTCTGCATTTTCACAAACGCAACATTAGAACACCTAAGGATTTGTTTTCCAGAGCTTCTATGAGCCTCCGGTCATGGGAGGACCTCCAGGTCCAATTTTGTCTATCTTGGCTAGATCGACAAACTTATGACCTTCTGGTCTCGGCCTTATCCTCAAATTTGATACATAAGCTTGACATTCAGTCTATCAGACCTTGGTGGAAGGATTGGAAATGGTATCCTTGGACTCCTTTCACCAACTACAAACCCAAAATAGGTTATCTCTGGCTGGTTCCTCATTCGTCTATGGTCCATATTCTTAAGCAGCGGTGACACTTGCAGTCTTCTCAGACTTCCTGAAGATTTCAGTTTTGTGACGTCAGGTTTGCTCCCACTGAACCCAAGATTGCACACTTTGCTTGGTGTGTACTTTTCCAAGGGTTGCCTTTAGGTTCCATACTTAAGCATTTGAGCGTTCCTGATCCCCGGTGCCCTTTTTGTGGTCACCCAAAGACTTTTATGCACATTTTTTGGTTCTGTAGAAGAGCTCAATAGTACTGGAGCTGGATTCATGATTTATTTTGACCTTTTTAGCCTGAGCCTTTTTCTTGGCATATGGCTCTTCTAGGAGATTCGCCTACAATCCTCATTAAATTTTCCTAGATTTGGCATGCTTTGAGAATGGAGATCCTATTCACTCTTTGGAAGGATAGAAATGTAGTTATTTTTACTCACAACTTTTTGGATATTAATGTCTCAGTTTATACTAAATCTTGCATTTATAATAATGTATTAATGTAGATTTAGGTACAAGCTAACAAAGCAGCCCTGGAGGTGGGCCACCTTTAGGAGCTCCTCCAGCACTGGGGCAACGCCCCTTGTGTGGTTGCTAGAGTGTCACTGGATTCTGTCTTTGTCGACTACACTCTGTCCCGTAGCCACCACTACGATCGCAGTTCCTTTTCCCACCGCTCCCAGACCCCACGGTCCTTGGCTCCTTGCCGCTCCTCAGGTGAGAGAGACAATGCTTGGAGGCACCGCTCGGCTTCTCCTCCACATCGTGGCTCTGCCTCATGGTGGCCCTCTGCTGATCCTATGCCTTTTTCTCCTCCCGTTGGTGATGGCTCTGGGTGGCCTTCTCCCACCACTTCCAAGTTTCCTCGCCTGGCTCTGGTGATCTCACCTCCCAGGTAGGAGGAAGGAGAAATTGATAAAGATCCTGAAGATGGGTGGTCCGTGCCGGACTCGACTCCTGACCTTGGTGATGTATGAGGCAAGAAAGATGATCATGATCCTCCTCCCTCAACTGCCTCTTCTTTGGTTGCTTGAGGAAGTTTTTTGATGAATAGATTTAATGTTTTGTTTCTGGCCGTTGGTCGTGTGACTCTCGCGGGGTGATCTTGTATCCCCCGACCTCTTTTTTGTGAATATGCACTTTAATATTTTAAATTAATAGAGAAGGCCTATTCATCAAAAAAAGTTTTGTGGTTTAATATTTGATTGGATAATAATATTATTGCCCATTAGATTTATTCAATTATTTGGGCTATTCTTATTATTTAAATTCCTTTTTATACCTTTGGGTTATTTAAATATTACTTATCCTACCTATCCAATTTTATTATTGGTTGAGAGTTTTGGGTAAGTTAATTAATATTATTTTATATTTCTTACCTTGATATTTGGGTAGGGTTGGTATGAAATATTGTACTTATAATTATTTTGATTGGCTGACATATTCTATAGTTTTTGACCGAAATTTTATTTATTGAGATTTCTGAGCATTGTTTGGGGCCGACTTGTTGGAGAATTATTCGAGTGCTATTGTTTTGTTAAGTATTTTTCTGTAAATTTGGATTATGGTGATTTGGCTTGGATTTTGGATTTACTAGATTGTTGTGCTTCATCTACCTTCTTAGACCATCACTTCTATTATCCAGGTTAGGAGCTTATAATCTCTCTTATGCAATTTGTTTTCAAAAGAAATTGTATGCATCATGCTTGCAATTGTGGAATTGATTGTTGGGTGAAAATGATTGGGTAATAATTATAATTTTGGGCATTGTCTTTTGATTCTAATTAATGTAAATGTGGACAAATGGGAATTTTTGTTTCTATGTGTTTCTATCAATAGAGTCTGTATTATTTTCTTAGTATTTTATTTGAATGGTTGGCCTTGGGTCTTGTATGATTTGTAATAGATTTTAACCTTTTTACATCTGAAGAAACCTTTGGTTTTGCACTTGTAAAATTATTTAGTTTTGTTGTTGTCTAGAGAAAATTTCTCTTAGTTGGAACAAGTTGTATATGTGTGTATAACTTGTACAATCGATCCTTGATCCTATTTTGTGCTTGGATCTGAGTGGTATTTCACCCCATGAGTCCATTTGGAAAGTTGTAAATTGGTTCCATTCATTTTACACTTGAACTATTATTTACTTTTCCATATCAAAGTTCTCTGTGCTAAGTATATGTGCTAGAGGAACCAACAAATACCCTGAATGCATAAAGGTGCTACATAATGTGTCAAATATGTTATACCTTATGACATTTTTGCCATTATAATAGACATGTGTGCTATTTTGTTGGTCAAATGTTCCATTCTAGGTGGTAAAGGCACTGTAGGAGTTTATACATGCGTTATTGTGTTTATTATATGCATCGTTTTGGTTGCCAAATGCTTTGTTCTATTTATTAGATGCGCTAGCCTACCTGACAAAAGCATTTATCTATTTTTGATTAAGCAAAAATAGGTTTTGAGGGAACCCAAAACCCCTTACATTAGAATCCAAAGATAGAGCATTAAAGCAACTAGTCCAAGACTAATAACAATGAAACAGAACAGGCTGCTACAGAAAAGGACAACATAGACACAACATCCAAAGAAAAGAACAAAAAAAGGCCAGCAAGGTGCTGGTGAGCACAAAAAAAAAAGATACCAAGACCAGTTACATGAAAATATTGAGGCCATCAGTAGCCTCTTTCTCCAACATCATCATGGTCTTTGCAGCTTCCTTGAGGTTGAGAAGATCTCGAGGCAAAGGTACCTCCACAACCTTGGTGCTTTGTCTAGTCCTCCTCGTAGTGCGAGGGAAATCCTTGGAGCTAGAAACCCCAACATCCATTTCCAGATCCATAAAGTTCATGTCATTATGCATCTTCTCCAATCTAGCCACCATTTTCAACATGTTGGTAGAAGACACTCTCAACGTAGCCACACTATTCTCCATTATCTTCTTGAGTGCAACCCCAATTTTATGCATTTTCAAGTTGATCTCCCCAAAATTTTCATCATATATTTTCTTAAAAATCTCAATAGCCTCCCCATTTTTCTTAAGGCACTCCATCATCATTCCTTTTTCATCTTCTTTCCCCAGGGCACACTCATGATCTCAGAAGCGCAATTCTTCCCCTTATCTTTAATTTTTATTGGACCCTCTTTCTCCACAACCCCTTTAACCCCTTCCAACTTAGCTAAGGTAGCTCTTTGATTAAGATGCAGATCTTAATTTCATAGAACACCTAGCGTTGGAAGCGATGCAAATCAACCGAGGCACTTATAGCAATGCCCAAAATATTAAGCATCGGTTCAGGTTTGTCTTATAAATCCTGGGAGTCCAAGTCCATTAGTTCCAAGTCCTGGTTATCAAATTTTTGAGGTGGCGGCTCACCCCCCACATCAGAATCAGATAAAATTATCTTCTTACCCTTCCCCTTGGGCTTCACCTTGTAACTAGAGGTATCCTCCCCCAAAAACACATCTTTGTTCTTCTTGAGGATTCTAACCCTCTTCTTAGGGGGGGTAGATGCAACAACCTTAACCTCAGACTCAGAGTCATCAAAGCCATCACTAGGGGTGTAACTCCCATATTTATCTTCCACATTGGCCTTCACCCTGTTAACCCTAGCTTCAAATGCTCATAAATTAAAAGGATTAATCCTTGATGAGATGAACGACTCGACATAGGGTTCTTAATGTGGTCAGCCAGACAATCATTTAGGGATGAAACCAGATAATAAGGAAAGTAAACCTTATTACCAAATTTAAAATGATTGAGAAACACAAAATGGTAGCTATAGACTTTAGTAAACGTCCCATCAACCATAACAAATTCCATTATCACTTTCAGTGTTTTATGCTATAAACTTTTTACCTGGTTGGGAGCGAAGTAAGTTCTGTCTTGCTTGACAAGCTAAGATCCTTTTCACCATCATCCTTAGGGAACATTTTCACTGCATTGTTAAAAAAATTTATGTCCCTAAAGAACTCAACCCCCTCCATCGACATCCCCATGACCTTTGCAACCAAGTTCTCATCCAACTTCACTGTCTACCCAAAGAGAATGACTTTCTTTTTGTTCCATCCATTAACAAAGAGTTTGGAAACATAGTCCTTTTTACCATGTAATTTCTCCATATACCTTGTAAGTGCTCCTTTTTGAAATCTTCTCCATACTTTATGTTCCTTCTTCCAACCTTCATATCTCATCGACTCATTCCTATTAATATTACCTCCCATTGTTTCTGCAGTCCAATCAACCCCTCCTTCACTTGAGAAAAAAGAAACTCTGCAATACCAATAGAGAAACACAAAGCTAAGGCACATAATTCAATTAATCACCCACAAAGCATGCGGGGTAGTCCACCTCATATAATCTAGAAACTCCCATCGACTCGACAATCATTTATTCTACAACTCGATCTAAGGGCCATCATGAGATGATAAGGGAATAATCGTTCCTTTAATGCGATCAAAAAATAATTTCTCCTTAGCCTCCAAAGATATATTGCTTTCACCTTGCCACTTGATAGGGGCCGATAGCTTAACTCCTATGTTGGAAAAAGTATCCACCACCATATTTGATTCCCTATAGGTGTGGGTTATGACACACCTATCCAAACCTTCAATAATTTTAAAGTCCCTTATAATAATGTTCTTAATTTTCCAAGAGGACTTAGCCAAACCTTTTAGACAATTGATAATATTTAAGGAGTCCCCCTCTATCCAAACTTTTTTCAATTTCAAATCATCAATAATTTTAAGGCTTTCCATAGCTGCCATAGCTTCAGCTATGTGATTGGTCTAGGAACCCAGAGGAAGGGCCACTGCAATCAAACAACACTCATTTCAATCTCTGACCACTCTCCCCCTAGCGGGCCCGGGGTTCCCCTTATCCATCCCATCGAAATTAACTTTCACGCACCGAGGGTAATTCCAAACAACATCTTCTCTAGATTTCTTTTCTTTGAACTTGCTAATATCATCCTCTAACCCCCAAAATGTAGATATCCTCTTATCCTCCTCAAAAATAGAAGTGGAAGGAAGGTAATAGATGCCACTGCCAATTAACTTCATATTCTCTTTGATGGACCTACACACGTTGTCAAAAACAATCTCAGTTGTGCAAGATGACTCCCTAAAAATTTTGTTGTTCCTTTCCTTCCAAACATGCCAGAAGACATAGGGAAACAATAGGGACCAAAGGATTTTGATAAAAGAGTTGGAAGAGGAACACCTCCATTGAACAAAAAAGTCTTCCACCTTATCCAGAAAGACCCAAGTAATCTTCCACTTATGCAAAATCATATCCCATATCTCCATCGTGAAGGGGAAATGAAGCACAAGGTGAGAGACATATTCTTCAGCATTAAGACATAAGTGACATCTATTCGGAATCAAGAATCCTCTCTTAATTAAATTCTCAGTAGTGAGGATTTTATTTTGGAGCAAAATCGAGAAGAAAATATTAACTTTAGGGGTGAGGTTTTTGATCCAGGACTTAGCCCAAATAGGAGGATGGGGCAAGGGAGAAACCATCTTTCTAACAACAGAGGCCACCGAGAAGGAACCATTCGAGGTCAACCTCCAAATGAAAATATATTCAACCAGAGGATTAACAAACAAGGACAACAAAGCCTACTGGATTGGAGAAAAGACAACATTAATTTACTCCAATTTAACCCAATAAGAGTTCTACCAATAGTCAGAAACAAAGAAGAAAAATATAGCCTTGCAAATATTGATAATGGGAAAAGATCTGGGCACAAGCTGTTAGGATTAATGATAGTCCCAGAGATACTAAGAGGGGGGGTGAACCAGTATCTAACCGGTTAACATAATATTTAACCTTATTAAGTATTTTGCATTCCAAAACAATGTACCAATAAACAAGAATTAATGCAGTAAATATAAATAGTAAAGACATCATAGAAAGCACACCATAACACAAGATGTTTAACGAGGAAACCAGGTGTGGGAAAAACCTCGGTGGGATTTGTGACCCACAATATTCATTCACTGGCCAATGAATGGATATTACTTACAAGAGGGGCCTGCACATGCAGGAAGGCCAACTGCCTAGAGCTCACTTCTCAATTACAAAAGGAAGTCTCACTAACTTACAAAATGGATTATGAGAATCCAATATAATGTACTGCTATAATTTAGCATCTGCTATGCTAGGTTCAGTACCGATTTAAGCTCATACTATAACCATAAACCCTTATACAAAATCTGCCTTAATATTCGCTTGTCACTTCTCTACATCCATCCTATCTCATTACAAAATGATTTACAAGATCTCATACATATATGAGTCTTAGTACAATATGCCTTGTCGGCTTTACAAAATATATTTACAATTAAATACAATAAACAAAATCCTGTCGGTTGGGGTGCCGATATACATTGTTGTCGTTGCTGGTGAAGTGTCTGCTAGTGCTGGTGCTTGTCGGTGATTTACCAGATGAATGTTGGGTGGCTTCCTGTAGGTTGCCATCAATGACAACACCATCATTTCTCACTAGAGTGTAGAATGCCAACAATCTCCCCCTTTGGCATTGATGGCAATACTCATGAGAAAAATCCAAAAATCTGTCCCAAAAATGAAGTCCAAAATTTTACCAAAAATGTGTGCTCCCCTTGAGTAGATGATCTCCTCTAATGACCATTTTTCTCTATCCACTACTCCCCCTTTGACATCAATGACAAAGGTTGTCAAAAATTGTCAAATGAGTGTAGATTTCAACTTGAACTTTATAACCGGTTGGTTACAATCTGGAATACGTCTGCTAATACCAAGTTTAAGCTCTATAAAAACCTGTTACTGTCCTTAATAGCTGCCTCAGTTCTCTGAATTGTACCGGTGAGATGATGCATTTGTTCCTCCGGTGTCTTTTGTCCTTGAATTAATGCCTCAGAGATTTCTTTCCTTAGAGAGATAAGGTTATCTAACTTAGGACTTAGTTTGCACTTAAGCTCTCTGGCTTTTCCCCTTATCCTTTCCTTCTCTTTCTCTAACTTCTCTAGTTTTTCCTCAAATCCAGCAATTTCTTGATCAATAACTAATATAGGTTCAGATGAACCAATGATATTATCAACTATATTATTTATCTCCTTTTGAACTTTGCTAATTTCCTTATCAATGTCATCTGTCAACATATTTGTCTTGCAAGTATCTCTATACAGTTCTTTATGCTCCAAAATTGTTTTATTCAGTGCCGGTAAAAGTTTATTGATGTGTTCCGTGCACTTGTTTATTGTTTCCTCAAAGAATTTTCCTTTTTCCTTTTCCATTTCTTCCTTGAATGTTTCCTCATTAATTTGATCAACTGTCAGTATATTACTAGTAATATATTTAGACAATGTGTCTAACTGACCTAAAGAATCCTTTACATGCTCTAAATAGCATTTGGGTGCAATCAACTTAAGAATAGGAATTGTGTCATCAATTTCCTTATAGGACAATGCATTACAATATGTTATTTTCTTTATTGAATCCAAAAGTACTTCAGTCACATTAGTAGGTCTAAATTTTGTTAGTGAAGTACCAGATGTTTGGCTAACTACCTTTACAATTTATGTGCTTCCGGTGGGAGTAACCAAAGGTGGTCATAGGTTGTTAGTTACTTTAATGCTGGGTAATCCACCTACTTTACCTTTCCCCTTGCCTCTTTCCTTTTGATAAACTTTGAAGGTTTTCTTTGGTCTGTTCAGCTCTTCCTGTTTTTCCTTCTCAACAAAGAAAATATCCCAATTGTCTGTTGTTTCTTCTGCAATTTCATTTACCGTGCCAGCCATTAGGCTCACATGCCGGTGTCCACTTGAAAAAAATGACCTATTAGCTTCACTAATTAATTCATCAATTTCTTCTACAAAGTTAACTGGATGAAGCGCTAGTAGTTTTTCAATTTTTAGTTTCTTGTCAAGCTCCATGACTGCAATTCTTTTTGCATCTAACCGCCTATATAATTCACTAGGCAAATCATCTACAACTTCAATTAATACTTTCTTGTATATATCAAGATGTAGTATTATGCTATTCTCAATACTTTCTTTTTCTTCATTAGTGAATGTATTGTACAGTTTGCTAACATTAGCTAAGTTGCCTTCATCAGTTATTTCACTCAATAAGTTGTCCAATGGTGGTATAACCTATTGTTGCTTTTTCTTCTTTGGTGTCAACTTCTTTGCCAGTGGTCTCACCGCCCGTTGCTTCTGCCTTGGTGTTCTAGTTTTCTAGGAGGAGAGGGTACTGGTGAGGGTTTTCTCTTCCTATCAACTCGCTTAAACTCAATAGGAATTTCACTGTCAGAGGATGTACCAACTGGTGAGAGATGTGCCTCCGGTTGCAATCCTTCTAAGTCACTTTCCTTTATTCCAGTTATGTTCATGACATTTTATTTTATTTCCTTAACTTGTTTAGATGCACTCCTTATGTATTTTTCTCTTCTCTTTCTCTGTTTCAATGTTTGTACATCACTTTCTATTGTTTGTGCATTTCCAAAAACCTTTTCTTCCGATTCTCTAAGGGCTTCTAATAGGGCTTTGGCATAAGTTTCAATGATGTTTACATCAGCCTCATACCCCATTTCTGTTACCCATACAGTTCTAGGAAGAACTGCCTCCATCCATATCTCATCCTTTTTAATTACAAAACATATTTCCTTTTCATACTTGTGTACAACGCTTTGTGGTAATCTCTCTCTTGTTTTCATTTTTGCTTTGCATGTTTTAAAGTACTATGTTATATTGTTATCCTTATCAGTGCCCATACCAGTGAAGATTTCTAGTAGTTGTTTGCCTACCAGTATATCATAACCAAAGTCTTTCTTACCAATACCGGGAACCTCTTTTGTGAGATACAACATCAGATATACCAGAAGATTGCCAAAACGAAAAGTACCTTTCTTATCACCTTCTATCTTTTTTAGATTATCTATTAATTCATCCTTTAACCATTCGCATACATCTATTTTTGCATCATTATTGACCATATCATATGCACTTTTAATACAAAGACTGGAAACAAATTTGAGTCGGTTTGCATGTGTGGTTTTGTAACCTAGGATCATGCTTATAAATCTGACATTCTCATCCTTAACATCATTCACTCTCAAGGATCTGCTATGATAGGTTGCTCTTGTTAATGTCATCACTATGTTATTGGGACCTTTTTCATTTTATCTGGCCTGCTACCGGTGGAGGGTAAACCAGTCACTGCCCTAACTACTTCTCTGGTGATTTTGCAAATAGAATATAGCCAAAAGAATTCTCCATGAACTCTGCTAAGGACAATCCTTACTATCTCCTTAGGAAAATTAGGGATGTCCAAGATTTCCACAAAACCTAAAGTTTCAATTACCTTGTCTTCGGGTTTTACTTTTCCACTTTCATCACAGATAACAGTTTTAAACATTTTCAACTGAACCTAACTCCTCAATATTGCAATGAATTTATATTCTAGGGTCTTCAACATATGCAACACCTTTTGGAATTTTTGAAAAAGAACCCAGGGAATCATCCTGTTTCGCTATCTCAGGAATGATTTTAAAAACGGGTCTAGGGTGCTTCACAACTTCTACAACAATAGGGTTTGCAATAAATTCTAGAGCAAAGGAGGAAGCCATTGATAAATACCTTAATCTGCCTAATAATGGTTTGAGTGCTTAAAAGAACTTGCTTCACTTCTTCGCCTTGGATGCCCTCACTCGGATTTTTGAGCTCTCTAAAAGTTTGAATGCTCGGTGAATTGAAAAAGAGGGAAAATCACTGATTTATAATGTCTTTTCCTCCAACAACCGCATTAAATGTTCATCGGTTAAGTGAAACTTAACACATCTGCTGGTAGAGAAGAAGTCCATCTTCCCACCATCAACTGAGGGTAAACTTGCATGATTTTCAACTTGCTGCAATACCCCCAAGGGTTACTTTTTCAGTTGGATGAAGAGTCTCCTGCCTGTGGAGTAATACTCTGTTCTACCGGTGAAGGAATAGTCTCATCAACATTTTGATCTGTCTTTCTAATCTATTGTCTTGAAAATTCTTGCTTGACCTCATCAACCTTCTCTTTGCCTTTCAAACTGGCTCCTTTATTGTTTGTCAATGAAGTCTTGCTTCTACAAAATTTTGCAATATGTCCAATCTTGTTACAAGCATAACAAGTCACATTGTTTTTCTGAATAGCCTTTCCATATCCTATGCCAGTTTGTGTTCTACATAGATTAGATAAGTGCCCAAATCTTCCACAAACATAACATCTTACATTCATTCTGCAGTTTTCTGAATTGTGACCAATTTTGTTACACTTGGAACATTGACCGGTGGGTGCATTAATGTTCTGATTGTTTCTAGATCTACATTGATTTGATCTATGAGCATACTTGTTACAGTTAAAGCATTTCCCATTAAATTTGTAGGCATTAGGTTGTCTTACCAGTTTACTATGATCATGATTGTTTGCAGTATCAAAACTTTCTCCAACTTCAAATCCAAGTCCATTAGTGTATCCATTAGGTTTCTGACTTTTCAGCATACCATCAAGTTCTTCTGAACTTTTATTTAATTTCTTTTTATGTTGATTTGCAATAGCCAACTCCTTTTCCAAAATTCCCTTTTGTCTCATAAGTTCAGTTTTATCATGTTCCATGTGAATCAAATCTGTCTTCAACATGTCATTTTCATGACCGAGTCTTAGATTTTCATTTCCAGCATCATTGAGTCTTCTAGTCAAGTCATCTTCATTCTTCTTTCTGTCTTCAATGTCTTTACAAAATTGCATTGTCATGTCTTGCATTTCATTCCTCAAGGTCATGTTTTCTTGCCTCATCTTGCTTACAAGCTCATTAAGAGTTCCCTTTTCATCATCATTACTCTGCATCTTCTCATGAAGTTCTTTTCTCTTATTTCTAGCAATAGTGAGATTCTCTTGAAGTCCTTGAATGAATTCATGTGCAGTCCTCATATCATCTTCAAGTTTGATATTTTTCAACTTTTCTGCATCATAGTCCACAAGAGCTCCTTCTAATTTCTTTCTTAAGTTCTCCATCTTTACCAGTGTCAGAATCTTCCTCAAGCTGTTAGACTTTTGAACATAGAGGACCAAGCTCTGATACCAATTGTTAGGATTAATGATAGTCCCAAAGATACTGAGAGGGGGGATGAATCAGTATCTAACCGGTTAACATAATATTTAACCTTATTAAGTATTTTGCATTCCAAAATAGTGTACCGGTAAACAGGAATTAATGTAGTAAATATGAACAATAAAGACAACATAGAAAGAACACCATAACACAAGATGTTTAACGAAAAAACCCGGTGTGGGAAAAACCTCGGTGGGATTTGTGACCCACAATATTCACTCACTAGCCAATGAATGGATATTACTTACAAGAGGGGCCTGCACATGTAGGAAGGCCAACTGCCTAGAGCTCACTGCTCAATTACAAAAGGAAGTCTCACTGACTTACAAAATGGATTACGAGAAGCCAATATAATGTACTGTTATAATTCAGCATCTGCTATGCCAGGTTCAGTATCGGTTTAAGCTCATACTATAACCATAAATCCTTATACAAAATCTGCCTTAATATTCGCTTGTCACTTTTCTAAATCCATCCTATCTTATTACAAAATGATTTACAAGATCTCATACATATATGAGTTTTATTACAATATGCCTTGTCAACTTTACAAAAGATATTTATAATTAAATACAATAAACAAAATCCTGTCGGCTGGGGTGCCGGTATACATTGTTGTCGCTGTTGGTGAAGTGTCTGCTGGTGCTGGTGCCTACCGGTGATTTACCAAATGAATGTCGGGTGGCTACCTATAGGTTGCCGGTAGGTTGCCATCAGTGACAACACCAACATTTCTCACTAGAGTGTAGAATGCCAACACAAGCAAAGGGATTCATCAAAAAGCCATACATCTTCCCCAAATCTGATGCTAGAACCCTTGCCTAGAACCCAGTCAGCTCCAACTTCAGCCACCTTTTTAGCCTTGAGAATGCTATTCCCGATGAAGGAACCACAAGGAATAGCATAAGAATCAAAGAAGGATGCCATATTAGGGACACCATTAAGATATTACAAAAGAGTTTATTTGTTTATCATAAGCTTTATATTGGTTTTTAAATGCGTCACTTTGCCGGATGAATGTGCCAAATTGCTTTTTATTATGGGAAAACAGGTTTTGAGGGGACCAGAAACCCCTTACAACAGGTTCTTGAGGGACCTGAAACCCTTAGATTTTACTAGGATCTGGAACCCATAGAACAACACTGCCAAAGAAAATTAACTAAGAAAACCAGTAGCCCTAAACAAAGCTGAGTCGACAAAAGCCAGCAAACACCAGCAGGAAGAACCAACCAAACACTTAAGATATAATCAATATAAATTAAGTTGGATACACCAACTAGGCTAAAGATTCAAACTATGATGAGGGTTAGCATGCACCCTCAGCCAAACGACAAGGATGTTTCTAGCTCCCTTGACCTGAGACAGAGACTTCAGATAACAAAAATCATGACTAGCCCATAACAAAAAACAACCACGATCTGGACTAGGCCCTTGAAAACTATCAGCAACCAATGAGATAAGAAAAGACAAGGCAAGTAAAGCAAGATGCCTAGAGATAAAGGGATTTTGAAAGGCTTCCCTAACCTTAAAACTAGTTTTTGAAATGGCCCCCAAAACCATTTCAAAGGGTTTTGAAGTGGTACCCTCAACCACCTTGAGCTGAAACAGAGGCCCGATCAGGAAAGCATCCATCCAAACAAGCACCGCCACACTCTCCATCTCAATAGGAGAAGATAGAAAAGAGCTTGAGAGAAAAGATCCAGCAACCAAAAAATCACCAGCCTCAAGAGAAAGGTCCTCCGAACCAAAAGAGGAAGCACCAAAAACCCCCTTAACCACCTAAACACCATGCAACCACTCCACCTCCATAGGAGGGCACAACGCCTCAAGAAGAGATCCATGGGACTGAGTAGTAAGAGATAAAACCCTCAAAAGGAAACCAAAAGTGGAAACACCGAGGGCCCACATAGAAGAAACATGACCACCAAAAGTGTAACCAAACTCCAACAACAAAGAAACAACCCCCACCTCAATAGGGAGAGAACAAAATTTATTCTTCAGGAGAGACCACACCAACTGTAGCCCACTACCAGAACAACCTTTGCCCAACAAAGTCACCTCAGAACAGGAGCATCTGACTCCTTTTGCGAAAGATATCTCCACCTCTATAGGAGATAAAACCTTCTTAACAGGCACATAGAGAGAAGAAGGGTGCTGAGAAACTGCCCAAAACCTAGGCATTTCCACCCAAAGGGCATCAAAAGAGCTCCATAAATCCCAGCCCAAGAGGAGGAAAATGAAAAAAGAAGCACTGCAAGCACAAATTCCTCCGACCCAATAGGGGAAAGGGCACAAAGAAGGGACACAAGCCAATGCAGAGCAAAATGGCCTAACAAGACCGATCTATCAGACAAGAAAGGAAGAGAGAGCCGCTAGAAGAAATCCCCACTAGCTCCAAACTACTAAGCCCGTAGCATTCGCAACCCAAAAAGCCACCTCAGCGAGAGACCCAAGAAACCAAACCACCAAAATGCGCTAGACTATTGTTCTATCCTTATGTGATAGTTTTTGGCTTTCCAAGTTAGTCTTAAGCTTTTTGATTTGGTATTTCAACAATCCAAAGGCTTTTTCTGTGTTTCTTGAGTGTCCTAAGGTGATTTAGGACTGTGTTAATGATTAAGATTGATTATTTTCATTAATCAGTGTCAAGTAAGATGATTGATACCTTACTGTTGTATTGGGCTCTTGTGGATATATCGATATTTGTGGATTTTGGATGCTTTGCGATTTCATGTTGCCTATGAGGTTATGATATTGATATTTTTATGCATTATGTTGATATTCATTATGGTTGGAACCTTGGCTATCTGAGTTATGTTTCTTGAGAGCCCTTGTTCTTTTATATGAGTATGTTGTTGCCCTAAGGTCTAGGAACATGATTAGGGAGAGTGGCCTTTCATGAGTTTGTTGAGGTCATGAGGAATGGACTGTTATGATTCCTTCTGTGAGTATTGGCAATATGTTGGATTTGGTTAAGTATTGTCATTGATGTCAACACTGTATCCCTGTTGGAGACTATCCCGGTTAGTCTTGGTGATCATTTTGATATGGTATGATTAGATCTCTAGAATCAATTTTGGATGCTTATTCTGATGGTTATATGCTTGCTATATTCTGGTGGTTTCATGATTTGGTTATCGCATTTTGTATTTTCGGTTACTGGTTGGTTTATGCCTTTATCGGCTTCTGGCATTCCCGGTTAGCTTTATCGATATGTTATTTTGGTGACTTGGTCAGTGGATTTTGGGTCCAACTTATGGAATCGGTTTCTTTCATGCTGGCGGTGCTTCCTGATTACATCCCAAGTGTTTGGTGACTTTTCATTGGATGGTGTGCTATTATGATGGTCCTATTTGGATCCGATCAAACTTTCACTAAGGGCTTCTATCGACAAGTGAAGCATGTTGGATCTTGGCCTTAGTGGAATCCCCGACAGATATACTTGTTTGGTTACTTGATTTAGGTCCATTCTATGTAATGTAAATCATAATATTGGTCTAGTGGTATCATGTGATGTAATTTTTATAATTATGGGTTTAGGGTTTAGCTGACCTTGTCAATAAGGTTAATGATATATATTTATAGGTAACTTATTCATGTAATTTACATACGGATAGATCAATTGTTATGGTTGGTTAAGTCTGTATTATCAGAGAAAGAATTAAGTATGAATAAATTAATATCATTCAGGAGAAGGTTGGAAATGTTTTGTATTGTAGAGTAAACATCAATGCTTAACCGAAACTGTATCAGGCATTTGTAGATGCTACTTTCACTGTTCATTGGTTTTTAGATTGTAGTTCGATGATATTATAAGTTAGTGAGACTTCTCTTTATGATGAGCAGTGCACTCTAGGTTGTTGGTCTTTCTGCATGTGCAAACCCCATTGTAATTATTCACAATACTACTACAAAGTATTCATCTAATTGTGGGTAGGGTTTCCCATTGTGGTTTTTCTCTTTTCGGGTTTTCCACATCAAAATATTGGTGTTATGTGTGTTGTGCTTCATGTTATATTCTTCATTGGGTTGTGCTCCGGTTTAAGGTTTATAATTGAATTAATTGTTGTTATTGTTAGTAAAATGATTCACCACCCCCTCTCAGTTTACTCCTGGTATTAGTTTATTCCAACAATTGGTATCAAAGTGAGGTCCTCTCTGCAAAAGCTTAACCGCTTGAGGAGATTTAATGGCAACTGCATCTAGTTCCATATTCAATCCTTACTGGAAGGAGTGTCCCAGAATTGATGGTACAAATTACAAGATATGGAAGGAGAATGAATATTCATCTCATATGTCTTGGATCTGAAGTTTGGGAGATAGTGAAGAAAGGGTATACACCTCATGATCCTAATTCTGGAACACCGACACCTACTGATGAACAGAAGGGAGCTGAAAATGATGTAAGAGCAAAAGAAGCATTGTTGAGAACCCTATCTGATGAAAAGCTATTGAATGTCATAGAGTTGGAGAATGCTAAGATGATATGGACAAAGCTTGAAATTATTTATGAAGGTGACCAGGTTGTGAAGATTACTAAACTTGAAGGTTTCCGGGTAAGATATGAAACATTAAAGATGGAAGAAGATGAGAAGATAAGTTATTTCACAGATAGATTCAATGAGATTGTCATGGGTATCAAATGTTGTGGTGGATTTGTTAGTGAAGATGAGACAGCGTCAAAATTTCTAAGAGTTCTACCTCCGACTTGCAAGATGAAGGCTACTGCTATCAATGAACTCTGAACAATGTCAACTACCCCTGTGACTAGAGATACACTACTTGGGAAATTGTCTGCTTTTGAACTTGAAGATCTTGGAGATCAAAGTGCTGCTAAAACTGAGACTGCATTTAAAGAATCTACATCTAGTAAATAGAAGATAGATTGGAAAGAGATGTATGCTAAGGATATGGAGGAAATTGAGAAAGAAGAAAGAGATCTAGAAGAGCTGGAAGCCCTAATTTCTAGAAGAATTTCGAAAGGACCAGCTGGAAGTAAGTATGAAGGAAAAGTCCCTTTTAAATTTTTTTCATGCAATAAGATTGATCATTTTGCATCTAGATGTCCTGAAAGAGCGCTAAGAATCATGAAAGATTTGTGAGGAATTATAAGCCTAATCCTGAACATTAGAGTAGACCTAGATTCATAAGGAATAAGGATAAATCATGTTATTATGTTGGTGATGATGATGGTATTTTTGATGATGATGATGAGCCTGTGAATGGATCTAGTAATGGTGCCTCATCCGGAAAATATTGGGTCTTTATTGCTATCAAGAACGATTCTCCAAAATCTGTCATTGAAACAACACATACTGAGGAAAAGGCCTTGGCTACTAAAATTGAAGAGAAGGATGAATGGGTTATAGATAGTGGATGCTTGATGAATAATGATGAACAGTAAGTACTCAACAGATACTAAGAGGGGGGGGGAGGGTTGAATCAGTATACACAAAAACTTCCTTAAACCACTTTGAATGCAAAGATTGCACTAACTGATAAACAATATCACCAATCTAAAATAGGGCACTACCGGTAAAACACAGTGAGATTGTGAAAGACATAAACCGGTAACACTTAGATCTTCACACAACCTAATATCTCATTTCCACTTCACCCATATGCTTAGACAAGTAATACATCATCATAAATATAATGACCACTGGATCAACATGCTTTACCACTTAACAGAAAACACTAAGACATCACATGAAAAAGCATCACACATAACACACTGATTTTTCACGTGGAAACCCAACTGGGAAAAACCATGGTGGGGATGGATACCCACAAGTTGTTCTTGAACTCTTCTAAAGTCCGCTCTGTTAGGAGCCTAGTCTGGTTAAGGACTTTACAATAGGTTTTGCTAGGAACCGATCCTGCTAGGGATCACCCGGTTAAGGGATGGCTAAATACCCGATTAAAGATTAGAACCTTGTTAAAGATTACCTCGCAAGAGGATTTGAAGAACTCAATGATTTTGAGTCACCCTGTTAAAGGATTTACAAAAAGCCTGTTAAAGCTACTCGGTTAAGGGATTTTTCAACTGCTAAAATGGTTAGAAGTCAACAGGTAAAACACTGATCTGATAACAACACTCAATGCCAAGGTAGATCCACTTTAGTTCCTTTACTTCTGCAATCACACTCTACAGATTTCTACTGACTGCACCAGTCTGGCAAGAATCAAGTATCTCTTCACTTGGATACACACATAACATTTGACAACCATCTTTGCAATGCAAATCATCATCGACCTTATAGGAAACGGATAGGTCAATGGCATAAACCCTAAACCCTAAACATCTAGGTTAGTCCAATCCTGACCGTTCAATCACATTGCATAGAGTAAAACCATCTTGAACAAATTTGAAGATGTTCTCCATCGTCTTTTATTTACCGCTTCTGGAAGCTGATAGCCCATCACGCACTCTCCACCATTTACTGAGACTTCGCACATTCCCGAGGTAGATAGGATCAATCTTCTTCATGCAAGATCCTCAAGGAAATTCTTCACACACACAAGGTTGACGTGGCAACACGATCTGATCTTCATTTCAATGCTAACCCATCATGGGATGTCATTGGTTGAATCACACAGACTTGAAATGCATCAACCGGAAACCCTGAAGCTGAGACTACCAACCGGTAGTTATATCAAATGAAACCTCGATACCGGTTCACAATCTAACATACCGGTTCACCATTTCGCATATACCGATTCACATCATAATACTAGTTTACTTTCTTCAATATACCGGTTCATACTTCAGCATATTGACATCAATGACAACATACAATATCATCATGTCATCAAACTCTGCACATATGCCAACAATGCTCACATCATATAATTGGTGACAAAATGAAGTTCTTATCATTGCAAGAGTTTGATGGTAGATTGGTAATATTTGGAGACAACAAGGCATGTAGGATCAAAGACAAAGGAACAATATCATTGGATGGTAAGACTAATACTGATAATGTTTATTATGTTGAAGGCTTAAAGCATAATATTTTTAGTATAGGTCAGATGGCGGATAGAGGATTTCATTTGCAATTCAAGGATGAAAAATGTAAGATCATTAATAAATCTGGATTGGAGATTGCTTTCGGAACTCAGACCAATGGTAATATCTTTCATTTGAACTCTGGTGAGAAGAATTGCTTGATTTACCATATTGATAAAAGTTGGTTATGGCATAAGAGGATGTGTCATGTCAATTTTGATTGCATAGTAAAGATCAGTTCAATACCAGAGCCTGTTAGAGATTTACCCAAAATTGTTAAACCTCATAATCTGGTATGTAGAGAATGTTAAATGTGTAAGCAAGTTAGAACTTATTTCAAAAGTATACATGATAAATCTAATGAAATTCTTGATCTTATTCATGCTGATTTGTGTGGACCGGCAAGGACTAAATGTTTTCAAGGTGATAGATATTTGATGTTACTTATTGACAACTATTCCAGAATGATTTGGGTGGCATTTTTGAAAGAGAAATAAGAATCTTTTGAGAAATTCAAAATCTTTAAGGCTATGGTTGAGATTGAGACAAGACTGAAGATAAAGTGCTTAAGATTAGATCATGGCGGTGAGTTTATATCTGGTGAGTTCAACAACTTTTGTGAAAGGAATATTATTAAGAGACAACTTTCTGCACCTAGAACCCCACGGTAGAACGGATTAGTGGAAAGAAAGAATAGAACAATTTTGGATGTTGCAAGGAATATGATGACTAAAGCTAAATTACCTGATATATATTGGAGAGAGGTTGTCAATACCACTGTATACACTTTGAACAGAGTACACATTAA
This sequence comes from Cryptomeria japonica, assembly GCF_030272615.1. Lineage (NCBI taxonomy): Eukaryota > Viridiplantae > Streptophyta > Pinopsida > Cupressales > Cupressaceae > Cryptomeria > Cryptomeria japonica. The sequence continues at coordinate 657,466,721 of NC_081412.1, forward strand.
AGGTGATACCAGTAAGACTCCTTATGGATTATGGTTTGGTCATACTCCTATTGTCAGATATTTCAAAATTTTTGGAAGCAAATGTTACATTAGAAGAGATGATGCATTAGGAAAGTAAATAAATCTACATGATTTATTTATATAGTTAATTTCATATCCCCCTTTGATTAATTAATTCTAAATTAATTAATTCCCCCCCATATAAATTAATTCTTCTAATCCCTAATTAAAATTAACAAACTCAAGTTTGTTGAGATTAATTATCATTTTCCAAATTATTTGAATTTCTAAATTCAAATGAGCACATGGCTCCTAACTTTTAACCACCTAACCTAACCACCCCCTAACCTAACCCATTCCATCTAACCCTAGGTGTAACTAACCATATCCTATCTTGCACATCCTAACCTCCTTATCCTAACCTCATATGGTGTGGATATTCTCCCCTTGAGACACATGGCACTTTTGCCACATGTCTCCCCCCTTGCACACTTGCCCTCTCATGAGCAAGGCTCCTTGACACTTGTCACCATAGAGATGACAAATGTCCCTTCCTCCAACCTGTTCTCCAACTTCCTCAATCTTGGCCCTTGATATCTTCAAATCAAATCTGGACTGTTGATTCTTGCCGCCTCGGCTTTGGCCTTGGAATTCCTATAAATATCCCCCATTGTGGAGCAATAAGGATCCCTTGCATTCATAGTTTTAGCATCATTACTATAGGCAATTTGCATTTCAATTATCTAGTAATTAGCTTTTGGATTAATCATAGCATGTTAATCTAGTTTCTTAGATCATGCATTACATATCATTTGCATAATCAATCATGATCAAGTAGCTACTCAACTCTTGAGTTGTCACTTTGGAAGTCATTGCTCCACTGAGAGCCAATCAATCCAACACCTTCAAGGTCCTCAAGAATAGAGGAAAATGGGACATTTCAAGGAAGGCTTATGGTTTTCATCTTAAATATAGTTTTCAATTAAGCTTTCCATTATGTTTTTATTGTCTCATTATATGTGTATGCCTTCTATATACCACATTTTTAGCATCACACTAAGTTGATGTGAATGGATAATCTTATTAAAGTGTATGGTTTAGATTGTGATAGGAGATATGTTTTAGTAATGGATAAATGATAATTTATAAGAGAATTGGGAATTGGGAACATTTGGATCGATACTCCTAAAATGAATCTAAAAATGTTCATGGTAGATGTTCTCTTATGTTGATGTAAATAGTCAATGATAGATTAAGTAATGACGTTGAGATACCCTAGGGAAAAGATGAGTTATGTGATGATGATTATTTCCACTTGCAGACTTATGCTTATGTCGGATTCAATAATGTGCATAATTAGTCGATGTATGATCATTTGAAATCATGTTATATGATGATAAATTAGATATATATGTTAATGGAGTTCTACATTTTGCATTAGTTTAGTATTGTTGGCGTAATTATTTATTCATCTTGGATATAATTACACTTTACTTAAGTTTACTTAGGTACATGCATTACATTGTAGTTTGCATACGAGACACTTAGGGAGATGTGCATACATTGAGAGTGTGTATGTAGGAGAATTTCCACCTTTTATGGTGTGATCTTGTTATTAATCTATCATCTCTGCTTATTATGGAGTGATAATTCCACCTTTGATGGGTGACCCACCTCATGTGGAATATTTTACTATTTCTCATACCTACTCCTACCTACCATTGCATCTTATTGAGCCACATGTCATCATTGTGTGCTCTCTCTTGTCTCTTAGCCTTGCCTTTAAATGCATGCTCATCTACATTGTATGTAATAATTTTGATGATCGAATTGATCTCTTTTGTACCTTGATAGGAATACGGTTTATTCTTGTCATATTTTATCTCTCTTGTCATTGTGCTATTTTATGGTCTCTTTGATCTTGGTTGCTTCAAGCATAATCTCACATGGTATTAGAGCAGTTGGAGCACCTTTGCATAACCTTTGGAGAGATTTTGAAGGAGGTCAAGAGGCAGATCTGAGGAACAACATCTTCTAGAGGTCTCCTAGACAAGATCCGACCTCACCATTGAGTTCGGGTGGCTGTTTCTATGAATTTTGACTGTAAATTTGCCTATATTGGGTGAAAGTCAAATTTTGGGTTTGGAGGAAAAATTTACCCAATTTGGGTAGTATGGTATGATTTTTGAAAAAAATTAATAAAATTTTGTCTCTGCAAAAAAAAATATTTCCATTTTTATTGAAAACTTGGTAGGTTTTTTTTTTAAAATTGTAAAAGTTTTTTTTGTAAATAAAAAAAATATATCAAAAAAATCAATATATTACCGGGGGTCCCATGACCCCACCCCAGTACCATACTATCCCACCGTACTTTGCAAGTTCCATTGCATCTCCGCCGCTGCACATTTTGTCCTTCCGACGGTCGCTGCGTCATCCTTGCCGACTCCCTCCATTGTGTTTTCAACAGCTTCGTATCGTCCCACTGCCCCGACCTGCGACAACCTTCTGTTTTGGTCACAACTGGCCCAGCCTCCCTGCCACTTGCGTTCCTTTTCCTAGCTCGCCAGACATTTTCTCGCTGATGTTCTATCTTCCCGGCGCTTCTATAGACTTCCCGACAACCGTCCTCCAACCGAGCTCCTACTGACGCTGCTACTCCTAGTGACCCTAGCGTTTGTCCTCCGACATTTGTCTTTCGGCACCATGTTTTGTGCCAGCCCCCCGACCACATCACACCAGTTCTTTTCTTTATTTCACCAATCGTTTATCTTCCGACCACCCTCCTCCTTCACCGGCAGCTGCCCTGACGACCGACACCAACCACGTGGCAGACGACCACTAGCCCGCATGTTCATTTCCCACGCAGGCACGCCACATAAGCTACCGACTCACCTCGCCTAGTCAGCGCCACTACTGATCTAGTCATCTGACACATGTTTTGCCACAACAACAGACACATCAACAATTCTACCGCCACATAGTTTGCCATGTCATCAACAAGTCATTTTCTGTATTGCTCTATCATCATTATTCGTACAGACATGTCATCTTTTTTTGGCTAATTAGATTGTGACACATCATCAGTTCGTATAGTACAGACGCATAGTCAACAAGGGGGTGAAGTTCTCTGTGACGGTCATATGACTATCAAATTTAATGTATTATTTTTCTGACGTCATTAGTTTTCAAATTTTTTAGCAGACCCGTCTCATTGAGATTTTTGATTTTATAGTTCAAATTCAAATGGCCATATCTTGCTCATTTTTTCTCCTTTTTGGGTGCAATGTTTTTTGAAATGGGATAATTGTTTGTGTACTTTCACGTGGTGGTGTTATTTTCTAATTTGGGTTAACAAATTTTTCAGAAAATTCACTTTTTTCACAGTTGTAGCTGAGCAATTCCTGTTTCTGCAACTTCCGAGACTCTGTTTGGGCTCATACAAACTCCTTTTCAGGTTCCATTTTTTTAAAGTGCATAACTTTTTATCTAATTTCATAATATGCTATCAATTTGCAATGATTTTGAGTATAAATTATACTTTCATCGTATGGTCATTTTTGGCCAATTTGACACTTGTAATGCATGGATCTATCTTTTTGGTCTTTTGCATTGCAGTTCTTAGCCTAATGGGGTAGTTGTAAAACAAAGTCATAAGTCCACCTTGCCATTGTTTGCAAGTGGCCTATTGTACACACACTACATATAAAGTGCCAAAATCATCATTTTTTTTTTTTTTTGGGGGGGGGGGGGTACTTTGATTGAGTGAATTTTTGGGGGGTGTCTCTTATGTTTTTGTTCTCTTCTGTTATTTCATTTTTATTCTATGGGTTCTCCTAAGTTTCCTCTCTTAACTCCTCATAATTATGCTACTTGGAAAATTGATGCATGGAGTAAACTTATGGAAAAAGGACTAACTCATTACATTGATGGAATTATTGTTGCTCCCACTGATCCTAAGGATGATCCCAATGGTCACTTGAATTGGCTCACTAGGAACATCATGGCAATTGGTACCTTAATAAAGCATGTATCAAAAGATCTCATCTTTCATATTGAAAAATGTACCTTAATTAAGGATGCTTGGAAAAAGTTTCAAGACTTGTATGGTCAAGCTGATGAGATTAGGGGATATCAAATTGATAGTGATCTCACCATGTTAGATCCCAAGAACTTTGATACAATACAAGACTATGTCACTAAGGCAAAAGAGTTGAGGACACAACTCAAGGATTAACGCATTGATAAGAAGGATACTTAATTGATCTTCAATTTGATGGGCAAGCTTCCACAAGAATATACAACATTTGTTTCTAGTTTTCAAACCCATAGGATGACAATGGGTTCAAGATACACAATGCCTACATTTGACACTTTCACTGAAATGTTGATGATGGAACAAACTAAGTTGATAAGCATGGGCATTCTTAAGACTTCTAAGTCTCAAGAATTAGTGGCAACTCAAGGAAACAAAGGAAATCAAGGAAAGGACAACTCAAAAAAGAAGAAAGGGAAATCAAATCCTAAGGACAAAGCAACACCTTCTCCACAACAAGGTGATTCATCCTCTTACAAGAAGGATATTAATCAAAGAAGGAGAGACCTACTTGTGCCTATTGTAAAAAGGTTCATCATGAGGAGTGTCATTTCCATTCTAAGAAGATTGATGAGCTCATACATATTCTCAAAAAGCACAACATTGATTTGCCTAATGCCTACAAGAAGGAGTATTCATCACCTTCCACTTCCTCACAATCAAAGGGGAAAGGGAAAGCATTCATGGCCTCAACAAGTGAGAAGACTCACTCTTTTGGGATAAGAAAAGGACAATCTCTTTGTGCTACTACAAGTCATGATTCAGGGAGATGGGTTCTAAATTCAGGGTTTTTTCATCATATGGCATCTTTGCAGTCTATGTTTTCTACATTTGAGCCTTGCACCATGCCATATATTTTGATGGGAAATAATACATACATGGATAAGATTGGGAAATGAACTATTGCCATTGGAGATAAATCCTTCAATGATGTGTTTTGTGTACCCCATTTGACAAACAATCTTATTTCCATCTATCAAATCACACAGGGGCAACAAAGAAAATTGTGGAGTTCAGACCCGAGTCAGTTTTCATTAGAGACTTGGAGAGTAGAGCTATCATTGCGACTAGGGTGGTGAATCATGCATCTCAGTTATATTCCTTTTCAATTTTTATTGATGAGGATGATTTTATATATGATGATTCTTCACATGATGATTCTACATATGATGATCACACTTCTTGTGATGATTTTCAGATTTTGAGGAGAACTTTGGGTACTTGAACTTGGGGATTCTCACATGTGACCCCATTCTTGAGCCTTGTGTTTCATCTCCTCCTATTAATATCACATCAACTATTGCACTTGATGATGCAGATAGTGCGACAGTTTTGCCTTCTTGTGATTCAGTGCAACAGGATATTTCTTGTCTTCCAACTTTAGTTCATTGGGATGACTACTTGACAGACATTGCAACTTTGTTTATGGAGTCCTACATTGTATATTTGGCAGACATCATTGATGATATTCATATTCTCTTTGATGAATATGATCCTTCTTCGATTGTTGCGAGGAAACACTATGACCCTCTTCTTCATTCTCTACATGATCATTCTTTCGAGGTTGACATGATTATGGATTCTTATTTACAATAGTTGGAGGAGGTCTCTTTATCCTTAGAGACATGTGAGTCTTTGGGTCATGTTCTACATTCATCTCCACTAGATCTTGGAGTACCTTTTTCAGTAGTGTGGAGCAGTTCACTACCTTTGGAGGGGGTAACTTTCAGCATCAACATGGAGACACTTGAGCAGTTTTCAGAGACTTCATTCAACATGATTTTTTTTCCTACATCTTCCCTTCATTATTGGGGAGACTTCATGGATACACCTTTGGTTTTGTTTCTTCCTAAGGGGAGGAACGTTGTTCAACATTCATGGAGCATATTTTTCATTCAATTTCGAGCTTCTACCATTGGTGTAGATTCCACATTGAGGGGGGGCTACCTATCTTCTCTTCTTCTCTCATATTGGGGGGGGGGGGGGGGAGTTTTTCTTGACTTGGGGTTTGGTCCTTCACATACTTATATGAGAGTTCTCTTATATAGTTTTCATTTCTCTTTTGGGGGAGGGTTTTTTCCCATTTGGTTTTTCTCTCTTTTCCCGCTTTATGAGAGATTGCATTGCTTTGCATGCATTTAAATTTGTACATGGGTACCTAACATGGCCATGTAGCCATGACCTATCTTGCATAGCTTAGTTGCATTGTAGACTTAAGTGCATTTCCCTAAGTTGCACTTAATGGGGGGTGGTGGTGTAATTATTTATTCATCTTGGATATAATTACACTTTACTTAAGTTTAATTAGGTACATGCATTACATTGTAGTTTACATACGAGAAACTTAGGGAGATGTGCATACATTGGGAGTGTGTATGTAGGAGAATTTCCACCTTTTAAGGCGTGATATTGTTATTACTCTATCATATCCACTTATTATGGAGTGATAATTCCACCTTCGATGGGTGATCCACCTCATGTGGAATATTTTACTATTTATCCTACCTACTCCTACCTACCCTTGCATCTCATTGATCCACATGTCATCATTGTGTGCTCTCTTATCTATTAGCCTTGCCTTTATAAGCAGGCTCATCTACATTGTATGTAATAATTCTGATGATCTAGTTGATCTCTTTTGTATCTTGATAGGAATACAATTTATTCTTTTCTTATTTTATCTCTCTTGTCATTGTGATATCTTATGGTCTCTTTGATCTTGGTTTCTTCAAGCATAATCTCACAAGTATTTAAAAAAAAAGAAAATTTCTATTTGCATATTAGATGGTTATTTTTCTCTAGGGTATTTTGGTGGGCATTACAATATACTTCAAAGGGACACAAGGTAAGTCTCCTAATAAGACCATATTCAAAGGAAAAGAAAATCTAAAAGGCTTGAAACAATCATGAATATAATTCTAGGCTTCTTGTGATGTATTGCAAAATAAAAAAAATGATTAAGAGTCTATATTTGTACACAAAATGGACATTATGGATTGCAATCTCCTCAATTTGTTAAGAAAGAATCAAGTAGATAACCTAGATAAATAACACTCCAAGTAAAATGGGTTAATTTAGGCTCAATAACAACCAACTGAATAGCCTAGAATTTACAATGCCAAGTACTAGGAAAAAGCTAAAGCTACCAGTGATGGTTTAGCTAACCAACCATATGAAGATAAGGAGAAAGATCCACAAATATCCTTTACAAGGCTTGTAATTTCAAAATAGTGTATTATGATACCATTGTTTACTTCTTCCACCAAGGCCTGAATGATTTGACCATAATTTTGTGAATCATCTAAGGAGGAATAACATTAATAACAACCTTAAAATTATCCCACTTTTGGTTAGATAACCTAAATTTTCTTTTTACCTTTCACACCTAAATTTTCTTTTATCCTAGTGTTGAGATCTAGTTCCTTATATGAAGGTGCACCTAAATTAATCCAATGCTTGATAAGGATTTTTAGGTTTCATTTCAGTTAATATTCTTGAGAACCCGTTTAGCACATAGGGTAATACCTTATTGATAGATTGAAAGTAAACCTAACCACCAACATCCTAGGGAAGACAACAATATTCCCAAAGAACATGACAAAACCCTTGGTGCTTATCATTGAAGGCTTAGGGAAGTTCTTTAAGCAATTTTTTAATCTTTAAGAAAATTTTGAGGGAATCTAAGAGGAACAATATAACTAGTGTTAACCAACACTTTTGAAAAAATATAGAATTTTCTAGCTAAAGAATGGTGTTAGATAATCCAATAATTAAGTTTCTTTTTAATCTTGGTAATAACAACTTGCTATAAGGTAATAGGAGAAGCTTAAAAATAAAAGAATTTGTGAGGTCTATTCTCACCCTAGTCCATGTCGTACTAGAGGATGTATCGCGCCAGTGTCATCAATCATGCTAATTTTTTTACCAATTGTAGTGTTGTTTATAAGGGGCTACCCAATTCCTATTAGAGCATATTTCACTATTAGTTGCTTTTTTTACAACTAGTTATGTTTTTTTGCTTAATTTCACTTAGGAGTGCTTGATTTAGTTGTGCACCTAGTTTATCTTTTAGGCATCTAGTTTAGCTAAAGTTTAGCTTTATTTAGCTTCCCATGCTTGCACTTTAGCTCTCCTAAATTTAGCTTTGTACTTTCTTTATGAGCTCCTCATTATACAATTGTCATTCATCTTTTAATTCTATATTCTTTTATTTTGAGTAATATAGCATTCATTTGTGTAGCTCTCATTTGTGGAAGGGTTCTTATTTTTTATTTGATCTATGCAGATTCTTGTGTTGCAAAATTTAGCATGGTATCAAAGCGTGGATTCAACAAGATCCTTCTCAAGTTTCGAGGGTTTATTTGCTCAAAAGCATTGTAGGTTCACTTATTTGTTTTTTGTGGATTTGGTGATGGGTGAATTTTTTATCAATTTTGAGGAAAAATAAGCATCACCATCATGTCCAAAACATCAAAATTTCATAGATCAACTATTGTTTATCAAAATTTGAGCAATTAAAATTTGGGGTCAAATTTGTTGAGGGCACATTTTTTCGAGGCAAGTTTTGGAGGTAAGTAAAAATCTGGTTAGCTTGGAGCAAAATGGACATTGTCATCATGTTTAGAAGGCCCAAGATCCCTAGAAACACCTACCAATTCGTCAAAATTGGAATTTTTTTTAGGGCATAAAAAACTCATGTCATACCATACAAATCCATATGAACTCACAAAAATTTGTACACCAGTGCACTTTGCAAAGGTCATAATAGTGCCATGTCAACAGGGCACCACATCAACATAGTTTTATCAATTTGACCAGTTTGACCTCTTGAGCCATAAAAAAACGCCTTCAATTTTTTTGCTCATACTTGGTCATACGAGCTTTGTTTTTTTACTTTATCATATCATCAAAAATCTAGTTCTGACTCCAAATTGTACATGATGGTAGTTTTGTTAGATTCTTCTCTAGGTGTCTACTACAAGCCTCCAAAATTAGACTTTTTTTGTGCTTTCAAGCCCATAAATTGGGCAAACAGACTCCATTTTTTGACTTTAATATTGTTAGAAAGCTCTCAGAGTCACCTATTCAGATCTATAGATATCTTTTCCATATTTTTTCTTATATTTTCAGAGGAAATGATTTCTTGATTTTAGGCTTTATCTTCATTCTGGTTGTACTATGGTTTGTGATTTTCTTTTATCGGGGGTTAATTTGTCTTTTTAGATCCTCTTCACACCTCAGCCCTATGGTGAACTCTGTTGTTGATCTCACACCCAATAACTATCACACATGGAAGTATTAGATGACTAATTGCTTACATCCAAGGGCTTGGTCTACTTTCAATGAGACCCAACCCACCTTGTATCATTCATTTGAGATGTTTTAGCACAAAATTAAGATGAATGAGGCTATGACATGTGTCAGGCAATATCTTATTTCATCTTGAATTGTGCACTACTCTGCAAGACATGTGGACTAAGTTCAATGATCTTTTTGGGCAAGTCAATAAGTTGCAGGCAATGTAGATAGAGATGGAGTTGACTGCATTGGTGCCTGATTCATTTCCCACTATTAAAAACCTTTTGGAGAAGTTAAAATCTCTCAAATCTTTGTTAAAAGGTCGTGGCAAGGATAAATTTGACAAAGAGTGTGTCTACTTGATCTTGCCTGATCTTTGAGGGCCTTTCTAGGTCTTCGCTTCTACATTTTATACTTCCATGTGGATACTTTGGGAACAACCTACATGTTTCCCTCTTTGAGGTTTTTTGTGAGAAACTGACATATGAGAAGGCTTTGTTGACTTGGCGTGATTCATTTTTATGCTTCTCCTCTCAGACCTTGGTTTCTCAATTCTTTAAGCTCAAACAAAAGAAGAAGCCAAACCCTAAGACACAATATTCTGTAGACAGTGAGAGTCCCTACAAGCCCACTTGATAATAGGATAAAAATTCCAAATCCACTCTACGACCTACTAATTTTTCTAAGTCTAGTGAGTCTTCCTGCAAGACAAAGAAGAATAAGTCTGGTGAACGTTGCAGTTTTTTTGGCAAGGAGGGACATCCTGTTACTAGATGTTGGAATATACTAGAGGGTTTAGAGGAGGCCATGAAGTAGCATCACATTTCAACCCCTAAGTCTTCTTACTCAAACAAAGGCAAAGGTCAAGCTCTTTCTGCATGGGTCTTGTCTACATATGCTACTTAGATACTTGATTCTAGTGATTCTCACCATATGACACTCTCGATCTCATTGATTCTCTTTCAAATTGAGGCACTACAAACATTACAATGGGGGATTCTACTCAACTTTCATTTGATGGTTCAAGCCTTTCTTGTCTTGAGGATGGCTTCCTTTAGGATGTACTTGTTGTACTCAAGATCTCCAACAACCTTATGTTAGTGTATATATTTGTTATTCTAAGACAAGGAAGACAATTGAGTTTGCACCACATGATGTGATTATCAAAGACCTCCATGATCCTGATGTTATTGTGACTACTACGAGTGTTGATCCTACATCTCAATTATATGGCTTTGATGGTTTTGAGAGTTTATCTCTTATTGGTTCTTCCTTCATAACTCATGCAGATTCGATGAGGAAGCTTTGGCATGAACATTTTTGTCATGTCAACTACAAGTATCTATAGTATATGAGAACTCGGTCTTTGGTGCTTGGTCTACCTCACATTACTTGTACGTATGGTGTTTGTTGAGGTTATGTGCTTGGTAAGCATCCCAAGGATTCATTTCCTTCAGGTAGAGCTCACTGTGCTAAGGAAAGCTTGGAGTTAGTTCATAATGACCTCATGTCCTTTTCAACTTCATATTTTTTATGGGCCAAGTATGTGCTCACATTCAATGATAACTTCTCTAGGTGTACATGGGTGTACTTTCTAAAGTACAAGAATGATGTATTTGGTTTCTTCAGGAGGTATAAGAAATTTGTAGAGAAGTGGCCTGGTCTTTCTATTAGGCGAATACACATAGATAATGGTGATGATTATATCAATAATATATTCCAAGACTATTGTATTGAGTATGGTATCCTTCATCAACTTATATTTCCTTATACCCCTCAGTAGAATGGTGCTGCCAAGAGGAAGAGCTTAACACTTCGAGAGATGGTTAATTACATGATTCAGTCTTAGGATATGGATGTAGCTTTTTGGGGTGAGGCAGTGAATTATGCTAATTACATTCAAAATCAGATGCCTTATAACACATTATGATAAATGACTCCTAAGGAGGATTGGACCCATGTCAAGCGTAATGTGTCTTCATTCAGAGTTTTTGGGAGTGCAACTTGGGCATTTATTCCACATGCACAAAAGAAAGTCATCTAGAGGAAGATTCAACCATTGATATTTGTTGGATACTGTGAGGCTTGTTATTTCTAGGTATTTTTTTGTCAAGATGTCATGTTTGATAAGTGTTAACCTTTTATGGACTCTCCATGACCAACTTCTTCATCAATTCCTACTCCTCCTTCATTTATTGAGGATTATTTGCCTTCCGAGGATGAGGAAGATGTTCTACTTCAACCCCCACAACCTATCCCACCACTTCCTAAGTGGACTTGTACTGTTGATGCAGTTGGAGATTGGGAAAGCGATCCTTTAAATTCTCATCACATTCATTCATAAAAATTTGGGGTCTCTCTTGCGAGTTAGGCTATTTTGCTAATACTAATTTTTTTCAAATGTGGTAGGTATTCCAGAGTGGGATCAAGCTATGGTAGAGGAGTGTTCTTCATTAATGAAGAATCTGTTAGGTCCCGGAGACAACTGAGAGAGGGGGGGGGGTGAATCAATTGTCTAATATATTCAAACCAAAAACCATTTAACCAACTTAATGCTTAATATCGGTAAACCAGTTAAGTATGTCGGTAGATAATGTTAACAGTAAATTGCTATACCGGTAAAGATTAATGCATGAAACATAAACATAAAGTCATCCACAACACATAACACCAATATTTGTATGTGGAAACCCTGTAAGGGGAAAAACCACGGTGGGAAACCTTACCCATAATCAGATGATACTACTGCAGATAGTAAGTGTACATAAATGGAGTCTGCACATGCAGAAAGGCCAACAACCTAGAGCTCACTGCTCAATCACAAAATGGGAGTCACACTGACTATAGTTGGATGGTTAAATCCAATAAGAATGTACTATACAAAATAACATCTTCATATGCTGGATTCAGTACCGGTGTAATGCCGATATGCTTCTACAAAAACCTAGTTTCACCTTCAAATGATGTCTTCATGTATACCTCTTCTTAATCTCGCATATACCTTCTCACAATCTTCTTCGCATCCCCACATTCGATCTTACAAATAAGATCTTACATTTATACCATAACCTAAGACCAATTTTAGTAGGTCGGCTCTACAAGATATTACAATAAAACATTTTACAAACAATATAATATCAGATGCAGTAACCAATTGAACATGTCGGCTTAATGCATTAACAACAATAATAAATCATCTCCATAGTGTGCCATGCTGATCTCGAAAAGATAAACCTACCGGTGTAACCCTAGATAACCCTGGACCTATTTGCCGGTAAAAGCAAATATGCAAAGATGAATATACCAATGATTAATTCTTTAAAACAAAGTGTCCACATGATGTCTTCGATATTACCAAGTGTCTTCAATATCATCCCAAGTGCCAGTGAACATTATATCCTACCGGTGAACCATATACCAGTAACTGTGTAATAGTTACTTGCTTGCCGGTAAATGTTGTTGGATCTCCAAAGTGATAGTGTTTCAGTAGGTGTTGACATCAATGACAAAACCATACCAAAGTACCAACAATCTCCCCCTTTGGCATTGATGGAAACACAAGATGGAAAAACCATCAAAGTGTCAAAACAGAAATGCCAAATACCAAAAACCAACAATCTCCTTTAAACAACAATTTCTCCCCCTGGGAGCAACATGTGTTTATCCAAAGATTTAATACCAATCTCTCCTCAAAAGATAATGTGTTTTTCCATAGATATCTCTCCCCCTTTGACATCAAATGCCAAAGTTACAAAAATCAAGTTCATATACAAAATACCAATCAATTCAATATAGCAACTACTCCCCCTAAGAAGTAGCTTCCTCATCAAAGACCAGAGTAAAAGATTTGTCTTTCAATTCTGCTGGTTGATGACAATCATCAACTGTCTAAGTCTCTACCGGTGGTGGTATGACTCCAAGCTGATCTCTGAGATATTCAAAAGTTTCCTTAGGCAAAGGTTTTCTGAAAATATCTGCAAGCTATTCTTTAGTATTCACATAAACCAGTTTTATCTACTTTTCTTCAACTTTTTCCCTTAGAAAATTTAGTTTGACAGAAACATGTTTTGTTTTAGAGTGTAATACCGGATTCTTAGATATATCAATTGCTGCAGTGTTATCACAATATATAGTAATAGGTTCTTTGCATTTTACCTTTATGTCTTTCAACATTTGCTTAAGCCATAGTACCTATGTACAGTTAGTTGCTACTGCAACATATTCTGATTATGCTGTTGATAAAGATGTACAACTTTGTTTCTTACTCAACCAAGAAACTAATCTCTTTCCAAGAAAGAATGCTCCTCCAGTGGTGCTTTTTCTATCATCCACATCTCCTGCCCAGTTTGCATCTGTGTATGCACATAGATCAAAATTTTCATCTCTAGGATACCATAATCCAAGATTTGCAGTGCCTTGTAGGTACCGGAAAATCCTTTTTACTGCTGATTCATGATTTTCCCTAAGATTACTTTGAAATCTAGAAACAATACATACTGTATTCATAATATTAGGCTTGGTTTGTGTCAAATACAATAAACCTCCTATCATAGATTTGTATCTAATTGGATTAACAGGTGTAGATTCATCGCTTTGAGATAATTTGTCATTTGTAGTCATAGGTGTGCTTACCGGTTTAGAGTTCTCCATCCCAAATTTCTTTAGTAATTTTTTCAAGTACTTGGATTGACTCAAAAATATACCTTTATCAGTCTATGAAATCTACAATCCTAAAAAGAATTTTTCTTCTCCAATCATATACATTTTAAATTCTTGCTGCATTTTAATAGAAAATTCCTTACATAATCCATCTTCTCCTCCAAAGATTATATCATCAACAAATACTTCTATAATCAAGATGTCATCATTAGTTATTTTGTAATATAAATTGTTGTCTGCATTTCCTTTAGTAAAACCAATCTTTAAAAGATACTTATCCGACCTTGCATACCAAGCTCTTGGGGCTTGTTTCAATCCATACAGAGCTTTTCTTAACTTGGAAACCATATCATTGTCATCTGTCAGAGAAAATCCATCAGGTTGTTCAATATATACTTCCTCTTCAAGATCTCCATTCAAAAATGCACATTTAATATCCATTTGATAAACTTTGTAGTCCTTGTGAGTTGCAAAAGCCAAGAATAATCTGACTGCCTCAATTCTAGCTACCGGTACAAAGGTTTCATTGTAATCAACTCCTTCTTTCTGAGAATATCCCTTACACACTAGTCTTGCTTTATTTCTGACAACCTTACCATCTTCATTAAGTTTTTTTCTAAATACCCATTTGGTTCCAATTACACTTTTATCTTTAGGCCGAGAAACTAATGTCCAAGTATTATTTTTCTCAATTTGTCCTAATTCTTCTTTCATAGCTTTAATCCAAAATTTATCTTCACATGCCTCATTGATAGATGATGGTTCAATTTGAGAAATAAGACATACCTCTTCATTTGCCAATCTTCCTCTTGTCATAACTCCTTTAAATTTGTTTCCAATTATCTGATCTTCAGAATGATTCAATCTTACATACGAGGGTGTCTTACTTTGTTGTTGTTCTTCAATTACTGTGGAATCCTCTGATGGTACCGGGGTAACTGGATCTTCATTTTGTACTGGTGGATTTAGTGTAGGTTCATTTGTCACAATTTCTGTTGCCGGTTCAGAGTCTATATACCTTGAAGTTCCTCTGAATTGTTCATCAATCTTTACATTTGTACTCTAAACAATTTTCTGCAATCTCTTATTAAAACATCTATATGCCTTGCTCTTAGATGAATAACCAAGAAATATTCCTTCATCACTTCTAGGATCAAATTTGCCAATATACTCATCTCTTCTAATATAACATTTACTTCCAAAAATTCTGAAATACTTAAGAGTAGGAGTATTACCAAACCATAGTTCATGAGGGGTCTTACCGGTTTCTCCTTTGATGTGAACTTTGTTGAATGTATAGACAGCAGTGCTAACTGCTTCTCTCGAATACACATGTGGTAGATTTGCTTCAGATAACATACTTCTTGTTGCATCCAAGATAGTTCTATTTTTCCTTTCAACAACAACATTCTGTTGTGGTGTCTGAGGTGCTGATAACTGTCTTATGATTCCATTCAATTCACATAATGTATTAAAGTCCTTAGATGTGAATTCTCCTCCTTGATCTGATCTTAAACATTTGATTTTCTTACCGGTTTCATTCTCAACCATTGCTTTGAACAGTTTGAACTTTCAAAGTGCTTCTGATTTTTCTTTGAGAAAAGTAACCCAACACATTCTAGAATAATCATCAATAATTATCATGAAATATCTATCACCTTGTAAGCTTTTAGTTCTAGCTGGACCACATAAATCAGTGTGAATCAAATCAAGAGAATTATTGGATTTTTCTGGAATACTTTTGAAACTGGCTCTAACTTGTTTTCCAAATTGACATTCCTTACAAATTGTATTATGAGGTTTCACAATTTTAGGTAGATCTCTAACTGCCTTAGAAGTAATGATTTTCACCATGCAATCAAAGTTTACATGACATAGTCTCTTATGCCATAACCAACTTTCATCTATATGTGCAATCAAGCATGCCTTTTCACTGTTATTCAAATGAAAGATATTACCTCTAGTCTGATTACCGGTTGCAATTTCCAAACCAGTTCTATTCATGATTTTGCATTTTCCATTTTTAAATTGTAACTGAAATCCCTTCTCAACTAATTGACCAACACTTAAAAGATTATGCTTTAATCCTTCAATATAGTAGACATTGTCAGTGTTATGCTTACCATCAAGAGATATTGAACCCTTACCTTTGATTGAACAGGCTTTGTCATCTCCAAATCTTACTAAACCTCCATTGTATTCTTGAAAGTTCAAGAATTTACCTTTGTCTCCTATCATATGATGTGAGCATCCTGAGTTAATGATCCATTCATCCTTTACTTCAACTTTAGCTGCTAGGGCTTGTTCTACCGGTTGAGCAGTAGGTGCTGGTTGATCTTCTGTTATAGCAACAAAAACCCATCCATTGTCTACTGGATCCTCATCAGAATCATCAGTCACACCTTCATCAGCAATGTAACAAGATTTGTCTTTGTTCTTCTTAAATCTGTATCTTTGATATTCAGGATTAGGCTTGTATGTTCTTCTAACTTCTTCTCTTAGTCTATAATGTCTATCTGGGCATCTTGAATCCATATGACCAATTTTATTGCAGTTGAAACATTTAAAGGGTTCTTTACCTTCATACTTACTTCCAATTGGACCTTTTGGCATTTTTCTTGCAAATAGTGCTTCAAGTTCTTCAAGCTCTTCATTCTCCTTCCTAGTTTCTTCAAGTTCTCTTGCATAAAAGGCTTTCCAGTCTGATTTGTCAAATGATGGAGCAGATGATATTGATTCTTTAAAGGCCAACTCTATCTTTATAGTAGCAACAGGACCAAATTCCTCAATTTCAAAGGTTGAAAGTTTTCCAATCAATGTATCCCTAGTACTGATGTATTAGGCATTGTTCTCAACTCATTTATAGAGTAATCTTCATTTTATATGTTGGTGGCAATCCTCTCAAGATTTTTGAAATAATTTCATCCTCACTCAGGGTTCCTCCACAACATTTAATACCCAAAACAATTTCATTTACTCTTTCCATAAAAGCAGAAATTTTTTCATCTTCTTCCATTTTCAGATGTTCATACCTGACTCAGAAACTTTCAAGTTTTGCAATCTTGACTGTGGAATCTCCTTCATTTAGTGTTTCCAAATGATCCCAAATAGCTTTAGCAGTAGACCTATCTGATAATCCCATGATTTGTTGATATGATAATGCGCTCAAAAGTGCTTCTCTTGCTTTGCAATCATTCTCCTCATCTTTAGCTAAGGTAGTTGGAGCAGTCTGACCAGCTACAGCAGCAGTATAACCATTCTTTGTAACTTCCTAGATGTCTTTACCAATGCAATTCAGATGTGTCTCCATCCTGATCTTCCATATCCCATAGTTGGTTCCATCAAGTTTAGGACTGTCCTTCCTAAAATAATTAGTAGACATTGGATCTCCTCAAGTTGTTAAACTTCTGCAAAAGAGGATTAGGCTCTGATACCAATTGTTAGGTCCCAGAGACAACTGAGAGGGGGGGGGGGTGTGAATCAGTTGTCTAATAAATTCAAACCAAAAACCATTTAACCAACTTAATGCTTAATACTGGTAAACCAGTTAAGTATGTCGGTAGACAGCGTTAACAGTAAATTGCTATACCGATAAAGATTAATGCATGAAACATAAACATAAAGTCATCCACAACACATAACACCAATATTTGTATGTGGAAACCCTGTAAGGGGAAAAACCACAGTGGGAAACCTTACCCACAATCAGATGATTCTACTATAGATAGTAAGTGTACATAAATGGGGTCTGCACATGCAGAAAGGCCAACAACCTAGAGCTCACTGCTCAATCACAAAATGGGAGTCACACTGACTACAATTGGGTGGTTAAATCGAATAAGAATGTACTGTACAAAATAGCATCTTCATATGTTGGATTCAGTACCGGTGTAATGCTGATATGCTTCTACAAAAACCTAGTTTCACCTTCAAATGATGTCTTCGCATATACCTCTTCTTAATCTCGCATATACCTTCTCACAATCTTCTTCGCATCCCCACATTCGATCTTACAAATAAGATCTTACATTTATACCATAACCTAAGACCAATTTTAGTAGGTCGGCTCTACAAGATATTACAATGAAACATTTTACAAACAATATAATATCTGATGCAATAACCTATTGAACATGTCGGCTTAATGCATTTACAACAATAATAAATCATCTCCATAGCGTGCCATGCTGATCTGGAAAAGATAAACCTGTCGGTGTAACCCTGGATAACCCTGGACCTATTTGCCGGTAAAAGCAAATATGCAAATATGAATATACCAATGATTAATTCTTTAAAACAAAGTGTCCACATGATGTCTTCGATATTACCAAGTGTCTTCCATATCATCCCAAGTGTCGGTGAACATTATATCCTGCTAGTGAACCATATACCAGTAACTGTGCAATAGTTACTTGCTTGCCAGTAAATGTTGCTGGATCTCCAAAGTGCTAGTGTTTTAGTAGGTGTTGACATCAATGACAAAACTATACCAAAATACCAACAGAATCATGCTTGGGATTTTGTTCCTCTTCCTAAGGGAAGAAAGTTGGTGTGATGCAAGCGAGTGTATCATACCAAGTATGTTGCAAATGGTTCCATAGACAAGTATAAGGCTAGTCTTGTTGCTAAGGGTTTCATAGATTGAGGACATTGAATATTCTGAGACTTTTTATCTTATTGTTAAGATAGATTCTATTCATGTTGTACTTTCTATTCTAGCCTCATAAGGATGTTCAATTTATCAGATGAATGTGAAGAGTTCCTTCTTACATTGTGATCTTAACGAGGAGATCTATATGCAGTAGCCACAAGGTTTTGTGCAAGACACTTCATTTGTTTGCAGGATTTGACATTCATTGTTGTTGGGAAAATGGTGTCTCAACCTTGCATTTACATAAGGTTACTATTTATAGTAAGTTTTCATTCGAGCACAAAATGGTGCGAAATTCTCCCTGAAGCTTCTAGTTGGCTAGAGAAGCATTCTGATAAAGTTATGTTGCAAGATCATAGCTAGTTTTGAAGATATTAAATTTTTCATTTTGGAGGGGTCTAATGAAAGATTTAAATTTGATTTTGAGGAATTTAGAGGTCCCAAAACATCTTTAAAAGTGGATGTAAAATACATAATGTTTTACAAGGCAATAAAGCACTTCACGAGCTTTCTGACGCTTCAAATGGTTCGTCAATCGGACACACGATTCTAAAGTTATGGCCTCCAAAAGTTTTTACTCCTAAAATAGAAAATATAAAATACATTGGACACATAAATGAGTTGTAAAAAGGGAGGGACACATCATAGGTAATCTAGAAGAGATATAAGGTCGACTACACCTTATTGGGTGGTTTTAGCCCATGGTTTTGCAATACCATTTGATGGTTTCTTGTATTATAACTCCTATATATGAGGTGCGTGAGATAGAGGCTATGTGTAAGAGTCTTATAGCTATTGAGTTACCTTTGAATCTCTGGCTATTGGTACTCTTGTGAAGAGCTTGTTCTACAAGTATATTGTAATATATTTTGATTGTGAAATAATAAATTGGGCGGCTTTTGGAGTGTGGGGTTTTTCTTCCGAAAGGGTTTTCCCCACATAAATCACTGTGTTATGTTTTGAATGTTATTATATCTATTTCTATTTTTTGTAACTGTTGTGATGATTTGTAAAAGTTTTTGCATTACCCTTCTCTCAAGGTTAGTGTAGGAAGTTGTTCCGCTACTTAACTTCCTTACAAGTGGTATCAAAATTTGATCACCTTTGGTTTCAGTTGTGGGTTGTTGGGTTTTTTGAACTAATCCAAATTTGAGTAGGAGCTTTTGTAGAAGACACTTTTTGATCTTGTTGTAGGAATTTTTAGATGGCAAGTTCGTCAGGGAAAATAGAGGTGGAGAAATTTAATGAAATAAATTTTGAGATGTGGAAGTTGAAGATGGAAGATCTGCTAATAGATCAAGATCTATGGGATGTTGTTGATGCGAATGTCCAAAGGCCCTCAGATCCTACTGCGGTGACTTAGTATGATGTTATGGACCAAAAAGCCAAGGGTCTTATCAAACTATTCTTGGAAGACTCTGTTCTGATCAATGTCCACGAAGAAAACACTGCAAAGAAACTATGGGATAAGCTTGGTGAAATGTATCAAGTGAAATCTTTCTTAAATCAGATTTTCTTGAGGAAGAAATTGTATTCCTTGAAGATGGAAGAGAGTGGACGAGTTGCAGACCACCCAGAAGTATTTAATATGTTGGTGGCTCAATTAGTATCTGTCAGTGTTAAGATGAATGAAGAGGAGAAATGTCATATCTTTCTTTGCTCTTTGCCTAATTCATGGGGTTATCTTGTTATGGCTATTAGTAGTACTTCTGTTGTTTTGAAGTCTGAAGATGTGGTGGGGGCTCTACTCGGTGAAGATATGTGAAGGAAGGTATCCCACAGTTTGAAGGAAGCCCTAATTGTTCATGGAAGACCTAAGGAGAAAGGCGAGAAGAATGAGAAGCACGCTAAGTCCAAATCAAGAGACAGATCAAAATCTCCTAAAAAGTCTAGAGTCATTTGTTGGAATTGCAGTAAACTAGGTCACATTCGTAAGGATTCCAAAGAAGAAAAGAAAAAGAAAATGAAGAAGATTGATTTTGATTCTGAGTAAGAGAAGGTAGATGGCAATGCATTTATTGTAGCTTTGGCAACTCAAGCAGGTAATGATACCTGGTTAATTGACTCAGGTGCATCTTTTCATATGACTTCCAATAGAGATTGGGTTTTTGAATATGAAGAATTTAATGGAGGTAAGGTGTACTTGGGTGATAATTCACATTTAGACATGATTGGTCGAGGTAAAGTTAGAATCAAGTTTTCTAATGGTAAAATAAACAGGATTAATGGTGTGTTTCATATCCCTGGTTTAAAATGAAATCCATTATTTGAGAGAAAACAAATAGATGTGGGTGTGTAAGTGGTCTTTTCTGAAGCAGGATGTAAGATGATTAAGGGTGCTATGGTAATTGCTAAAGGTGTTAGGTTCATCACTTTGTATAAGCTAGATGCATACATTATTGAGTGTAATAGCACTTATGTATAAACTAAATCTATGGAAAATTTGAGGGTTTTACCTTCAATAGATAGAAATAGCTTTTGAGTACCTAAGGGTTCTCTTTCTTCTAAAGAAAATTTACCTACAAAGAAGACTATGTTATGGCACCAAAGGGTTGGCCACATTGGAGAAAAGGTTCTAGGGACCTTGAAAAATAAAAACCTTGTTGAAGGTTTGAATGATTGTAATCTTGAATTTGATTTTTGTGAGCATTGAATTTATGGAAAACAAGACCGCGCTCAGTTTTACTCGAGTTCTCATAAAACTTGTGGTATTTTGGATCTTATTCATTATGATGTGTTTGGTCCTGTAGATGTTCCTTCGATTGGAAAATCCACATATTATATTTCATTTATTGATTATTCTAGTAAAAGGAAATGGGTATATTTTTTAAAGAGTAAATCTAAAGTTTTCAGTTTGCAGACTAGAATGAAAATTAAATATTTTAGGACTGATAATGGTGGTGAATTTCGCTCTAATTATTTTGATAGATTCTGTAAAGACTGTGGCATTAATAGACAAAAGACAACTCCATGTTCTCCATAGCAAAATGGAGTTGTAGAAAGAATGAATATGACACTTATGGAGAAGTCTAGGAGTACGTTGAGTGGTGTTGGTCAAGAACACATTTTTTGGGCTGAAGTTGTTGCCACTACTTGCTACTTGATTAACAAGTCTCCTACATCAACTCTTGTTGATAAAACACCTATGGAAGCATGGTCAGGTCACAAACCTTCGTTGAGACATCTTAGATTTTTTGGTTGTGAGGCATATCCACATGTGCCAAAGGAGAAGTAGACAAAGTTGGAGAACAAGGTCTGTGAAATGTATCTTCTATTAGGATTCCCACAGATACTGAGAGGGGGGGGGGGTGAATCAGTATCTAACCAGTTATAATATTTTCTTGACTTAAAAAATGTAAAGCATATTAATACTGTTTACCGGTTAACAAGAAATAATGCAATAAACAGAGATAACAACAACCACATGAAAAACACACCATAACACAATAGTTTAATGAGGAAAACCGGTGTGGGAAAAACCTCGATGGGATTTGTGACCCACGATATTCACTTACTGGCCAATAAGAGAATATTACTGCTACAAGAGGGGCTTGCACATGTAGGAAGGCCAAGTGCCTAGAGCTCACTGCTCAATTACAAAATGGGAAGTCTCACTGACTTACAAAATGGATTATATAAATCCAATGTCTTGTACTGCTTCAAAATAGCATCTACTATGCCAGATCCAGTACCGGTTTATAGCTCTGCTTCTTACATAAATCCTTAACCTATAATTCGCATAATAGGTCTACCTTATTTCGCCTACTTACATTCCTCCATGCTTACATTATTGTTCTACAATGATCTCTTATATATATGAGTCATTTTACAATTTGCCAAGTCGGCTTACAATGATTTTACAATAATAAACAAAATAATTTACAAACAAAATTCTTGTTGGCCTCAGTGCCGGTATGCTTCCTTTTACTGCCAGTGCCAGTGGTCTGTGTGTCGGTGTAAAGTCTGATCTTTCTAGTGCCGGTGGATTTCCTTGCCAGTGTTATAGGATTGTAAGTTTTCCATCAATGACAAAACCTTCAATCACTTACAATGTCTCATTGGAGTGTGCATTTTCCAACAATCTCCCCCTTTGGCATTGATGACAATACTCGTGAGAAAAATTCAAAAGTGTATCCAAAAATTGTTACCAAAAACATGTGCTCCCCCTGAGCAGATGATCCCTAAGTTATTGGATTTTTCTCATACCACTACTCCCCCTTTGGCATCAATGACAAAGATTTTCAAAGTGTCAATTGAGTGTGGTTTCCAGCTTCATCCTTGTAACTGGTTGGTTACAATCTGAAAAAGATGTACCAAAACCAGATTCAAGATCTCAATGAACTTTTTGCTGTCTTTTATTGTGGCCTCTATCCTCTAAATTGTACCGGTGAGGTGTTGCATTTGCTCTGCCGGTGTTTTCTGTCCTTGAATCAGGGCATTAGATATTTCTTTCCTTAAGGTGGCAAGGTAGTCCAGTTTTGGAATAAGTCTCCATTTAAGATCTTTAGCCTTTCCTTTTATTCTTTCTTTGTCTCTTTCCAACTTTAGTAGTTCTTCCTCAAAACCTGTTATCTTCTGCTCAAAAACTGATAATGAATCAGATGAATTAATGAAATTGTCAGCTAGTTGATTTATTTCTTCCTGTATCTTGCTAATTTTCTTGTCTATATCAATTGTCAAAAAGTTAGTTTTGCATGTATCCCTGTACAAAGTTTTGAATTCCTTCAATGTGCTACATAGTTCCGGTAGAAGTGTGTCAAATTTCCTTGTACACTTCTTTATTTCTTCCTCAAAGAATTTTTGTTTCTCCTTCTCTAATCTCTCCTTGAATGCTTCCTCTTTTATTTGTTCAACTGTCACAGTGTTTTCAGTAATATACTTAGACAAAGTGTCAAGTTGACTCAAAGAATCCTTATTATCTACATTACAATTTGGAGCTATCATCTTCACAATTGGAATTGTATCATCTATTGCCATGTATGCTTGTGAGCTACAATCTGTTATTTTCTTTATGGAGTCCAAAAGAACTTCTGTTACATTGGTTTATTTGAATTCTGTACTTGAAGAGCCAACACTCTGCATTCCACCGGTGGGAGAAATATCCTTGCTTGTGGTGACCTCTAGTAGGTCAGTTTGTGTTTCCATTTCCTTAAGAAAAAGTTTGTCTTGCTCAGCTGATGTCGGTGGTACTAACTCTGTGTGAACCTGTTGCTATGATGGATCCTGTTGCTCTGCTTGTTGTTCTGTGTTACCATATGTTGGTTTACCTTCTGTGTTATCTGTTACCGGTGGCTCACTAGCCATATCTATCTTTCCAGTTGTGTCCTTATCTACCACAATGTTAACTTTCTGAGTATCAATGTCAATTGTGTATAACACCTCAGAGTTTGGATTTGTGTCCTCTTGTGGTATCTCCATACTCTCATTAGTCGGTTGATCTTCACTTGTAACTACCGGTGGAGTATTCAGAGGCGGTGGGGATAAGTTATTTTATTTTTATGCTTAGAGGTCCACCAACCTTGCCTTTACCCTTATCCTTATCCTTCTGATATACTTTGATGTGTTTGGGTTTTCTATATTCTTCCTACTTTTCTTTCTCTATAAGGAATATGTCCCATGCATTTGCAGTTTCCTCTGCAACCTCATTTACTCTACCAACCATAAGTGCTACATGCCGGTGTGCAGTTGAAAATACTAACCGGTTAGCCTCAGAGATCAGATCATCTATCTCTTTTAGTGAGTTGACTAGATAAACAACAAGTAGTTTTTCAATTTTCATTTTCTTATCAAGCTTTACAACAGCTTGCCTTCGAGCCTCAAGTCTTCTAAATAGTTCTGCCGGTGATTCATCTATAATTTGCATTAGAAATTTCTTGTAAATGTCCAAGTGTAGAATTACACTGTTTTCAACTTTCTCCTTGTCATCAACTGATAATGAATCATATAATTTGTTGATGTTTTTCAGCTGTCCATCCTCTGTTATTTTATCTAGTAGTTTGTCAATTGGAGCAATGTTTTGTTGAGTCTTCTTCTTGGGTGTTAACTTCTTCTTCTTTGGAGTTATCTTCTTAGCCGGGGGCCTTACTACCTGTTGTTTCTATCTGGTTCTTCTAGGAGAAGGTGTAGATACTGATGAAGGTTCTCTTTTCTTTACAACTCTTTTAAATGCAGCTAGCATGTCACTTTCCAAAGAAGTTGCCACCGTTGAAAAGTGAGTTTTTGGCTATTGTGCTTCTAACTCATCTTCAGTGGTACCGGTTTGTTTAAGTACATCTTCTTTGATAGCCTTTGCTTGCCTAGATCCTCTTCTTACTATTGCTTCTACCTTCTTTACCCTTTTCTTAGATTGAATTTGATTCTCAATAGTCTCAGCACTACCAAATACCTCTTCTTTAGGTTCCTTGGGTGCTTCTAGAAGGGCTTTTGCATATGTTTTAATTATGTTGTCATCAATTTCATAACCCATTTCGGTAACCCAAATGGTTCTTGGGACAACTGCCTCCATCCAAATCTCATCCTTCTTAATAACAAAGCATATTTCATCCTTATACTTATTTACAATTGCTTGTGAAAGTCTGACTCTAGTATTCATCTGGGCCTTTAATGCCCGAAAATATTCATTTATATTCTTTTCTCTGTTTTCACCCATGTTGTTTAGTAAATCAAAGAATTGTTTGCCTGCCAGTATATCAAAACCAAGATTCTTGTTACCAATATCGGGTACCTATTTGTTATGTGCAGCATTAAACAGACAAGTAGGTTTCCAAATCTAAATGTCCCCTTTTTGTCTTTCTTAATTTTTTCAAGATTATCAATAAGCTCATCTTTCAACTATTCACACACATCTATTTTTGCATTATCCTTGATCATATCATAGGCACTTTTTATGCATAAACTAGAGACTGAGTTTAGCCTATTTGCATGTGTGGTTTTGTAGCCTAAAATCATGCTAATGAATCTGACATTGATGTTGGTTACATCATTCACTCTTAAAGATCTCTTGTCAGATGTTGCACCTGTTAGGTTAGTCACTAGGTCATTTGAGACCTTCTTTGTCTTATCAAGCATGTTACCGGTGGAGGGTAACCCTGTCACAGCCTTTACTGCCTCTTTAGTTATTTTGTGAACTGAGTCTAACCAAAAAAATTCACCATGAACCCTACTTAAAACTATCCTTAGAACATCCTTAGGGAATTCCGGAATACTGAGGATTTCAGTGAATCCTAGGGTTTCGACTATTTTGTGTTCAGGTTTCACATTACCAGAATCATCACAAATTATAGTCTTATACATGCTCTTGATTTCCTCATCACCTAATTCTTCTATGTGACAATGAATGTACATTCTAGGGTCTTCTGCAAAAACTACTCCTTTGGGAATTTGAGAAAATGCACCAACATTATCATCCTTCTTTGCAATTTCGGGAACTAACTGAAATACGAGTCTAGGGCGTTTAATTACTTTGACTACAGTAGGGTTGGCTATGAATTTAGGAACAATTGAAGAAGCCATGGATATAAATACCTTTCTCTGCCTTAGGAATGATTGATTGCTGAATTGCTTTGCTACTTTGCTTGAAATGTCTTTGCTCGAAATTTTCACGCTCTTCGAATGTTTGAATGCTCGGTGAAGTAGAATGGAGCCAAAAACACTGATTTATAATGTTAATTTTGCCAACCACCACATTTAATGCTTGCCGGTTAAGTAATGACTTAACTTATCTGCCGATATAGAAGTAATTTCAACTTCTTACCATCAACCAAGGGAATTATAGCATGTTTCACATTTGATTTCCAAACCCTCAAAGAAATTTTTTTCACTTAGATGAAGACTCTCCTGCTGGTAGAGTGTTACTTTCTTCTACCGGTGGAGTGTTACTCTGTTCTGTCGGTGGAGGAGTATTCCTATCAACATTTAGTTTTGTTTTCCTGATCCATTGTTTTGAGAATTCCTGCTTAACTTCTTCAACTTTTTCTTTACCTTTCAAACTAGGACCTTTGTTATTTACCGGTGAGGACTTGCTTCTACAAAATTTTGCAATATGTCCAATCTTGTTACAAACATAACAAGTCACATTATTTTTCTGAATAGCTTTTCCATATCCTATGTCGGTTTGTGTTCTGCATTGATTAGATAAGTCTCCAAATATTCCACAAACATAACATCTCACATTCATTTTGCAATTCTCTGAATTATGACCAACTTTGTTGCATTTAGAACATTGACCAGTGGGTGTATTGGTATTCTGATAATTTCTAGATCTACTTTGATTTTCTCTATGACCATACTTGTTACAGTTAAAGCATTTGCCATTGAATTTATAAGCAATAGGTTGTCTTACCAGTTTTCCATGATCCTGTGTGTTTGCAGTACCAGAGCTTTCGCCAGTTTCAAAGCCAAGACCATTAGTGTCACCATTAGGTTTTTGATTCTTCAACAAGTCACCAAGTTCTTTTGAGCTTTTCTTGAATTTTTCTTTATGTTGATTTGCAGCAGCCAGTTCTCCTTCCAAGATACCTTTTTGTCTCATGAGTTCATTTGAGTCATTCTATGCATGCATTAGATCTGTCTTCAACATATCATTTTCATAACTAAGTCTTGTGTTTTCATGTGCAACTTCATTCAGTCTTCTAGTCAAGTCTTCTTCATTCTTCTTTCTATCTTCAATTTCTTTGCAAAATCTCATAGTCATATCTTGCATCTCATTCTTTGTTGTCATGTTTTCTTGTTTCAACTTATTCATCAAATCACTAAGAGTTTCCTTTTCATCATTCTCATTTTGTATCTTTTCACAAAGTTCTCTTCTCTTGTTTCTTGAAATGGTAAGATTTTCTCGAAGTGCTGGAATAATATCTTGTGCAGTTTTTAGACAATCTTCAAGTTTGATATTTTTCAATTTTTCTGCATCATAGTCTGAGAGAGCTGCTTCTAATTGCTTCATCAAGTTTTCCATCTCTACCGATGTCAAGATCTTCCTCAAGCTGTTAGGCTTTTGAAAATAGAGGACCAAGCTCTGATACCAGTTGTTAGGATTCCCACAGATACTGAGAGGGGGGGGGGGTGAATCAGTATCTAACCGGTTATAATATTTTCTTGACTTAAAACATGTAAATCATATTAATACTGTATACCAGTAAACAAGAAATAATGCAATAAACGGAGATAACAACAACCACATGAAAAACACACCATAACACAGTAGTTTAACGAGGAAACCCGGTGTGGGAAAAACCTCGATGGGATTTGTGACCGACAATATTCACTTACTGGCCAATAAGAGAATATTACTACTACAAGAGGGGCTTGCACAGGTAGGAAGGCCAAGTGCCTAGAGCTCATTGCTCAATTACAAAATGGGAAGTCTCACTAACTTACAAAATGGATTATATAAATCCAATGTCTTGTACTGCTTCAAAATAGTATCTACTATGCCAGATCCAGTATCGGTTTATAGCTCTGCTTCTTACATAAATCCTTAACCTATAATTCGCATAATAGGTTTGCCTTATTTTGCCTAATTACATTCCTCCATGCTTACATTATTGTTCTACAATGATCTCTTATATATATGAGTCATTTTACAATTTGCCAAGTCGGCTTACAATGATTTTACAATAATAAACAAAATTCTTGTCGGCCTCAGTGCCGGTATGCTTCCTTTTACTGCCGGTGTCGGTGGTCTGTGTGCCGGTGTAAAGTTTGATCTTGCTAGTGCTGAAGGATTGCCTTACTGGTGTTATAGGATTGTAAGGTTGCCATCAATGACAAAAACTTCAATCACTTACAATGTCTCATTGGAGTGTGCATTTTCCAACATCTTCATCGGGTACGGTTATGGTGTGAAAGGATATAAGCTTTGGGACCCTGTTGTACAAAAGGTAATTCATAGTAGAAGTGTTATTTTTAGAGTAATTAAGTCTCCTTCTATTATTTTGGAGCCAAAACAAACTACAAAGGAAGATGTGATTCAATTCCCTTCTACATCTGAAAGAGTTGAATCGAGACCCCTAGATAGGCAAGAAGTTGAGGAGAGCTCATCTAGCTCTGAATCTTCAAAAGAGGAGGAAGAACCTCCAACTTAGCTTGTTTGAAGGTTTACAAGACATAGACAACCACCTGAAAGGTATTCACCTGATGATTGGAGATGTATTTTTGCTTTGAATACTAATTTGGATGAACCAAAATCTGTAGAAGAGTCATTATGTATGAATGATGCAGAATCTTGGAAGATTGCCATGGAAGAAGAAATGACAACTTTGAAAAATAATGATACATTGGATCTTGTACCATTTCCTAAAGGATGGAATCCTTTTGGTTGCAAATGGGTGTTCAAGAAAAAGATTGTTTCAATTGGGAGCATTGAGAAGTATAAAGTGAGGTTGGTTGCAAAAGGCTACTCTCAGGTTGAGGGTGTTGATTATGGTGAGATATTTTCTCCTGTTGCAAAAATGACATCCATTAGATTTTTGCTTTCTATTGTTGTTGCTTATGATTTAGAGGTTGAGCAAATGGATGTGAAAACTGCTTTCCTTCATGGTGATTTGGAGGAGGATATTTATATGACACAACCAGAGCACTATGTGGTGAAAGGTAAAAATAATTTAGTCTGCAAATTAAATAAATCCTTGATGGCCTCAAAAAGAGTCAGAGGATATGGTACCAAAAATTTGATACATATGTGTTGAGTTTGGGATTCGAGCATTCTAAATCATATCATTGTGTTTATTATTAAACTGATGGTGATCATTTCCTATACATTACATTGTATGTTGATGATACATTATTCATTGGTAAAGGGAAATGTATGATTTCAGAACTAAAGTCTAAGCTCGCTACTAAATTTGAAATGAAAGATCTTGGTGCAACAAAACACATTCTTGGGATGGAAATTAGAAGATATATAGTAAATAGAAAGATATGGCTAGGATAGAGTAAGTATGTGAATTTAATGTTACAAAGGTTCAATATGCAGGATTGTAGACCATTGTGTGTTCATTTTATAGTTGGAACAAAATTATTTGTTACAGATTATCCTACATCCCCATTGGAGATGGAAGACATGAGCAGAGTGCCTTACTAGATTGTAGTTAGAAGTTTGATGTATGCTATGGTCTGTACTAGATTAGACATTGCCCAATTAGTGGGAGTTCCGTCCAGATATATGTCTAATCCTGGTAGAGTTCATTGAGGTGCAGTCAAAAGAGTCTTCAGATATTTGAAGGGTCCTTCAGAGTATTCTTTGTGTCATCATGGCAATTCAATTGGAGACATGATTTCCATTGATATTCATAATTATGTGGATTCAAACTGGATAGGTGATATTGATAGCAGAAGATCTACCAATGCTTATGTGTTTACTTTATTTGTTGGTGAAATTAGTTGGATGAGTAAGCAACAAGTTGTGGTTGCTTTGTCCAATACTAAAGCATAGTATATGGCAGCTACTCATGCTTGTAAAGAATCCATTTGTCTTAAGAGATTATGTTCAAACATTGGAATAAAATAAGGAGCAGTGATAATATATTGTGACAGTCGGGGTGCAATCTACCTAGCTAAGAACCCGACATTTCATGCGCAGACCAAGAACATTGATGTTCAGTATCGTTTTGTCAGAGATATGGTAAAACATGGTAGGGTGAAGCTGGTTAAGGTAGAAAATTTAAAGAATGTTGCAGATTCTTTAACTAAAGTTATGAGCATAAAGAAGTTGAGATGGTGGTTAGAGTGTATGGGCCTCATGTGTTGGAAATGTGCCTCTAATTCACTTGACCTTTGTTCATATTGATCGGGTTAACTCTGGTCGATGAAACAGTGTGAATAAAATTAGTGATCTCTATCGGTATAACCTTTGCCGATGAACACGACATATCGGAGTAGGTATCGATCATCGCGAGTGGTCTCGGTCTACTATACCGATACCCGATGAGTCTCTCTTCCTATGTCTTGAAGTGTAATGGAGCTCGGAGAAGCAGGTTTGAAGTCATCCCGATGACCTGACGAAGTCGTCTTCGGTCATTAGGGTAGCATCGGCTATCAGGTGGACCTATTTAGCATTACACCGATACACGATAGAGTTGCCTTAGGTTGACATTGGCTATCGGGTGAGCAGATCCAAGGAAGATCAACGATGGAGTAAAATTCTGGGACTATCAGCGGCTGTCATTATATCGAGGTTGTGAGGTTCCCAAAATGTTATCCCTCGTGACATGGTGACGGAGTGGTGGGACCCGACAAGAAAGTGGCTAAGGTGAGTTAAAGGCCAAGTAGATCACAGATAATCGGATGGTGATCATAGAAGATCTAATGGTAGTCGCTAGGTCGCGATGGGAAATTGCTCATTAGACTTTCCATCGCGACCCAACGACAAAGAAGAGTTTCATTCTGGGCAGTTAGTGAGGTCGTGCTAAGGTGGCAAGGTAGGGACCCCGGAGCCAATAAGATGGTGCCACGTTTTAGAGCCGCATTAATGGAGTCACTGGTTCATTGGGAGATCGAAGCAATGCTTTCGTGGTCTTTCCGATGGCCGATGGAGTAGAGACTGACTACGGGTGTGTGCTCGAAGAGGAGTCCAAAAGATAAACACTTGGACATTGAAGATGGTCTTGTCGGTGTATATGAATACAAACCGACCCGACTTTCTGGTGCATGTGGGATAATTGTTTTCTGATGAATACAGACCGACGTAGACAATTAGATGTCCAACCGATTGGTGCAAACTGATAGTTGAACGGTCGACATGGAAGATGTAATCAGAGTAGCCAAAGGAAACCAAAATGCAATATTGGTTAGGTGGATGGATGTTACTGAATAATAGACCGTTGGACTCCATAACGGTTATACTTAACTGATACATTGTAATCGATGGCTGATATATATGTTGCCAGAGATGTAACATAGAGTGAGAGAGGTTACTGTGTGATGTATGGTGTGGACTCCTGTTGGAAGCCTGAGTGTTCTGCATAGGTGATGACTGTGATCCGAACATAGATTCTGAGAGAAAATGCCTACGAAGAGGATTTGTAACTTTATTGTAACCTTCTGTTAACTGTGAATAAATTGATCTCTCTTTGGTGGTGGGTTTTTTACTCGTAAGGGTTTTCCCACGTAAATTTGGCGTTAACTCTCTGTTGTGTTTTCTGTGTGATTAGTTTTTCATTAGTCTGTGTATATCTTAATGTTTTGCAAAATAATTTAAAGACATACTTGCTTGATTCCCCTTAGAATTGATGTTAGGAGAGTGTTTTCCGCACTGTGCTTTCCTTACATCATGGCCCCTAGCAATTAATTCATTGTGTTGATACTCCCTTTTCTCTTACAAGGTGTTCAACAAGTGGGAGATTTGTTGGGGAAATGATATCTCAACCTTGTATTTACATGAGGTTACTATTTATAGTAAGTTTTTATTTAAGCATAAAATGGTGCCAAATTCTACTTGAAGCTTCTTGTTGGCTAGATAAGCATTCTGGTAAAGTTACGTCTCGAGATCACAGCTAGTTTTGAAGATATTAAATTTTCCATTTTGGAGGGGTCCAATGAAAGGTTTAAATTTGATTTTGATGAATTTAGAAGCCCTGAATTTCCCTAAAAAGTGGATGTAAATAGTGTAGCAATTTATGAGGCAATAAAGCACTTTCCGATCTTTCTAATGCTTCAAACAGTTCGTCAATCAGACACACGGTTCTCAAGTAATGGCCTCCAAAAGTTTGTACTCTTGAAATAGGAAATATAAAATACATCAAACACATAAATGAGCTATAAAAATGGAGGGACATGTCATAGGGCATCCAGAAGGGAGATAAGGTTGGCTACACCTTATTGGGTAGTTTTAGCCCATGGTTTTGTAATACCGTTAAACGATTTCTTGTATTATATATCCTATATATGAGGTGCGTGAGATAGAGTTTGTGTGTAAGAGTCTTATAGCTATTGAGTTACCTCTAAATCTTTGATTAGTGGTACTCCTGCGAAGAGTGTGCTCTGCAAGTATATTTTAATTTGTTTTGATTATAGAATAATATATTGGGCGACTTTTGGAGTGTGGGGGTTTTCCCCACATAAATCACTGTGTTATGGTTTGAATGTTATTATATCTATTTCTGTTTTCTATAACTGTTGTGACGATTTGTAATTTTTTTTGTATTACCCTCCTCTCAAGGTTAGTGTAGGAAGTTGTTTCACTACTTAACTTCCTTACAATTGTATGGTCTCAAATAGGCCCCTTGGGCTTGGTATGAGAAGATGGACACATTCCTACTTTCTATTGGTTTCACAAATTGCCATTATGATCCCGCAATTCACACTCAACATCAAGAGGGATATATTTTGATATTAGTATTATATGTGGATTATTTGATTCTTATTGGCAATTCTTCTTCCATGATTTAAAGTGTTCAAAAAACATTGATGGAGAAATTTGGCATGACAAATCTTGGGTTTTTGCATTACTTTCTTGGTCTTTAGGTTACTCGGTCTTTAGATGGGATTTTTATTTTCCAGCGAAAGTATTCTCTTGATATGATTTAGATATTTGGCAGACTTGATTGCAAGCCTTCCTCCACCCATTTCAGTCATAGGTTGTGTAGTCTTCTAGTTGTTCTACTCCTTTAATTGATGCTATGTTATACATGCAGTTGGTTGGAAGTCTTTTGTACCTGACATAGACTCGGATTGATATTTTCTTTGTAGCTGGTGATGTTAATGACTGGAAGTATACTTTAGACTTTTATTTTTGTCTTGGTTCTTACCCCATTGCATAGTCTTGCAAGAATAAATCTACTATCACATTATCATCTATTGAGGTTGAGTATTGAGCAATAGTTCTTGCTAGTTTGGAGGTTTTATGGTTTCGTTAATTGTTGAGACAATTTGGTTTTGGATGAGCCTAAATAATGACTCTATTTTGATAGATTTTTGATATAATACTCCTACCTAGGCCTTATGAGTAGATGACATTTGGATTAAATAATGCTTTCCTAAGATGATACCTTTTAAAGTGTTTTTGAAACTGGTTTAACATATACCTGAGGATGTCATATAATGGTTTCAAACGATCTGTCTATGCAAATATCTAAAGTTAATTATAAATATGGTTTATGTTATATCATGTTAGCATTAGTATATACACATGTTGTTGTGCATGTTAATATCTTGATGCAGGGTCAGCAAAGGTGAGGAAAAGACAGATGGTGATTCAAAAGATCATCAAGTATGTCACCGCAATGTAGACCCAGTCAAAGAAATGCAATTATGATCAGGATCACTGGACCGGTTCTTCAATAGATTGATTTATGAAAACATTTATAACTATTCCTAGTGGATCTTAGATCTAGGAGTTGGTCATGCTATATTTTCTCAGTTGCAGGACATATGTTGTTTTGCAGTCCCGTGCTGACTTCTTCTTCTTCTTTTGTTAATAAATTATGTTCACCTATTCCGTAGGGATGTGGGAAATTAGTTAGAAGTTTGTTATTAGATTTCCTATAAATAAAAGAGATCTCTCTCCTCTCGGGGATAGTAGAGAAAAATATAATTTTTGTAATACATAGTTTTCTGGTGTTATGTATGTATTTTCTAGTCAAGATGAAATAAAGAGATTAGCATGTTTTTGGATGATTAGATAAGTATAATCTGAAGTTCTGGAAATACTCACTCAAGGGGGGACACTTGGTGAGTAATCATTTGTATGTTTTAAACTATTTTTCATGCTTCTGTAAGAGATTGTTTCTGCAGTTGTCTGTTCCTGCAGCCATGGCAGCAGAGTAGTTCCCGCTGCTCGCCAAAACTTTATCTTTTAACAGTAATTGTTTAAAGCAATTTCTAGTTGTAAGATTAAGTATTAGTTTATTAGAGATTTTGTGTGTTTACTTTAAGAAGAATTTCCTTTCCTATAGTTATATAAAATGGTTGCAATATGAACTTGGTGCACATACAATGTTGGCCCATTTCAAGTTTACGTCCCTAGTTGATAACTAAATGAGCCTTTTCCATAGGAAAAGTTAGCTATTCAAGGATATCCAATCTCTGAAATGTGTTTTATTGCCTAGTTTCCATTCCAGTTGTGAGGACCAACAATTTTCCTCCTAATGGTCTTACTATTCTTTGGTGTGATAATCAAAGTGCCATTCACATTTCTTGCAGCCTAGTGGAGCATCATCAAACTAAGCACATTGAGATCCACATGCACTTCATTCAACAATTGATTTAGGATAGTCTTCTCAGCTTGGATTGCATACCTATAGAGGAGCGGGTTGCAAACATCTTCACTAAACCCTTAGCATCCCCACATTATATTCAATTAGAATTGATGCTTGGGGTGAAGGAAGTTATCTCTGGGGGGTCTATCTAAGGCCTTCCTTCCTTTTCTAGTAGTTCATATTTCTTTTCATGAATTGTATCTCTATCTTTTGGAAAGGGTTTTTTCCCACTTGATTTTTCTCCTTTTCTATGCTTAGAGAGACTTCATTGGTTTGTACATAGCTACCTAAGAAGGCCTTTTGTTGCTAGGACCCATTTCTGTATTGATGCATTGAAAGTCTTTCTACTCACCCTAAGTTTCACTTAAGGGGGGGTGTTAAAACATATTTAGCTATTAGTTTCTTTTTAACTAGTTATGTTTTTTTCCTTAAGTTCACTTAAGAGTTCTTATTTTAATTGTGCACCTAGTTTAGCTTTTATGCATCTAGTTTAGATAGAGTTGAGGTTTATTTAGCTTCTCATGCTTGCACTTTAGTTATCCTACATTTAGCTCTACATTTAGCTTTGTGCTTTCTTTATAAGAACCTCATAATATAATTGTAATTCATATTGTAATTTTGTACTCTTTTCTTTTGAGTAATATAACATTCATTTGTGCAACTCTCATTTGTGGAAGGTGTTTTTATTTGTTATTTGATCTTGTAGGTGCTTGTGTTGCAAAATTCAACAATTCCACCAATCTAAAAAATATAATTTTTGACCAAAGTTATCTAACTCATTTAACTTAGGAAGAAAATATTTGTAATCCCTCAAGCCACATGTATATTACATTAAAAAACACTATTGAGCGTGTATTAACATCGATACAACAACAAGTGACACATAGTGACAAGCAATTGCCTTTATAATATGATAATAATGATAAAACTTTTAGGATATATGATAGATGAAATATGGTATACTAGTTTGAAGACAAAATAGATAATAGTTTGCGAAGTTGCATGTATTACTATTTATAGGCACAAATATGACTATGTTGATCTCGATTGATTTAGAATTAGACCCTTGCAGTGTAGTTATAGTAATTAGTTAAAGAGAAACTACTATCAGTTGTGTATAAGTTGATGATACAACCATAGGATCCAAGAATCATCTACAAGCAAAACACCTATCATACCAAAGAGATCAAACAAAGATAATACACCCCATAATAACCTAAGAATTTTGTATTATTGCACACAATAATATTGGAGATACAACATTGGAGATTCACAATTACAATGAATGAATGACTTGATTTTATAGAAAGAAAGAGATGCCTTGATCCTAATATTAGGATAACTAAATAAAAAGAACAAGGAGCTAAATTAAGTTCAACTATATTTCAAACTAAAGCTAGAAAATGAAACTCTAGACAAAAAAATCACCTAAGTTTAGCATAAGTGAAAACTAATTCAAGAACCTAATTAATAAATAATTAGTTTCTTATCTTAAATAATCAAACACCCCCCTTAAGATTAACTTGGGGGGTAGCTAAAAATATAATTATGAATGCAAAATGCATGCATGAATGAGTCCTGATAACTAGGTCTAATCAAGTACTCATGTACAAACCAATATAAAGCAATGCAACTCTCACAGATGTAGAAAGTGTGACAACCACATGGGAAAACAAACTCCTCTCTAAAAGAGAGAAAATAAGATAATTGTACTAGAGAAAGAGGGAAATAAGGGAGACTCAATGTGACCCCCCAAGGATTTCTTTAGGAACAATAATACAATGAATATCCCCCATAAGAGAAAGAAAAGAAAGATAGGAATCCCCATAATGATGAAGTACCTCCTATGTCAATGATGAATTCATAAAGAAATAACACAATCCACTTCCTACAAATAATATTTCTCCCCTTAAGAAGAAACAAATCCAATAGAATATATGAAAAACCAATCTCATAAATAGGAGGATGTAGGAATCCAAATCCAAACTATATGTGCCTCTGGAAATTGCTCAAATGTCGCTATATCCATGATAGATGATGATGCCACAATCAATCAGGTACATGCCCAATCAATGTAGGAGGTGACAAATCAAGTCTCTGTAAAAGCTAATGAATAACAAGCTACATGAGTTATGAAGATGGGCTGACAAAATTGTTAACACTGTCAATAAAGAGGAGATGAATATCCTCAAAATAATCCTCTAAATTTCCAATATGAGACTCCTGAACCAATGCTAATCTGATCAAGAACAATAAAAGATGAAGATGATTGAGATGGGATCTCAATAAGAGAAGTAGGAACATGAAGATAGGTTTATGATCCATCAGAACATGCAAAACATATGATATACTCAAGTTCCTTTATAGTATCATCATCCAAGGGCATACGATTTGCATGCACAAAGGAAAGAAGACATTATACTATAGGATCCTCTACGAATGAAGATATTTGTGTGCCAGGACACTCAAGGTTTGATATAGCACACATTGTGTCATAATCAACGCTCAAACAAATCACACCTACAACATGGTCTATGATATTACCCCATCAATTTATCTCCTAATGTTGTTAGTTTAGATTTGAGTCCATACAAGCAAGGCAAAATATTTAGCCATTAGAGATGTGTCAGGATGCCATGGCACCAAGACTCATAATTGTCCTTTGCCAGGTGAACAACTGAAGGATGAATAAAAAATCCCACAATACCTCCTCAAATGAGATAATTTGACCTTAAGATTCTCAACACATGTAGAGCACATCAAATACAACCCTCTCCAACAAACAAATCCGTCCCAAGTGCCAAAACATACAAGTAGTTGATTAGATAGTGAAAAAAAGTCCAAATAAAATATACTTGGGAAAAAATATGGAAAAATGGACCTACAATCAGGATAGAGGACACTGAGAGTTTTCTGACAATGTCTGGTTTTCGAAAAATGGAGTCTAGATGTGCAAGATATGGTCATGGAAGCATAAAATTGAAGTTGACTTTGTAGGCTTGGTACAAAAAAATAGAGTAAAATTTGATAAAATAAAAAGCATCATTAGATTGTCACTAGAACCAACATTTTGATGATATCTTGTTTGCACAATTATGACTATGTATGACCAACTTATGATAAAAAAAACTAGTGTATGTCAATTAGAGCTTGAAAGGCTTGAAGAATTTCCAAAATAAACTTTTAAAAAATAGTAACTTTTTGAAAACAAAATTTTTTGGAAAGGGAAAGCAACCTTCGTTGGATCCCAATGTGCACAAAAAAGTCACTCAAGATTGGATACCTCAACAATATGGATAGGAACTTAACAATTTTGAATTTGTGAAACCATGTAGAAGTTGATGATACAACCATGGGAGGAGGGAATCATCTGCAAAAAAACACCCATCACACAAAATAGATCAAGTAAAGATAATGTAAATTGGTGAAATTAAGTTTTCACCAATTAGGATAGTAAAACCACCAATTTCACAAGATTGACCTCACATTTAAAAGAGGAAGGTAAATCTGATAGATCACCACAATTGAATTATAGAAGAGGGCTGAGATATTGATTGGATTTACTATTTTTTGTTTCCCTTTTTAGATAGTTGAAATTGTATTTGAATTATAATGTTAGATCTAGGACAAACAATGAGGATTTGGACCAAAACAATATTGACATAATGTTCTAAATTTCACATAGAGTTGTAGACAAAGATCTAAGAAGGAAAAATGGATTAAAACTTGTAGCTGAAAATTTGAGCCAAACTGTTAGAACCATGAGGTTGGTAGTGACCTGGTCCTACAAATTCTACAACTGGGATGTTTTCCAAATTAAGAAGACAAACATAATCCATCGCTAGAAGATCAAGTTGAATTTCCAAGACTAGGATAGTGGGAGCTACTTGGTCCTCTGCTTTTTGTGCCTATAAAACTTGAACCTATGTGTCAACGTATGCTCTGTCAGAATATTCTATCATAACACTTGAATCAATTTCTTGTATACAGAGAGAGAGTGAAGATAATGGAAAATTGGGATTTAGGATTTCATTGAGTAAATCCACAAAATAGCCTAATTAACCAAATTACATTGAAAGAGGGTTGAACCCAAAAGATGTAGGCTCAATCCCAATGGTGAAAGGTCTAAGATTCTGATCCTCTACAAAAAGGATGGTTAGGATATTGTCAAGTCAAACACAAACAAACAAGCAACAAACCAATTGTTAGTGTTAGAAAATTAAAAATCAAACACTATCCTAAGCGAGCATATCAAGAGAGACGCTAAAAGCAAAATAGAAAGCTTAACAAAGAAAAAAAAACTGAAATAAGGCATCTCTAAATGCCCTCCACCATGCTTGTAGCTTCTCCTCCCTTGTTCCTCTCCTCTCCAAGTTCCCAAATGAGTGTAGCTTTCAGTAGCTTTTTGCACTATTTTGGATGTCTTATGGAGATTCAAGATTGTAAAAAGAAAGATTATGAGAATGCAAATATGAACAAGCTAATATGAGATATTTATCTAATTATCTAGTGTTAATTTTAGCCCAAAAGACAAATGTAGATGATTATGCTAAATTCTCTATAGAATTCACTATAAGTTAGATGCATACAAGATTTCAGGATTTGGATCATGAAGAAATGGGCTATATTTATAGAAAAAATGGAGCAATGGATGGTTGAGATTGAGTAATCTCAACAAGGGTCATGACTGAAAGGTTTAAGATCCATGTGAGAGATTTCAACCCAATCCCAGGATGACAAATGTCAACATGCGATGGGTTGAGGGGAGAAGGAAGAAGCATTTAAATGCTTGACATGACTTGAGGGTTAATTTGGGAGGTAAGGTTATTGTTGAGTTGAATGAATAAGGCCATTATTTAATAAATAATGTCTTTATCCAATGGATAAACTCTTGTGCAAGAGTTAGTGAGATACCCATGTAGGCAAGTGGTTTTAACCAATAATGGTTTGGAAGACTTTAGGGGTTAACTTGTTGAAGACACAAAGCATTGAATGCATTTCAAAGACTTTCAAGGCTTTGAGAAGTGACCCCAAGTTGGTTAGGAACGTGACAATAATTAGGGGATGGTTAAGGCTGATTAGGAAGGGGTTAGAAGAGTCTAGAAGGTGGTTAGAAGAGTCTAGAAGGTGTTTAGAAGAGCAAGTGGGTTTGGTGGGTGAGGAAAAATAGGATTTTAATTAAAATAAAATTCATTTATTTTATTTGTGCTTGCAACTTGCATTTGTAGGAGAATGCAAGTGGGGGGAATTTGTAATGATTTAAATAAATGTTTTAATTATTTATTTAAAAGAAGAAAAGAGATTTAAATTAAATAAATAGGATTTATTCATTTAATTGATTTAGAGGTGTGGTCTAATGAATTAATTTAAATAAATTGGATAATTTATTTAATTAATAGCATAAGAGGTTGAGGATGAATTAATTAAATATTAAATTAATTAACTGGTTATTGATGGTTTATTAATCAAATAAATTAAAAAATATTCATTTAATTTTTATGTGACTACATTTCCCCCTCTTTAAGATGCTGCGGTTTATTGCATAGTTTCAAAGAAAGAAAAAAAGGTATGAAGAAATATACCCTATAAATGTTAATTTAATGGGTGGTATGCCCCCTTGAGAGATGGGCCGAATTTTTTTGAAAAATCGAGCGATCTCACGAAAAATAGAAAGAAGTGGAGGGGAGATAGAAGAGAAGAAATTAGTAATAATGGTGAAAGAATGGGAGAAAATGGAGTGAGTACGGAGAAAGGGGAAGCCAGTGAGTACCCTTAGGTCATGCAAAAGATACAGTGCAAAAGTAGTGTGTGATTTTGATTGATATTGTACAATTGATCAAAATTGGTTAGACAATCTAGTGCAATCGATTAAATTGCCCTGGTTGAGTCAAAGTGTGACAATTGATGTCACTTGTTCACTTGGACATGATAAAGTCTAAGGAAGTGAATAAAAGTGACCTGATGAGACTTAGACAATTGATGTAATTGCCAGATGAAGTCAAGGTATCTGAAGCAAAATACTCATTGAGACTTAGACAATTGATGTAATTGCCCATTTTGATTGTGTTTGATTGGTTTGATCAATTGATAGTGTTTGCGTTGTAGATTGTTTGTGGTGAATCATAGCAGCCCCATTGAGACTAAGTCATTATGATAAATGCCTATTGTAGTCTAGGATTACCATGATCGATTACCTGTTGAGACCCGAAGATACTTGATCAAAGTATCTGTTGATAGTCTAGGTGTGTGTGAGTCGATGTACATGTGCAGATAGGGTAACTTGCTTGGTTTATAGGATAACCGATGATGGGAAGCGCAACCCCTCCTATTAGAGATGGACAATG
Organism: Cryptomeria japonica; assembly: GCF_030272615.1. Lineage (NCBI taxonomy): Eukaryota > Viridiplantae > Streptophyta > Pinopsida > Cupressales > Cupressaceae > Cryptomeria > Cryptomeria japonica. Next base: position 657,507,959 of record NC_081412.1, read on the forward strand.
ATGAACGTGGCTTGATTGGGTTGATGGGACATAATGTAGGGTATGTGATGTTGATTATCGATATGGGGAGGGGGAGGGGGGATTCAATGTTAGATAGAAGGTATGGAGGACCTAGATAAGGAGGGTGAGGAGGGATTCGATGTTAGATAGAAGGTATGAAGGACCTAGATAGGGAGGGTGAGGGGGGATTCAATGTTAGATAGAAGGTATAGAGGACCTGTAACTCATTCCTATGGAAGAGGATCAATAAAAGAGAGTGTGCATTGTCATTACTATGTATGAATGATATGCAGCTATATGAATTTATGGATGGATGGAATGCAACAGAATGAAATATAAACAAATGAGATGGAATGACGATACATAGTGCTTTATTTTTCATCATTGAGCATGGTAGTATCTGTTAGAGTTATCTTGTATTAGCTAATTATTATTTATTTACTTATTAGTCTATTAAACTCTACGCTTAAGCTAAACTTAGGCATTTAATAATTATTCTAATTATTAAATACACACTATCCCTTTAGGGTTGCTATTATCCTTTTATAAGGATTGTATTGTACTTGTTAATTCAATTGATTCCTTTTCTGAATGATAATTTTATTTTTCAGAGCATTTATGCTTTTTTTTATTTATGTGTCTCCATTCTTCTCTTGTGACAGGTATTTGCATGCAGGTGTTCTTGGGATCTCTGAAGTTGTATTTCCTCAACTTCTTCATGGTATCAGAGCCTACATTTGCTGCTGCTTGTTCCTGATTTTTTCAGAAGATTTTTTGGAGGAGGGTTTCAAGTTTTTTTATTGGATCTGGGGTAGCTGTTTTGTTTCTGATCATTTTGGGCTCAAACGAACCTCATTGTTGAGCTCTAAACACCCCAAAACATCCATTTCCATATAAAATTTGTCAAATTTTGACAAATTTGGGTTTTGAAATTTTTTCTTTGGTTTTGCCTTTTTTTGCACGAATTTCAAGAAATTCATCAAAAAATCATTAAATAATATTTTTAGAGCAGTTTGGGCCAAAAAAGACATCACCATTGGCTTCCGAAGGGCATTTCCAGTCATTTTGATATATAATTTGACTTATTTCGATGACAAGTGCATCTGACCATGATTTTTTCATTGGCACGCTTTACGATGCACAAAAATCCGTACGATTGTACCTGAAAATGTGTCATAAAATTTTCGTCAAAAAAAAAATTAAAAAATTTTTTTTTTGATTATTTTTTTTAATCCTTTTATGCCCTAAAAGACGGGTTTTTTTTCTTTTGGCCATAACTTGGTCATACGAAGGTGCTTTTTCAAAAACCTTATATCGTCGGAAAGCTCTTTCCAAGCTCTCTCTAGATCTAGAGGTTTTATCTTATGATTTTTCTTTTTGGTTGGTTTTTTTTTTCTATCAAATTCAAAAGTTCCTTTTTGCTTTCCGGGAGCCATAGAATGAGCATCCGAACTCTGTTTTTTGAAAACTTTATATCATTGGAAATATTATCCTGTGTACTTTCCAGCCATATGAGTTTTCTTTCCAAATTCTGCTCCAGAAATATTTTCTTCAAATTTTTGCTTTTTCAACACTTTATGGATATCTTGGTTGTTTCAGGTCCTGGGATCTCTTCTCTGAGTAGGATGTCTCTTTTTTGGTTTTCTTTTCTATTTTCATTTTTCTTATCATTGTAGCTTCATTTATGCAAATGCACTAAGATAAAGTGTCATCATGCATTGTTTATTTGGGATCTTGCACATCTTGTGCCTTATTGTACATGCACTACTTATAAAGTGCCATGGGGGGGTTGATGTTTGCCTTTTGTTTGCCATCCACCTTTGTCCATTTAGTGTTCCTTCCACGACATTTGCCTCATGATGTATGTCAAGTGAGTGTTTTTTCCACGATACTATGTACTTTCTCAGCACCTTCGATGTACCTGGTTCTTTGTCATGCAACTCTTGTTGGCCATTCTTTTCAGTGTACCTGTCCCTCTCCCTCTTTAGCATTATGGGGAGGTTCGTCCTATTGGTTCTAATGCTTCCGTGGTTTGATTGATCAACTCTTCAGGCTTTGGTGTCTCATGCCATCTGTATCTTCGAGTTCAGTTGTTTGCCCTTGTTTTCCATCTAATTCGAGTAGTGTCATTTGAGGGCACTCATGCAGATTACAGTCTTCTCTACCTGGTCATGTTCTATTTTAGTGGAGGTTCTTTAGATCAACAACTACTCTTTGACAGTGTTTACATCTATTTCATGCTTCAGTGGTGTTCTTGCTTTTCCATCTCTTTTTGGAGTAGAGTTTTTTTCCCACGTGGTTTTCTCTATTTCTTCGTTTCATAGAGATTTGGTTGTGATTGGGTACCTCATCAGGCCTTGTTGTTGGGACCCAAATTTGCCTTCATCATGTAGTTGCATTTTTTGCTTCTTGCATTTAGTTTTCTAGCTACTCCTAAGTTCATCTTAAGGGGGGGTGTTAGAGTTATCTTGTACTAGCTAATAATTATTTATTTAATTATTAGTCTATTAAACTCCACGCTTAAGCTAAACTTAGGCATTTAATAAATATTGTAGGTCTAATTATTAAATACACATTATCCCTTTAGGGTTTCTTTAGGGTTGCTATTATCCTTTTATAAGGATTGTATTGTACTTGTTAATTCAATTGATTCCCTTTCTAAATGATAATTTTATTTTTCAGAGCATTTATGATTTTTTGATTTATGTGTCTCCATTCTTCTCTTGTGACAGGTATTTGCATGCAGGTGTTCTTGGGATCTCTGAAGTTGTATTTCCTCAACTTCTTCAGTATCAATCTTGGACGAGGCAGTAGGAACCAAGTTTGGAGCATTGTACCTGTAAACAAGCAATATAGATAAAAGAATATGGACCCTCCATTTTGGTTCATGTGCAGATGGTTGAGGTATACACTATAGTCAGCAAGCCATAGTGATCTATGACTAGTTTTGCATAGGATCACATAGCTTAGTGAACTTCCCACGTAGACACCATTAGAACATGCCCCAGAACTTCATTGGATTAATTCACAGATAACAAACAAACAATACTTTAGGAACCATCCTGGGTACTCTAATCTCTTGTGGATATCCCGAAGTAGCGTAGGAACCTGATATGAATAAATAACTGAACAAATCAACCAAGGACTTGATAGATTTAAAGAAAAAAATTTTGTCAAAGAAAATGTGTTATCATATCTTTGTTTTGGTAAGGAAGGATGCATCCTTGTTAAGGCAATTGTGTGTACCTGCGTTGATTGTGTGATTAATTTGATAAGTGATCATCATTTGAGTAGCTCAAAATGTTTGTTTGGTGTCATTTGTGATGTATATGTATAAAGGATTTTATATATGTTGCCATGTTTTTTATTGATTTTTGATGTTTTATCATGTTTCTAGATTTTGTGAGTGTTTTTTAATGTTTTTTGGATGTTTTTTTGATTTTGTGACTATTTGAATGAAGAACTCAATGAATCATTAGTAATGTAGAATCCACTTCCATCAATGGGTTAAGAGCATTGCCCCCAGTTTTAGACAGTACTTATGAAAAGAAGGATGCAGATGCGTGAAGGACTAATCCGGTTTGCAGATCAAATAACAAGCCATGATTTGAATGTGGATAAATGGATAAAAACGGAGGTGATTGCAATAAGTCTGAAAGACAATGGAGCCATATCTTTCATGAGTGGCGCTTGTTTTCTAGGTTTTCACCATCGCACTTACCCAAGGTGCCATTGGAGTGGTTGTTCACCGTTTGGATGTATGATTATTCTCTTTACTATTTTTGATTTTTTTGTATTTTTTTTAGGACATTTTTCTGAATGTTTTTTGGTGTTTTCTGATGTAGGATGGAGCCTGATGATCTGTACAACTTATGTATAAAATCATTTGAGGTGCATGCTATTGATCGGATCTGCTAGTGGTTCTCCTTTTGAAGTAGCCAACTAATATACCCCGGACCCAAATACAATAGTGATAACATATGGACCCATCCAGTTTGATTCAAACTTGCCTTGATGTTCTCTGTTTGGTTGTTTGCGAGGATTCTCTTTGAGAACGAGATCACCTACCTCAAATGTACGAGGTTTAACCTGATGATTATAGCTTCAGCTCATTCACTGCTGATAGGCTTTGAGGTGGTTGTATGCAGCTTGTTGTCTCTCATCAACTAGTTTTAAGTCTTGAAGATGGGAGACCCGATATGCTTCATCATTGATCAGAGTATGCAAAGAAACTCGTAGAGAGGCTATCTCCACCTCAATAGGCAAAATGGCTTATGCACCAAAGACCAGTGAATAGGGAGTTGCACCTGTAGGGGTTTGAATGCTAGTTCGATATGCCCAGAGTGTTGGATTCAGTTGAATGTGCCAATCATGACCAACATCATTGACTGTCTTCTTGAGGATTATCAATATGTTTTTGTTTGATGCTTCAGCCTGACCATTGCCTTCTGGGTAATATGAAGTGGAGAAGCGGTGTTGGATATGAAACTTGTCATAGAGTTCGCGGACATCCTAATTTTGAAAGGGAGTCCGTTATTTGTGATGATGGACATGGGTACACCATACCGACAAATGATGTAATTAAGGATGAATGAGGCGATCTGTTTGTCGGTGGCTAGGGTAAGTGGAATGACTTTGATCCACTTTGTGAAGTATTCGGTGGTGGTAATGATAAATTTATGGTCGTTGGATGATGATGGATGGATTTTACCCACAAGGTCAAGTCCCCATTGACAAAAGGGCCATGGTGTTGTGATTGGTTGCAATTCCTGTGCCGATGCATGTATCAAGTCTCCAGGAATTTGGAACTTCTTACATTTTCTGACAAAATAGTAGGAGTCTTTTTCCATGGATGGCCAATAGTATCCAGCGCGTATGATCTTCTTTGCTAGTGAAGGACCGCTTGAGTGAGTCCCACAAATTCCTTCATGTACCTCTTCCAAGGCCTTTGTTATCTCATCTTGTTCTAGACATCAAAGGAGAGTACCATCAAGACTGTGTCGGTATAGGGTTTCAACAATGATGGTGTATCGAGTGGTTTGTCGGATGAAGGTTTTGCATTGGTTATTGGATTGGTTGGGAGGGAGTGTGTGATTGTGGAGGTAAGTGTAGAACTCACCATACCATGGGGATTCAAAATCGACAAGGCAACATATCATCTTGAATTCGGGGATATCATAAGCGGGAATCCAGAGCTGTTCTACCAAGAAATCATAGCGTGTTGAATTATGTGGAAGATCTAAGAGAGATGCAATTATAGCCATGGCATCAACAACTCGATTATGATCTCTAGGTGATAGTTGTAAATGATGCTTTTAAATTGTCCACCATTTGTTTGTACGACATGAGCTTATCATCTTTGGCCTGATATTCGTCTGTGACTTGTCAGATGACCAGTTAGGAGTCGCCATATACCTATAGCTCTTTTAGTTTCCATTGTATGGCTAGTCTGAGTCCTATGATCAATGCCTCATATTCTGCGATATTGTTTGTACATGGAAAAGTTAGCCTGTAAGACTTCGGGATGCTGTCACCTTGAGGTGTTATAAATAGAATGCCTACCCCCGATCCATGTCGAGTATAGGAGCCATCAAAGTAGAGTTTCAATGGTTGTGTTGTTGTGATCATGAAGATCTCTTCATCTAAGAAGTTAGAAATAAGAGGATGATCACCTGTGAGGGGTGCATCGGCCAATTGATCTGCAATAGCTTGGCCCTTGATAGCCTTACAGTCCACATACTCAATCTCAAATTCACTCAGTATCATCACCCATTTGGCCAAGCGGTCTGTCAATTTTGCCTTGCTGAGTAGGTACTTTAGTGGATCGATCTTTATAATGAGTTGCACCTTGTGTGTCAACAGGTATGTCTTAATTTGGTGGCTACTAATATAAATGCTAGGCAAGCTCTCTCAATAGGTGTGTAATTGATTTCATAGCCTACCAGTGTGCGGGAGATATAGTATACAACACACTCTTTTCCTTCTGCATTGTGTTGTGCCAGCAATACTCCTAATATCGTATTTGTAGCTGAAATGTATAGCAGTAGAGGTCTATTTGGATCTGGTGGGATTAGTAATGGTGGATTCATGAGGTAATCATTAAGAATTTGGAATGCTTGTTGGCACTTTGTATCCCATTGAAAGCAGATATTCTTGTGTAAGAGATGTGTGAAGGGATGACACTTATCTGCTAGTTTGCAATGAATCGTCGTATTGACTGTAGTTGCCCTTGTAGTGTCCTTAACTGACTGATATTCTTCGGGGGTGACATGTCCACGATTGCTTTGACTTTCGCCAGATCTACTTCAATACCCTTGCTTGAGACAATGTATCCTAGAAGCTTCCTTGAGGTTACTCCAAAGACACATTTCTTTGGATTGAGTCGAACATGATATTGTTCTAGTCTATCAAAGATTTTATCTAATATTTCCAGATAACCTTCTCTTGTTAATGATTTTACCAGTAAGTCATCGACATAATCCTCCATTATGGTATACATCATATCATGAAAGATGGTGGTCATAGGTCTTTGATAGGCCGCCTTTGCATTCTTTAGACCGAAAGGCATCACATTCCAATAGTATGTTCCCCATGGGCATGTGAAAGCTATTTTGTGTTGATCTTTTGGAGCAATCTTGATCTGGTTGTACCCTGAAAAGCCATCAATAAGAGAAAGCATGACATGTCCTACTGTTAGGTCCATGATCATGTCAATGTTTGGTAGGGGGAAGTCATCTTTAGGACATGCTTTGTTTAAATCTTTAGGACATGCTTTGTTTAAATCTATGAAGTCAGTACAAATACAGATGCCCCCTTTTAGTTTACTGACAAGTACAATGTTGGAGATCCAATCTGCATAATCAATTGGTCCGATGAAACCAACGTCTAGGAGTTTCTTAAGTTCTTCTTTGACTAGTACAATAATCTGGGGGTGCATTTTTCTGAGCTTTTATTTTACTGGTTTAACTCCTTCTGCCATGGTGAGGTGATGCATGACCCAATCAGGATCTAGACCAGGCATGTCTACATATGACCATGCAAAGTTGATCTAATGCTTTTGGAAAAATTCTACAAATTTAGGTTGTTCATTTGGAGTTAAAAGAGATGCCAGATGTATTTGGTGAGGAGTCTCAGGGGTCCCCACATTGAATTCTTTTGTTTCCTCAATGAGGATCGTTGATCATTCCTGATTCGTACTAGAGGGGAGCATGTCAAACCTTTCATTCGTAGGTGCCTCAGAGAGGTTTTCATCATTGGATACGCTCTTTCTTTGTACTTTTTAAGGATCAAACAGTGCTACAATGTGGTCTTCACTGGAAGATCCATGCTTTATTGTTATATTTTTGCAGCTGAAAGGCTTGGAATCCGCCCCAAAGTATGTTGCGCTATAAAGTTCAATGGTGAATCCAGCTTTGTGATCCCCGCTTGGTATGTTATCCTGTAATTCTAAAAAGTAATGATCACCTCATCATTTTGGAATTGGTCAAGGCATGGGGGATTAGGTTGGTTCCATTCGATGAGTTCAGGATGGATAATGGGCATTACCTCATCAATCAAGTTAAGTTCATGGGATGTGTCAGTGAGGGTTAGGACACTGTGGTGAAGGTCATTGATGGTACTCTCCTTGTCAAAATCAGGCGTAGGATGTGACGTAGGGTCTATGGAAGGTGTTTCTAGTTCAGGAACCCAAGAGGTTTTAATTATGCTTCTCCGTAAACATGGATTTCTTTGTGAGGTGGAGGGGGTGATGTGTCTTCCTCATCTGATGTGTATAGATGTACAGAGTCAAATTCCCACTCATGTGAGTTTGTTTCTAAGTCACTTTCTAGTATCCGATGACTATACCAAATCGGGATATCTTTTGAGTTGAACACTATAGTTGTGATTGATTGGTGTACTTTTGGAGATGGAATGGTTGGTGCTGCGGGGAGGATTATCGGAATCATTGAATCTGACACTGGGAGTGTCAGTGTTGTTGAATCTATTGTTTCCGATGGAATTATTAGTGTCGTCGATGTTGTCGATGGCACTAATGTTGCTGATGGGGTTATGGGATTTGTTGATGCGGTTGCTGCTGCTAATGGGGTTGCTGGTTTGATTTGTGGAATGATTGGTGTTGTAGGTAGGATTATGGGTGTTGCTAGTGGGATAATGGGTTTTGCAGGTATTTTTAGCAGTGTGAGTAGTGTTGTGGAAGGTATTGATGGGATTCTCAGCCTTGTTGGGGCAGCTGGTGTTGTTCTTGGTGCTGCTGATATAATCAAGGGTGGCCTCTTTAGAGTATCAGACTGATGTAGAGGTTTGCTGAGTTTCCCTTTGAATATGAGCTTAGGAAGAGTGTCCTTTTGAAAACCTAATCCACTGTTATCTTTGGGCTTTAATTTAGGCTGTAATGGCTCGTGTCGTCCTTGCTTGCAAGGCCCCAAAGCACTCTGACCATCGTAGCCCATTCTCTACAGGAAAATAAGACCATTGCCATATTTATCAGTGGGTAGTTTAGCTTGTGGGATATCTTTGATAGGGTCTTTATAGATCCATTCTGCTAGGTCCTCATCTCGAGTCTCCTCTTCCTGACTTTTCCCAAGGATAAAAAGGTGCCAAAGTGCATGCTGCCTTGACTAGTGGTGATTGAAGTAACCTTTGAGGCTTGCCATAGGTTCTAGGAGAAGTGGGTAATTGCCCAACACAAAAGAGTTGGCTTAGATTATATTCCCCAGGACCTTCCTCAGCCATTTTCATTTTCAACTTCTCTTGCTTTGGTATAGCGATGATTGAGCTAGAAAGAGAGGCTAGACTTACATATGATGTGGATGGGATGGCTTCTCTATTGTTAGGAATGATGATCTTTGGTTGATGATTAATATTGTTACAATATGCGAATGGATTTTCACCACCCAGGATTGTGATTTCTACACCATTATGGGGAAACTTGATACACTGATGATAGGTAGATGGAACGACTTGCATGGTGTGCATCCAAGGTCTTCCTAACAACAAATTATATGGCAAAGGGTGGTTCAAAACTTGACATGTGATGTGTTTTACCACTGGGCCCACTCGGATTGATAACACAATTACTCCTTTTGAAGAATGCTCTGCATCATCATAGGCCTTGATGGTTATCTTTTTGTTGGGGTCCACGGATTCTATTGCATATCCTAATGCGGTGACCAACTGTAATATACATATATTCAAACTAACGCTATTGTCAATCAAGACTCGCTTGATTCTATGCTGGTTGATAAATCCTTCAATATGGAGTGAGGCGTTATGGGGTTGTTGGAAGGATGTATTGTCGCTTTCAGAGAAAGTGAGACATGGTGATGATCTCAGATTACCAACCATAGCTTGAAATTGATTTGTATTAAGATTGGCAGGGACTGACGCCTCTTGGAGAGCTTGATCCAAGATTGTTTTATGAGACAGGGATAGGTGCAAAATCTCTAAGATGGATATAAGTGCGAGCGTCTTATCTAGCTACTCTACAAGATTATACTGCTTTGGGATGGAGGTTGTGCGTTGTGGAGCTGCTTTAATGGTGATCTTGCTATGACGCATGACAAGATTGCAGGTAGGGTTTAGATCTTTGATGGTGATGGTTGCAATTTGTTCATTGGCATCATATAGATGATTCACAATATAATTATAGGTTTCTTGCGTATAATCAGTTGTATTTGTGTTTTTACCTGAGGTGGAAGGACCCCTTTGATCTTGTGATGGAAGTGGATTCTTGAACATCAAATGATCATTATTTAAGGTTTTTGGGTCGTGTCCTTCGATTTCAATTTCGCCTCGATCAATAAGATCTTGAACAAGATCTTTCAATCTATGACAGTTACTTGTTTTATGCCCTTTCCCTTGGTGGAATTCGCAATGTTCATTATCTCTCCATCATGGAGGTTTGACCTGAGGTTCGTAGTTAGATGTCTTTGGTAAGGTCACTAGATTTGAAGAGACCAATTGACGCAACACTATTTCGATAGGTTCCTTTAGGGGTGTGTATGTACGTTTTGGTTTATAATTTTGTTGTCATTGTCTGGGTTCCTCTTGCGGTGCATTGCGACCTGGATTTTGTGGAGGAGAAATGGTGTTGTTTTTAAGAGGGGGATTTTGTCCTGCAAATCGGACCACAAGCTGTGCACTTTTTATGGTCCTTGCATCTACGACCCCGTCATTGATGATGTTTTTGTTTTTATTCCAGAAGTTGGGTAAATATCACTATTAAAACGCGGGCAAGAGCCATCTTTTGGTTCATTGTATATCTTGATAAGTCCTTTTTTGATGAGGGCCCGTTCACATTTTAATCCCTTGGTGATCATGTCATTAAAGGACTCCGTGCCCTTCATATCGAGATGAAATTCAATTTCATCATTCAAGTTAGAAATAAATATTTCCACTAGCTCCTGTTCAAGTAGCTGAAGAGAACGTCTGCTAGACAGTTGCCTCCATAGGAAAGCTAAAAATAGTTCCCTTGGATTTTGTTTGGTATTGCATAGATCTACCATGGTAACATCACGTTCTATGTTGTGCGAATAATTTACGGTGAATTTTTGAACTAGTTCTTCGAATGTCCTAATGCCGCCTGGTAATCGGGAAAACCATTGGTTGGTTGTCCCTCCCAAACTCTGAGGAAAGAGGCGCATTAGATATGTGTCTTCATATGCCACTTCTAGGCAAGCTGAGCCAAATTCCCTGACATGATCTCTAGGGTCTCCTTTTTCCCGATACTTTTTGAACTTAGGTGTTTCAAACCCTCACGAAAAAGATGGCATGTGTAGGTTCCTATCAAAGGGATATGGATAAATATTATTAAGTGAAAACCTAGCAGTCTTCACACTACTGTGGAGTTGTTGAGCGAGATTCTCGACATGTTGCCTCAACATGTCTATGTCGTTAGGAGGGGGAGGTGGAGGGTTTCTTTGATTAAGGTCATATTTGAAGTTATCTCGACCTCTTCCACCCTTGTTACGACTATGATTTTTTGATGTTTGCCATAATTGTGCGGTATCAAAATTAGAGGGTAGTTTAGCTCCCTCTTGAGCAAGTCTCAAAAAATGAGCATCTGCGTTGTTTTTGATAATTTCATCAAAAAGTCGATTGAAGAGGAGTTTGTGTTGTGCTCTTTCTATTGATTCAGGAGTGGGAGTAATAGGATCTTCATCATTTGTACCTCCTCCAATGGCTTCTTGAAATTCATTGAGATTTTCATCCTCTTCTTCTTCGATCTCTAGTTGTCTGGTTCTTGATCTGGTGTGAGCCATTTTGTTTGAAAGTTGTTTTTGAAGTTTGGTGAACATGATTATGAGTTGGTGATGGAATGAGAGATAAATGTTTGGTGAAGTGTTTAGAAGATGGATCCCTAACACTGAAGGTTTGATGTTACCAAATTCCTTTTATGAATTGCTTTTTGCATTGTCAACAATGTTGATTTGATAAGGTATAACAAGGTTTGAGATGTGTTACAAACCAAGCTACCTAGTAATGAGAGGATGCACTCATAGACTAGTTTTAACCTGCATAGAAATGCCTCTTAGGATGAGTTTATCCTAGATGTAGAAACACCCTAAAAAGTGATGTGTTGTTTTGATTTAAACAATATCTGAAAAGAACTTAGGACAAGACCTCTTTATGTTTCGAGAGTTGAAATGGATTGATAATGTATGAACGTGAGAGTGGATAGAATGTGAACTTCAATAAAAACTGTGTTACAAATGGGACAAACTCTTCCTCTTATTGCTCAGGGGTTGGTGGTTCTTCTCGAGCTATGTTATATGTAATGCAAATGTTTGGAAAGAAAGTAGGGTTGATTTTGCCTCCTTTGTTTTTGTGATAACTCAAAGCTCTATACTGAGTAAATGCTATGTTTTTCAAAGGCTCTTTATCAAACTCGTTTGATTTTCTATGAAGATATAGACGCATATGACACAAGAAGGTTCTGTGTGAGATAAAAATTTGTCTATTGAGATATAAAAAATTCCTTCTTTTGATGAAAGCCTTTGAACTCAATGGTCTTTTCTTCAAGTTGATATGTTGATGGAGATTCCTCTTTCTCAAGATTGGAATGATGGAAATATAATTTGATATCTTGTTGCACTTTGTTTGATGTTTGTTTGTTGGTCAAATGTTTGGTGGAAAATTGTGTTGGATGAATACTTGGTTTGAATTTGTTTTGAATTTCTTTGACAAGAAAACAAAGCAAGTACAATAATTTTGCCTCAAAAGGCATAAAACATGCGTGGATCTAAATCAACCCAATCTTTGAACTTCTTGACCCTTTTTCAAATGTTTATGTATGTTTTTCCAAAAGCCTAAAGTCGACTCAGTTTATCACTGGTCTGACACAAAATGAAGATACTTCAAACGCACTTTATCCCTAAGGTCAAATGGCTAGTTGCGATAATTTCAACCCACATCTTGATATTTCTTCAACTTTGGTACTACATATCTTATGAATCCCATCGTAGCAGGTAAGGATGTGACATACTAAGTCTTGCACGAGCATAATAGATAGATGATCCCTATGATGGGGGAGTCACCATTTTTATCAAGATACAAGTATCCTTTCAAAAAGCCTTGTTTCTACTCAAGGAAATATGTATGGTAAGTATCTTGGGAGCAAAACCATCTATGCTCTTGCACTGAATTTTTCACAAATATCCTCAATCAATAGAACAGGTGGGCTTCTATATAAAAAGGTGTCTAGTAATGTTCGATGTTTTTTGACATAAGTTCATTCTATAGTGACTCACTTAAGAGCCTTGTAGCTTGTGGTGGGGCCCATATGTCCTTTCGGCAAGTTACACTATAGGAACAACTATACCCAAGGCTACAACTTTCGCTCTCACCTAATTTCTATAGTGGCTCGAAGGATTTATCGCGCGAGGCAATTCCCAAGAGTGATGTGTCTCTTGGCAGGCCTCTCTTAAAAAGATAATTTTTTTGAGTGTTACTAACACTTTTCTCTTGCACCTAGGACCACGAAAGCCAAGGGAGAGGATAGTGTGTGTTAGAAGTAGGACCACTCGACAAACTTTGCACAAGTGTGCCAATCACCAAAAACACTTGTTCTTTTTAACCAAGTTTATAGCAATGTGATCTAACTATTTGGAGATGTTGCTCCAACAAAAATGGTGTTCTTTTTAACTTTAATGGCAAAATGTTTTGTAATCTAGGACCTTAAAATCCTGGTCAACTGAATTTAAAACAGGTTTTGCTTGAAGTAAATCATTTTGAACTTGAAGGGAAAAATGGTTCGTTCTTTTTAACTTTCCCAAAACGAAGTGTGGATTGTGATTTTTAATTTGATGCAAGAGATAAAATTTGTTTTGTTGATTTTAAGCACCAAAATAAAGATTGTTCCTAACTTGCAAAAAAAGAAATTTTGTTGGGTTTTGAATTTGTGGTTCCGTTTACCTTGACAAATGAGGTTCTTTTTTTTTAAGCCCAAACAAAATATGTGATTCTTTTTACAAGCCCAAATTGAAGTGAAGTTGAATTTAACCAAGCAAAGAAAGTGAACTCATTTTATCCTAACTTTAAAGATAAAGTTAGCAACACAAATAAATTTACTTCATAAGCTTAAATTTTGAAAATCCTACAAAATGGGGTTAGTCCAAACCTGCACAAAAATTAAATGGTTAGTAAAATCTGAATGTTTGGTGGGCTTCTACAAGCCTAATTTTTTTTGGTTTTTTGGTTACAAAAGATTTTTTACAACTTTTTGTTACAATAGCACTACTTTGTGTAAAAACAAAAGCGCTATTTAACTTGAAAGCACTAACTAACAGACAACAACGCTAAAGAAAGTACAAACGCGCTATAAGAACTACAATAGCGCTAAAAGGCTCTGTTTAAACAGAATAAATTTTGTCAAACAAAGAGCGCAAAAGCGCTAAAACAAAAAATGATAGCGCTATTTAAAGGTCAATAGTGCTAGAAGAATGACGATAGCGCCAATTGGAAGACAATAGCGCTATTATTGCGAACAATAGTGCTAAAGTACCAACTTTAGAAGGCGCTAGAGTGTGAAAAATAGTGCTAAAGCATGACTTGTGTGTGTCAAATAAAAAATTAAAAGTTAGTAGTTTTCAAAAATGATATCAGAAGGTTGCATGTTCGATTCACGTCAAGTTCACCAAATGATGCTCTACAAAAAGGAGATGTTAGGATGTCATCAAGTCAAACACAAACAAATAAGCAACAAACCAATTGTTAGTGTTATAAATCATAAATCTAACACTATCCTAAGCAAGCATATCAAGAGAGACATTAAAAGCAAAATAGAAAGCTTAACAAAGAAAATAAATGCAATAAGAGATCTCCAAATGCCCTCCGCCATGCTTGTAGCTTCTCCTCCCTTGTTCCCCTCCTCTCAAAGTTCCCAAATGAGTGTAGCTTTCAGTAGCTTTTTGCACTATTTTGGATGTCTTACGGAGATTCAAGATTGTAAATTGAAAACTTATGAGAATGCAAATATGAACAAGCTAATATGAGATATTTATCTAATTATCTAGTGTTAATTTTAGCCCAAAAGACAAATGTAGATGGTTATGCTAAATGCTCTCTAGAATTCACTATAAGTTAGATGCATACAAGATTTTAGGATCTGGATTATGAAAAAATGAGCTCTATTTATAGGAAAAATAGAGCAATGGATGGTTGAGATTGAGTAATCTCAACAAGGGTCATGATTAAAAGGTTTAAGATCCATGTGAGAGCTTTCAACCCAATCCCAGGATGACAAATGTCAACATGAGATGGGTTGAGGGGAGAAGGAAGAAGCATTTAAATGCTTGACATGACTTGAGGGTTAACTTGGGAGGTAAGGTTAATGTTGAGTTGAATGAATAAAGCCATTATTTAATAAATAATGTCTTTATCCAATGAATAAACTCTTGTGCAGGAGTTAGTGAGATACCCATGTAGGCAAGTGGTTTTAACCAATAATGGTTTGGAAGACTTTAGGGGTTAACTTGTTGAAGACACAAAGCATTGAATGCCTTTCAGAGACTTTCAAGGTTTTGAGAAGTGACCCCAAGTTGGCTGGGAATGTGACAATAATTAGGGGATGGTTTAGGCTGATTAGGAAGGGGTTAGAAGAGTCTAGAAGGTGGTTAGAAGAGTCTAGAAGGTGTTTAGAAGAGCAAGTGGGTTTGGGGGGTGAGGAAAAATAGGATTTTAATTAAAATAAAATTCATTTATTTTAATTGTGGTTGCAACTTGCATTTGTAGGAGAATGCAAGTGAGGGGAATTTGTTTAATGATTTAAATAAATGTTTTAATTATTTATTTAAAAAAAGAAAAGAGATTTAAATTAAATAAATAGGATTTATTCATTTAATTGGTTTAGAGGTGTGGCCTAATGAATTAATTTAAATAAATTGGATAATTTATTTAATTAATAGCAGAAGAGGTTGAGGATGAATTAATTAAATATTAATTTAATTAACTGGTTATTGATGATTTATTAATCAAATAAATAGCAAATATTCATTTAATTAAGTGGACAGTTTTATGTGACTACAAATTCTAATTGGATTCAACTGGTTAGGGTGTATTATCCTCTTTCTAAGTTTAATTTGTGATGTAATTGTCAAATTAAGGCAAAACATTGAATTATTGAAGTAAACAGAGAGAAATAGTAAGCTGCATATATCCCATTGAGCCACAAACTTTGATTTGGAAAAAAGGAGATGTCTAGAACCTATTCTTAGAAGCTTGACCTAATTTTTTGGGACCAGGTAGTACAAATTCACCCCAATCCGTCAAATTTTTTATCGTTGAAAGTTGAAGTTGTTTGTCATTGTCGATTCTGTCGGGATTCCCAAATTGAACTTTACACATATTTACTGCACATAGAAAGAAAGGGAAATATGTTGGGCATAGAAGTTTGCCTTAAGTCAAACCCTAGTTTTGGAATTAACCATGAAATTGAATTAACAAATGTAATGAAGGATGGTAGTAAAGTACTTTCCTTTTTAGGAAAAGATTGAATCTAAAATGTAATACTTGAAACCACAATGTTTACATTGATGAAGTTTGGTCTGTCTTCACACAAAGATTTTAAGGTTTCATATAGGATATCTTCATAAAGCATTGTCCATGGATGCCATCTTCAATGCTTGATCTTGACTTAACTTCTGCTCCAATGCTTGAGGAATAATTTATTTCTTGCTCACTTGAATTGAATTTAGTCAATGCGTAATTGAGATCGTAGAAGTTGTTAGGTTTCAAATGAGAGGCGTATATCTCCTTTTATACTTTTCTATCTGAAAATCAAATTTTTTTTATGAAATAGGCTGATAGAGGATCCAAATTCCCACTCATTTGTGATGACCATTATGAGGCCCCAATTTAGGGCCTGATTAAGAGGCCTCAAGTGTGGTATGCCCAGGTCCTTACCATGCCCTTGTCCTGAAAAATTAGGACACTAGAGTAGGGGGAAGATGAATAATATTGTGAAGATGCAAGGTAGATAGGTAGTGTGAGTAGAATCAACACCGCAATCAAGCCTCGTAAATTCCAGAACACCAAAGTGAGGTGTGGGTGAGGATAAAATTCTAGGTGTGTATAGTTTAGCATGCTACATTTAGTTCCCACTTTAGCGAGAGTACGAGACTAAGCATATTCATGATAAAGTACAAAGTTGAATTGAAAAAAATTCACCAAGATATCAAGGAGACAAGACACACCAAGCCCCTAGGGACTTTAGGATCTCAGTACTCTAATATCGAGATAAAAGGGACAACATAAGAAAAGAGAAGTAGAGAGCACATGACTATGCTAGCGAAGAAAGATTTTCTTACTATGAGTCATGAAAAAGAAAAATACCAAATTACAAAGCAAAAGACTCAATTTGCCAAGTAATTTGAGTATGAAACTGTCATGGTGTGTGCATAAAGTGTAACATTGAGTGGACTGTATGCCCCCATGTTAAAGCGATTGCATATGCCTTATCAAGAGCAATTGCTTTAAGGTATCATGCATCCAAAAGACAAGCATGTTACCACAATGAGATGCCCCTACTGAAGGTCATATCAAAGGATAATGGTCATAAGACATATATGAAAAAACACATAAGGGATCCACTAACTTTGGGGTTAGTATGCTCTTATGATAAATAATGTATATTAATAATATTTATATTCGATTGACTTCATCCTCGAAGGTGGTGGAACTACAAAACAATGGAAGAAGAGAACATACATGTCTTTTTGAGTCAACATGGAAGAGACAAAAAGAGATCTCAATGCTTTGCATCATCCTCAAGTCGACAACATATAAAATAATCGAGATTCAAATAGAAGAATGTCACAACAGATCTGGTCTCTTTATTACCTTGCACCAATAGAGTAAAAAGGGTCATCTAAAGAGAACCTAACATAACACAAATACATATCAAGTAGCACATCATGAGGGAAACACATTATGAACAAGAAAACACACAAGAGAGGATCCATGACACGAATGAAGCTAATCAAGAAAATCATCCACGTCCCAAACTTGTTGAACATAATTTAGGGAAGATGGGTAAGATGGAAAAGGAGCCACTTTGAGCATGATAAATGGAGATACTACTTTATACTTTTGAATGTATCCATCTGAACCAAAAATTTTCTTGAACACCCATTTACAACCAATAGGTTTCTGTTTTTCAGGCAATGGTACAAGATCCCATGTATCATTCCTTTTCAAAGCTGCCATTTTTTCTTCTGTAGCATTCTTCCAAGATTCTGCATCATTCATACCTAATGCCTCTTCTACAAATCTAGGTTCATCCACATTAGTATTCAAATAAAAAATACATCTCCAATCATCAAGTGAATACCTTTCAGGTGGTTGTCTATGTCTTGTAGACCTTCGAACAAGCTAAGTTGGAGGTTTTTCCTCCTCTTCTTAAGATTCAGAGCTAGATGAGCTCTCCTCAACTTCTTGCCTATCAAGTGGTCTTGATTCAACTCTTTTAGGCTTAGAAAGAAATTGAGTCACATCTTCCTTCTTAGTCTATTTTGGTTGCAATGTAACAAAAGGAGACTTCATTTCTCTAAAAATAACAATTCTGCTACGAATTACCTTTTGTGAAATAGGGTCCCAAAGCTCGTATCCTTTCACACCATAACTATATCTGATGAAGATACATTTCACAAACATTTTCTCAAACTTTGTTTATTTCTCCTTTGGCACATGTGCATATGCCTAGCAACCAAAAACTCTAAGATGTGTTAATAAAGGCTTGTGAATTGCCCATGTTTCCATAAGTGTTTTTATCAATAAGAGCTGATGTAGGAGACTTGTTAATCAGGTAGCAAGCAGTGGCAATAGCTTCAACCCAAAAAATTTGTTCTAGACCAACACCACTTAGCATACTCCTAGTCTTCTCTATCAGTTTCATGTTCATTCTTTTTGCAACTCCATTATGTTGTGGAGAATACAGAGTTATCTTCTGTCTATTAATACCACAGTCTTAACAAAATCTATCAAAATCATTAGAGAAAAATTCACCACCATTATCAGTCCTCAAACTTTTAATTTTCTTTCTAGTATGCAACCCAACCATTTCTTTAAATTCTTTAAAACAACTAAATACTTCAAATTTACTCTTTATAAAATATACCCACGTCCTTCTATTAAAATCATCAAAAAATGAAACATAATATGTGGATTTTCCAATGGAAGGAACATCTATAGGACCAAACACATCAGAATGAATAAGATCTAAAACACCACGAGATTTATGAGAACTCGTGTAAAACATAATACGGTTTTATTTTCCACAAATGCAATGCTCATAGAAATCAAAGTCCATATTACAATCATTCAAACCTTCAATAAGGTTTTTATTTTTCAAGGTCCTTTGACCCTTTTCTCTAATGTGGCCAAGCCTTTGGTGCCATAACATAGTCTTATCTATAGATAAATTTGCTTTAGAAGAAATAACACCCTTAGGTACCCAAAAGTCATGTCCATCTGTTGAAGGTGAAACCCTCAAATCTCTTTACAAAGTATCCACACTCAATAGTGTATGCCTCTAACTTATGAAAAGTGTTGAACCTGACATGTCTAACAATCACCATAGTGCCCTTAATCATCTTACATCTTGCATCACAAAAGACTACCTACACACCCCTATTTATCAGTTTGCTCACAAATAATTAAATTTGTTTTAATCCAGAGATATGCAACACACCGCTAATCCTTTTTATTCCACCATCTAGAAATCTGATCCTTACTTTACCACGACCAAAAATATCTAAATGTGAATCATCACCCAAGTACACCTTACCTCCATTAAATTCTTCATATTTACAAAACCAATCTCTAGAAGTCATATGAAAAGATGCACTTGAGTCAATTAACCATGCATCATTACTTGCATGAGTAGCCAAAGTTGCAATGAATGCATCATCATCTTCCTTCTCAGACTCAAAAATAGAATCAAACTTCTTCTTTTCTTCTTTGCAATCCTTACATATGTGATTTGATTTACCACAATTATAGAAAATGACTTTGGACTTTCCAGGAGATTTTGATCTCCCTTAGGATTTGCACTTATTGCACTTCTCATTCTTCTTGCCTTTTTCTTTAGGTCTTCTATGAATAATTAGAGCTTCCTTCAAACTAATGGATACCTTCATCCACATCCTTCACCAAGTAGGACACCCATCACATCTTCAGACTTCAAGATAATCAAAGTACTATCGATAGTCATAACAAGAGAATCCCATGAATTGGGCAAAGAACAAAGCAAGATATGACATTTCTCCTTCTTTTTCCATCTTAACACCAACAAATATCAATTGAGCCACTAAAATATTAAATGCTTATAGGTGGTCTGTAATTCGTCTGGCCTCTTCCATTCTCAAGGAATATAATTTATTCCTTAAGAAAATCTAATTCAATAAATATTTCGTGTGATACATTTCACCAAGCTTATTCCATAGCTTATGTGCAGAGTTGTCTTCGTGGACATTGATCATAACAAAGTATGCTAAGCACAATCTTATTAGACCCTTGAATTTTCAGTCCATAATATCATACTGAGAAGCTGTAGTAGGATTCGCAGGTCTTGAAGTATTCACATTAACAACATCTCATAGATCTCGATTTATTAGTAGATCTTCCATCTTCAGTTCTAGAAATTTTCTCCACCTCTATTCTCCTTGACGATCTTTCCATTTCAAAATACTTGCAATAAGATCAAAAAGTATCTTCAACACAAGCTCCAACTCAAATCTGGATTAGTTCAAAAAACCCAACAACTCACAACTAAAACCAAAGCTGATCAAGCTTTGATACCAATTGTAATGAAGTTAAGCAGCCGAGCAACTTCCTACACTAACCTTGTGATGAGGGTAATGCAAAAACTTTACAAATCATTATAACAGTTATAGAACTTAACAAAAAAACACATAATATCATGCATACCACGACACTGTGATTTACGTGGGGAAAAACCTTTTGGGAGAAAACCCCACGCTCCAAAAGTAGCTCAATATATTGTTCAACAATCAATTTAACATATTACAATATACTTGCAAAGCCAACTCTTCATAGGAGTACCATCGACTAGAGAATTAGAGGTATCTCAATAGCCATAAGACTCTTACACACAACCTCTATTTCATGCACCTCATAAATAAGAAATACAATACAAGAAACCGTCAAAGAGTATTACAAAATCATGGGCTAACACCACCAAATAAAGTAGAGCTGACCTTATCTCCAATCTAGATGCTGTTGGGAAAAATGGTGTCTCAATCTTGCATTTATGCGAGGTTACTATTTATAGTAAGTTTTTATTTGAGCACGAAATGGTGCGAAACTCTCCCTGAAGCTTCTGGTTGGCTAGATAAGCATTCCGGTAAAGTTGCGTCGCAAGGTCACAACCAGTTTTGAAGATATTAAAGTTTTCGTCTTGGAGGGGTGCAATAAAATGTTTAAACTTAATTTTGGGGACTTTAGAGGCTCCGAAACACCCTAAAAAGTTGCCGTAACCGGCAAAGCTGGTTACGAGGTGATAGAGCACTTCGCAAGCTTTCCGGCGCTTCAAACGGTTCGTCAATCGGACACCCGGTTCTCAAGTTATGGCCTCCGGAAGTTTGTACTCCTGAAATAGGAAAAATAATTTGTATCGGATACATAAATGAGCTGTAAAAGGGAGCGACACGTGTTGATGTGTGCTTTAACATGTCATAGAAGGGAGATAAGGTCGGCTACACCTTATTGGGTGGTTTTAGCCCATGGTTTTGTAATACCGTTTGACGGTTTCTTGTATTGTATCTCCTATTTATGAGGTGTGTGAGATAGAGGTTGTGTGTAAGAGTCTTATGGCTATTGAGTTGCCTCTGAATCTCTGATTAATGGTACTCCTGCGAAGAGCTTGCTCTGCAAGTATGTTGTAATCTGTTTTGATTGCTGAATAAAATATTGAGCTGCTTTTGGAGGGTGGGGTTTTTCTCCCGAAAGGGTTTTCCCCACGTAAATCACTGTGTTGTGGTATGAATGCTATTATATCTATTTCTATTTTCTGTAACTGTTGTAACAATCTGAAAAAGTTTTGCATTACCCTCCTCTCAAGGTTAGTGTAGGAAGTTGTTTCTGCTACTTAACTTCCTTACAGATGCTCTGTGGCATGTCAAAAAACACATCAACATGTGTTACTCCCTTTTGCAACTCATTTATGTGTTCGATGTATTTTATATTTCTTATTTGAGGAGTCCATACTTTCAAAGCCCATAACTTCTGAATCGAGTTTCCAATTGACGAACTGTTTGATGCACCAAAAAGCTTGTGAAGTGCTCTATCACCTTATAACCTACTATGATATTTATACCCACTTTTCATGGCATTTTGAAGGGTCTAAATTCCTCAAAATTATTTTTAAACCTTTCAGTGTACCTTCAAAAAACACAAACTTTAATCTCTTCAAAACTAGCTATAATCTTGCAACAAAAATTTACTAGCATGCTTATCTAGCCAATCTCAAGCTTTGGGGAGAATTTCACAACATTTCGTGCTCAAACGAAAACTTAATATAAATAGTAACCTCATGTAAATGCAAGGTTGGAACACTATTTTCCCAACAAGAACACATTTTGGTCATCAAATATGAAAACTTGTTGGAATAACAAAAAGTTTTGAAAAGGTTAAAGATAACAGGGAAGATATACATAGTTTAGAGGAATCCAAATATGAGAGGGTATTAAGTGGAAAGGGAATCGGGTATGGAACTCTTTTAAGAAAAACTCAATATCATTGAAAAAAATGATAAGCCAATTAAAGTAAAAAATGAAGAAACCAAGGTACAACTTGAGTTGGCCTAGTGGTGGAGAACTTGTACTCTTGAAATAGAGGTCACAAGTTCAAATCCCACAAAGGGGGTAGGGTATGTACACCTTATCAGCTTCGGCCCATTACATATCAATTATTTTTTGAAGAAACCAAGACATAATGGTGGTCAATATAGGGGAATAAAAACAACACAAGAGATAGTTGTTGGTCATATAGCGAAGGTAAAAGAAAGTTGAGAGCTAGGAAGGATATCACCCTTCTAGTGAAAACTGAGGCTCCTATCATATAATTTTAGGGGATTAGATGATCCTAACAAGACATGGATAATCAAAAGACAAAAAAAATATTGAAACATGATCTTCTCTTGGTTGAAGAAATAAAATTAACCAAGGTGGAAACATAAAAAACAATTGTGAAGCGAAGACAATGGATAGGAAATTTTTGAGGAGAAATCAACACTTTAGGAAGGGTGGAAGCATTGTGTAAATTGATTACCATAGATATTGAAGATATCTTTAAGAAATAGAATTCAAAATTTTCTTTGATTTCTTTATCATAAATGTTTTATTTCCTCAAGTTATGTATCTAGGACACTAATTGATCAAACAACATTTTTTTGAAACAACACCAACGATAAAAATATGATAACCAAATATCATATTACACACTAATGTACACACAAGTATCAAATCATACATTAGAAAAATGGGGACCTACAATAAAGGTGGCATCAATGGAAGAATAATTGATTATGGGGTTAATTATTATGAAGGACCTACAAGAGAGTGGAATAAAACCTAGACAATGATGGGGTACTAACCCATGGTTGCACTCTCTCGTGATCACAACACAAGGATGGGAGGAAAAACATCACCTACCTTGAATCCCAAGCAATGCATACTTAAAACTTCTCACAACACCTAGGAAAGTACATGGAAATAAAATAACTAGGAGATACTACATCTCAATGAGTTGAAAAAACCACCGAGTTTCCAATTCCAAACACACTGGAGGGATAAAACCCAATAAGAAGCCTTTGGCATAGGGGTTAGACACATACAAGATAGATAACCCTAAGAGGCACAACACCAAAATATAATGATGACAAGCCATTTCAAGGAATGACATTTTTTCCAATGAAAAAGGTGTCATAACCCTCAAGGTACAACACTTGTCTATGTTAAAAAAAAGTATGGGGAGACTTTCTAAGGCAAATGAAACAAATTTTGTATATAATTTTTCTTTGAAAAACATTAAAGAGTAGTCATTGTTTGAGGAATTGAGGGACAACAACATGCCAAAGGGTTATAATTCACCAAGAGGACTATTACCCAAGAAAGATACTAGTGCAATATATGAACACTACCTTAAAATTTCACAATGTTTCAACATTTACACATGTCCTAGTTTGACATTGGAGTCATAAACTAGTGTTGGAGTCCCTAGAACATTTTGTAATTCATTCTTGTGTTAGTGTCCTATGACTACACTAGCATCCTATATAGCGAGCTAATCAAAGTCTCCATATGGACCACCATACCAAGAATAAAACTTAGGACACATGGAAAGAATTATAACACAAACTAGACTATAAAATGATGAAAAAGATTAAGAGATCGAGGTGAACCCTAACATTCAATCTCCAAATCTACTAGCCCATTAAATAGAGAACTCCCAAGGGCTTGGGAGTTAACAAGGGACTCCAAGTTATTCCAAATGACATCAAGAATGAAAGGGAAGGATTCCTACCCACCCCATTCACACCAAGGAAACTAAAAATTTTGAGATCAACAAAATATATGTATTCAAAGAAAAGTGATTATCTTAAATCCAAATTGGAATGTTCTTTAGTTCATTTTAACCAACATTGTAGAAATGATACATAACATGAAAAATGAAATAGATGCTTGACACTACCACTGATACATGATAAAACAATTAGAATATTGATATCAATTATGAGGTCAATTTTCAATCCTTTCATTGTGAATATTCCATGAGATTATTACAATTAGATAAGAGGACTCAAATGTCCTAAATGATACATTTTTATTACAATAAATGAAAGTTGAAGTTTTTTCCAACCTTGATCATGATTTTGGAGCTTTCCAAATAAATCATCCAATCCTTAATAATGGTTCCATACCACTCAACCATGTGGCACCATTACATGCACTCCATCATGCTAGGAGATTGTCGTACGAGCCACAAGCACGCTTACACCAAACAAGTGAGTAAGACTTACACATACTTATCATGGTGTGTATAAAATAGGTATGAACACCATACAATATAATCAATCATCAAAAGAATGAGATGGCTAAGGATAGGCAAATAATGGATGTAACACCTAATGATCATGAGAACAAGGGAATTGGTTAGAGATAAGGAGTGTAATTAACATGGAAAAATGGCTTTGGAGCCAAGTATGCATGTTGTCACAAGTCAAAGGGAGTATAAAGTTGAATCCACTAGCCAACCAAGTGTGGCATGCCCTTGGCCAATCATACCAAGCATATGCAAGTGCTCATGTTATGACATCAACAAAATTTAATAGCTTAACCAATTGCACAAAAACCTCAATTTTAAATTGAATTACAAAATCTACAACTATTGTAGGCACAAAGTCACATATGCACTTGAGACAAAATATAGCTTGCCACTCCTCCCTAACCCTAAACCTCAATCCTAGAATATTCATGCTTTGATATGACTAATTGGGCATGACATAAAAAATGACATTCACAAACATGGCATAACAAATTGAATATGAGTTCATACATTCAAATTGAAAGTTAATGAAGAAGACTTGAATACTCTCATTCCAAATCACCCAATCTCAATTTTGAAATTCAATATTTCTAAATTATTTTAATTATATAAACTATTATGTATTTTATCAAAAACCCATTAATGAAAGCTTGATTTTCACAAAATACATAAAATAATGAACATGATTTTAATGCAATCTAAACAAAAAAATCATTAAGGGAACATACAATCTCACATTATAATTCATCCAAATTCTAATTTTGATTTTTTTTTAGTTTCAAAAACTAGGAAAGCTTTATTTTCTAATTTTTTTAATTGAAAAAATTTCAAAAAATAAAACTTACCACTTTATCCAAAATGAACAACAACCATTCTATGAAATACAATTCACATTTTAAAGATTTTGAATTTTTTTGCCATATAAGGGCACAAATTGGCCATTTTCTATTTTTTTAGAATAAATTAAATCTACATGTTGGATAAAATTCAACCTTGAAAGAAGCAAATGAAATCAAGAGACAAAACAATGGAAGAGAAATACCTTGATTTTACACAACTTTTGATTTTTCTTTTGTATTTCTCACTGATTTGATGAAGTAAAACACTCACATTAGATGCAAGATATTCTATTCCTTCCACTCTAATGCAATCCCCAAGCTCAAAACTCCTCTCCAACAATTTTTAATATTTTCTAAGAGAGAGGGTTTGTATTTTACCCCAAAAATGCAATAATTGATAAAAAACTCGATTTCTTTTTCTATTTTTTCCCTTTTTCCCCCCTTTTTTATTTGCAAGTTGATTCTTTTTTTATTTTTATTTTTTCTTTTCTAAAATACATTTAATGAAAAATCAAATACTTTTTTTAGATCGTAGGAGTCAGGTAGCCTCCTATAAGTTGTTCTTTATCTTGTAAACTTTTTAAGATTGCCAATGATGCTCGTGTGACATGTCCTTCAGTATATCTGGGTTGGGAGGATATTGGACCTCTTGACCTCATGCTCACTGTAAGATGCTTTTGGTAAACATACTAGGTCCCTAGCCTTGAAAAATCAAATACTTAAGCACTTTGTTTTTTTTATAATTTTTTTAAAATAAGCTAATTAGATTATTCAATATATTCATATTCCAATGAAATAGTTTCATTTTACATAGTGGTTGCAGTCAATTTAATTTCAATTCTTAAAGCGGTTAACTTAACAATAATTTATTTTTCCCAAACTCATAAGAGTGTTTAATCAATCAAAATGCACTAATTAATTCTTTAAAACATGCTTATGTGCGCATGGAAAATAAACTATTGCATTGAAACACAAAATTCTGAGTAACCCACAACATGAACATAGTCTAGAATCACCTTCGATTTGGATCTAGATTTACGCAGGGTCACACATTACATATCTCGTACTCAACTCAAGTACAATAGGGAGCAACAATGATTCGAGCTCAATGTGATTTGTCTATAGTAACCAATGTTAAGGAATAACTTGGGCTTGCAAATCAACTGGAGAAATGGCTTATCCAAGTATGCTTAAAACACACATCAAACTCATCTACTCAATATATAACAACCAAAGCGATGCATATGCACCTATTGAAGTATGATATCACATGTATCATATAAACATGGAAAATATGATCATCATCAATTAATCATCCATTATCTTATAAGACACAAAATACAATATTGAATATTAGTATCTCATGTAAAATATAAGTGGACATTACAATATTTTTATGGTTTAATAAAGAATATACAAAAAAAACAACTATGAAATCAAATAACTTCTTTACTATAAAGCTTAAAAAATCTAAATTGTAATTTTGGGAGACAAATTCAACACTACTTTAAGCTCCACAAAAAAGGGAGGAGGATTAAAGAAACTTTCACAAGCATAATTGGATTCCAAAACTTTGTGAATGAACTTCTCTGTGGACATTAGTTCTAGGAATTAAATTTTCACATAGCTAAGAGATTAGTTAGGTTTTTCAAATTTTGTTTTTGGTCTCTAGTATTCATGTTCAAAGATTGACCCTGTGATGCTCATACTAAAACCATTTTTTTGAAGTAATATTGATTTTGAGATAGTAATAGTATTATGAGTTGATCAATTTGTAAAGAATATCATAACATTATTCTTTCATACATTTAGTTTTTGTGCATCTATTTTTAATATCTCTACCAAATTAAATTAATCTAGATTAATTTATATTGTCTATATCTATTTAATTAACTTAGATTATTAGTTAAAATATATACACATTTATATCTAGAAACTCTTCTCATACATTATAATAAACCAAAAAAATTCTATTATTAATTTTTTTCTATCAACTTTGTAAAAAAATAAAAAGAAAAAAAATGTTTGTTTAATACTATTATGTAATTGTTAAAACCTAGCTCACTTAATAAATTTCTTTTTGTTAAATTAAAAAAAACACTTGTAATTAACAATACATATAGCATGATTTATTTCTATGTCACTTAATAAATTTCTGCACTTCTAACTAACAATATATTGATTTATTTTGAAATTTTTATTCAGCTTTTCCAAAAAATAAAATAAATTTTTTTTGTTGAAAAATTTATTACCGTTGAACAAACTAATGCCTTCCTAGGCAAGTTCTAGAAACGTGGACGAATCCCGTAGTGACATGAAACTTGGGAAAAATACCGTGCAGTTGATAGCGCCGACAAAGAAACGGAATCAATGCGGAAATTCCCCCAAGAAACAAAGCGTTACTAAACAATTTAGAAGCTTCGCTAAATTAATTAGCTGCCGCCGTTTTAATTCATTATCACGTAACACTCAAACTTCTTCAACTTACCACCAGCCAGCCTACTAGTTTATAACGTAAATGAAGCCTTCACCATTTCTCATCGCCTCTCGTGTCTGTAAAACCTTGTATGAATCACTGTAATTTCATCAAGTAAAATGTCTTCTGCTCAAGAAGTTTCTCTGGTGAGGAAAGGAAAAAAATATAGATGAACATTATTAACAGTCTTTGAAAAAATGATTGATGAATGCTCAGTGTGTAAATGCTTTTGATGAAATGTTGTATGTGGATCTTTGCTTAGCAGGTGACTCAGGAGAGTACAGAGCCGGAGCTTATGGAAACTGGTAAAATCATATTTTCTATGCGTTTTGATGGGCTGGGTTTTATTTTTTATTGTGTCTATAGGTTTCTTTGACTTGGAACTTGATAAAGATTTGGGAAATTGGGCTTTGCTTGTGAAATGCTTTGAAGAATTTATAATATTTTATAGGATTTCAGTATTAAATGAAAGTTGTTTTAGTGGATGGCTTTCTTTGATTTGGAAATGATAGACTGGAGAAAGTGGGTTTACTTGTGTAATGGTTCGAAGATTTTAGCATAATTTGAAAGTTGCTTTAGTGGATAGCTGTTTGATGGGTTTTTTGGATCTGGAATTAGATAAAGATGTTGGAATTTGATAAAGATTTGGGAAATTGGGTTTTGCTTGTAAAATGTTTTGAAGATTTTTCATATTTCATAGGATTTTAGTATTATATGAAAACTGTTTTAGGGGATAAATATTTGATGGCTTTCTTTGATTTGGAAATAATAGATAGGAGGATGTGGGCTTGTTTACTGGTTAGAAGATTTTAGTATAATTTGTAATTTAAATTGAAAGTTGCTTTAATTCATAAAGGTTTGATGGGTTTCTTTGTTTTGAAATTTGATAAAGATTTTGAAATTTGGGTT
Source organism: Cryptomeria japonica (assembly GCF_030272615.1). Classification (NCBI taxonomy): domain Eukaryota; kingdom Viridiplantae; phylum Streptophyta; class Pinopsida; order Cupressales; family Cupressaceae; genus Cryptomeria; species Cryptomeria japonica. The sequence goes on from NC_081412.1 coordinate 657,536,744, forward strand.
TTCTTTTATCTTACCTTTGAGTTTTTATAGTGGAAAAGTTATTAATGTGAGAAAGTGGGTTTGCTCTAGGATTGTTTGAAGATTGGATCATAATTTCTTGAATTTTGTTTTTAAGTTAATTTGAAATTGTTTAGTGGATAAATGTCTGACAGATTTTTTTGATTTGGAATTTGATAAAGATTTTGAAAATTGGGTTTTCATTTTGGAAAGGTTATGAGATTTTTTTTTTTCAAAATTTTGAATGTTGATAGATTTTGAAGTTATTTTCATGGAAGAATTTTTAATGTGAGAAACTAAGATTATTTGTAGAATGTTCAAAATATTTTATTATATTTTGTAGGATTTTACTTTTTAGAATTTAGCTTAATTTTAAAACTTGTTTGATTGGATAAGTAGTTGATATTGGCTATGTTCGTGGAAGGGTTTTGAGTTTTGAGTATTTTGGTGAGTTTTGAAGTTGCATTAGTAGTTTATATGATTTGTAGTTTCTGAAAGTTAGAAAGAATTTTTTCTATTAAATATCATTGAGACAAGTTACAAAATGTATCAACAGTGTCACGGAGTCAGATAAAAAAATACTGTTGGAGAGTCATCCAAACCATCTACAGCACTACAGCAAGTCATAAGCATAACATAGCATCAAGAATCAAAATTACAGCATATAAATAGAGTAGTAATCACATTCTCAAATTGGTAATTATCGTCCTGCACCCTGCTGTAAGATGAAAGTTATAAAGAATTCTACATCAGTGTGGAGGATTTTATTCCAATTTAAAAGTTGTTTTAATGGATGAATTTTTAATGGGTTTATTTGATTTGTAATTTGACAAGGATTCAGAAAATTGGACTTGCTTGTGTGGAAGGAATTGAAAATTTTAGTATGGTTTGGGAATTTTAACTTACTGTATGGATTTCGGGATTGTTCTAAGGTGTTGCAAATATTTTAGAATGATAATTCCGTTTGCGCTCTTGTTCTAGATGGCTTGATGTAAGCAATTCGGTTTGTATCCTCATTATAAATGGCTTGATGTGAACATACGTTTAAAATTTTATCTTTATTCAAAGCTCTCCAGAGTTGCTTTGATGAATAGATATTTGTTGTCTTTTTTTCGATTTTGTAATTCAATAAAGGTTCAGAAAATTGGGTTTGCTCGCGTAAGGATGTTAAGTATTTCAGCTTAGTTTGACTGTTTTATGAGTTTTTTCATGGATTGATTTAAGTAGCTGTTTAGGGCAAGGAATATTTTTATGGATTTGAATTTGGTTGTTTAAGACTCGAAATATTTTGACATAATCTAATGTGTTGTTTTAGCAGATGAATTTGTGTACTAATTTGGGGCTTTTCAAATAGCAAATCAGTTTGCAGTCTTGTTGTACATGATTTGTTCATGTTATGAACAAGGGTTTAAGCCTTAGCTTAAATTGAATATTTTTAGAGTTGCTTTTATGAATGAATTTTATCAAAGCTTCTTCATTTAATTGATATCTTTGATTTTTTATTTGATAAAGATTTGAAAGTTTGGGTTCGCTTGTGGAATAGTATTAAAATTTTAGCTTTTTAAAAAATGTTTCTTGAGGTGTTGTTATGGATGATTTGATTTCTTGGACACCATTTTGGTGTCTTTAACTTTTTTAAAGTCTAAGCATATTTGAATATTTTATGAGGTAAAAAGTAAGCTTATATATGAATTGCAAACACAATGATTAGTTAATGATTAATTTATCTAAATTCCAATTTTATGATTTGTTTGAACTTTGAGTTGATGGATTTGAGTACTTGTTTGAGATGTGGCAAATATTAATGAATTCCAATTGGTTATTATTATAAAAAACAAACTACTCAAAACTTTATTATGACACATTCATTTATGATGGAGCATCAATTCCAACACCCCCTCTTAATGCTACAATATTAGATTGGCTACAAAAAAACAAAACAATACATTATGTAGAAGCTACTCTTTAAAATAGTTCATAGATCAGTAAGACTTCCTCAAGTTCCTCCCAATTGCTGGTATGGTCATGCAGCTATCATCCAAGTTCCCAACATCATTGAACACCATTTGCACATGAAGTGTCTCATCACCTTCATAAAGGTATGATGCTGAACTTACAGATTTTCGGATCCCCCCTGAACTATTGGACACCAATCTTCATATGTATGTCTCATAACCTCAATGAGGTATAGTTTTTCCGATCCTTTAGCACCTCAGACTATTACACAACTAACTAGCCTCTATTGTATCTTTTCCTATCTTCAAAGCATTGGCCTCTTCAAAATAGAACAAGTTCTTCATCCTCATAGAAATCATCATCACCATCTGGTAGTTCTTCAACAGTGCTGACATTATCTTTTAGCTCTTTGAAAATCTCTTCCAAAAAAAAACGTCACACAACCTTCAAACTATTACATATACTCAAAACATTAGGAAAGACTCGTAAATAACACTCGAATGGACCATAGCAGCACCAAGCTTCACAACAGCAACTTAGCAATAGCTTCCTCTCTCAACCAGTAGTTAATCTGGTGTTTGCTTGCAGCAGCAGAAGCTCCAATCACAACTATAAACTAAGATTTCTTCTCATAGTTCTTCACACAATCTTCTGATGTCTTTCATCCTACTATTTATCACCAGGCTCTGATACCATATTAAAAACAAATATATTATACTACAGGAAAAATAGAACAGCAGAAAATAAGAACTCAATGCCATATTTTATACATCAGCAAATATAAATTACTTCCCTACAAATCTGCTAATCAGACTGACAACTAACTGCTGAAGATTGACGACAACTTTAGCTGATTGATAGCTAACTGGTATTGTTTGATAGCACATTAAACTTAACTAAACAAATTATGACTTCATTATGACTTATTCATTTATGTTGGAGCATTAATTCCAACATTTATTCTTATTGTAAATGATCTGTTGCAAACAAGGTTTTAGTTTAATTTGATTTTTTCCGAGTTGACATCTTCAAATTTTTTCAAGTGGATGAATGGGCAACAGGTTTCTTTAAGGCATATAAGTAGATAAAAATTTGAGGGGAGGGTTGGAAGATATTTTATTAGTTTGGATGGTTGTAGCTCAATTTGAATGTATTCTGACTCAAAAGTGTTATTGATGTATGGATTTGAGCATTGGCTTAAGACATGTCATCCTTCTGTTTTGAATTCTAATTTGGTAATTTAAGATTTTTAAGCTTTTAACTTAATTGAACGTTTTATGAATTGTTTTAATTTAAGTAGATGGATTTTTTACTGGTTTGCAGCATGGTGAATGTTTTTGAATGGCAATTCGATTTGTCTTCTTCTGTAGAAGATTGATGTGGTCATGGTTCTTTTGGAGTTTATTAAAGGGATTAATTTTTTAATTCTTTCTGTATTGTTTAGAAAGTTTAGCATAATCTGAATTTTTATTAAAAATGATTCAATTGATGAATGTTTTTCAAGTAATTTTAAAGGATTGATTTGAGCATTATTGTTTGAATTCTTCTTTTAGGATGAGTATGGTATTTTTGGTTTGATTTTATTAAGATAAAAAAGTTTTAAAGCTAATTTGGAACTGGCTCAATTTGCTTTAACAGATGGATGTTTTTTGAGGCAGTGGATTCTTTTGAGTGCTTTTATGAGATCTCAGAGTTCTAATTTAGTTGGTGTTATTATTGTAGCTTATAAATGTTATTTCTATTTTCAAACTTGTCTAATTTAAAAAAGGTTTTGCATTCTCTCTTGGATTGGGAATGTTAATGGGTTTTTGAGTAAAAGGTTCCTAAGATTCTCGATTTTTATTAGGAGCTACATTGAGCAAGACATCAGATGATTCTGAGAATGTGGAGTTTGTTTGGAAAGTTCATGGATTCCCTGCTTTAGGGACTGGGATAGTAAGATCAGATAAATTCAAAGCGGGAGATTTCAACTGGTATGCCTCTTTTCTGAATAAATACAGGTGATAGAAAGAAAAAAACAAATTATATTTTTGTTCATCGATAAGTTCAGTAGGCCACCTGCCACGGGACCTAGAAAACAGCTAGTTACAATAATTAATAGTTAATACAGAATATGTGCGAATTGAACTTGATTGATATATATCACTTTTTGTTCTGAGGTCAATCTTCATTTTGGAGGATGTACAACAGATTAAACTAGCTAATAGTTATGAAAGAATATCTCTAAACTGGACTCGGGTTGTATTAGCCACTTATTGCTGCTAAGCTCAATCTTGGTGTTAGATGAGACTACTGTTAGATTACTAAAGATACAAAATACAGTATAAATGTAAAATTGACGTGATCCATGTACTGAAACAGGGTACTAATTAGAAGTTCCTTACATATTCCTTTGTATGGGTTTCACTTCTTTTGTTAATTTTGTTGGTTTTTTCTTTTGTTTCTCATAAAGAGCTCCCAAAGTGCTTATTATGTGGGTGGACAATGTTAGGCAATATTTTCCGACTTGTGTTCGAGAGTTAATGTTTCACAAAAGTGAATAGAGACACAATACAGGCTAAAATGTCGAACTAATAATATTTATGAACTGGAGAGTGCACTCAGATTGAACAAAAGTTTCGATGCCGCCCTTTGCATATTTTGTTTTCTTTCATTGTGTTTGTTAATTGATTTGAATTATGTGTCTAATGTTAGATCTCCCAGAGTACTTATGAAAATACAAATTCAATGCCTGCAGGAGAGTGCTTCTTTATCCAAGAGGATGTAAGGGCCAGGGCGATCAGGTGTCAGTATTACTAGAGCTTTCTCAAGAGGATATTGACATGACAAGTGGATGGCCAGTGTTTGTCAAGTGCTACTTTGGAGTGTTTAATCACACGGGACAGAAAATCACTATTTATAAACGTAAGCAATTCTCTATTAAAATCTTTTTTGACATAACATTAAGTTGCTTTCACAGTTCCCTTAGTTATCATGGTTCAGCAATATACGTCCTATCAAACAGCAGCCTATAATGCTTTTGAAGCACAGATAGTTGGTCTTGCAAACTTTTTTGATTATTGTATTGAGATACACATTATACTTTGTAGCAGGGGGTGTTATGCTCAAGTTCAATAGCTATTATTGTATGGATTGTCAAGATTGAAAATTAATTCTGTTATTGCTGTCTGGATTGCTACAGAATACAGACATCAGTTTTCTCCAAACTCTACTGATTGGGGATTTGGTTCATTTGCTTCCTATAATGTTGTTTGTGATCCTGCAAATGGTTTTCTGTGTGATGATGCTTTAACTGTGATAGCAAAGGTACAAATATATGCGGATTTCTCAATTTTTGATTCAAAGGAAGAGATTAGTCTTGTTGGCCTCAAGAATCAAGGAGCAACATGCTATTTGAATTCATTGCTGCAAACGTTGTATCACATTCCATATTTCAGAAGGGTAACTGTACTTCAGAACCTGAAAATCTGATGCATAAATGTGATCCAACAACAGGTCACTTAACAGGATATGGTTATTTAACTTGAAATGTCTGCAGGCAGTGTATCACATGCCAATGGAAAATATATCTTCAACCAGAATTCCTCTCGCTTTGCAGCACCTGTTTTATAATATGCAGAGTAGCAATGATAGTGTATCGACAACAGAACTTACAGAATCATTTGGATGGAGTATATATGACACATATCAGCAGCGTGATGTGCAAGAGTTCAACAGAATATTGTGTAATAAGTTAGAAGAGACAATGAAGGTATGTTGCTTAGTTGTAATTTTATCCCTTTCATAAAATGCTGGATGGGTATCGTGATGTGTTGTAAGTGGCACAGTTAAACCTTTACCCTTGATTTACAGGGAACATCAGTTGAAGGAACTATTCAAAAACTATTTGAAGGACACCTAAGGAATTGCATAGAGTGCATTGGTATGGATTATAAATCTACTAACCAAGAGAGATTTTATGGTAAGGGTTTCCATTTGCTTTTTATATTTGCATTTCTGGTTGTACTCTCTGTTCTTACCATGGTAGCAAAAAGGAAAAGAAAATTTTTGTTTTTTGTTTTTGCTGCTAATGGAATAAAATGAACATTTTTTTGGTTGATGCCCTAAAGTTAAAGCAAGCAGTGAAATCATTCTAATTAAGTCAAACAAATTAAAAATAAAAGTATAGGACATACCTCCATAAAATTAAATGTGGTAAAGAATTGTTTTTTCACCTTGTGCCTGAAAGAAGTTGGGAAAGGAGTTGCAGCTTTGAGATCTTTGATTTTGTAATGTCCCCTTTTGGGATATACGTAAATTTTACCCTAAAACCACAAGTTAATTAAAATAAATATTGTTCATTTAAAATAAAAACTTACCAATTAAAAATTCTTTTCCAATATAAATCTTGGTTTAGGTCGAGCAATATTGTTAGTCAACATATGGAATGTAATCCATATGAGGCCAACCATTTTCATAAGGGTTAGGAATCCAATAACAAATAAATGCATACATAATCATCCTAAGCATATTCCTATAGTAACCATATTAGGAATTAGATAGAAACTTTGCAAACCGCAATCTCAAGGATAGTTATCCTTGTATTGTGAGAGCAGGGGTAGAGAATGGTCCACTCCATTCCTCAGTCCACCTTGGAGGCTAGCCATCCTCCTTGATCAATCTTAGAAGCACTAATTAGCCTCGTAGCCCATGAGGCTTAACCCTCGATGGGTGGCGTGCTTGATAAGAGTGTGAAGACTACCTCCCTCCACCAAACTTGGGAGTACACCTCTTGGCCCATGAGGCTTAGCCCCCTATTGGTGGTGTACTTAATGGCGGGTATGTCGGGTCTTCACCTCTTGTGAACTTGGAAGGTTTATCGGCCTTCCTATTATCCAACTATTTCTACCCAATTCAAAATAGATTAACCATATGAATATTGTTGACATGGCTAAAGTCGGATTACCAACTCTTTCCGGTCAACATAAAATAGAATGCTGAGTATCCTATTCTCTCTTGCGTAAGGAATGCCTAATGCTGTTTTAGATGATCAAAGGGGACAACCTCAAGGTTCCAACTGTCAAATCTTGATTGCAAGATAACTCAACGATTGATGTGTTTTGCTGGTAATACAAGGGGCTTATGTTTACAACAAGCTGGTCTGCATTTGACGATGTTGTGATTCTCAGACTGCGGAAAATAAAAGCAAAAGAGAAGGGTTTAGGAGATCTATGTGCAATGATAGAAATGGTTGGTGTTGCGGGTAGACAAATTTCCATAAACCAATTCTTGTTTCGCTAGAAACACCTGTTGTGAGTAATTTCACGCATCCCCCCATTGCAAATGGGGACCCCCAGTTGTTTGCTTCTTAGGGTTTTGTCTTAGCTTTGCAAGTTTCATAAGTCTCTATTTTCGAGAGTTTAGAGTTAGAATTTTTGAGAGTCATCCCAAGCCAAGTAGAAAGTTCATGCTCAGAATAGTCTTTGAACATTGTCAAAGTGCTTAGAAGGCGTGAAGGACGAGGATCACAATTGCTTTGAGTCATTTTTGACAACTTTCTATTTTTAGGAATTTTGCTTTTTCTGCTTTTTTCTAAATTTAGAAAGTTTTGTTTTTGGCACTTTGGGGCCAATCCGGGAAGCAACTTTTTTGGCTTGCTTTTTGCTTTTTTCTGCTTTTTTTTGAAAGTAGGATTAGGGTTTTGTTCCTCAAGTTATAAGATCAGTGCCCATGTTCTCAAAATTGAAAAATTGTCTCCAAGTGTAAAAAGCAAGATGAAAACCCCAATCTAGGGTTTTGTTCCAGATGATCCAGGTATGAGCATGACAAGTTAGAGATGGACATGGCAGTTTGAATGAAGATGTTTGGAAGAGAAGTGGCATGAAGATGAAAATTTGTCCAAAGGAAGATCAAAGTCCGACCAGCCAAGCACATGGAAGAATGGCAGATAGAGGGCGAAGTCCGCCCTATCTAAAAGTTTGTGAACATGGCATAGAGCATGAGCCAAGTCCGCCATGGCATAAGAAAGGCCAAGTCCGTCTTGGAGCATTGAAAGATGGCGATGAAGATGTAAGGTTGGAATGTCTAGACAAAAGCAAAGTCCGCCCTTGTCTGCCCTTGCACATGCCAAACAAAGATCAAGTCCGCCCTTTGGAAAGGAGTTCCAAGCAATCTTAAAGTCCACCTAGCATGTGTTAGAAGATGACAAACATAACTTGAAGTTCGCCCGTGGTCAAGATAGAGAAGATGGCGCATGGAAGGTAAAGTCCGCCATGTCCTGTCCAAACATATGTGAACTCCACCCTCCTCTTAACATGGCCAAACATAAGCAAAGTTTGCATGGCATAAAGCAAGGATGACATGAAGTTAGGATGGCATAAAGCACTTGAAGTTCGCTAGGCACAACGAGAAGGATAAAAGCAAATAAATCACAAAACAAAACACGTCCAATGACTTTCCAAGTCTGCCCATGCACAAACACAAGTTGGCAAACGAATGTCAAACTTTGATCTGCAGTTAAGATTGATATCCTAAAGTTAAGCAAACTTCTACTTGTAGTTAAAGAAGAAATCCAAACATGAAGAGAAAAATCTGCTTAGGAAGTGTTGGCAAATGGCAAGGACTAAGCCAATTTTGCCTTGGCATAAAGAAGAACGTCCAAGAGTTCATGAACTCTGCCATGCAAATAAAGCTCCAATTCGCCCTGCCTAGGAAGGGTTTGCCAAGACAAAGTAATGTTCGAAACCCCTTGAAGTCTGCCTAGCTAAGAAAAGCATAAAGACGTGGCATGAAAGGATGACAAACACTTGGAAAAAAAAAGATTAAAGCAAAGTTTGCCAAGACAAAAATGAAAAGCAAAGAAACAAAAGAAAAGCACATTAAGATATGACAAGCAAACTTCCAACTCCACCTTACATTAGGAAAAGCATGGCAAACATTGTTTGAAGTCCGCCAAGACACATGTGAAGATGGCTAGACTTTCTTGAAGTCCACCTAAGACAAGGTTGAGAGGGAAAAGAAAGACGAGGCCAAACATTGGCACATAAACATTCAAGCTTGCTCAAGGCCAAGACAAAGATAAACAAGATGTCCAAACTTCTATGAAGATCGCCCACTCTTGGCTAAGCATGATAAGTGAAAGATGGCAAGACATGATGACAAATTCGCCTAGGAAGCAAGAAATTTTAGACATGAAAGCAAAAATTTTTCAAGATGACATTAGACACTAGCCAAGTTCGCCTAGGCATAAATGGAATATGTGAAGATGCCTAAACAAGATGAAAAATTTGCCCATAACTTGAAGATTAGTCCATGAATTTGCTGATTGACTTATGAACTGATGGGTGAAGAAGAAGATTGTTCTTCAAATGCATAAGCATCTCAAAGTGCCAAACCGATTGAAAGTGCTAAAAAGAAAGTAGGAAGCATTTCAAGAACAAAAAGGAAGACAATTGTAAATGAAGGACCTGCTCAGAAGAAGCAAAGGATAGAACCATCTCGTTCTTCCGCATCAGGGAACATAATTGATACATTGGCTATTGACGAGTCATTGGTAGATATGGAGAATCCTTCCCCAGTTCATGGAGAAAATGTAGAGTCAGTCCATCAAGAAGATGAAGAGCCCCTGCCTCCTATAGGCACAAAGATATTGGAGTCAAATAATGAAATGGATATTCTGGGGATTTCCGTTCTTCAAGGAGGACAAAATATGCCATGTGAAGAGAATGATTAGGATGTGGAAGGTGTCGAACAACCTACAGTGCCTGACTGGCTGAAAGAAAGATTGAAAGTAAAAGCACTAGCAGAAGTTTAGGAAGAAGAAGACGACATGGTCGATTTCTTGGCCAGATTAGAACATGTTGTTGCAAAGAAGACCACCAGAAAGTTTTCCACAATACAGAGAGATGAAACAGGCAACCATAAAGTCAAAATTGCCGTACCAAGGGTAGACAAGGCTAAAGAAGATATTACTCCTCCAGAATATGAGATCACCACTTTTGACTTGGGACCTACTACAAAAGGTCAAGAGGTGGAGGACTTAGACAATTCAATCGCTTCTATGAAGGCAAGAATAGATAAAGAGGTAAGAAAGAAAAGAGGGTACAAAAGGGAAGTGGAGTGCCTAAGGTAATATATCCAACATTTGACTAACCGCTCAACTAGTATCATGCAACAGCTCCTCTACTTTTGAACTTAGACAACTCAATCACTTCTATGAAGGCAAGAATGGATAAAGAGGTAAGAAAGAAAAGAGAGTACAAAAGGGAAGTGGAGTGCCTAAGGTAATATATCCAACATTTGGCTAAACCGCTCAACTAGTATCATGCAGCAACTCCTCTACTTTTGAACTCCTTGCAAGAAGCAACTGAAAATCTTAAAGAAGAAAATACAGCAACAAGAGAAACCAAAGAATGGATGGCAAATAGAAAAGAAGAAGCAACAACATTTGTGGACAAATTGAGGCTAACATATGGACAAACTTCCTTCCTACTTTCCAGAATTGCAAACATGGCGGAAGCATGGACTGACCTCCAAGACATTCAAGTTAGGATCATCCTGTGCCCTAGAGTATTGAAAGGCATGCACATGCAGGAATTGATTGATAAGTAGATAATTGTAGTAGGGGCTACCTATGATTGATTGCATGGCATTGGGCATTAGTTGCATGCTGTGAAGTTCTAGAGAAGGTAAAGGCAGATAGTGCTAAGGCCGAGGAGTAGATAAAAGAAGTTCAGGATAAAATCTTCCTTGTAGCTGTAGATGTGCACGAGAAAGAAAAAATTAGAGAAAGTGATATGCAGTTAGAAATCTTAAAGCTCAAAATTCAGGAGATTTTCTTTCCTGTCACTGGACCAGTCCTAAAACAAAATCTGGCTAAGGCATCAAAATTCTTGTCCATCTGAGATGCCTTCCAGAAACAGGAGTTGGAGTGGGAGATTGCTTTTGTCGCTTGCGTAGATGATTTGGATAGATGGGAATACAGGATCAACATGCTGCCAGTTGTCACCATGGAAGAGGTTGGCTCAATTGTGTCTAGATTCATTGAACACACTGCTGCTCACGAGGATAAGGATGGCAAATAATGCCACTTGTCCAACATGCATTTGTCTCCAGTTTTATTTTTGGAAACACTATCTAGGATTGTGTTGTCTTGATCTTAGATCAATCTCGACCATTCATTCACTTTTTAGAACTCTATATAAACTCTCATTCTCTCATATAATTGTTGTTGTGGAGAGAATTATGAAATTGTTTCTTAGAGCTACTTAAATAATAAAAGTTCATTTGCAAGTGTTTGCTTTGAAATCTTATTGTTATTAAGTGGTTGCATGGTTGCATATCTTTCTTCAACAATATAATAGATTTGTTTAAAATAGATTTGCTTTCAAAGTTGTTAGATGAACAAAGGATTTGATAGTTTAGATTGGTGAAATCTTTCTCATACTTTCTTTGGATGGATGATTTTCGTTCAATGGGTAAAGTTAGCTTGAGTTTATAATGTGGATATTTAACTTTTGCTTTGAGTAAATATTGTTTGATTGATGGAATTATTCAATTGTGAAAATTTTGAGCACACCCTTGGAAGATTGCACTGGCTTTGCGTAGTTGTCCTAGTGTGGCGAAACAAAGTATTTCTATTGGTTTCACCCAATCTTTACCGTCTCTTGAGTTCATAGGATTAGCTTAGAAGTAGCATAGAACTTCTGAACCCTTATCCTTTTTTGAAAAAGCCCAAAATTTGAAAATCAAGAGAGAGAGAGAGAGAGAGAGAGAGAGAGAGAGAGAGAGAGAGAGAGAGAGAGAGAGAGAGAGAGCATTCATTGCCATATTTGTCTAAGTATTAGCTTGTGAATGATATTTGTGAAGCATAAGTCCACCTTTGTATTTTAGCATACATCACCAAGGTAGCTATCCAACATAAAGTCGCCCGTTCGCACATATAGACCTTGGAGTCGCCTTGTGGTCTTTCTCACAATCTTGGCACAAGTAGTGATTTTGTTCAGGAGAGGATAGAGTATCCTAGATATTTTATTCTAATGTTTGGTATATGATAAAACATACACCAACAACACTCTCACAACTCGACAAGAACGGTGCAAGCTCCAAAGGATAAATGGATTTTCAGACTATGAGGATTAATCCAAGCACCCAATTCGGGCGCAGCCTGGGACAAATGCTCACAATTGTACTAGGCACAATTTTGGGTTCAGACTAACCATGCACAATGACCTACAATCAACAGGTCCCCAATGGTATGAACCTAAAATACATCAAATACCTCCATATTTCACCATCAGAATCATTGAACTCTAACTAACCAACTGAAGGGAAACCATGCAAATAGGATAAAAACAAAATAGTAAACACCATGTTTCAATTTTCATATATTGATTCCAATTGCCATTTCAACAATTTCTTCCGGTAGTCCTATTCTATCCTAATCTGAAACTGCATCTAACTATCTAGCTATCTAAAATCTAACTCCTAAAAATTCTAACTACTAAAAATCCAACCCTTTACAACAAAAAGTCCTTGCCTTTTATAGATTTTACAATTTGAATCAAGGGCCAAGATTGACTTTATCCAATGGCTTTGACTAGCCCTCTAGAAGCTTGGCAGGTTTAACCCATGCCTAGTAACTTTAGTTGCCCTCCCAACCACCTCCTCAGCTACCGACCACTATTTGACATCAATTTGGTTAATCAAGTAGTTGAGGCATAACAATTTAGTTTTACAAATAATTTTCTGGAATCAATTCCAGTTGTGTATCTCTGAGAATGCACACACTTGTAGCATTTTGAGTGTTCTTTTGTCTTCATTCTTGCTGGTGTATTTCAACTTGTGGTTCAATGGTGGTGCGTATCTTCAACATTTGCTTTACGCTCTACAGTGTGCTCTTCATTGGTAGTGCTATGTGGTAGTCTTTGTGCGTCATCATCTAGCATTGATCGCGATCCTATCTTCTATTTGTGCTTCAAGTTGCCGCTCTAGCTCTTTCCAACGTCGTCGATAAGGGAGGTATGATTCGACCATGCAAAGAACATCTAGTCATGCCATTCTTTGCCATAAGTGCAACTTGAATGGGATGCTAAACTCTAGGTATTCCTCCCACAGCTCCAAAAGCTCCAATCAAACCATCCGTAGTACTAGCATCAAACTCCACGTGCCCCTCCTTTGTCAGATTGGAACTCCTTGCGTTTGTGTGCTCGTTGCTCCGAAGTGAATATAGATTTATGAGTATCTATGAAATTTTTCTCTTCCTTATGGCACATTCAAGACAATGATGCAAATCTGGTCCTCACATGGGAAATCAAGAAAAATCACCGACAGGTAGAATTTAACACCAAGAGATCAAAGATTGCAAAAGTATGAAGTACCTTAAGGTAGGGATTTTATTTTAATCACCAAGAACATAAAATCAAAATTAAAGAAAGACATTGTATAAATACCGTTCAATGACCAATCATTTCATTGTTGTAAAATTCTGCTAGTATCCATACGAAACTCAAGCATTCATACAACTTTCAGTCCATTTTGTCATCAATTAGTTGGCATTCACGTGTCACTCTTAGTCATTTGTGATTTCTCCCCTCATCAAATTGTAAGGATAAGAATGTCTTGTCACAATCTTGCATTTGGACTAAAATTTCTTGTAGGATGTTCAAGGTTGCAACTGTTTCAAAAACCTCTCTTTAACTTGCAAACTCGGGCTTGCAAGAGGAAATGTGCAATTTTGTGTTTTGAATGTCTCCTTCGATTGGCAAAATTCGGCCTTCTAGCGAAAAATGTGAGAAATGCTTCAAAACACCTATAAGTCATATGCAAAATTCGGATTTTCAAAAGCAAATGTGCGACTTCACTTTAGGCGTATTTGGCAAAAATTGTTAAAATACCAAATTTTCTTTTGAATGCCTTTAACTTATGAGAAATTCGGGGTTTTGGAGGAAATGCGTGAGTTTTAAACCTTTGCCCTTTTCCATCAAATGTGAACTTTGTATTTCTAGCAAAATCGCCGAACTTTTTGCTTGCTCGTGTCTTCATTGCTCATAGGAAAACCTATAAGTTATATGCAAAATTCGGATTTTCAAAAGCAAATGTGCGACTTCACTTTAGACGTATTTGGCAAAAATTGTTAAAATACCGAATTTTCTTTTGAATGCCTTTAACTTATGAGAAATTCGGGGTTTTGGAGGAAATGCGTGAGTTTTAAACCTTTGCCCTTTTCCACCAAATGTGAACTTTGTATTTCTAGCAAAATCGCCGAACTTTTTGCTTGCTCATGTCTTCATTGCTCATAGGAAAACCTATAAGTCATGCAAAATTCGGATTTTCAAAAGCAAATGTGCGACTTCACTTTAGACATATTTGGCAAAAATTGTTAAAATACCGAATTTTCTTTTGAATGCCTTTAACTTATGAGAAATTCGGGGGTTTGGAGGAAATGTGTGAGTTTTAAACCTTTGCCCTTTTCCACCAAATGTGAACTTTGTATTTCTAGCAAAATCGCCGAACTTTTTGCTTGCTTGTGTCTTCATTGCTCATAGGAAAACTCGGGTTTGTGAAAGCTAAAAGGGGGACTCGCGTGACCTTGTTTGGAAGGAATTCGGGAAATCTGAAGAAAATGTGCGATTTTCATTGTTTGCCTTCTACAAAACTTGGCTCTTTTATAGAAAATGTGAACTTATTTCAAATGCCCTCCTTTTGTTTGCAAACTCAAACTATGGGCGAATTCGGGTTTTTAATTTTTTTTTGTGATTTTACCCTAAGAAGATCAACACCCCTTTGCCAAACTCGTTAGAATGCTGAGCTTCTTTGATTTCGGGCTTATTCTCTTCTACACGGAATTTAACTGGCATTTGCAAAGGTTTTCAATCTTGGGCCTACACTCAAACACGAGGGTCCCCTGAAACAGAGGCGTGTGTGCAATTCGTACAACAAATATGTTGTCACATTTTTATCAAAATAGAAATACATTAATTTTACCAAAAATGGGAAACAATTCTCAAATTGGAAAACAATGCAATTACTTCCAACTATCACTCAATAATTTCTGCAAGTATCTTTATTACATGAACACATATGCATATATCTATAATTCAAATTATCTATCAGTTTTATCTCTTAATTAGCACTGCTGCTACTATTAATTCAGTTCTGATTTCAATTCTGTTTCTACTTATTTTTCTTTTATCTTTCGATGCCCTTGCACAATGAAACATTTCTCCCTTTATATCTTTATATCTTTATTTTCGGGTGAAAGGTCACTTCTTTTCATGAACAAGATCTCCTTTGCAAGTGACACCTCCCTTCCTAATTCAAGTGTTGCCTCACAGATATTTATATGTTTTAAATCTATATTGGCCCTTAATTATTATACTCCCCTTTGGTCTGCCCTTTTGATTTTATATATTTTACTCTTGGTCAGCTCTTTTACAATGATATCCTTTCTTACTGTTGACGTGTCTAAAATCGCTGAACTTGCGACTTCATCCGGCCAACGCAGAATAGAATGTACTCGCTGAGTATCCTATCCTCTCTTGAGATAAGGAAATCCCTAATGCTGGTTTTTGTTTGATCAAAAAGGACGACCTCAAGGTTTTGATTGTCAGGTCTTGACTGCGGGATTACTCAGTGGTCGATGTGATTTGCTGGGAGCACAAGGGGACTTACGATTTGCAACAAGTTGGTCTGCTGTGATTCTCGAATTACGTAATAAAGAGCAAAAGGAAAGGGTTAGGAGATCTAAAACTAACAACACGGGTATGCGGGTAGACGGATTCAACATAACCAATTCCTGCTTGGCCAAAATAGCTCACAACCTTGCAGGAATGGTGCAATCTTCAAAGGGACTTGGAAGATTTTCAGACTGAAGACGCACGGCTAAGCACCCAATTGTGGCGCAGCTCAGACGAACACCTGCAATTGAACTAAGCACAATTAAAGGCTCAGGTTAACCATACAAAAGGATACACAATCAGTATATCCTCAATGGTATGAGCCTGAATCTATCAAATACCTGCACACCCAAAACAAAAAGATCTATCTAAAATGCTGAAAGAAACCATGCAAATAGGATGAAAATAAGACAATAAACACCAAATCATTGTTTATATATTGATTTCAGCTGCCTATTACAACAATTTCTGCAGCATCTCTATGCTACTGCTAAGATCTAACCTATTCTACCTTCTAAAATCTAACTACAAAATTCTAACCAACTGTCTAACTATCTAACAAAAATCTCTAACTATCTAACCCTTTACAAAAGAAAGGCCTCTGCCTTTTATAGATTTTACAATACGAACCAAAGGCTAGGATTAACTACATCCAAGGGTCATGATCTGCCTTCCAGAAACTAGCAGCCCTAACCCATGCCCATTAAATTCTCACTCATCCATTCAACCACAATTTCAACTACCTGCCACTATTTGGCTTCAATTTGAGTCTATCTGATAGTTGGACATAATTGTCCACAACTGACTTGTTTCTCCTTTCTTTCAAAATATCTGAGTGGGACCTACAAGTAGTTTTACAATAAAACAATTTCAGCTTTTTAGAACTTGAATTCCTGGAATTAAATCCAGCTGTGTGCTTTTTCTCGAGAAGGCATAAACTTGCAGCATTTAGAGTGTTCTTTGGTCTTTGGTCCTGGTGGTGGACTTCATTTTTGTTCAGCGGCACGGTTCCCAATGTTTGGTTGCTCTCGTGCTCCTGCAGCGCGTTCTCACATCTTTTTTCTTTTCCAGTCTTCAGCGCCTGGCCTTGATTGCGATCCTTCTTCGATTTGCATTTTAGGTCTTTCTCTTGGTTCTCTAATGACGTCCTGTGACTTGTGAACGATCAATTTCATTTCAATAAATCAATTTGAAAAATTCATTAATTTAATTTAACAAATATTAAAATTTAATGCCTCGAGGGTCATTTGAAAATTTACCAAGTTTTAACGCTTTTACTCCTTCCGCGAATTTAGTTGTTCCTGGCAATTTCGGGCAAGAGGGGCGTTCAAAAAGTTTTAAAAACTACATTTTCACCCCTTAATGGTGAATTTCGGGATTTTGGGCACTTTTTGCAAACTTCGGGATTTTGGAATGTTTGACCAACTTTCACTTTTTCACATTTTCACTTAAAGGTCTGAATTTCGGCCCCTTTGGGGCATTTTGCCAACTTTACCCTTTTTTCTCATTTTCACTTAAAGGTCCAAATTTCGGCCCTTTGAGGCATTTGCCAACTTTACCTTTTTCACATTTTCACTTAAAGGTCCAAATTTCGGCTCTTTGAGGCATTTTGCCAACTTTACCTTTTTCTCACATTTTCACTTAAAGGTCCAAATTTCGGCCCTTTGAGGCATTTTGCCAACTTTCACTTTTTCACATTTTCACTTAAAGGTCCAAATTTCGGCCCTTTTAGGCATTTTGCCAATTTCGAACCTTTTAGGTGTTTTACCAATTTCGGACCTTTTAGGCTTTTTGCCAATTTCGGACTTTTTAGACCTTTTGCCAATTTTGGACCTTTTAGGCCTTTTGCCAATTTCGGACCTTTTAGGCCTTTTTGCAAACCCTTAAAAAAAACCTTGCAAACTACCCATTACTGGCGAATTTCACAAGACTTGGTCTTATTTCTCCCACACAGACAGACAAAATTTAGGGGGGGTCCCCTGTCAACTGACGGGGTGTGTGTGCAATACGCACAACACTTACCTAGGTCGGCCTCTTATATTGAAATACTATTATATTTTATTTTTTTATTTTTTTAGTTGGCCGTATCACCTGAGTTTTGGTGGCTATGACCCTCTTTATTGGCAGGGACATGATAGTCCACCCTTCACAAGATTGTTTGTCCTCGAGCAATGATGGTTTAAATCTTGTGAACCAAATCTCTTGCAATGTCCTCCCAAATCAACCCTTGGAGATTTGTAATCCTTAGTGACTGTTGATGTGTTTTTTAGGACACTTCAAACACAAAATAAATTACTAAGTATTCTATCCTCTCTTGAAAAAAGAAACCTCATATGCTAAATGATGTGATCAAATGAGATAGCTCCAAGGTTTACAATGCAAATAATTGACTTTATGCTTGAGATAGACTCAGTGTGGTTAATGTGATCTTGCTAGTAATCACAAAGGGACTTATGCTTTATGAATACGTTTGGAACGTGAAATCAATCTTAGAAAATAAAGACAAAAGGAGATAAAAGGTTTAGAGAGTCTATACTAATCTTAACAATGTAAGAAATGATTGTCGACTCCGTGCAACCTGTTGATGTGTTTTTTGTACACATGCGAACACAAAATAAAATACCTAAAGGTACCTTATCCTCTCTTGAACAAAGTTCCCGACTGCTGAAGATCTCGCCGAAGGATCAATCGAGGCAACTCCAAGGTTCTTGTATGTAGGTTCTCTACGTGTGGATAAGCTCTTTGCGGTACGATGTGATTTTGCTGGAATCACAAGGGGACTTACTTTTGACGACCTGAACGTTTGATTTGCTGCAATCACAAGTCCTATTTACTAACTGGAAGATAAAGAAATGGCAAAAGATACAAGGTTCAGGAAGTCTACTCTAAGACCTAGAATGCGAGAAGATGGATGAATGACTAGGTGGAGTCCTACTGGGCTAGGTGTCACCATCAGGTTGAACAATTCAACACCAACTCAGTGCGATCTTCTAAGGGATGTTTCAAAAATGTCCAAATCGTACACCATTAGATACTGATCACCATTCAAAACAATGCGTGAACAACAGAGGTATTATGACTCGAGATTAAGCTCGTTCTTATGCCAGTTGACCACGCAAGGCGCTCTTACCGTCAGCAAAAGGCTAGTGGTTTGGACTAGGTAGATTCCACGCGAGTGCATTCAATAACTTCTCCATTCAATCTAATTATCTACCATCTAAATTGAAGATTCAACAAGAAACCATGCATATTGCAAGAAAGAACACATTTCACCTTAACTTCAATGAAAATGGAGTTCATTTACAATTTAGGCAACAATTTCTTGCCTTCTCCTCCTAATCTACTCTAATTGCTATTCTATTTGCTATTAATCATTAGCTATTCTAACCTCTATGAACTAACTATTAACCTTTACAAAATGAAGAGCTTGAGCCTTTTATAATACTCTCAATACAATTCAATGGCTCAGATCAATTTGAGATGAATGGCTGAGATTTTACAATGAAAACCCTAATTAGGGTTTATTACAACAAACTCAATTCGGGCCAATGAAATAATTGCATTATTTGGACACGTCTTCTCTGGAATATTCGACCAATGGATAACCGGGGTAGTGTTGACGTGTATTTTGTACACTATCAAACACAAAATAAAATACCTAAGGGTACCTTATCCTCTCTTGAATAAAGCCTTCGAATGCTGAAGATGTCGCGAAAAGGTTCAATCGGGATGACTTCAAGGTTCTTGTATGTAGGGTCTCTACGTGTGGATAAGCTCTCTGTGGTATGATGTGATTTGCTGGAATCACAAGGGGACTTACACTTGATGACTGAACCTCTGATTTGCTTTGAATATTGCTGGAACACAGGCTCTTACTATCTTTGATTTGGAAAAAAAAGGAAAAAAGACGAGGGCGAGGAAAGGATCTAATCCTAACACTAAGAATGTAAGAACAATGAATGATCTTTGATAAAATTCTAACTAAGTCTTGTTTTGACATCACAGGAACATCTCCACAAGGTTAGTGCGATCTTCGAAGGAAAGCTTTATGATGTTCAAATCATCACTGCAGGCATAGACACCATCAGGTTGATGCATATCAATGAAGAAGCGACAATTGAAGTTAAGCTTAAGCTGAATGATTCCAGTTGACTATGCAAGGCAAGTTTGCAATCAACAAACTGCTAGTAGTATGGATATACAAATTCCACCATCAATCAAGCACATTTCTTCCACTCATCTAATAACATGAAATCAAATATGAGAAGTATAGAGACCATGCAAATTGTCGAATCGACCTATAAATTTCACCATTTCTTCAATGAAGTTTTACAAGTCTTTTACAACAACCTTTTGGCAACAATCTTTGCCTTCTCTCTCTACTCTACTCTAATTGCTATTCTAATCACCTTCTAACTACTCTCTATTCACTAACTCTATTCTATTAACTGCTTCTAACTATTTTCTATTGCCTTTACAAATGAAATGCCAGGGCTTATATAGTGTCCTTAATACAATTCGATGGCTTAGATCAATTCGAGATCAATGGCCAAGATTTTACAATGAAAACCCTAATTAGGGTTTGTTACAACCATTACATAACATTTAATGCTTGACCAATGAAATAATTGTATTGCTTGGACACATGTCCTCTTTGGAAAATTCGACCAATGGATAGCTGGGGTAGGTACATTGAAGTTTGTGCTACCTTCTATGAGTTAGGTACATTGAATCTGGACATTGTTGAGGTGGACCAATCCGACTGGAGGAGTGATGACTAGGATGCCAACTCGTCTAACACTTGTAGCTTGGTAGATATTCGATTTGATGTTGTTGAGAAGCTAGCTTTAATTAACTCTTCTGAAACTATCTGCTTCTTCAACGAACCCTTTGCTCTGACTTCTTTTGTCTTTAATGTGCAGGTTTATGATGTACCTCGCCTTGGAATGCTGGATTGGAAGAGGTCGCCCTTGTTGATGTTTGATCGAAGAAGGTCGTCCTTGTCGATGCTTGATCTTCTTGGAGGAGACCGTCCTTGATCTGGCTTGATTTTACAACTCCAGGATCTCCATTTGATGCCTTCCCTTTGAGTATTTAAGTACAAAACCTTGAAAAATGAAGGAAGAGGACCGGATTTTGTTGGGCAAGATTTATAGTCCTTCCTTGGATGAAGTACGCCTCCTCTAGTTTGAAAAAGAATAAACTCCACTAGCCTCTTCAAAATCTGGAAAATCGCCTTCAAATGTCTTCAAAAAATCTGGAAATTATCCTCCAATCTAGCAAGAAATTCGCCTCTCCAATAGCCTTCAAGATGAATTTCGCCCTCCTTAGTCTCCACACTTTCGCACTTTAGAAGGGATGAATGAATGATTTGAACTTGAAACAATGCCCCCCCTATTATATAGAGCGCTCACCTTCTTTCCTCCAAGAGGCCGACCCTGCAAATAAGCCTTAAAATAAAATATAAAAAACACTAAGAAGAAGGCCGATTTGATAAATAAAGACAAAATAATGCCTTGTGCGCTCAACTTTTAATTTTTTATTTCACAAAAATTAATTTTAAATGCCTTTATAATAGAAATTCAATTTTTTGAGGCCCAAAATTAATTTATTAAATGCCAATTTAATTAATTTTTTCAAATATTCCAAAGTTAGCAATTTGGCATCTAATGCGATTTGGAGGATATTAATGCCCAAATATGGTAAAAAATAATGAATGCCATTAACTTTGCTCTGGTCCCTTGGAGAGGGACAGGAACACTTTTTCATTTTTAGGCTAGGATTCTCAATTTTTTGAAGTCAAACCTTTGTTCACCATGCTTTAGAAGATCTTTCCCATCTCACACAACTTTGCCTTAGCATAATCTCGGAGGGAATTTGTTGTTTCATAAAAAAGTGCTCTGGTCCTTCAGTGAGGGACGGGAGCACTTTTGAGTCCATTGCATGAATTCTTGATCACATTAATCTTCAATTTACCCTCAAGGCGTAGAATATCACATTTCACTCCATCTTGAGCCTTGGTAATAAAAATATCCTTTCAAAATGCAAGGTAAACGGTCATATTTGGAAATTGCGCCCTGGTCCCTTGGTGAGGGACGGGAGCACTTTTGCCAGTTGTCGTCAAAATTTGCAACTCTCACATCTTAATTCCACTTCAAGGCATTTTAAACACTTTTTCAAACTTGCGCTTTGGCCTCAATTTGTCCAAAATTTGTGAGAAAGGCTAGATAACATGTTAAGTGCTCTGGTCCTTCAGTGAGGGATAGGAGCACTTTTTCAATTTCAAGCTTATCCGTCCTTTGCTAGCCTTCCAAATTATCTTCAATGGGCTAATCATGTCCTCTTCCATTCATTTCAATCACAAACTTGCCCTGGCCTTGCAAGAAATTTACACTTTCTTGGAAAATCGCTCTGGACCCTTGGAGAGGGACGAGAGCACTTTTTGGAAAATCGCTCTGGTCCCTTGGAGAGGGACGGGAGCACTTTTTGCATCTTGGTGTATTTCTTTGTTCTTTAAACCTCTCAATTGCGTCCAAGGCATAAAACATCATTCGTCCTTCCCATCCAAGTCAAGTTTTGCCATAAAATATCAAACAAAGAAGAGAAACTTGAAAAAGTGGCATGGTCCTTCAGTGAGGGACGGGAGCACTTTTTGTCATTTGGGTTGATTTACTCCTTTGTGAACCGCTTAAATTATATTCAATGGACAAAACATGCCTCCCTTAACCTCTTCAAATCATAAAATCACCTTAACCTTGCAAAGATAGTGCGAACTTGAAATTCAGTGCTCCGGTCCTTCAGTGAGGGATGGGAGCACTTTTTGCCCTCTAAGCCAAATTGTCTCACTTTCCACCTTGAAATTCCTTTGCTAGGGAAGATTTCATCTTACTTCACACTATGAATAAGAGTTAATGTCCAAAAAAGGTCTAAAATTGTGCATATAAAGAAAAGCGCTCTGGTCCTTCAGTGAGTAACAAGAGCACTTTTGACCTTCTAGGCAAAAACTTCATCATTTCATTGTTTTTGATCGAGTCTGGATGCTCTATCATGTTCATTTTGGTCCTTCACCATGCCTTCGATGTTTCAATTTGACCAAACAAGGCCAGGAATGACTTAAATAAACCTTTTCGCCCTGGTCCCTTGGAGAGGGACAGGAGCGCTTCGCCTTGGACCCTTGGAGAGGGACAGGAGCGCTTTTCGCTTTGGATCCTCATTGAAGGACAGGAGCGAAATTTGACTTTTTGAACTATCTATCAGGATAATTTTTATGGAATATAACATTTAAGTATAAGAAGGAAATGTCACTTATACTTTAAGTTATATTCCATATATACTTTCAGGATGTTTGAGAGTGGTTTCAGACCTCCAGGAGTTATATTGCAAAATCTAGTTTTTGGAGGTTTTTCAGTTTCTAGACTTAGTCAATTTTCAGGATCAGGACATTCCAGACTTAGCCAAATTTTAGGATCAGGACTTCACTTAAGCCGGACTTGCTATCCATGTGATCCCCTTGGCGACACTCAAAACGCAAAGGCTAAAAGACAAAACCCTAAAAGACCTAAAAACAAACCCTAAAAAGCAAAAAAGCATGGGTCCCCATTTGCAATGGGGCGATGTGTGAAAACGTCACAATAGGTAGGTACATCGAAGTTAGTGTCATCTTTGATGAGTCAGGTACATTGAATGTGGACATGGTGAGGTGGACCAATCTGACTGGAGGAGTGATGACTGGGATGCCACCATGTTTGACATTTGTAACTTGATAGATGTTCAATTTGATGATGCTGAGAAGCTAACTTTAATTAACTCTTCTGAAACTATTTGCTTCTTCAACGCACCCTTGCACTGACCTTATTTGATTCTCCTCTGTCTTTGACGTGATGGATGGGGGGTGTACCTTTCCTTGAAATGCTGGCAACGCCCTTCATTGTCATCTTGTGGTTCCTTAGTGTGGCGAAGTGAAGGTTCTGGAGGTAGCTGGTGAATTGGTCGTCCTTGATGATGTTGGACTGGAAGAGGTCGTCCCTGATGATGCTGGACTGGAGGAGGTCGTCCTTGCCCTGGCTTGGTCTTCTTTCATCTGCAAAACAAACCAAAAGATGATTAAGGTCATATAACAAATTCATATCAACATAGCATTTTCCACCTTAAATCATCAACAAGAAGATATTAAAATGAAGCTTGCTCAAGATTCTTCCCAGGGATAGGCCCTATAAGAATTTCGCCCTAGACCCTTTGGAAGGGTCAGGAGACAATTTTGCATTCCTGGCTCAAATTCTTCTCACTTTGTAACCGTACTTGCTTAGATGCATGCCCAAAGATGCCCTCATTCCCAACCAACACCAAGCTTGATGTAAATTTGGGGCAAAAGAGAGGTTTTAAGAATTTCGCTCTGGACCCTTTGGAAGGGTCAGGAGCGAAATTTGCATTTTAGGACAAAATCCATTATGTCTCTACTCCAAAATGCCTTCCAAGGCAAGCATACACTAGTATTCTCTCCACCAAGGCCTGGGAATCCATCTCTTGATCTTCATCACAAGCAATTTAGGTGAAATTGGGAATTTCACTCTGGACCCTTTGGAAGGGTCAGGAGTGAATTTGGAAGGGTCAAGAGCGAAATTCACTCTTTAGCTCAAAATCCTTACCTCTTGGACTAAAAACCAACTGAAACGCTGATTGTGGCAATCTCCAAGTCCAATCCTCCTTGACAACTATCCTGGCTTAGCTCAAACTTGAAGGAAAAAAGGACATTTTGTGAATTTCGCCCTGGACCCTTTAGAAGGGTCAGGAGAGAAATTCAAGTTTTAGGTCTCAATTCTCCATTTCCCTCACTTCAATTCATCTTGCAGGGAAAAGTAACAACATTACAACCTCAACCACGCCTTAGGACTCAAAGTCTTGACTTGACACAAGGAGGAAATAGGTAGATTGAAGAATTTCGCTCTGGACCCTTTGGAAGGATCAGGAGCGAAATTATCTTTTTAGCTCAAAATTTGCAGTTTTAATGATCAAAAATCTTTCCAAGGCATTCCAAATGGCTTCTCTCACCCTAGTCTAGGCTTGACTTCACTCAAAATTTGGAGAAAAGGATGGTTTTAGGTTTTTTCGCTCTGGACCCTTTGGGAGGGTCAGGAGTGGAAATCTTGTTTTGAGCTCATTTCTTCATATTTGATGACTCTTGGCAATTCAAGGACATGCCTAAGGACACCTTTAATCTTGATCCACACTAAACTTGACATAAAATTGAGAGAAAAGATAGGTTTTGCACAATTTCACTCTGGACCCTTTGGAAGGGTCAGGAGCAAATTTCTTGATCTTGAGCATATTCCCTCATCCTTCCAACTTCAAATCTCCTTCAAAGGAAAGGTCAAGCCACCTCCCTTCCATCTATGCCATGAAAACCAAGGATTTAACTTATTTTGAAGGGAAATTAGGTGATTATAGGAATTTCGCTCTGGATCCTCTGGAAGGGTCAGGAGCGAAATTCTTGATTTGGCTCAATTCCTTCAATTTCAATGATTTCTAGCAACTTGAAGTCACTCCTAAGGACCTCTCCCATCTCAATTCACTTTAGTCTGCAATTGCCTTGGCATAAAATTGGGGAAAAAAGGTGGTTTAGTGAAATTTCACCTTGGACCCTTTGGAAGGGTCAGGAGCGAATTTCCATTTCTAGGACAAAATCTCTACCTTTCATTGCTTTCAAACATTCCCAAAGGCAACAACACGTCCTTTCTTCCTTCCAACATGCCTTGGATATCAAAATTTGGTCAAACAAAGAAGGAAATGAGTTCTAGGTGGATTTTCGCTCTGGACCCTTTGGAAGGGTCAGGAGCGAAAATCATGATTTGGATTTGATTGCTCATTTTTCCAACTTCAATCTTCTCTGGAGGCAAACATAGATCATTTTCCACCTAAGGAACAAGGATTGAAGCCCAAACAAGGTAGCAAATGAGGTTTATAATGAATTTCCCTCTGGACCCTTTGGAAGGGTCAGGAGCGAAATTCACCTTTTAGGCTAAAATCTTGATCTTCCAAAGCATCCAACTCCTTCTCAAGGCAAGAACATACCAATTCATCCTCCATCATGCCAACGCCTAGCCAAAACAAGGAAGAAAACAAGAGCTATAAGGATTTTCGCTCTGGACCCTTTGGAAGGGCAAGGAGCAAAGATCATGTTTTTGACCTTGATTCTTGATTTTTCCAACTTTAATCTTCTTTGGGAGGCAAACATAGGTCTTTCTTCTTGCATCTCAATTTTGGTCCTGACTTTGGCAGAGGGGAAACAGAGTGTTTTCAAGAATTTCGCTCTGGACCCTTTGGAAGGGTCAGGAGCAAAATTCATCTTTTTGTCTAGAATCCTTCATCTCATCCACCTTTACTCACCTCCTAAGGCTAGAACATTAAAAAACACCTCCGCACATGCCTTAGAAACTAGGAAATTGGCCTAGACAAGGAAGAAATTGAGGTCTTCAAGGATTTTCGCTCTGGACCCTTTGGAAGGGTCAGGAGCGAAAATCTCACTCTTGGCTAGTTTCTCACTTTCTTTGATCTCATTCTCCTCCAAACTTGATCAAATCAACTTCCTCCTTTCGCAATCAAGACAATCCAACACCCAATTGGCAGCAGGCGAGGTTAAACCAGGTTTTTAAGGCCAAAGGAAGGCAAAATGGAGGATTTCGCTCTGGACCCTTTGGAAGGGTTAGGAGTGAAATTCTCTTTTGAGGCTAGCTTTCATCATCCCAAGGTCTAAAATCTCCTCTCAAAGGCAAAGTTGCATCAAACCTTCTCAATTATGCCTCAAAAGTCTACAATTTTGGTCATATCCTGGAGCAAAATTGGATTTCGCTCTGGACCCTTTGGAAGGGTCAGGAGCGAAATTCACCTTTTGAGCCAATTTCTCACTTATTTTTTTCCTCTTCATACCTTGGATAAACTTCATTAGGCCTCCTTCCTTCATGATCACATGAATTTGCTCTTCAAGCTGACATGTAGCCCAAGAATTTGGTGAAAAATAAGGTTTTACATGAATTTCGCTCTGGACCCTTTGGAAGGGTCAGAAGCGAAAATCATGTTTGGGCTCAAATCCTGACTCCATTTTCACATTTCCTCATACAAACAAGTGTTTTGCCCTCAATAATGCTTGGGAATGAGTTAGTTCTAAGTTTGGGTCAAACTAGAATGTCTTATGGAGAATTTCGCTTTGGACCCTTTGGAAGGGTCAGGAGCGAAATTCGCTTTGGACCCTTTGGAAGGGTTAGGAGCGAAATTTGACATTTTGGTCTCTTCGTCAGGATTCATGTATGGAATATAACATTTAAGTAGAAGTGACATTTCCTTATATCTTTCTTCTTTCTTATACTTTAAGTTATATTCCATATATACTGTCAGGATGTTTGAGAGTGGTTTCGGACCTCCAGGAGTTATAATGCAAAATCTAGTTTTTGGAGGATTGTTTAGTTTTCCAGACTTAGTCAAATTTCAGGATCAGGAATACATTGCAGACTTAGCCAAATTTCAGGGTATTTGAAGATCAGGATGACATTCTAGACTTCATCACTCACCAATTTGACCTAACTCAGGCCTTCAAGGATGATACTCACTCACCAAGCAAGACACAATTAGCAACAAGAGCAAAACCAGGCCCTAAGGAAGACTCTCAAAGAAACCCTAATTCTGGGGCCCCGTGGACTCACCCGGGCTCAAGCAGAACCTGCCATCCTAGTGATCCCCTTGGCGACACTTAAAATGCAAAGGTTAATAGACAAAACCCTAAAAAACCTAGAAAAACAAACCCGAGAAAGCAAAAAGTAGGGGTCCCCATTTATAATGGGGCAATGTGTGAATACGTCACAACACAACCGAACCAAGTTTTGCTTCGCCATGAGGAAACAACTACATAAAGATGGTGCAATCTCCTAAGGATAAGTGAATGATTTTCATATCACCTATGCACACCAACATTATGAACAATGAACATATAGCAATTGAAGTTCAGCTTTAAATCAAGTTTAGTCTAACCAAGCACTACAATTTGCAATCAATAAACTCCAAGTGATATGAACATTGTTGTCCTCATTTTTGTTTCCAAAAATGAAGGACCATTACATAAAATTTTTGTGAAAAAATGAAAATTTTTACTCTATGGCATGCTTCCCGAGGCAGAATTTCGACTAATCCTCAGTCCATCCTCGAACTATGTTTCGAATTTCGTTGCATTCTGGGTTCGTTTGCTATGTCTTTCCTTCAATTTCGGGTTTTAAAATCCCAACTGCAGGTGGAGAATTTTCTTCAAACTGCAAGTTTTAATGATGTCCATTGTTTTGGTCTTTGTAGGGAGATTTTTAGCTTATTACATGTGCATTTTTATTAAAAGATGAATACTTATAATTTGTTTTAAATTTCTCCTTTATTGTTTTTATTAGTTTTATTGTTTTTTGGCATTTTTATTGTTTTTTGTCTTTTTTAGTTAAAATAGGGATTTTTTGGTTAAGTTACAAGTAAACTTGTAGTTCTCTCCAAAAACCCCTACTTTAATGGTTTTTACATGTAATAGGGATTTTAAACCCCTATTACATGTGTGCAAGTAAGTTATAACTTGTTGTAGGGGTTTTATTTCCCCTTTACAAGTGCATAAAACTTGCATCTCTCTCCAAAAATCCCTATTTTGCCTTGTAAGTGAAAAAGTGACAATTTAAAACTTGCACTTTGGTCTAAAAAACCCGATTTTGGTCATAAAGTGCATTTTTGACATTTTAAACTTGCATTTTGTTCTAAAAAACCCGAATTTGGCTTTGTTGAGGAAAAAGTGAAAATTAGAACTTGTCATATCTTCTAAAAAACCCGTTTTTCACATACTTATGCAAATTGGAACTTGTCTTTGTCTCCCAAAAACCCGATTTGCAAGAAAATCGTTTTTGTTGAACATTTCAAGGCAAATTTTGTGGAGAATTTGTTGGAGGAAGGCGTTTTGAATTGCTCTCTATTTTCATGCATGATTGGACACCTTTCACGCCACATGGAGGTTGCTTTTGCTGGTTTTTAGTTTTATAACAGCCACCACGTTTTTTATCCTTTGGAATGCCACGAATCTTCAATGGTATGAATCGTTTTGGCTAGGAGTGATAAGGCGTTGAGGGTTGAAGAAGATTCAAGCATTTTCCATGCCATTTCTCATGTATTTGCTGCCACGTTTTTCCACAGAAGGCGTTTTTGTAAAAACGTGGCTAGGGTTTGGATTACGGTTTGTGTCTATTTCTTAGAGATATTCTTCTTCATTCAAAGATTGATTGCATCTTTTGAAGAAGCATTTTCAGTTTTATTCAAGGTATGTTCTCCTTTTTTTCTTTTTTCATTTTATTATTTTCTTGTTTTCTTAGTGTTCCTTCTTAGTTGCATTTTTGTAAATATGTTGTTCTTCCCCCAAAAATCGGTTTTTGTGAGAGAGATCTTCTCCTTGGTATGCAATTTTTGAAATTGCATTGTTCTTCCCATATTCCCTATTTACTTGTATTCGGGATTTTTAATCCCGATTACAAGTTCGCTGGAAATTCTTGTTCTTCCCTTACGATTAAGGAATTTAGCCATTTTTGGTTAAAGTTCCAAGTTGAAAAGTGTGAAATACCCCCCCTTTCAAATTCGGGTTTTAAAAACCGGATTACATGTTGAAAAATTCTTCCCATTTTCATGAAAATGACATTCCCGGATTTTCCCATTTCTATCCATTCATTTTCCCCATATCCGTACTTTTCATTTCCCTCATTTTCTGCAAGTCAAATTCTCATTTTCCATCCATTTCTCCATTTGCAAATCTTCAAGTGTACTTGTATTCGGGTTTTAAAACTCCGATTTCATGTATGTTCTTTCCAACTTGTATACTTGCAAAAATTTCCCCAAGATCCGAAATTGGTTGAAGTCAAGATTTTCCCATTTCTATATATTTCCCCTCTTCCTCTCACAAAATCGTGAAGTTCAAGAATCGAAGTTTTTTCCATTTGAATTCCCTTTTGAAGGAAGAATGATATTTGCAGCTGACTATGATGTTGCCTTAACTCTTTTAAGTCTTCATCATAGTATTCCAGGTTCACAATCAGTGTCAGATTTGCCGACATCTCCAGTTTCAAAAAAGATGAAGTACAAATATGACAAATATCAGAAGGAGGTAGCACCTTCCCAAGTTTCTTCCCCTTTGGATCGTATCAGAGATACAGAAATAGGGCACATGGATATGTCGGAATTTGTCAAGAGGGTGGAAGATCCACAAGATAATAACATGCAGCGGCTGTTGGACAGCCATATCCATCATGCATCGTCTTTCCCGGTGGCTGCCCTAGAACCTGAGTTTGTTCTCACCTGCACCCATCATTTTGACAAAGAGACAAGAGAATGATGATGGCGAAGCTATAATCCGTCTTGATGCAGATACGATCGAGAAGGTCTTTAGAATACCTCCTGCACCTGTTTACATGGAGATCTCCAAAGAAAGTGCAGCAGAGTATTACATGAAGAGGGAAAAAGATTGCAAGCGACATATCAACAGGTGGATGTTTGCCCTCTCGGGTGAATACTTAAAGCATAAAGTACGTAATGCAGAACAATGCCATAGATATCAGACAAGTATTAGATATGTTATTCTATTCATAATTCCTTGTTGTTCTCCACATGTTACATTCGGAAGTATATAAAGATGCCGAGGGGGTGCGATCGCCAACCGTCGCATCGCAACTGCCACCCCTCGGTTGCCAACTAACCAACACAATTACAACTTAATTAACTAGTTTTATTTCCGTGTACAATATTGCCGCCAACATCATCCCCCCCAAAAGAAAAGAAGTCGTCTCCGGACGACTTAACACAAAATAGAGATGACATTAAACAGAACTGCTGACGCCAGTCGAGCCCAGAACTTATACACTTGTTGCGTCCTCGCCTGAAAAACCCTTTTTTGCTACCATCCGATGCTCAAGTGCGGATTTCACCATTATTGCTTCTTTTGACATCAAAGTCCTCCTGTGCCTAAACCAAACTTGTCTGCAAAACACGCTTTTCAGTCTCAGCCTCCACCAACTGCTACTCAAATGATACTGTCTCCCTAGCCAACTTGTCCTCGATAGCCACCCGTGCTGCTCTCCCGGCATCCAACTCCTGGGTACGCTGAACTAAGTCTCACGCGACTACTGCCTCCAACCTGGTGGTTAGCTCCTCTCGAGCCCGCTGTGCATCCACCAAGGCAACCTCACGTCGAGACATACTCCGAGTTCCTCAAAGCGTACCAGTCATGCCTGGAAGTGGCCACAACCCTCTGGCACAAGGCTAGGAAACACCTCAAATCCTCCATCACACTCCCCAAGGTTGATAACTGAACTGAATAACTCCTTGGTGTCGTACGACTGCGCGGATTTACAATGCCTTCCTGCAACTTTGTTTGTTCGCACCCTCCAAATCCATCTCCCTCTACAGCTTATGGCTTCCCGCCAATGCTTAGTGTCAGGCTTCTTTCTCACCGTACGGAACAACCCACAATTACCATGACTTCTCAGATGCCCTTTGCCCAACTCGAAAAAGTGTATTGTAGCTCAAAAATAAACTGGGGGTCTGGGGCAATGCCCCTCGCAGGGAGAATTCTTATTAAGCAATATCCAATATTACAGTACATCATGTATGGGCTGCACACAACCATTTATATAAACATATCAAATATGAAATGAAGAGTCTTTTGGGGAAGACAAACAGCCATGTGACTGTTGGGCTTCATATACCCAACAATCTCCCCTGTGAAGTTCAATCGGCATAGCCTGTAACCTTCCTTGCATCTCCATTCCAAGGCTCATACTACAACCAGCTCTTGAGAAGATTTAATATCGCCAAACTTTGTTCATGAACAGTGCGAATTAATCTTCTCCAAGTCAGATCAGAGTTAAAAACATATTCTCTAACTACTTCATCCGGTAATCCATAATCAGGGACACTATTATCAACAGATGCATAATACACTCCTCCATTAAAGTCTCTTGTTTTTGTGCTCCCCCGTAATAGAATATCTAGAAGATCACCATTATTAGATTTTAATACCCAAATATAAAACTCTTGTACAGGTGTGAATAGCCTACAAATATCACTCCCAATTCTCACGGTTGCCTCATTGAATGAATTTGTCGTATTTTGTGCAGAAACTTGTGCAGTACCTGCAATCAATGCATTCCACTCTGCCTCCACTGCTGCAATCTGCAACAATAAATCATCACTTCTGTAATCTGCCTGTTCTTCTTCAGGGCCATCCTCATTCGCTAGATTCGAGACTACATCCTCCTCACCCCGAGAGGCATCCTCCTCATCTTGGAAGGGAAACAAACCAGTCTCTTCTTCAATCAACGAATGCAACAAACCCTCTTCTTCTTCAGCCGAAGTCTCCTCCGATTTCCAGCCATCCCACCAATGACATTTGGTTTCAACCTCCACTTGGACATCACTCTCTATCGAGTCTAAACTGCCAAGAAATTTTTCGATGACTGATTCGACTTCATCATTTGATTCGGCCTCATCATCTAAAACTTCAGCCTGTTTGTCAATAACATAAGAGCACCCAGCTCTGAGATCAAACACAAAGTAAGGGCACCCATATCCAGGATCAACTATCCAATCGGATCTCATCTCTGCTCAAGCCAACCGTGGCTTTGATACCAATTGTTAGTTATAAACCGAGCAGAAAAACATGACAATCAACAATAAAATAGAGAAAACAAAACAGAAACAAAAACATAACAACGCATAACACGAAGTTTAACGTGGTTCACCACTAAGTGGCTACATCCACCAGAAACGCAGGGAGAATTCTTATTAAGCAATATCCAATACTACAGTGCCAACACCAATTTACAACCCTTAGAATCATACGAAAGTCCATGGTGCATAGCATTTCTGTGATATTTTAAGATGCCAAAAACCCCCCTTCTCCACTCTGAATTTTCAGTGTCCTGGCTTCAAACTCCAGCGAATCATTTTAAATTTGGTCGTCGTTGTTTTTTTTTTTTTCGTTGTTGGCACTGTAATGTCCCCGATGGCACCCCGGTCATACAACCTCCCTGTATGGTCAACAACAACACTGGCACCTCCGATCGTGCGGCCACCTTCCCGTGTTGTCAACACCCCTCCACCGTACGGCGGACCACTGACGACGGAGCGGCTGCGTGGTTGTGCGGCTGCGCGTCTTAGTCTTTGCGTGCATTTTTGTGTTTTGGCCTTTCCACACGACGATGGTTACCACTGCCGGTGGTGTCCACTGTACGGTGGTCCCACCGTCGGTGTTACCACTGCAGGGTGGTCACCGTCGGCGTCACCACCGCTGGTGGCCCACCGTTGGTGGTCCACCGTACGGTGGTCACCGTCGGTGTCACCACCGCTGGTGGTCCCACCATACGGTGTTTCCACCGTGGCGCTTTTGTTTTCTTGTCTTTTACTTTTTCTTTTTTATTTTTTTTTATTTTTTTATATATAACTTTTTTAATAACCTTTTTTTCCAGCCGTACGGTCAACTGCCGTAAGGATCTGTACGGCCATACGGTACTCTTCTTTTTTTTTTTTTTTGATATTCTAATTTAGTTGTCTAGAGAGTCTTCGGCTCGGGTCCCCTGTCTTTGGGATCGCCCTTCATCCTTCTCGGTTTGCCTTGCCTGAGAGTCTCCCGTTTTGGTCCTGTGCTTGGCGAGTCGCCTGCCCGACCTCTCGGGTCCCCTTCCATCCTCTCGGGTCCCCCTCCGGACTCCCGGGTGTCCTTCCGGCCTCTCGGGTCCCCTGCGCGCTTCTCGTGGTAGGGTTTCAATTTGAACCTATTGGTGGCAAGTTTATTTTCCATGGCCATCCAAAGACCTGGAACCACAAATTCTACAGGGACCATGGTCTCCTTCTCATACATAAGAAGAAGAAGAACAATAAAGATTTTGAAGGCTGCGGCCTTCCACACAGGGTTCCAATCGTTGTCGACACAATTGTTCTTCGGATTATCTACATCACCGAGGTTTGGGGCATCTCCCTTCCAATATTCTATGTATTCTGGCAGGTACACCTCCTCTGTTACTTGCTCTGGTTCCTCTACTTCGAGCCTGTAGCTCTGGAACATTTCATAATCCTCCATCTGCCAATGGAAGAGTCCGTTCAATGACCCTGTCTCATCCTCGGAGCACTCTCCTAGTTCGAGAATCCCTTCGTCGTTGGGCTCCCTGCAGCCCCGTCCTTCGTCCCTCGAGTCGCCTTTTCCTTCATCCTCCGATTCCGAAGATGATGCCAGTTCTTCGTCAACAACCTGGGTCCTCAGATCAATGGTGTACTTCCACCCCCCTTTCTCCATAGAAAGGGTGTTCTTTTTCCAGTCGTGGACCAGCCACCCTCTGCCTAAGTTGCCTCAGCCTCCGTCTCCGTTCTACTTGCTGCTCCAGAATCAAGGCCCTCTGCGCAGCCTCCCACTCGTCCGTTTGTGCTTTCTTATTTCTGTCTTTATTTAATATATTTAGCATAAATCACCTCCGTACATAGCAAGCACACACCATGTACACAATTCTTTTATTTTTTATTTTTCCCTTCCGACCACAATTTATATCAACATTGTGTCGGGATTATTACAGGGTTCAATTTCCCCTTCGCCTCTTGTCCCGTGTGTGCGTCGTCGGTCTCTGGGTTCATCTCATCGACGGGTAGGCCCATCATGTCCGTGCGCCATCCACGTCTTCCGTTCCCGAGTACGTCTAGGCAACGACGCCAAATGTTTGCCCTCTCGGGTGAATACTTAAAGCATAAAGTACGTAATGCAGAACAATGCCATAGATATCAGACAAGTATTAGATATGTTATTCTATTCATAATTCCTTGTTGTTCTCCACATGTTACATTCGGAAGTATATAAAGATGCCGAGGGGGTGCAAGCGCCAACCGTCGCATCGCAACTGCCACCCCTCGGTTACCAACTAACCAACACAATTACAACTTAATTAACTAGTTTTATTTCCGTGTACAATATTGCCGCCAACAGTGGATCCAAGAGCCACGAGCCTCCTTCTCAAGGTGGGCGAAGTTGTATCGCTGCGATTTCAAATGGGAGATAGGAGACACCATAACCCTTCTCAGCAGGATGATGGGCCTCGAGTATTCTAATATCTTTGGGCCATGGATGTATCAGTTTATCATGTTCATAACTCATCACATTTCATGGGGAGTCATCAACGATGTCTTGTGTGAACAACTTGCAGTAGTCCCTACCACCATGACTTTCTTCATGAACTCATATTTGGTATACTTGGCAGCATCACTTAGACACTTTCTAGGTCTTTCTACCAAGGGTGATCGCTCACTTATACCAGTTTGGGAATATTATGACCAATTGCTGTTGAGACCCAACAAACTGCATTTCAGAAGAGTCCAAGATGCATTCTTCGGATATTTCATGTGTCAATTTGACAGAACTCCGAGGAACAAAAGAGTATCAGATGAGGCATGAGAAAGGGTGTGCGAATATGGATGTTTGTTTCTACAGTTTCCCACCTTCACCTATATGAGAATTGGATGCTACGGTGGTCAGCCATATATGCTTCCTGGATACCCGACTGACAAGATCATTCTTATGGAGTTGGGAAGACAGATCATGGCTGTCCACACTTTTCAGTCTGCTAGACACAAGGTTGGAATGGGGATCTCTACCACAAATCCATTGAAAATTGGCCGGTATTCCCTTGTCACATTTGTAAAAGCTAAGGCCATGGAAACTGAAATGCAGGAAATCAAGCTCAAAAGGTTTAAACCTTGAGCTGATTTTGATTACAGGGGTATGCAGGAGAAGATCAAGAAATCTTTTGTGCACGTGCATCGCATTGAAGACATCTGGGTAGATCTCTGCACAAAAGCCGAAGTTCTGAAGATGGATTACTGCAGGCTCATTGTTGAGCAAATTCTTGATTTGAACTTGGTGGATATCCCACAAGGGATGATTGATGATGGGCACATACTTGATCCTAAATACATTTTGCGGAGGGTTGAGGAAGCTCCACTTCCTTTGATCCAATGGTCACACAAACAATGCATATCCATCCTTGAGAGATTTCAGCCTATCTTGGCTAACACTAACGCATGGTTGAAAAATAATGTTGTTAGACTTATTAAAGTCAAGGTTGGAAAAGAACATGATTCTACGGGGCCTCTTGGACGTAAGTTTGAGATTCTGTAATGTCCCCATTTTGCGAGCATCGGAGTTTGTAAGAATTAGCCTATCATTTGACCCTCGTAGGCTAATAATTATTGATAGAGGGCCTCGTGTGGCAGTTACTTGGTGATTAGAGACATTACTCTTCAGCTGGATTCAGGTTTTGGCCTTTGCACAGGTTTTTTGACTCAGATTGGCACACTTACTATTTATAGTAAGTTACTATTTTGGGAGAGTCAGGGTTCCTATTAATAGAAAGACACCTGAGCAGAGCTTATTGGCAGTGTCGACCTTGATTGGGCCTTTGCAGCTATTTCTAGACTCAGTTCCACATACTTACTATTTATAGTAAGTCACTATTCAGGGTTTCTATTTTTAGACAGGCATCCAATCACATGGAGAACAGGGAGAGTCGACTCCTGGCTCAGACGGTTTAGCAATCAGACAAGTACATCAAGAGATATTAAAGTTTAAGTGACTTAAGTGATTTATTTAATATTTTAATATTATTATAAAGTTCTAAAGTAACTTTATAATAATAAAGTCACTTTAATATAATAAAGTGCGTTAAGTGAATAATTTAATGTGGGAATAAATCTTTTATCCCACATTGGCCAGGAAGGTGTTTGAGCTCTCTTAAGGAAAGAATAAAAGGAAAGGCAAGAGTTCATTCTCGGCATCCAGTTGATGAATAGTATTTTGATTGATTTTTATTGTGGAGCCTAGGGCTTTCGCAATTTTCTTCTTTGATCATAGGAAACGAAAACTTCCTATTGATAGCAATTTTGAAGGTGTGAAATAACATCTGAATTATTGCAGTTGTGGGAAAGAATACTTCAGTTCTTTCATTTGTGCAAATTGGTGAAGTTTTCTACAAGGGTTTGAAGTTTATTGTTGAAGAACATTTATAGTTGGTTGTGAATCATCCTTCTTGGGCACATGGAGTTATATCATTCTTGTTGGGAGAGATTATCAACAAGTTATTCAAGGTTTTAAGAGCAGATTGCAAGTTATTTCATCCACTGCTACAGTGCGCTACAGTGCCGTGAACAGTGCGCATGAACAGTAACTCGTGAATAGTGAAACGCTACAGTGATACGTGAATAGTAAAATCGCTACAGTATATTGCATCTTAGTTGAGTCTACTCAAGGGTTCTTCAAGGGTTTTAATTGCTGCTCATTTCCAGATTAGTTGCTGCTGTCATGACATTGAAATTTGAGCAGAATTTATAATTGTTGGAGGCCGTACTATAGCAGCAGCAGCCACACATGTTGCTTCACAATTTACACGGTATTTGAGTTGCTACATTACCCACAACGTAGGTGCTTCATTGGATCAGGTTCTCTTGCATTTAATTTCAGTATTTAATAGACATTCGAAGTTGGTTGTATGCTGGCATTGTACTCAGACCTGGGTATTTTGTTTCATATCATATTCAGCTGTTAGCCAAGAGTCTTGGCCCTTTCATATCTGTGGTAATTGGGACATCAATAAAAAGGAGTTGCATATGATATATTTGTAGTATTTATTTCAGTTTGCAAGATAACTGTTTGTCTTAATGTCCCTAGCTGAAAGTCAACATTTCATAATAGGAATTGCATGGCAAATGTTCGATAAAATGCTTATGGCTGTAGCTCTCATTTCCATACTCTAGTTTGCAGCATATGTTATTTGCACTTTCTTTATTCCTTGGTGAAACATCATTGAAAACTCAAGCAAAACCCAAACACTGAAAACATTGAAAAATCAAACAAAGGCAGAAAATTGTGGTTGGTTAGAGTCCACCAGGTGTGGGTTCTTACAGTGGTATCAGAGCGGTTTCCTGCCAACCTGTTGGGTGATGGTTGCATTCAATTGGTGGGAAAATCATCCGTGTACAAATCAGTTTTGATTTGGTTTTCAGTTGGGTAGTGAAAATGGGCTACATGACAACATTGTTTAGCGATAAACAGGCACTGAAAGAACTTGAACAATCACAATACAAGCTCAGCCGAGAGTTGTTGCGTTCAGAGCAAACGCTTTCAAAGTTTGGGTTGCCTAAAAGATTCAATTCACTTCCTACCAGCAAAGGTCCAACACCACAAAACAAAGAAGGAGAAGTGATTAGCATGTTTAAGGAGTATAGCACTCTTCCTCAAAAAATTAAGAAGGAACTTCCTTTCATGAGTTACATGGATTTGCACCCGAGTCTTTGCCATAAGACAGAGTTTGCAAGGAAGAAATATCACACTATAGCTCATGAATTGTTTACACATGAAATGGATAAAGAATCTACACATAAGGATGATACAACTCTTCATCAAAATGATTTGGTATCTTCAAATTCCTATGAAGTATGCAGAAATTTATATGATGAATTTGATAGACATGCTGATTTGATTCAAGAAGACACTAGCACAGCTTTGGGTAATGATTTATCTACATCATCCTTGCAAGAGGTGACTCAAGAAGTTTCTAATATAGAGGCTACTTCTGATTTTCATGACAGCGATGATGAAACTTTGCATGAGCATGAGACAGCAGTGTTTTCACATGTGCAAAATGATCCTATTGAATTGTCACATGAAAGTACTCAGAAATTGGGTACTAATGATGCATTGTATGTGGAGGATTCATGTCATGGTGAGTCTGATTTTCCAGATCAAACCTTTGAAAACAAGCTAGAAGATTCATATGTTGATACGGAATCCCAAGATCATGCTTTGGATGGGTATGCAGTTACTTTGAGAGTGGAGGTGTGTGAAGATATTGTCATACCAGCAACTTCTACCTTATCAGTTGAGCCATCCTTTGAGGTACAAAGCAGCAGTACCTTAGATGTTGAGGTGTGCATGGATGAAAGCACACATGATGCTGCTTATCATGTAGTGAGTGATGATGAATCAGCCTCATATCATAGTGCATATTGTGAACCGGAAAACTTGTATGGGGGTCATAAGCTACAGAATCCTCATCATTTGGTTGGGCAACTAAAAGTGAATGACAATATGATTGCCACAACCATTGAGCATTTTGATGTTGCTCGTCAGATGTTGGCTACCTATGGTTGGAGTACTCCTTTGACAGATGAGCATGGTGATAGTGGTTTTTCCCTTGCAGAGATACATGCACTTCGAGAAGCAATTGGAATGATGAAACAAAATTACCTAAAACTACTTGCGGACAGGGATTTTCTTCTCGAGTGGGATTGCATTTATTATGATGCATTGAAGGGAAAGGAGGAGCAGGTCGATGAGCTCACTCATGAGCTTGAGGTGACTATGGACTCATTGCAGAGTGCCGAGTTGGCTCTTCAAGAGTCACAGTTACAGATTGAGAAGCTTACCGAGGAATTGAGTTTGGCACAGTCTCCACCAACTGCAGATATAGTACAGTTATATACAGAGGCAGTTGATGAGGATTTTATATCCACTGGTTGTAGTGAGGATGTGGTTACATCTATCACAGATATAGGTACGAAAGTTTCAGCTGGGATGAGTACCTTGGTTGAGAGCAGTAGAGAACCACTAGTTGCATCAAGTTCTCCTGAGGTCGGTACTGTGACAGTTGATGCAGGACAGTTTACTGGTAGCTCTTGTGTCACAATGGTGGATTCTCTTGAGAGTTGTGTGGTAGTACACAACGCTACTCCGTCCTCACAGGGCATTTGCAGAGTGTCATCTAGTTGGGAGTATGGCTCCCATGTTGATTTGTTTCCATCTCCTGGAAGCAAATCTGTCACTTCATCCCATGCAGCTGATTTTGGATGCCAGCTTGTTGTTTTTCAGAATCAAAGGGATCAGCTGCTCGATTCAAGTGTTGTTAGTGATGAGCCATTGACAGAGGTTGGAGCATTTTACCGCGACTACACAGTGAGGAGTGCTCATCATTTTTCTTTTGATCCACACACAGAGGACTTGATGATGCATCCATGTGGATTGGCTCCGAGATGCCATCCTTTGTGGGATGGGTATTCATCATCTTCTGCAAATGGGATTAGCAGTTGCGAGCGCCCGACTCAACAGTTTATGGGGGATTACTTGCAGGGACAGCTGTCAGTTATATATCATGCTGATATGTATCCAACAGGGTTTGCTACTTCTATGTCACAAAGTTTTCTTATGGGTACATGGTTACAGGATGACTATGGTGTCAGTGGGCATGATGGTTTGGTTAGTTATCACATCCATGGGAGTTTAGCGAGAGCTGTAGAGAGATATTGTGTTATAGACGCTTCCAGATATTTTTATCTCTATATGGCGAATGGATGTGGGGTTCAGTTGTTTTGGGATCCAGGAGGCGACAGGTTTGGCACAGTGTATTGGATGGGTCCCATTGGTTTGCTTCACCGCTTTTGGCATGGTGAAGTTGAGATCAGAGTAGCGCAGAGGAAGTCAGAGGGTATTAGGCTTGGCAGACTTCCATTCCGGGTTTGCGATCCAGGGATATTGTGCGCAACTATGTTTATGTTGGTACTACAGGAGTCGGTTAAGGATGTGTGGGACATTTCACAATTCTCCTTTTGGGCCTCCCGAGGATTGGAGTTTCTTTGCAATGGAGATTGCTTGGGGACAAGCAATTTCAGGGAGGGTGGACTGTAATGTCCCCATTTTGCGAGCATCGGAGTTTGTAAGAATTAGCCTATCATTTGACCCTCGTAGGCTAATAATTATTGATAGAGGGCCTCGTGTGGCAGTTACTTGGTGATTAGAGACATTACTCTTCAGCTGGATTCAGGTTTTGGCCTTTGCACAGGTTTTTTGACTCAGATTGGCACACTTACTATTTATAGTAAGTTACTATTCTGGGAGAGTCAGGGTTCCTATTAATAGAAAGACACCTGAGCAGAGCTTATTGGCAGTGTCGACCTTGATTGGGCCTTTGCAGCTATTTCTAGACTCAGTTCCACATACTTACTATTTATAGTAAGTCACTATTCAGGGTTTCTATTTTTAGACAGGCATCCAATCACATGGAGAACAGGGAGAGTCGACTCCTGGCTCAGACGGTTTAGCAATCAGACAAGTACATCAAGAGATATTAAAGTTTAAGTGACTTAAGTGATTTATTTAATATTTTAATATTACTATAGAGTTCTAAAGTAACTTTATAATAATAAAGTCACTTTAATATAATAAAGTGCGTTAAGTGAATAATTTAATGTGGGAATAAATCTTTTATCCCACATTGGCCAGGAAGGTGTTTGAGCTCTCTTAAGGAAAGAATAAAAGGAAAGGCAAGAGTTCATTCTCGGCATCCAGTTGATGAATAGTATTTTGATTGATTTTTATTGTGGAGCCTAGGGCTTTCGCAATTTTCTTCTTTGATCATAGGAAACGAAAACTTCCTATTGATAGCAATTTTGAAGGTGTGAAATAACATCTGAATTATTACAGTTGTGGGAAAGAATATTTCAGTTCTTTCATTTGTGCAAATTGGTGAAGTTTTCTACAAGGGTTTGAAGTTTATTGTTGAAGAACATTTATAGTTGGTTGTGAATCATCCTTCTTGGGCACATGGAGTTATATCATTCTTGTTGGGAGAGATTATCAACAAGTTATTCAAGGTTTTAAGAGTAGATTGCAAGTTATTTCATCCACTGCTACAGTGCGCTACAGTGCCGTGAACAGTGCGCATGAACAGTAACTCGTGAATAGTGAAACGCTACAGTGATACGTGAATAGTAAAATCGCTACAGTATATTGCATCTTAGTTGAGTCTACTCAAGGGTTCTTCAAGGGTTTTAATTGCTGCTCATTTCCAGATTAGTTGCTGCTGTCATGACATTGAAATTTGAGCAGAATTTATAATTGTTGGAGGCCGTACTATAGCAGCAGCAGCCACACATGTTGCTTCACAATTTACACGGTATTTGAGTTGCTACATTACCCACAACGTAGGCGCTTCATTGGATCAGGTTCTCTTGCATTTAATTTCAGTATTTAATAGACATTCGAAGTTGGTTGTATGCTGGCATTGTACTCAGACCTGGGTATTTTGTTTCATATCATATTCAGCTGTCAGCCAAGAGTCTTGGCCCTTTCATATCTGTGGTAATTGGGACATCAATAAAAAGGAGTTGCATATGATATATTTGTAGTATTTATTTCAGTTTGCAAGATAACTGTTTGTCTTAATGTCCCTAGCTGAAAGTCAACATTTCATAATAGGAATTGCATGGCAAATGTTCGATAAAATGCTTATGGCTGTAGCTCTCATTTCCATACTCTAGTTTGCAGCATATGTTATTTGCACTTTCTTTATTCCTTGGTGAAACATCATTGAAAACTCAAGCAAAACCCAAACACTGAAAACATTGAAAAATCAAACAAAGGCAGAAAATTGTGGTTGGTTAGAGTCCACCAGGTGTGGGTTCTTACAGATTTAGGTTGACAACAAGGAAGGTGCATCATCTTCAGGCTCAAGGATCAAGTTGCAA
Source organism: Cryptomeria japonica (assembly GCF_030272615.1). Lineage (NCBI taxonomy): Eukaryota > Viridiplantae > Streptophyta > Pinopsida > Cupressales > Cupressaceae > Cryptomeria > Cryptomeria japonica. The sequence goes on from NC_081412.1 coordinate 657,578,953, forward strand.
GTAAGTTGGGCAGTAGTGCTTCCTCCCGAGGAGACGACAGTTCGTGGGAAGGAAAAATCACAATTTCATGTTCAGGTGATCGATCTGGATAATCCAGAAGAAGGGCAGCAATCTGATGATGCTCCTAAGTCTCTAGTTTCAGACTCGCCTCATGAGATCATTCCTCCAGTTTCCATTGAGATGCCTCTTTCTCCTCCTAATTCGCTTGTGGATGAATCTCCTCAGAATGCTATTCCCATTTCAGCATACGAGCCATCTCCTGATCATCAACAAGAGTCTGTGTTGGAAATTCCTAAGGATATTCTTACTTGCATCTAGTTATCAGAAATTGATACTTCCACTTCTGATTTTGAAGAATTTATGAGGCAATCTGCCTGCCCGTTGGTAACTGAGCAAAACGTGGTCGCTGTCCAAACAAATATTCCTCCCAGGATGACCATGGTGATTCAAACAAAAACTGCTTCTCCTTTGCCTACAACTGCTACTGAAGGGGAGTTGATGACTTTGCCTCCATGGCTTAGTTCTTTTACTCCAAAAAGGAAAAAGCAAGAAATCTCACCTGATGCCTTCGACTATCAGCAACTGAAACGGTCCAGATCCAAAGTTGCTAAGAAGGCCAAGACTATCTCCAGAGTAACTGTTGACAACAACAAGATGAAGGTAGCTGAAATTGTGGAACCTATTGCAGATAAGCCACTTAAAGAAATGTCAGCTGCTGATTATAAGGTTACAAGGATAGAGTTGGGCAAACAAACGCATGAGGTCATTAAACATGATGCTCAGTTTTCTGTAGCTTTGCTGGTACAAAGGTGTGATGAACTTCTAGCAAAGAAAGACAAGCTAGAAGAGGAAAACCGACAACTTATGGCAGCCGTTCATAAAATCACAAAACTTGCTGCTGAAGGGAGTAAATCCATAGGTTCTTCTAGTTCTCAAGAATCAATTCGTGGAGTGGAAAGCGCTGCTCAGAAGGTACAAGCACTGGATTCCTGGGTTGATCAGCTTCATGATCTATGTGCACAGGTAATGAAAGACATTTTTCAGATGATGTCTAAGTTAGAGACCATTGAGGAGAAACTGGATCAGACTTCTAATACTTTCAAAAAGAATCTGGAAAGTGTTGAAGAAAGTTTGACAATCTGGCGTACCATGCCCCAACAACAGCTGAGTGTTTTGCAGGAGCGTGCCATCATCTCTTCCAGGATCATGTACTTGGAATTTGAAGAGCTCCTGGAAAACAAGGCCCTTGTTCTTAAATCCCTCATTGAGGAGATCGGTGATGCAAAGAGATTCCGGGGTGAAATTTTCCGAGATATTGTCTCACATTGTGAAAGAGCCTCTTGCAACATAGTAAGTTAGGATGGAGAGCTGATTCCAGAAGAAGAAGTTCTTTTTGATTTACAGATGAGGATTCATAAAGAATGGAGGAGCGAACAATTCTCGGCCGCTTCAATTCAGATATTGATGAAATACCAAGCCTTTTTGCATGAAATCCAGTCTATCCTGGATAAAAACAACTCTGCGCTCCTCCGGTGTCATGACACTATTGTGAAGACCATGGTTGTTGCCAAGAACACCCATGAACCGAATCCCGAGGAACTACAAACGAGCATCCAAAAATTTAAAGGATTCGTGTCTTCACGTAATGCAACTTAAGTGTTTTTCAACACTTATTTGTATTTTTCCACCTTTGTAATCTTTAGTTGTAATTTTGTTTTGACAAGTTACATGTAAAAGTATTTTTTTGTAAAATGCAAGTTACACATTACTTGCACTTTTGTAATTACATGTAAGACAAGTACAAGTTGTGTCCAATTAGGACTGTAGTTGGATTAAGTCTTAGCTAGTTATTGAATAAGTTTTGGTGGTTGAGAGAATCTCTCAAGTTAGTTAGGATCCTCCCACCTTTTTCTCAAGGCTCCTCTTCTATAAATACTTGAGGGGTCTATCGTAATTTTGATCTTTTGGAAAGCAAGCAAAAACTCTACCAAATTTACAGCAAAGAAGTCTTTGAGCTTTCATGTGTAAATCCACGAATTGAAAGGAATAGAAGGAAATTGCTCAAGCTTTGAGTCTTTGTGCTACATTCTTGAGTTAGTTTTCTATATTATTTTTCTTGCAAGTGTTCCTAAAGAGCGTAATCACATCTGATTTGTAGTCTTTGTGCTGTAAGTAGTTGAGTTTAATACAGATTCAAATAAATATTTTGTTGAGAGAAGCTGCAAGTCTTTGTGCTTTCACTTGTTGTTAGGAGAATTTAGGAATAGATTTTGTGGGAAATAGCTGTGAGTCTTTGAGCTTACACTACTTCTCATTGTTTTAAAGAAGAAAAGATTAATGTTTTTCAGTCTTTGAGCTGTCATAACTTGTTCTTTATAGCATTAGTGTAGGAAAGGGTAGATAGGACTTCACATAATCAAGTCTTTGAGCTTGATATTGCTATCCCGTCCCGAAGGAAGTGACGGAAGTCTTTGCGCTTTCAGGAAACTTCATTTTCTTTCTCTCATGTCATTTGAAAGTAGTTACTATTGTTTTTATCCGATTGCTATCCTTTTCTGTGAAGAGAAAAGGATATTGTCTTTCTTGAAAGAAGAAGAAAGATTGCTGTCCCATCTTATTTTATTTTCAAAGTTGTAGTTAGATAGGGGGAGCCTTCCCTTAATTAGGAGAGTTTTACTCACGTGCTGTGGTTGCAACCACAATTTTGTATATTTCCCCAAGTGTACAAAATTTTCAACCAACAAACATTAGGCTTCATCTTTCATCAACACTAAGATCTTCCATTCATCTAACACTTCTAAACTATTAGAAGTAGAGACCACTCAACAAATTGAAATAGCACACAAAATCCACCATCTCTTCAATGAAAACGGTATGTTTATTACAACAAGCCTTGGCAACATTCTCCTTTCCTCCTACTCTACAACTACTTCTAATTGTTTCTATTGCTATCTATTAAATGACTATTAACCCTTGCAAATGAGAGAATTGAGCCTTAAATAGAAGTCCCATTTACAATGAATGGCTTTGTTGATTCAAGATCAATGGTCGAGATTACATGATGAAACCCTAATTAGGGTTAGTTACAACTACCTTTGACCAATGAGAAAATTCAAAATTTCAATGTTTAGGACACATGTCCTTTCTTTGAATGTGAACCAATGAGAAAATAGGTTAGGTACATCGAACTTTGTGCCTCTACATATGTAGTTGTCCTCATAGGATGACTTAGGTTCATTGAACTTGGACACTCTGACTTGGAATAACTTGATTGGTTAGTGATGACTAGGCACCGCAGCAACATGCTCATCTTGTAGATCATCACAAGGAGGTCCCTATGTTTGAGCAATATCTCTTGATACTCAACACATCCAAGCTTGATGCGATGTGATGGATCATATTCCCAAATTGCACCATCTTTGGATGATTGAGTTCTTAACTTTGCTTAACTCCTCTAAAACTATCTCTCCTTGATCATGTTTGCATTTTCATTTCCATATTGGGGAATGTTCTTTGTATGATGTATTTCACTTGGAACCTTGGATTGATCCTTGGACGCATTGACTCCTCCCTTGGACATTCTTCATAATGTTTGGAATTTCCTCGTGATGCTTTGGATTTCATCTTCATGTTAGGGAATCCACTTTGTTCTCCCCTTGATGATGTTTGATCACCTTCAACTCTGGAATATTGAATTACTTCCTTCTTCAAGCATTCTTCATGATGTTTGGAATTCCTTGTGATGCTTTGCATTTATCTTGGACATCTTGACTGCTTCCTCTTGATAGTATTTGATCTTGAAGTGTGGAACACGACCCTTGATATGATTAAACTCCATGTATGTTGAACTTGGGATCTTGGATTTCCGAAGGAAATTCAAGATTGTGGTAATTGTACCCTCCTTATGTTTATCCTTACACTTGTCTTGTTAAGTTGTTCCTTCCTTGATGCATCCTCCATGTGGTTGAGGTTGTGATGATCTTGATGTAGAGAAAATGTGTCGCCTCAACCTTCTTCCATCCTCGCCATGCTTGTAGAGCAATCGGAACTTTAAACCCTTGGTTCCCTTGGAATGGTCTTGGAATTGCATTGCATTGTGGCCTTCTTCCATTTGCTTCTTCACCAGTCATCCTTGAGGGTGTTTATTTTTCATTTCATCCTTCAAACTCGATTCCTTCACTTGTGTTTGTCTTTGTTGATTGTGGTGATTGTACCCTCCTTATGTTTATCCTTACGCTTGTCTTGTTAAGTTGTTCCTTACTTGATGCTTCCTCCATGTGGTTGAGGTTGTGACGATCTTGATGTAGAGCAAATGTGTCGCCTCAACCTTCTTCCATCCTCGCCATGCTTGTAGAGCAATCAGAACTTTAAACCCTTGGTTCCCTTGGAATGGTCTTGGAATTGCATTGCATTGTGGCCTTTTTCCATTTGCTTCTTCACCAGTCATCCTTAAGGGTGTTGATTTTTCATTTCATCCTTTGAACTCGATTCCTTCACTTGTGTTTGTCTTTGTGATTGCACTTTCTTCATTTTGTCACAAATTTGCCTTTCCTTGAGATTGTGGTGATGTTGACTCGCCTCCTTGTGTAGCCTCCTTCATGTTTTACTTTTTCTTTCATCCAAATCTTCCATGCGCCTCACTGCTGGCCTCAAACTTTGATCTTTTCATGGAGTAAAGATACCCCTCATGTCTTGAAAGCCCTGCCCAGCTGGATCCTTCATCTCCCTTCAACTTGAATGTATAGATCTTGAACTGCTTTGTCTCAAACCTGAAAGACAACGAAATTTTGTATCAAATGTGAGATAAACACCTAACAAATCAGGTCCTCTAAAACCCCTTCCAGTCTGGAAAAAACATTGAAAAATCAGAAAATGCAAATCTAAAATGGCTCCTTGATATTTTGTCTTGATATCTAATTTCCCTGTGCATGATTTCATCTTCTTCTGCCCCCTCCTTAAGCTGGAAACTCAATTCGCCCAAGGCTGATTTGTAAAACAAAACAGGTCTGCACAAATTTGCCCTAGAAATTCACACAAATCAGGCCTGAGAGACCGTTAAAAATATCTTTACAATCATATGCAAGGAAGTCTCATCAGGTTTGCACCAAATCAGATTGCAAATTTGCCTTAGAAAAAACGAAATTCACTTCCAAATCAAGGCAATCGCTTGAGTTCTGTGACTCAGGTCTGCTATTCCTTGCTTCTCTTTAAAAAAAATCAAACATAATTGATATTTAAATGAGGAGATTTGCTCTGATTTTATTTGCTTCTTTAAACTTCAATCATCCCTACCCTCTTGGGCCGACCTAGACACACTTGATTGTTTGAATTTTGAATTAATAAAATCATCATCTCATGTTGGCTAGGACAGATCAGAAATTTAAACTAGAGCAGCGAATTTTTGAAGGGTTTTAACCTCATTTCCTCTAGATCAGCAGGTCCAAGTTTTCAACCTTTGTCATTCCTTACAGGAATATAAATATAGGGTTAGGCTCCTCCATTTCACACTTCATCCAATTCGCTTATATCTGATTTGAATTTCTTGCTCTGCTGATTAGGATTTGAACAGCCCTAGGTCTGCTTTTAGGTGAATATTCTGCCCTTATTTTCTGCAAATTTCTGCCTAGTCTGCGAATTTCTACTCCTAAATGTGATTTGGATTAGTGCTAAAATGGTTAAATTTGCCTTGTTTAAATATGCTTCTCTCAACTTTCGAATTTTATTCCTCCCTAGCTGGCCGACTTGCATTCTATACTTCAAAAATTTGAATTTAAACTCAACCGACTTGCTCACTTATATTGGATTTTTGACCCCCTTAGAAGGCTAAATATTATTCAAAATGGGGCTGATTTGCATATGACCTATACTAGGGCCTAGGATAGGCAATCTAGGGTGAGCGCTTGATGTTAGTGGGAAAGGGGGGTGAGCGCTAGGACTTGATGTGGAAGTGAAAAATATTAAGCACTTGCTTCCCGTTGAGGTAGAAGTAAATTTACCTCTCAACACTTCCCTCTGTTTGAGATGGAAATGAAATTGTCAAAATCACTTGCATCTATTTGAGGTGGAAATGAAATTGCCTAGGATTGATTCCCTTCATTTATGTTGGAAGTGAAATTTCCTAAAATTGCTTCCTCACATATAAGGTAGAAATTCAATGACAAAGATGATTTTTGAGCTTGAAATTACCTTGGAAAAAATTATTAAATAGAAATTGAAAATTTCATAAAAAATTTCACAATTTAATTTTTGAATTTGCATTCACAAGGAAATTTATTTAAAATTTTTCAAGGAAATTTTTTACAAAATTTTCATTATTTCCTTCCTGTCACAAGGAATTTTCCTTGTCCATGCCAAATTTCAACTCTTCCGACCTTGGCAAGGAATTTTCCTTGTCCACGCCAAATTTCAACTCTTCCACACTCATCACTCAAAAAATCAAATTCGCAAGCAATTGACCTGACAGCAACTTAAAACAACATTTTTTGTAATTTGTTTAGCAACTTGACAAGATTTTGCAACTTTCACACCCCTTAGCAATTAAACCTCAACTCTCAATTTGTTCATGGATTTTGGACTTGAAACTCAAATTCCTTACTTGACAATACACTCTAAGGTTAAGACATTACACCCCTAAGACATTCCGAAAATCAGTCAACATACCCAATCTAGATCAACAAGACAAAATGCTTCTCACGAGCAAAAGGTTAAAAACTATGACTATTGCCAAGCTAAAGATGGCTAAACAAAAAAAACTATGCTAGAAAGCGAAAAAGTGGGGGTCCCCATTTTAGATGGGGCGATGTGTGAAAACATCACAATGGATACTCCTTGTGATGTAATTAGCTTCTGCTGTGTAATTCTGATATTATCTCCATTTTAAATGGGGCAATGTGTGAAAATGTCACTATGGATACTCCTTGTGATGTAATTAGCTTCTGCTGCGTAATTCTGATATTATCTGAAGTTGCAAATTTGAACTAGGACATTTTTTTGTCAATAGCTCTCAACAACATAATCAGGAGTTGGAATTTGGCAAGGTTTGTAATTTAGAATAAGTTGTCACTCATTCTCAAAGTGGAAGGACTGAAATTCATTAATCTGAAAATTGATTTGCAAAGGACCTTTTTGGTTGACCTAACATTTGTTGGCGGCAATATTGTACACGGAAATAAAACTAGTTAATTAAGTTGTAATTGTGTTGGTTAGTTGGCAACTGAGGGGTGGCAGTTGCGGTGTGACGGTTGGCGCTCGCACCCCCTCGGCATCTTTATATACTTCCGAATGTAACTTGTGGACAACAACGACGACTATGAATGGAATAACATATGTGATACTTGTCTGATATCTATGGCATTGTTCTGCATTATGTACTTTATGCTTTAAGTATTTGGAATAACATATGTGATACTTGTCTGATATCTATGGCATTGTTCTGCATTATGTACTTTATGCTTTAAGTATTCACCCGAGAGGGCAAACAACATTTGCACAATATCATGGACATCTCTTTGTGTTAAAGCAAAGGCGATCATAACACATATTAAGATGAGGATTAGAAGCATGAGACACATCTATGGTGTTAAATGCAATGTTCATTTTCTAAAATGAATTTATATATTTTTGGTTTATTTTCATTAATTTCCCATTTTGTTTCAATCATAAAGTTTCCAAAATTCTTCTGTTTCATATGTACGGTATTGGATTTTGGCCTTGAAAAAATAAGAAGAAAGGTTGTCTTCATGTTTTTTAGACCATGACTTGGGAGTTTATGTTGCATGTGTTCTTATTGCAAGTGAAGATTTCTAAGTTCAGAATTTTAAAAGTATAATATTTTCTTTGTAGGACTCAAGTCCTGATCTATCCCAATCCCAAAATGAGATCTGTCTTAGATTTAGTATCTTGCAAACACCAATAAGTTGTGAGGATCCATGCAAGAGACTGAAGGCAACATTGAGGGAATATTTATTAGAATCTAACCAATGCTGTTGATGAAATAGGTATTGTCAGTAGTTTGCAATCTAGAAAGTTTTATATTTCTTAGCTTTCATTTTTTGCATGCAAATTTTTGTTGGGTCACCAACTATGGAGAATCCCTAGCAATTTTGGAGTGAGTTGTTTGTCTCGTCTGATTTTAATGTTAAATATTTCAGAGAATTGTTTATGCAGTTAGTTCACACTGCACATTTATTTGATTTTGAAGTGTTTCAGATTTTCCTTTGAATTTGGATAATTGCTAAGTATTTGTTTTTACTGGCAGTGGTCGATGCCTCTAGGCCTAATGCTCAGATAGATGAGCTTATTCATTTTGATACCACACATGTTGCAATAGCATCTGAGGTGCAAAATTTCTCATGGGAAATCGTTCATGGTAGTACATATATATATTGAGACTGGATAGTAATCTTCAAATGGAGCCGTCTTTTTTTCAAAAAAATGAAAGCTTGGCAGGCATATCATGAGTACTAAGGACAATGGAAATGGGTTTTGTGTAATGTCCCCTTTTGGGATGTGATGTATTCAGTCCTGAGATAATCATTCCAACTTAATATGATAATTGTAATATATTAATAAATATAATTTTATCAAAAACTGAGTACATTCTATTATAATATTTAACTAAAAATAAATCTGGGAATAGCTCGGGATATAGAACTTATCTTGAATTAGACAATGGGGAATATGCCACACACTTATTTAGGTTCGCTATGACTGAAGTGTTATTTCTGATTCAATCCCTTAATATATTAAATGTAAGGTATGACACTGCCAGCACTCACTACAATATTGCTGTTTCAGATATTATAATTTAGTACATGCAATGTCTAAATTGGTAATATTGCTAAAAGAGAGATGTTTGCTATTTCAGATGGAGAATTATAATCTTGCAACAATCTGATGCTGTTTCTGATGTATATGATCTGCACAATGTGCACATGCAACAATGGGGTGCCCAAAGGCAATGCTCATATAAGAGCAGATCTGGAAGGATACAAAGAAGAATTAAAATACCAAAATCCGATGATTGCTGAAGTGAGATTGAACTTCCCCTTATATCCCCAAAATCAAAAGGGTGGCAGCCTGTGGAGTTGATAAGTCACCTCTCTTCCAAATCAAATCCCTTCATACAATCATTTGTTGTTGATTAGACCTCATTGCTTAATCACTGCCTTTATAATCCTTTCATATGCAATGTCTGATTATCATAATCATTGTTCATTAATATCGTGCCTTCCCATAACTCAATTATAATTGCTGACCATAATATATCGGTTATTATTATGTCCTCTCTAGGTATGCTTGATGATAATTAAGGGATGTTTAAACATTAGTTAATGTTAACTATCTTACTGATTCTTATCGACTCAACCATCATCTACTAAATCGATAATATACGAGTTGCTGTCTTAACTCGAAATCCCCCAATGTTGTCACTTCTTTGAGTGTGACTACCATCACTGCCTTTATTATCACTTTGTGTAACGAATGATTCTCTCAATAAAATCGCAGGACATATAAATGGTATTACATTCTTTTAATAATAAGTCGACTTCACAAATAATGCCTTGTTTCATCAATGAGAGTCAGATTCCTTTTAATCGATGTCTCTATGATAATAGATCACTGCCCCTAATCCTTTTCATAACAATTATTTGTCATTGATTAGATTGCCTTCTTAATCCTCTTCAAGATCGATATCTGATTATCATAAATCACTGTCTATTGTGAGGGGAAAACCTCTCACACCAGCAGTTTAATTATATTTAATTTAGTAATTAACTTTATTTCAGATGATTTAATAATACAGTATTTATGTTATTTTTGCAATAATGCATTATTATAATTTGTTATTTTGTCAATCATATAATATTGTAAAATTTATATTATTATTTGATAAATATGAGATTAAAATATAGTTCGTTCTATTCATTTATTTGGTGTTTTATATATATATATATATATATATATATATATATTGTATTATTATTATTTTTTTAAATTCTATTTTAGAGCGGCATCATTGTGTTTTGATTGTTTAGATGGGGACATCACATTTTGCAGGTCAGTTGTCTAAAAGTGCATTCATTGTGCAGGAGCCTCTCTCTGCTCATTAGTAAATAAATAAAGAGGAGACATAAGTGACCAAATTTAGATGCAAATTGAAAAACTGCATTATTTAAGATGAGCCAATCAATAAGGATGAAGGCATTAGTAGCTTTGGACAACCCTCGATTTCATGTCAAATAGGAACAACCAAGAAGTGACTTGATCAGAATCTTATTCACTTGAAAGTTGAAACTGTTACAAGGGAATTGTTTCAGAAAATTCCATAGGAAATAAATGCAGGTGTATATAGTCAAAAGATTAAATACATGTTATTATGCTAAATGACAAAGGTAGGATAAACCCTTCATTGAAACTTTATGTTACGAAAGCATATCAGTACATACAACAATGGTATAGGCTCATTTAAAATGAGTGCTTGATATTTTTTTTGATGGATCAAACGAACAGAACACTATCATTGCAAGTGCTGATTACTAATTGGAGATAAGACCAAACAATGGTATGACTGAGAGGAATAATGGAGTATTCACCCCTAGATTCTCATCATGAAAGAATCACATAGAAAGTCTTGTCAACTATAGTTGGTTGGAGCTCACTGAAGTGGTAAAGAAGGGGTTCTAACCTTTATGCAAGGTCTTGGTGCATCTTTCACGCCAGGAATTCATGAGAGCATAGAAAATGCGATTTCTTTTGATCATTATAGTCATACTGTACTAACAAGGAGGATTTAGCTTGATTTGCTACCTTATATTGCAATGATCTACATCAATTGAGCTACATTTTAGCCTATATTATTGTCCAACGAGTTCATATGATTTCTAGTATTATAATACCTTCTGATGCAATTGTTTATCACATGGATTGAGATAACCCAGTTGTGTTAATGGAAGATCAGTAAGTTTAGATGGATTGGTCTTTGGTTGTGAGCATTTAACTTCTTGTTGGCTCTCAACTGCTATAGTAATGTTGACATCATGGAAGTGCAAATTTTGAAGTTTATTGTTTGTAGCAATTTTGTGGCGAAACCAATAATTTTTTCTGCAGTTATTTAGACTCTTTTGGTACCATAAATAAGGTCACTGTTATGATTGATGCTTTGACATGCAAAAAAAAAATGAAACTATGGTCTTAAATTGCTTTTATGAATTTTATTTCAGAGTTGGAAGGCAAAACTTCTTACATGTTTGACTGTGTGGAACTTACATATTATCTTTTGACAATGGTTGTAGAACTAGTTGGTTGTTACTTTTGATCACGACTCATAATAGACAAGGTCTTCTAACTAGGCAACAGATTGATAATCACTGTATCAGGCTATGAACAAAGTTTCAAATAAGATTTCCCTAACACCTTTGGGAGCATTATAAGCATAGCCTTTGAGAAGCATTCCTCCCAGCATTGATTGACATTTTGAGTTGGGTAGTTAGAAAGTCATGAAATGCTTTAAAAATAAAGCCCAGCTGTATGCATCCTCTGTATAAAGTCATGGAATGGTTTAAAAATAACCTCTATTCTTCCTCATAACATGATGTTTATAATTGAGTTCTGAAATTGAGACCACATACCTGAACCTAGACTTGTGCTCAATATTTACTCGATGTTCTGTCAATATGATGGTCCTATTTCTGAAGGATTATCTCACCATCAAAATAGCACAAATCTGAGAGCAGTACCAAGTCCTTGTTGGATTCAAATTTGTCATAAACCTTAAGGAAGTGCCTGGGGAGATATCTGATATTTAGAACAACAAATTTAGACCAGATACCAGTAACCTAGTTCAACTCTTGCACCACTGACTGTATCTCCTTTATAACCTTATATTTAGGTTTACCACTTAATTCATTACTTGTATATATTTTAATATAAACCTTATAGAAGATTTTAGATGGTATATAAATTTATAATATATAATGGGAGTCCTTTATTTACTTAAAACAAAAAACTGTATGTTGTTTTTAATCCATTTTTTTTCTCAAAAATATTTTATTTTTGAAGTTTTAACATGTCATTTCTCATTATTTTATGAACATTGCCTGGTATGACTCGAGCATTTTCTAACTGCACTTCTTCTTACTTAGATCTTCAGCTTGATGTCAGGGGCTGCATGGATGTTTATTCTTCTTTAGATAAATACATTCAAGTTGAGAAACTTGAAGGTGACAATCAGTACAAAGTAGAGAACGTTGGCTTCCAGGTCCAAAAAATTCTTGCTGGAAAATGATTTCTTTTAGCTTCTTGACTCAACAAAATTTTTCTTATTCTGATTCTACTATGTCGCCAAATATTTATTTCTGATCTGATTTAGGATTTAAGTCGTTGTACCTCTAAGCATGTTTCTGTAGATTGGACAATAATTTTCTGATGTTTACCTTCCTCTAATCCTGTAGGATGCTCGAAAGGAGACACGTTTTGCTGATTTTCCCCCTATACTACAACTTCATTTAAAACGCTTCGAATATGATAATACCAGAAATTTGTTGGCAAAGGTAACACAAAATTCATGAAATGTTGATTGCCTTGGTGTATGTAGAAGGTCTAGAAGTTGCTTTGGTTCACTTTGTTGTATAAATATAATGTATTATCTGTTTTCACTGTCAGATCAATGATAGGTATGAGTTCCCATTGGAACTTGATCTGGATAAAGATGATGGTCGATATCTTTCATCTGATGCAGATAGAAGTGTGCGGAACCTTTATTCTCTGTATAGGTAAGATATCTATGTACTGCAGGTTTTTATCAAGGCACAATTTGCTTTGCATTCTTGTCGCGCTTAAGTTTTATATAGTTTCTTCAAGTTAACTTTAATTTTGCAATTCTATTGCAGTGTTTTGGTTCACAGTGGAGGAGCCAATGCTGGACATTATTATGCTTTCATCAGACCTCTCTTATCTGAGCGATGGTAATTTATGAGCTTGAAACCCATTTTTGTATTTAGCCAGATTGGTTTCAGCTAGTAGTCTTAAGATCTCATGTAATCATTTCTTCATATGTTTTATCATTAATGTCCCCTCGTTAGCTCTGTCTAGCAGAGACCTGTGTGGCAATGGTGGATAGAGACTCAGTCAGGATATTCAATGTTTGGATTTGGTGTTTCTGGCAGTAGTAGACCAGTTTGGAGCAGTTCCTTGATTTTAGGAGGCAGTTCCTACATTTTAGGAGGCAGTTCCTACTTTTAGGAGGTTGTGACAGCGTCCAAGGTTGGGGTTCCATGAGACCATTTCTTGGTTTCAGTTTCAGGAGATTTGGGTGTGTTTCCTAGTTTCTAGGAGCATCCCTAGATTTTAGGGATGAGACTGCCAGTTGATCCGTGATTTCCGACATCAGTCACAGACATGTGATAGGTTCAGTTTCAGGCTTTTGGTGTGTTTCGAGCTTTCTGTAGCTATTTGGGTTATATTTTTAATATATTTAAATATTTCCTAAGTTAGCGTTTTAATATTTTAAATAAGGCTATGTCTATAGCCATTTCAGAGTAATAAGGGGTTTTTGGCTTCATCTGGCTTCGTATGCCCATGTGTTATAGCTCATTGGAAAGGTCTTGAACTTTTCTAAATGATTTTCACTTGCCAGGGTCCTTTTGGCACTTGGAGTTATTTTATATTGAAAAAGTGGTGTTTTCTCTATACTTGGGTGCCCAATATTGGGAAATATGACTTTATATTAAAGCGCACTTTTCATATATCTTTAGGGTTCAATTTGGAAGGAAAGAGATATAAGGAGAAGGAAACCTAATTTCTCATTATCTTTTACATATTGAAAACCTGTTTGTGTTGTGGGGTAATTAAGCATTAAGGTAAATTGTGTTAGCGTCGACAGTTAACCCGTCGGTTGTCGGCAGTTGGTACTGGGTAACTGACCAGACTCCTTTATGTTGTATCTGTTTGTATCTGTTCCCAGTCTTTGGGCAGGCTATTGTAGTCGAACATATTGCTATCATCGTATGTACTGGCTTACCATGAATCAATAGAACACTTGTGAGTTCCATATATTCTGTGTACTTCTGTCATTTATGCAATGTCTTAACCTGACACCCTATGGGGAAAACATTTGGTGCCGTTGCCTAGACGTACTCGGGAAAGGAAGGAGCGGATGGCGCGCGGACACGATGGGCCTACCCATTGGTGAGATAAACCCAGAGGCCGACGACGTGCAAACAGAGCTCTACAATGGGGAAGACACTACGACAAGGGAATTTTCAATCCTGCTCCAGGTAGCCATCGAGACCTACGTTCGAAGAGAGGCCACGGAGGCTGAAATCCCATCAAGTGCTGTGTGGACAGCACTGGAAGTTAGCTCGACCGTAAATCGATTGATGAACCACCTCCCCCGGTTGCTTGCACAGGCATCACTAGCACAACAAACTCGCCTGGAGGAGATTGCCCGGGAAGAGCGACGCCAACAAATCCTCCAACAGTACGAAGAAAGTAGCCGTTGGGAAGCGGAGCGGGATGGCACGAGGTCAAGAAGGAATTGAACCCTGAATCCCATAGGGATAAAGGAACATTCTATATTCAAATAAAGGTGTAATAATATTGACACAAGTTGTATATGATGAAATGAATTAATAAAGGAGTGTTCTGGTTTTATGTGTTGTTATTTATGGAAATGTATGGGAATTAATGCCCAGCCTATTAAACAAAGATAGAAATAAGAAAGCAGAAACAGACGAGTGGGAGGCCGCACAGAGGGCCTTGATTCTGGAACAACAAGTAGAACGTAGACGGAGGCTGAGGCAACTTGCTGAAGCACGACCTGCCGAGGGGTTGCCCGAAGGGAACCAAGGAGGTGTCACGGAGGGTGCAGAAGCCGAGGGAAATTTCTACGCCTCGCCAGAACATTGTAGGGTGAGAAGCCACAAAGAGTTTCTAGAGGAAACAAGGTTACAGAGGAATCTAGTCGAAGAGACTCGGGATCAGTTCAGAAACTTATCCCTTATGCCACAAAGTGAGGATCACGAAAGGGAGTCAGGAGTGGGCGCGGGTGAGAACGAAGGGGAGGACAACCGTACGGCTGTAGGTGCGACACACGGTAGGCAAAACACCGTACCCCCAGTCACCCACGCAGGACAAATCACCGGCGTCAGAGGGAGTGGTGCAGGGGCACAGACACAACCACAGCCACCTCCGGGGAGACGACCCCCATCGATGGCAGGCAAACAGAAGTTGCCCAAATTCAACAGAGATGGCAACGATGACCTCGTACGACACTGCCGTACATGTGAAACTATTTGGTCCGCCAACAGAGTGACGAAACAGGATGAGTGGGTATAGCAGTTCCCAGCCACATTACACAGAGTTGCCATAGATTGGTACTCCGATGTTGACAAGCAAAAGTGGCCACATGGGCCAATCTACAGAAGGAATTCAAGGAAGAGTTTCGGTTGCTCCGTGATGACAATGAAATCGTAGCCGTGATATACAGTACCAAACAAGGTCCCAAGGAGATAGTACGGGCATACAGTCGGAGGCTGAAAGAATTGCTGGGTAAAATGGAAAGCCAACCCGCAAATGGGTTGAAGAAACGATGGTTCGTTGAAGGGTTGAAATCCTCCCTACGGAAGAAGATGAAAATTGTACCCTTGACGTCATATGACGATGCCTATAATAGGTTGATGGACCTCAAGAGCGAACACAAAACGTCAAAGAAGAAGAAAAGTAATAAATATTCATCCGACGATGATGAAGACTCTGACGAGGAGAGCAGCAGCGGTGGCGAATCGAGCAAAAAGGTGCACGCGCTCCAAAAGGACATGGAACGAATGCTGAAAGAATTCAAAGCCATGAAGGGGAGTACAAGTAAGACTGAAGAAAAAGACGTGTGGTGTACGGATTGTAGGAGTGACGGACACACCAAGGGGTCCTACCCCAAGAAGGCATTCTGCGACATTTGTCAGATTGCTGGACATTCGACAAAGGAATGTCCCTACAATATGAAAACTAGGAGCCAACAAGTTCTCTTCACACAAGAGCAGCCGACCGCCAGAACTTCGCAAACCGCCAACAATAATGCATCATTTGGCGGATACCGGAACAACCGGCGAGGGGGGAAGACCAATAATAACAATAATAATAGGGGCCAGATCCAATATGATGCGAAGGGACGACCAATGATCCAGTGCCGAGCCTGCAATCAATGAGGCCACTTTGCCAAAGAATGCACCTCAGAAGAAACCCCACAAAAACTATGCAAATGGTGTGGGCCTGGAGACCACGATGATGGAACTTGCCTAAAGTCGGGAGTGAACCTGCTCAACATTGATAGGACGGAGGAACGGGTATTGGCAATCACACGGTCACAAGCAAAGAAGGCCACATACCCGGACCCCCGCACAGAGAAGCAGTGAGCACTGGACGCGAAGGCTGAAGTGGCGAAGGAAATGTTGGCACAAGGGAACACTCAGGAAGCAGCAAGTACTTCCCGCTCTAAGGCTGAAGAAAATATCCTGAATCAAATGCTGCAGATTGAAGTACCCGTGAAGATGAAGGACCTCTTGGAAACGATGCCGCAATTACGTACGACACTCCTATGTACGGTGCAAGTAACCCCACAGAGTCAGGTGACTCGGAATGCGGATGTTCCTGGCGGAACACCAATAGACCCATTGGTGCTAACACTATACAGTGGTCGGCACCTGACGGTGGTAGAAATAGGAATACTTGGCACCATTTTGACTGACACCATTGTCAATGGCGGGTCGGGAGTGAATGTGCTTCCCGAAGAAACTTGGAAGAAGCTTGGCAAGCCGACACTATGGCCATCAACCTTCAACTTACTGGGAGCGGATCAACATGGTATCAAACCTCTTGGAACGCTCATGGCGCAACAAGTGACCATTGGGACACAACCATTTGTCCTCGACTTCGTGGTGATTCCGCTCGCCAAGAACGGATACGACGCCATTCTTGGTAGAGGGTGGTTGGTGGTGGCTAGAGCGAATCACAACTGGAAGCGTAACACACTGTCCATGGAGAAAGTCGGGCGAAAATTTATTATCGACCTGAAAACACAACTCGTGAGTGAAGAACTTGCGTCAGAATCGGAATCGGATGGCGAGGGCGGAGTTGACGAAGGAAAGTACGGAAGGGAACCGGATGAGGAAGGCGTCTTGGGAATCCAAGGATGTTCGGAAGATCAGACCGATTCCCTTAATGGGTTCTTCCACTGGCAAATGGAAGACTACGAGCCGTTGTATGGGTGCAACATGTTGGAGGTTGACGAGGAGCCGAATGAAAATGAATTTCCGCCAGCGTACGGGAAATACACGGAAGGGGATGCTCTTGTCAATGAGACACCAGCACATAGGTTTGACATGATGAAACCAATCCGGTATGAAGAGTCCGTAAAACTTACAAACCTCGGCACGGAAGCAGAGCCAAGGAACATCCTGGTTGGCGATGACTGGAATCCAGTCCTGAAAGCCGCCGCATTTAAAATATTCATGGAATACAAGGATGTATTCGCCTGGATGTACAAGGACCTCAAAGGGGTGCCGCCAGAACTGTGCGTACATCAAATTTTACTCGTACCTGGGGCCGTACCTGTACGGAAGAGGCCGTACAGAATGAATAAAAACTATATTGCAAGAGTGAATGATGAAATCGAGTGTATGCTCAAAGCCGGGATTATTTTCAAAGTGCAGACCAGCGAGTGGGTATCGCCCATAGTGATATCCCTTAAAAAGGAAGCAAACCAGATCCGAATCTGCGTGGATTTCAGATGCCTTAACGCGGTCACCATAAAGGACCCGTTTCCAATACCATTTACGGATAGCATCTTGGAGGAAGTGGCTGGTTATGAAATTTATTCATTTATGGATGGATTTTTTGGGTATAACCAGATATCCATTGCCGAAGAGGACAAATTAAAAATGACCTTCATAGTGGAAGATGGCGTGTACGCGTATAACCGAATGCCGTTTGGGTTATGCAACGCACTAGCGACATTCCAACAGATAATCCTTCACATATTTGACAAGATGTCAGTAGGGAACTTCAGGGTGTTCCTTGACGACTGGTCCATCTACAGTAACCAGGATGCACATCCGGCCGCACTTGGCGAAGGCATGGAGAGATGCAGGCGAGTCCGCCTAGCACTGAATCCCAAAAAATGCAGATTCATGGTGCCTCAAGGGAAGCTGTTAGGACACAGTGTGTGTAAGGCTGGACTCAAGACTGACCCAGACAAGATTCGGGTGATAGTGGAAATGGAGGCACCGACAGATGTCACGGGAGTCAAATCCTTCCTAGGACACATAGGGTATTACAGGCGGTTTATCAAAAATTTTGCTCAGGTATCCTACCCTCTGGACAAGCTGACGAGGAGAGGTGAACGGTACGCATGGGGGACGGCTCAGGAAGAGGCCTTCCAAGAATTGAAGTCACGGTTGGTGGGTGCGCCAATCCTGACATATCCTGACTGGGACAAAGAGTTCCACGTACACGTTGACGCATCAATTTCGCCATAGGGGCCACACTAGCGCAGGTTGGTGATCATGGGCTAGATCACCCGGTCTACTTTGCAAAAATTATAGCACCACAGAGAGGGAAGCCCTCAGGATGGTGTACTTTGTCCAAAAATTTTGACATTACTTACTGGCCACCCTGTTCACATTTTATGTGGACCACCAGGCGTTGATGTACTTGGTAAACAAGCCAATTATCCAAGGACGAATCAGCCGATGGCTGCTACTGCTTCAGGAGTTTACACTCAACATTATTGTAAGACTTGGGAAGAGCCATGTGATAGCTGACCAGCTATCGAGAATCCAGTCAGGAGAACCAGCCGAAGGAGTGAATGAAGATTTTCCAGACGCTCACTTATTTCGCATCGCCGTTCTCCTCGCTTGGTACACAAGCGTGGGGGAATACTTGTCAACATCACGGTTTCCGAGGGAGATGCCACCAGGAGAAAGAAGGAAATTGGTACTGAGGAGCAGAACATTCCAACTCATTAATGGCCTCTTGTACAAAATGGGACCCGACCAGGTCCTATGGCGATGCGTCCTGGAAGAGGAAATTTAGGGTGTCCTAAGGGAAGCACATGAAGGGCCCGCAGGTGGACACATGGGGCCCGACACCACGGCTAGGAAAGTTCTGTTGATGGTGGCCGACACTACATAATGATGCCAGATAGTGGGTGACGAGTTGTGATACATGCCAACGGGTCAGATGGCCATTGAAGAGGGATTTTATGCCCCTCAACCCATCGAATGCCCAGGAACTGTTTGAGAGATGGGGATTGGATTTCATCGGACCATTAAAACCAAGTAGAGCCTGACGGTGCAGATACATTGTAGTGGCGACAAAATACTTAACCAAGTGGGTCGAGGCATGGGCTTTACCGGACAACTCGGTGGTCAATATAGCAAAATTTATCTATGAACAAATCATTACGCGGAATGGGATTCCAATCCAACTGACGAGTGACAGAGGAGGACATTTTGTAAATTATATAATCCGGTTGCTAACAATGGAGTTCAAAATCTTCCACTCCTTATCAAGCCCCTAATATCCACGAGCAAGCAGGCAGGCTGAGGCAACCAATAAAATAATCATGTCGGTGATTTATAAGTCTTGCGGAGTGGAGAAGGATGATTGGGAGGAGCGCCTACCGTGGGTACTTTGGGCACACCGAACGACTTATAAGGTAACTACAGGACAGAGTCCCTTCCAGCTAATGTATGGACAAGAAGCCGTGGTGCCAGTTGAATTCATGGTGCCGAGTCTCCGAATCGCCATCGATAATCGACTTGGTGACATGGAAAGCTTGAGAGAGAGATTGTACACTTTGAACAAATTGGATGAGCAATGGATGATGGCTCAGTGGGCGATAGAGACGGCGCAGCAAAGGCAAAAGAGTTGGCACGACAAGCATTTGCGAAGAATGTGGTTTACCCCAGGGCAACTTGTATTAAAGTTTAATGGGCGCAACGAGATCAAGCCCGGAAAATTAATGGTAAAGTCGCTGGGCCGTTTCAAAGTTCGCGAGGTCGGCGCGAACAGGGCGATCAAGGTGTGGACACTAGACGGGTAGGAGGTGCAGGACACAGTGAATGTCTCTAAATTGAAGATGTACCATGAGCGAGAAGGACCCAGCCAGCGACACAAGTAAGAAAAAAAAAAAACAAAAAAAACATAAAAAACAAAAACGCGGCCAACTTGCAGTGTATCTACCAAATCAAACGGAGGTTTGATGCCAACACCCCAACGGGGTCGAGGGGCAGCGCCCCATCGCGGTACAGGGCAGGGTCGAGGGGCAGCACCCCTCGTCGCCAATGCCAATTCAACCTTCAGAACCACACGAAACTTCATGGCGCACACCGTTTTCATTATTTTTTGCAGGAACTTGTCTTTATTATTTTTGTGAAAATGAAGGGAAATTTGCAAGTGGCGAGCCAAAAAAAAAAGGAAATTTACAAGTTGGAAAAATTTAAAAGAATTTTTTTCAAGTGTCGAAGAATTAAAGGGGGACTCGTTCATAGTAAGTCCGTACGAAATTGAAAGAAAGAGATCCGTATGGATTCCACAAGTAAAGGAAATACCGTACGGTCAATAAATAACACTCCACGGATCTCAGAAGAAAAATCCGTACGGAAATTAGAGTACGGGTAAGGAGTGCCAACAAAGGAAAAGCGAATTCCGTACGGAATTTGGTACGGCAGGGAGACAAACCTTCCGTACGGAAATAAAAAACAGTGAAGGGAAAAGTCTGCACAAAATTAAAGTGGCAGGGAGAGGAACAAAACCGTACGGAATTTTTTGGCGACTGTGTCAAAGATTTCTGTATGGAAAGTGGAGAACCGAAATTCCGTACGGAATTCAGATGCAAAGTCCGTACGACCTTCGCCAGTAACCGGATTTGGTGTGACAAATTCCGTACGAACCAAGGGGTTGCCAGAGTCAAGAAAAAGTCCATACGGATTCAGGGGTGCCAGAGGAAAACAAATTTTCCGAGAAGTAAAATACTGGCCGTACGGACCACAAAAGCAAACTAAAAGTACCATTGAGACAAGGGGAATAAGAGATCGCAATCGGAAGAAAGAACATGTGAAGGTGCCCAGGAGAGGAAAGATATAAGTTTGGTAAAAAAAAATAAAAACAAAATCATTTGATGGCGTCTAGCGCCAAGCAGTTGAAAAAACTGGATTGGAGGAGGAGACTATAGGATTCAGAGAAGACAACCAGGAAACCGTCTATAGACTATCCTATGGATAAAGGGAAGGTTGTTGTACCGGATACAGGCAAGAAAGAAAGGCAGCCGAAAGTCACGGCAGACACAATCACTTTCGAGGGGTTGAACGACAATGTGTGCAGGCAATGGTGGTTGGAGGCACAGTCCCCAGATGACATTTTGGTGAAAACACAGTTAGGAAGGGCACGGGTGCATTGGGCCATTCAGATGTCGATATTCGCCATTTGGGATTTTGAGCCTTGCCTGCGCATGATGATAAAATCGTACAATGATGAGTTGCGCACCTCCTCGTTCAAGTACCAGCACACAGACGTTATCATGTCTTTTGCTCCGGACGACTTTGCCAGGGTTTTTGGCATTCCTAACGAAGGGAAGGTCTTGGACAAGCATGCGATGAAGATATCTGCTGAGAGGAAAAATCAGCTGCTACAACAAATATGTCGGGATAACCTGACCAGAGCAGTGGGATAGGATTAAAACACCCAAGGGGCGAGGACTGAAAAAATCTTGCATAGTACTTGGTGCATGGCAGTGCTTGCTCGACTTGATGAAGAGCCGTCTCACAGGAGCCAGTAGGGCCTCCGACACAGTCGTGTCGATGATTGCATTGATGAATGGGCTCCGGAATGGGACGGTGTACAACTGGGCTATTGTGCTGTCAGACCGCATTCATGAGTTCCTCACACTAAAGCACAAGGCATTCTATATGCCCCACCACGCCATTGGGTTATTCCTGGACGCAGTCCGTATACAGGTGCCGGAAGAAAGGCGAGGGTGGTAGTCGCGGGACAACATTGACCCTACTGCACCCTCCATTTTTTACTGGACTCATTTGGATACACACACAGGGGATGCACAATCCAGTAGGAAGCGGAAGCCCCAGATTTAGGTAGTCTTTGCTAGCGAGTCGGATTCGGCCACCGAGAGTAGTTTAGGGGCGGAGTCGGAGGAGACATCTTCTCGTTGTTCGGGTTGGGATACCGGATTTTGCCTCTCACACGGAGGTACCGTATCCAGAGTTGGGTACGGAAGAAGGCGCAGGTGGTACGGTTGCCCTTGGCCAGATATCGAAGGGGACGCGGGGACTGCCAGGAGGAAGAGTGGTCCGACCTATAGGTGTTCAGACAGGGAGAGGCTAGTATATGCATCCGTTGTGTTGACTATAGATGGGACCGTGACACCATTACCAGCAGCAGGAGTGACAGTGGGAGCCATATCAGCAATCCCTGTGCCGAGGTTTGGCCAGCTGCATCCTCGTCCCTCCCTCGGGCAGATTTCACAGGTCCCTAGCAGCAGTGTAGTTCAGCTGAGGGACACAACCCTTATTCGGATAGAGCCAGTGGATGGAGGTGGAGAGATCAGGTTAGACAAGGGTGATGTTGAGGGAGATGATACAGACTCATGGTTGGAGCAATACGCAGCACAACTGAAAGCCCCAGTAGGACCCCCGCCTGCCACATCTCACCGTCAGGAGGTGGTTGATTTAGAGGGCAGTGACTCTCCTCATGAGATGCGTGCACAGGGGGAACCTACGGACCTACTCCAGCACATGGGTGGTGCGGAGGATACGGTGCCACAGGTAGACATTTCGATGCCTGGTTCTACAGAGAACCAGCCCACTGCCTTGACTTAGTTTTTGGCAGCACTAGAGAGTGAGGCACGTAGACTTTTGGCCTTAACGGAGGAAGGGACCCTAGGGCAGCCAGTGTTGGAGGGTCTCCTGGCATTTGCTACCGGAGGAGTTGCTGAGGCGTTTCAGCGGTGCTTTGTTGACAGAGGATGGCCTCGGGTGGATCTTCCTGTAATGTTGGAGGAGTGGTAGCAACTTGGACAGACTGGAGAGAGTCAGGTGCAGAGCCTACTCAGGAGGATCGAGCAGGCCATACGGGATAGTCATTTGGCACATCGTTGTGCTCAGCAGGAGGCAGATATCACTAGGGAGACACTCGAGTTGGAGTTGGCTCAGCAGAGAGCCCAGACAGGGAGTATGGAGGAGGAGTTGGCTCGTGTCCGCGCTGAGTTAGCAGCAGCCTCAGTCGCATGGGTGGCAGATAGGGCTTTGTTGGAGGCCAGTTTGAGTAGTACGAGGGCAGAGCTGGATAAGAAGCATACCTAGCTGATGGAGGCCGTATTTAGAGTGCAACGGTCTCGGGAGCGCCAGCTGGTGGTTGAGAGGGATCTTTGCCACCGCACAGAGCAGGTGTTGCAGCTCCAGGTTCAGTTGGCCTCTTCCTCATCCATGGGACCATCAGGGACGCCATCTCTACCCCAATCCCAGTAATTTGTTGTTTTGGGGTTTCAGTTTTGTTTGTATATCATTCCCATTTTGGTTGTCTGTCGTCCGGAGACAATTTTTCTTTTTGGGGGGGATGATGTTGTTGGGTAATTAAGCATTAAGGTAAATTGTGTTAGCGTCAGCAGTTAACCCGTCGGTTGTCGGCAGTTGGTACTGGGTAACTGACCAGACTCCTTTATATTGTATTTGTTCCCAGTCTTTGGGCAGGCTATTGTAGTCGAACATATTGCTATCATCGTATGTACTGGCTTACCATGAAACAATAGAACACTTGTGAGTTCCATATATTCTGTCTACTTCTGTCATTTATGCAATGTCTTAACCTGACACACTACGGGGAAAACAGTTTGGTGCGATATTGCTCTGGTAGAGCAATTCTTCAATCTGGGACACAAACCCCATGATTGGTACTGGTTGGGGCGTAGCCCTCAGCTATTGATTGGCAGTGGATTCTTTTGGCATTGGCATTATTGGTCAGAGTGTATGTGCTATTCCTTGTGGAGATTCAGATTGCTTGGTGAGGGTTTCAGCAGGGTGGTTGAATATCCCAGCTGGGGTGTGATTGTTTCAGCTTGATGCCACCATTACAGCAGGTACACTATACGCTGGAAGTGGTGAAGACTTTCATTCAGCCATAGCTAGTGTTCTTGGTTTGTGTTCATCATCTACCCTTTAGTTGGCGCCATTATTGGATGTAAGCACATCCCCAATGCGTAGGGAATAATCTGGATATTATAAATCAGAAATCTGCCTGGTATGATTTGTATCAATTCTGATTTAATTGAATGTTCTTACTTGTTTCAGTTTCCTTCCTTATTTGCTGTTCTTTATTCATTACTTGCTTATATATTCAAAAAAATACAAAAAGAAACCAAACATTCTGCAACTTCTCTCTATTTTGTAAGACCATCAGCAAAAATCACAGGAAAATATAGTTTATTATTTTAAAAATTACAGCAGATCAGCAAGGGGATCTGTTGACGTGTCTGAAATCGCATTGTTGCAAACTCCATACGGCCAATGCAGAATAGAATAGCCAACCGAATATCCTATCCTCTCTTGAGATAAGGAAGTCTCTAATGCTGTTTTCTGAGTTTGATCAAAGGAGACTACCTCAAGGTTTCTTTTGTCAGGTCTTGACTGTGGGCTTTTTCAGTGGCTTGATGTGTTTATGCTGGAAACACAAGGGGGACTTACGTTTAACTGGCAATTTATAGATAAGTTCCCTGAAACTTTTACGATCTTTCTATCGGATGATATCGGTTAATTTGATACCGTTTTGATAGGACTGCAGATTTTCTGAATAAAAAGGGGAAAAAGGAGGGAAGGATAGAGAGGGAGAGAGAGACATGAATTGTAAATTCTAACTAAGATAGCAAATTCAGTCAAGCAGACAGACACCTCCAGGAAACTAGATTAAACATCACCAGCTACTTAAACACAATGTTTGCATAAATCTAGTGTAATCTTCAAAGGAGAAACTAGAGTTTCATATTATCAAGTACGATATTAGAACTTCTACATTCATAGTATGTATTTGATAATTGAACTAAGCATGAAAAGGTCCAGATTAACCATGTGGAAAGAAAAGCAATCAGCCGTTCTCTAATGGTGTGGACTGTAAGGATTCTATCAGATGCTTGATTGAAAAAATGCTATGTAAAATAAATAGACATAACTGAAAGATTTCTAAATTAAGTGAAGAAGGAGACCATGCACTCACAAAGAAACTTGAAAACAGTCTTAATTCCTTGCATTAATTCTTGTAAATTTCTCCAGAGCTTTCGCAACAATCCAAGAATTTATTACAAAAAGAGGGAAAACCAGTCCCTTAAATAGGGGCTTCAAAAAGGATGAATGGCCTAGATTTAATCTAAACAAGTGGCTCAGATTCATCCATAAAGCAGGGCTGCCCATACCCATAAATGGGAGGCAAATATCAACAACTACCCCAAAATGGGCAATAACTACCCAAAATGGGATAATTACAACAATTTGAAATAATCCAAAAAGGTGCATCAAATAAAGCTTTACATTTGTTGACCAAAAGTCAACTGTCACCCTTTTGTGCAAAAGTGTACTTTTAAGATTTGGAGGAAAAAGACACTTTTGAGAAATTACTTTCTCTATTTCGATCTCACACTCCTTTTCTAGAAATTGATCCTCGCCATGAAGGTATTCCCGCCATAAATCATGACCTGCTACCCGTTCCTCGCGAACGTATTCCTGGAACTTGATACACAACTGGAAGAGCAGACTGAATGGAGGCATGGGAGGATGGCGAATTTTGTATTGCATGCCCTCGAGATACTGGTCCATGTGCTTTAAACCGTCCTTCCAGCTGGAGCGATTACGCTCAAAGCATAATATGTCTGAATGGAACTGACTAGCAAAACTCAAGTCCTTAGTGGAATAGGAAATCTTATCCGTCCCCAATCTTTCTTCCCAGTCCGACTGGATTGCATTATCGGACAAGTCGTTTATCCATCCTGAAACCATTGATCGGAGGATGGTCTTACCTAGTTCTTGCATGTTTCCCAGAATTACTTCACATGCGTCACTTTCTTTATCAATAATTTCTTTGGTGTCGTTCTTCATGGTGATGGTCCAGTACCACTCCTTAAGAACACTGACGCTATGAGGGTCTAGGATGGCGGACAATGTGGGAATTTGCGCGTGTCCAGAAAAGAGCTCTCATGAGGGGAAGGGTAGTGGTTGCCACTTCGTGCATATGAAGGGATTCCTTCTTTACCTCCAATAACTTGACTAGAGTGAGCTCTCGATGAAGGGCCATTTCTTTTACCTCCTTAAGGATTTGCTCTCCCTTTTTCTTGATGTCTTGCATCCATTCCTTGATGGCTTTTGCGGTGTCCCGAACTCCTTCAAATTCAGTTGTGGTCCTTTGCGCCAATGCTGTCGGGGGAATATGGGATTCAGAGGGATTGTGCAATGGCCTTAGGAGTTGATCGATGTATCTTTCGGCTTGCTCAGCACAGGCCTGATACATGTCCTTTTCCGCTGTGATCTCTTCGAGCTGCCTGAGTATATTCTGCACTGAATCCTTAAATTCTTCCTTTTCTTGCTCTTTGGTAGCTCGTCCGATGGGGACAGTTGTGATGCTATAATCTGCCAGTGTTATCTGATCTGCTGGCTTGTCTACGGGAGGGGTGGCAATATGAAGAGTGTGGTTCCTTTGTTCGTCTTTGGTCACTCTAGAATATGCCTTGGGCTTTTCTTCCCTTTAGCTTTTGCTTGATCTATACGCGAGAAGATATCCTCTAGATCAATGGGTGGTTTGGTGGCGGCCTTGCGCTGAGCTCTAGCAATCAGCCACTCTTGAGGCACTGTTTGGGTTGATGATAAGGTCAAGTCAGCATTTTGTTCTCTAACATTCTCAACCGACTGACCACACATTTGCAGCTGCCCTGCCACCGGAGGAGTGAAAGAGGTGTGAAGCTCTTTGCTTGCAGCTGAATTCTCCCCTATTTCGCTGAACAACTGCCTGACATCTTCATGTGAAGGTCATTCTTCAGCTCTGTCGAGCTCATGAGTCTCATCTACCCTTTGTTCTCCCTCGACGGTGGAGTCATCCTTGGCTGTATGGTGGAGTAGCAACTCGTGATGGCTCTGTTGAGTAGGTTCATGCACTTTGACCCCCTGGGTGGATGGAATTTCTCCTTCTTCTATTTGGTTACCCAGTTCGGTCAACTCGAGGGCTCTTAGCTCAGTGTCTAGGACATCGGGTGCAGGAGGATCATTGGCTTCAAATGCATCGATGTCGCTCTGGGAAGGCAGAGCAGGTATACAATCCAATTCTATAGCATCGTCGGACGAACTGGGATCTTTTGAAGATGAAGTGACCTCCGACCTCTTTATAGGGATCTTTTCCCTTCTTGTTCTTTTGGACGTCCGAATCCCTCTGCAAGCCTTAGCCTTCTTTCTTTTCTCTGGTTTCTCAGTTCCTTCCTGGGGTGCACTAGATGTTCCTTTATCTTTTGAAGACTGGGAATCGAGGCTGCCCATTAAATGGTAAGTGAACTGGACTCCCTCATGGACTAGCCTCTCGATCTGCTGATGTAACCACTGATCTGTGTACCTTGCTGGGGCTGCCATGACTGCCTCGAAATCTGTGATTGGGTCCTGGGACCAAACAACGCTTGGCAAGAGATGCCTTACTGCTTCAAATTCTCGGACTTGGAGGCAATTCCCTGAGTCCGTGAGCTGATCTGGGACCCGACGGTATTCAAAGAGTCGCATTTGCTGCACACTCAGCCTAGAATATTCCCATCGCCTGACCTCGTAGTCATCAGAGCAATTCTTCCAATAGTCTTCAACTGACTCCTTTGCTCTGTACCTTCGACCATAGGCTATTTTTGCCAGATTATCATGATCGAAGTATTTTCTTGGAAAATGGTCCTGTAGGCCATAAGAGGCCAGCTCTGCAAGGGACTCCTCTGCTAGGGTAGGGGTCTTCAAGTGGACATCATGGTTGCCTATGATCATAGGGAATGTGAATCCAACCTGCTTGCTTTCTCGAAGTAAGATGCCAGTCGGACGTGACTACCTTGCAACCTCCATAAGAATTACTTTGTCGGTTGGATACCGTGGGAGTCGGAGGGGAGCACCATCGAAGCCAGCTATTCGGATGTAGGAAAACCTTGGGAACTGAATGAACTAGGCTCCATACCTCTACACTAAAGTAGTAGCTTGATTCGAGAGCCTTATGTGTAACCCTCCCTGCATTAGCCTGACCAGGCGCATTGTGAAGGCGTCATTGACGCGTTCATACTGACCAACTGCATAAGTCGGGCTGTTCTTTTCCCTTTGAGCTATATCTTGGTAGTGCAGCTGCAGGTAACAATCATAGACTTTCACCTGACCAGGCCCATTCCCGATTTCACCTTTCATTATCAATCCTGGTAGTGGCTGGTTCTTGGCGAACATATAGACCAAATAAGAGGTCATGGTGAAGTACTTCTTTGTTTCAAGCTCAATCAGCTGAGTGTGGATGTTATCGCTTATGATCTGGGCCCAATTAAACTTAGACTTTTCGGCGAAGACCTGCTCTGTAAAATAGAACATCCACTCTTCAAAGTAACTGGACTTCGGAAGTCCCATGACTCGGCTGAGTAAGGTGACCATATCCCCATGTTCATTATGAAAATCACTCCTGGGGGTCTTTTTCACAATTCTGGTGCTTGAAGGCCTTTTCTCCTTGAACCATTCTTCATTGATCAGTGCCTTGCATCAGGCTGGATTCATATCATATGCCCCTTGTGCTTCATCTATGGTTGTAGTTGTGGGATTGTTTGGAAAGGGGATGTCAAATGCATCACCAATGGCCTTAGGAGAGAAGTCGGCGATAGTCATATTCTCCACGAGCACTAGTCCCGAATTCGGTTCATAATGCCGGGCAGCCTCGACTACTAATTCATAGTTCTGTATCGCTGGAGGAAATCTTGCCGCTTGGGCGATGCCACTTTCCACCATCTGTCTAGGCCTGCCGTATGCGTTGGGTGAGAAGACCCGATTCCTGAAGTCTTGAATATCGATATGGCCAAGGTCGGTATCACCAATGTTGTCCCAGACGCTCTGAACTTTCGACTCCCTCAATCCTCCCCTCTGATATTGATACTTCATCTTTTCAACCTTACTCGGGATATCTAATTTGGATGCTCGTGAGGTCTCGGCTATAGCCGGCGTTTTTGATGATTCCACCGCTGATTTAGGCATTTATCCTGCACAGTCGGATGCGGATTACGAGGTGATACAAGAAAAGTAATGCGGGTTAGATAGCAAAATGCTCCAGCATGCTGGGATTAATTTAAAGTTTAGTTTGGACATGGAGCAATATTTCTAGCTAACAGCTTGATCTATTTGAAACCAGAATATTCATGAAGATTTTTGACTACGCATTTATACTTATCATTTCTGGATTTTGGATTAATTTTTAACAGAGGCCAAGCATGGAAATTTTCCTAAGTTTGAAAAGAGATGCAATTTCTGGTGAAGCCTTAGGAGTGAATTCTAAATTTTCGAGTGCTTTGAACAACGTTTATGAAAAAGAGATGCAGATTTCAAGAATTCAAGCATTGTGATCAAATTTCACACATTTGTCTATTCGATTTAAGCATTTTTCAAATGATCATACGTGACAAAGCGTACTTACCTGATGGGAGCGGATGGCGAGAGATTATCCGACCTTGCCGCGTGAAATGAACGGACGATCCTTCTTATTTTCGGACCTCGGAGAGTTTTCAAATTTTGAACTGCATTTTCTTCCTTGCAAGTTTCGCAAATTTCGCATTATATATTTCACGATTTGCAAGCCTTTGGCGAATTTCGGAGCTTGGAGCCTGAGGAAAACTTCGGACCTAACACTTCCTCGTTTGCAAACTTCGGAGCATTCAACACCTTTCGTGATTCTGGGGGTTTCTGGAATTTTTGGGCCTTAAGGCATACCTCGCGTTTTTCAAAACTTCGGACCTGAACGCCTATATGCGCATATTTTCGCCCCTTCTAACTTCGGAGCTTTGACACCTCCTGCGGTTTGGAAAGTTCGCGATTCTACCTTGTTGGAGGTTTGGGCGCTATGGAGTGTATTTCGCGAACTTTAAACGAACTTCGGAGCTCGACGCTATATTTGCAGTTTACGTTAGATGCTTTCGCTACCCAAAGGAAGGGTTTTGGCGATTTGGAAAAAACTTCGGAGGACTCGCATTGTTTGCCAGTAGAATTTTGGAGTGATTGAATGAATTCACAAGCTATGCCAACCCTTTTAACTATGTCGTCCTTCGCGATTTTCACGACTTCTGGAGTTCAATGCCTCGCTCGGAACTTCGAACCTTGGGGCATTTTCGATCTTTGGAGCATTCGCCCTTTTTCGTAAATAAAAACTTGGACCTTGGGGCGCCTCTTGCAAGTTATAACACTTTCACTTTTTCTAATTTTCGCTCCCAGGTCCGAAAATGAGGACTTCAAGATTTGAAACGATTTTCGGACCCCAAAGCATCTTTCGCGATTTTTTTTATTATCTCACATCTCGGAGCTAGGGTCCGAAAATAAGCTCTAAGTGTTTTTTGGAGCTAGGAGCACTTTTGAAACATTTCGCGTTTTCATTTTAATCCCACGGGTCCGAAAATGTAGGTCTAAGGCGGATTTCGGACCTAAAGGGTCCTTCGCAAAATTAAATGCTTTTCACTCTCTTCAACTTTCGTTCCTCGGGTCCAAAAATGTAAGTGTTTAGTGATTGTCGGAGCTGGGAACACTTCGGCGAATTTCGGACCATGTGCGTCCCTTTTCAAATTTTACACTCTCCATATGTCCTCCAGGGTCCGAAAATGAAGACTAAAGGCGAATTTTGGAGGTGGAAGCACTTTTGTCGAACTTCGGACCTGGACGCTATATTCGCGCAACCTTTTACGTTTGCCATTTTTCAAATTTCGGAGCTAGGGTCCAAAAATAGGGGTTTTAAGGCGTTTTCGGGGACTGGGGGCTGCTTGGGAATACTTTGCATTTTACACCCTCTAGCCTTCGTCCCAGGGTCTGAATTTGGACATTTTTTAGCGATTTTCGGACTTGGAACCATCTTTTGCAACACTTAAAGGCTTTTTTACATTATTTTCGGACCAAATGGGAAGCATTAGACTTTGAAATTTTCACCCCAAGGTCTGAAATTCTGCGCCCTGGGCGATTTTGGCAAGTTTAACTTAGTGAAATTCTAACCCCTTTGGGCCTCTGGGTCCGAAATTTGCCCCTTAGGCAATTTTGAAAACTTGTGCGAAACGTCGGACCTCAGACTAGCCTTTTGCCAGATTCCACAAATTTGGATTTAGGAGGCTTCAGAATTCTAAGGCATTTTGGCTAGGCAATTCGATCGTTCATCAGCACGCGAAAATCATCTCTTATTCAAACCTTATAAACAGCGCGGTGACAAACCTTATGTAGTCTGCTTCATAGCTCTTGTGCCAAAAACGACGACTTTGGTCTTCGTGTGACCTTTAGGCGCACTGCTCTTGCTTGGCGAGCTTCGCCAATTCCTACTACCTTACACCTACCCAAGGCGATTCTCAAAACTTCGAACAAACTCTTGGCGTTCACGCCCGAGAGCTAGACTAGCCGGGAAGATTCATCGGCTCATTTCCCCGGCATCGTCTCTTTACGGATCAGCTGCGGACTCGCTCCAAGAGACGCGAGAAACTCTGCGCGAAACTTAGCAGGGCAAAGACGAAAAGCTCAAAACAGGAAGGGGGACCCTGTCGGCGACAGGGAGCGTGTGCAACGCACAACAGGATCCATCAGGGATCTTTCAGTGGTATCAGAGCTATTTGCCTGCCAGCTTGTGGGGTTAAGCTTTCTTTTTTCTATGCATCCGAGAAGAAGTGACTGTTGACGTGTATTTTGTACACTATCAAACACAGAATAAAATACCCAAGGGTACCTTATCCTCTCTTGAGTAAAGCCTCTGATTGCTGAAGATATTGCGGAAAAGGATCAATCAGGATGACTCCAAGGTTCTTCGTTGTAGGATCTCTACGTGTGGACAAGCACCAGTGGTATGATGTGATTTGCTGGAATCACAAGGGGACTTACATTTGATGACTGAACTTCTGATCTGCTTTCAATATTGCTGGAACACAGGATCTTACTAGCTTTAAAAAAAAAAGGAAAAAAGACGAGGGCGAGGAGAGGATCTAATCCTAATACTAAGAATGTAGGAGTAATGAATGATCTTTGATGAAATTCTAACTAAGTCTTGTTTTGACATCGCTGGACCATCTCCACAAGGTTAGTGCGATCTTCAAAGGAAAGCTTTATGATGTTCAAATCATCACTGCAGGCATAGACACCATCAGGTTGATGCATATCAATGAAGAAGCGACAATTGAAGTTAAGCTTAAGCTGAATGATTCCAGTTGACTACACAAGGCAAGTCTGCAATCAGCAAATTGCTAGTAGTATGGATATACGAATTCCACCATCAATCAAGCACATTTCTTCCACTCATCTAATAACATGAAATCAAATACGAGAAGTATAGAGACCATGCAAATTGTCGAATCGACCCATAAATTTCACCATTTCTTCAATGAAGTTACAAGTCTTTTACAACAACATCTTGGCAACAATCTTTGCCTTCTCTCTCTACCCTACTCTAATTGCTATTCTATCAACTAGCTAATCACCTTCTAACTACTCTCTATCTGTCTTCTAACTGCTTCCAACGATTTCCTTTACAAAATGAAGAGCCGGGGCTTATATAGTGCCCACAATACAATTCGATGGCTAAGATCAATTTGAGATCAATGGCCAAGATTCAATAATGAAAACCCTAATTAGGGTTTGTTACAACCATTACATAACATTTAATGCTCGACCAATGAAATAATTGTATTGCTTGGACACATGTCCTCTCTGGAAAATTCCACCAATGGATAGCCGAGGTGGGTACATCGAAGTTTGTGCCACCTTCCATGAGTTAGGTACATTGAATCTGGACATGCTGAGGTGGACCAATCCGACTGGAGAAGTGATGAATAAGATGCCACCTCGTCCGACACTTGCAACTTGGTAGATATTCAACTTGATGTTGTTGAGAAGCTAGCTTTAATTAATTCATTTGGAACTATCTGCTTCTTCAACGAACCCTTTGCTCTGACTTCTTTTGTCTCTGATTTGCAGGATGTTGATGTACCTCGTCTTGGAATGCTGGATTGGAAGAGGTCGCCCTTGTCGATGCTAGGCTAGATCGAAGGAGGTCGTCCTTGTCCTTGCTTGATCGTCCTTGATGAGAACCTGCCGACTTGTAGATCCTCAGGGCTTTGGAGTCGCCATCTTGATACCTACACAACATTTCAAAATTAGTAATATATCTTGAAATCTAAAAATTAAACTTTAAAAGGAAGATTCAAGATTTTAATTAGGAAACTTCATGATAAATCTTGAGTGATCATTTCCTAATTAACCATGCAATACTTAGACTTTTCTAAAAAATGTCTAAAAAAATCAAACCTTGAATAAGGGTGTCAAGATGATTTTGCCATACCTCCTCTTGAGAATTAACTCTAAGAAATGATGTAAAAATAGATGAATTTTGCTAGGCAAAGTGTAGATCAAAGCTCTCCCTTGGATAAAATGCACCTCCTTTAGCTTGGAAAAGAACTCCACCTTCCTCTTCAAAAATCTGGAAATTCGCCTTCAAATACCTTCAAAACATCTGGAATTTATCTTCCTTCCTTGCTCCTCAAATCGCACTTGAAATAATGAATGAATGATGATTAAAATTGCTCAAAATACCCCCATTATATAGGGCGCTCACCATTTCATCTCCCCATAGGCCGACTTGGCAAAATAGGCCAAAAAATAAATAAATTTGCAAAAACAAGAGGCCGACCTAATAAAATGGATAAAAATAATACCTCGAGCGCTCCTTTTTCAATTTTAATTTTAATTTCACAAAAATTAATTTTAAAAGCCTTAATAATAAAAAATCGATTTTTTGAGGCTCAAAATTAATTTATTAAATGCTATGCGCTTTTAAATGCCAATTTAATTAATTCTTTTTTTATTTCGAAGTTGATGATTTTGGCATTTCATGCGATTTGGAGGATGTCAACGTTGGGATATGGCAAAAATAAAGAATGCACATGTTAAGTGCTCTGGTCCCTTGGAGAGGGACATGAGCACTTTTTCATTTTTAGGCTAGGATTCTCAATTTTTTAAAGTCAAACCTTTGTTCACCATGTTTTAGAAGATCCTTCCCATCTCATACAACTTTGCCTTAGCATAATCTCGGAGGGAATTTGTTGTTTTCATAAAAAGCGCTCTGGTCCTTCAGTGAGGGACGGGAGCACTTTTGAGTCCATTGCATGAATTCTTGATCACATTAATCTTCAATTTACCCTCAAGGCGTAGAATATCACATTTCACTCCATCTTGAGCCTTGGTAATAAAAATATCCTTTCAAAATGCAAGGTAAATGGTCATATTTGGAAAAAACGCTCTGGTCCCTTGGAGAGGGATGGCAGCACTTTTTACATCTTGGCATACTTCTCTGTTCTTTAAACCTCTTAATTGCGTCTAAGGCATGAAACATCATTAGTGCTTCCCATCCAAGTCAAGTTTTGCCATAAAATATCAAACAAAGAAGAGAAACTTGAAAAAGTGGCATGGTCCTTCAGTGAGGGATAGGAGCACTTCGCCTTGGTCCCTTGGTGAGGGATGGGAGCACTTTTTGTCATTTGGGTTGATTTACTCCTTTGTGGACTGCTTAAATTATATTCAATGGACAAAACATGCTTCCCTTGACCTCTTCAAATCGTAAAATCACTTTAATCTTGCAAAGATAGTGCGAATTTGAAATTCAGTGCTTCGGTCCTTCAGTGAGGGACGGGAGCACTTTTTGCCCTCTAAGCCAAGTTGTCTCACTTTTCAACTCGAAATTCCTTTGCTAGGGAAGATTTCATCTTACTTGACGCTATGAATAGAAGTTAATGTCCAATTATCATTCTGGAAGACCTTGCACAAAACAAAATAGAAAAGTCAGTGACAAATATGCACAAAATAACATTTGTGCTCTGGTCCCTTGGAGAGGGACGGGAGCACTTTTGTCCTTTCTGGCTAAAATATTCAAAATTTAGGTCTCCAATCATTTCACAAGGTAGAGTTAGGTCATCTTTAAGGCCAAGAATCAGTTAGCAAGCCCTCGCAAAACAAGAAATTGCACTTATAATGAAATTTGCCCTGGGCCTCTAGTGAAGGACAGGGGCACTTTCTCTATTTCAGGCATCATCTTGCCTTCGAAAATTTGATCAAAATTTACCTAGGCAAGAATATACAATTTCATCTTTAAAATGCTAACACTTAGACAAAATTTAAATTTTCCCTCAAAAAACCCTGACTAGACCTAACCTGAGACATATCTGACTTCCTGACAGACTTACCTTACTTCAATAATCAACCCTCGGAAGGATGCTTAATAACTTTCAAAATTTGACTGGACTCAGCTTAAAAAATATCCAAAAGGAACCCCTAAGGTTTAGCCCTAGCCCAGACAGACAACTCACTCATTCAAAACCTTAAAAGCAGAGAGAAGAACAGGCAAAACAAAAGCGAAAAGAGGGGGTCCCCATTTGCAATGGGGCGATGTGTGAAAACGTCACAACAGTGACCTATACAGATATTATACCCGTAGAAGAGCTCAGTACGAGCGTGAGTGTGGAAGAGAACAGGAACCTATTATGGCAGATGAACAGGTGGGCGTCAGAGTAAATCAGGCTGAGGAAGACAGACAAGAGAGAGAGCTGATGAGGACCCTCATCACTACCCAGCCCAGGATTGTTCAGACCTTAGACAGAATACAGGTTACCCTGGAGCGGTTGGAAGTGGATAGACACAGAGGCAGACAAAGTAGATCAGTGTCTGTCGCTGGAAGCCAGCATAGTCATGGATCTCATACATTAGCTGGAAGCTCTCATCATTCCCCTAGGCGTGAGAGGCATCATACACCAGTTAGGGATAGACCATTACTTCCTCGGTTTATACCAAGTGAGCAGCCGGTACAGGTAGAGCCACCAGAGGTGGAATTTCAGGATTCAGTCAGGGCGGCTACAACTGAGTGGAGAGCCCTACCCCCAGAGGTTAGGGATGCTTTTCCTTTTCCTCAATATTGTGCATAGCGTAGAGATACCGCCAGGTTCAGAGGAGACCGGGGCTATAGGCCTCAGCAGCAGAATTATGACCTCAGTAGATCACATTGGCTACATATGATGGGACTAGTGTTATGAGAGCACGAGCGTGGGTGCACAAGCTGGATACATATCTATCACTGAGACCCATGCCGAAACGTGAGGCCATTCAGTTTGTCGTCCTGCATTTAGAGGTGGTTGCATATGACTGGTGGCACCATGGATTGGTCACCCAGGACCACGCCATGATCCACTCCTATGCAGAGTTCACTGAGCGCCTCATTTCTCAATTTGACCGTAAGGACACAGAGCTCTATTAGAGGGAGTTGGCACATCTTAGATAGATTGGGCATGCAGAAGCTTATGTCAATGAGTTCCAGCATATTGCAGTTATGGTACCTGACATGCCCCAGAGGCGCAGTGTTATGTTATTCATTGAGGGACTGCAAGACAGGCTTAAGGGAATGGTACGCGCCTTCAATCCAGCCACCCTTAAGGATGCCATAGATGTGACATTGAGGTTGGATACCACTCCTACTTCTTATCAGACAGATAAGAAACCTTTCAGAGACTCACGGCCTCCACAGAAGGCCAACACCTCACAGCTTAGAGATGGACAGTCAGCTAGACCTCCTAGGATGGACCAGGAGACACGGAATGAATTGAGGAGAAAGAAACTATGTTTTTCCTGCAAAGAGCCTTGGGAACTTGGACATCGTTGCATGGGTAAGGGCAAGGTTCACTTGATTGAGGTAACATCCGAGTTTGGGGATGAGGAGATACCAGACACTGATATTGAGGACAGCCCAGAGGAGACTATGCAAGAACAGCCGCAGTTGGAGATAGACATTCCTAAACCCTTGGCGGTAGCAAAAGTGACTATGGTTACCCTTTCCAGTTATCCCAGATTTCATGCCTTTCGATTGAAAGGTACATTACAGGGGCGGCGAGTCATGAGCTTGGTAGATACAGGGGCCACTCACAACTTCATTGATCAGAAGTTGGTTGAGCGGTGTGGGTTACAGTTTGAGGTATTTGATGGTTTTGGAGTGAAGGTTGCGGATGGTGCAGTTTTGGGCTGTACTAGGAGGATTCCACAGCTTAGCATTGAGATGGGGGATTATAACTTGACAGATGACTTTTATATTCTACCTCTGGAGGTATGATGTGGTTTTGGGCATGCAGTGGTTACAGGGTATTGGGAGGTATATTATTGATCACCACCGCATGCAGTTAGAGTTCCTGTCTGGCGGGAAGAAGATAATTTTGAGGGCAGCTTCAGATGGTGGACCCAAAGAGGTGTCTTCTCGCAGGATGGAGACTATTATTAGACATGATGATGTGATTTGGGCTACACGTTGTTTGGTGAAGTCCAAAACACCTACACCTCAGGATGGTAGGGCGTTTCATGTTGATATTCAGTCGGTGATGGACCGACATGGCAGAGTCTTTGGTGACATACCTCCTGGTTTACCTCTAGATAGAGGGTTTGAGCATGGGATAGAGATGGAGGATGGAGCTAAGCCAGTGATTACCACTCCGTATCGTCATCCTAGAGCATACAAGGATGAGATTGAGAAGACTATTCATGAGTTGTTGGACATGGGCTTCATTCGCCCTAGCTCTAGCCCCTTTGCTTCTTCTCTGGTGCTTGTTAAGAAGAAGGATGGGACTCTGCGGATGTGTATTGATTATCGGGCGTTGAACAAGAAGACAATCAAGAATAGATATCCTATTCCACGCATTGATGAGTTGTTGGATGAGCTTCATGGAGCTATCTACTTCTCTAAGATTGATCTTTGTTTAGGCTATCATTAGATTCGTGTACGAGCAGAGGATGTACACAAGACTGCTTTCCACTGTCACTATGGGCACTATGAGTTTCTGGTGATGCCTTTTGGCCTTACCAATGCACCAGCCACTTTCCAGTCCTGTATGAACCATATCTTCAACAAGCAGTTGAGGAAGTCGGTTCTAGTGTTCTTTGACGATATCCTGATTTACAGTCGTACTTGGGAGGACCATCTCAGACATGTTGATGAGGTACTTAGCATCATGGAGAGTCAGTCTCTATTTGCTAAGTTGTCCAAATGTGAGTTTGGACTTAGAGAGGTCTTATATCTGTGTCATGTGATTAGTGCTGATGGGGTGAAGGTGCATGAGGAGAAAATTCAGGCGATTCGTGATTGGCCCTGTCCTCGGAACATTACTGAGTTACGTGGATTCCTTGGTCTATGTGCTTACTACAGGAGATTTGTGAGGGGCTTCTCTGAATTGGCAGCACCCCTGATAGACCTCACAAAGAGAGGAGCTTTCAGATGGACATAACAGGCATAGGGGGTCTTTGATAGACTCAAGGAGGTTATGAGCACTTGTCCAGTTTTGGCACTCCCTGACTTCTCACAACCATTTGTACTTGAGTGTGATGCTTCAAGTGTGGGCATTGGAGCGATGTTGATGCAGAACAAACTTCCCATTGCTTACGAGAGTAGGAAGTTGCGTGATAATGAGAGGTTGTATTCTACATATGATAAGGAAATGTTGGCTATTATGCATGCATTAGCCAAGTTCAGACAGTATCTTGTTGGTAGCAAATTCGTGGTAAGAACAAACCACAACAGTTTGAAGTATTTCCTTGATCAGACAGAGCTCAATGATCGTCAACAAAAATGGGTAAGCAAGATCCAGGCCTATGATTTTGACATCGAATTCATTAAGGGAAAGAATAATACTGTTGCTGATGCACTTTCTAGGAAACCATCACTTACTGCCCTATGCTCATTGAGTGAGATTTCAGCAGATTGGAAGGCTCAACATTTAGTTGAGTACTCCAAAAATCAGCATGCTTGTGAGATCATGGATGGATTGGTATTGGATGATAGGTACAGTGTGGTGGATGATGTCATTTACTACAAAGGCAGGGTATAGCTTGTTCCGGGTTTTCAATTGAAGGAACAAATTCTGCATGCTTACCATGATACTCCTACCGCAGGACACCCAAGGTATGGTAAGACTTACAGGGCGGTTTGGGAGAGATTCTCTTGGAAGGGTCTCAAAGATGATGTTCTACGTCATGTCCGTGAGTGTATGACGTGCCAGCAGAATAAGTCTGAGCATACTTTTTCTGCTGGTTTGTTGCAGCCCTTACCTATACCGGAATAGAAGTGGACAGGGATCTCTATGGATTTCATTACAGGTTTTCCTCGGGTTCAGGGGAAAGATTGTATCTACGTCGTAGTGGGTAGGTTAACTAAATATGCCCACTTCTTTCCTATTGCAGTTGATTTCACAACATCTCAGGTAGCTGAGCTATTTTTCAGAGAGGTGTTTAGACTCCATGGCCTCCCCAAGACCATAGTGAGTGACAGGGATAGCAGGTTCATGAGTTCTTTCTAGCAAGAACTTTTCAGGCTCGCAGGTACAGAATTGACACCTAGTACCAGCTACCACCCATAGACAGATGGGCAGACCGAGATTGTTAATAAGTGGGTTGAGGGGTATTTGCGCAGCTATGTGGCAGGACAACAAAAGGCATGGGTGTGTTGGTTGTATTTGGGCGAGTATTGTTATAATACTACACACCATATGTCTATTGCTATGACTCCTTTCAGAGCCCTCTATGGTTACGATGCATTATCTTTTGTTGATCTGGCTGTAGGTGACAACAAGGCTCCTTTGGCACAAGATTGGTTACAGGAGAGCCAGGATATCAGGAGATCTCTCAAGGAGAATTTGCAGCAGGCACAGAATCAGCAGAAGGTCTACGCGGATCGGCACAGGATTGAGAGGGTATTTGAGGTGGATGATATGGTTTTCCTATGTCTGCAACCTTACCGACAGAGCACCCTTAAAAGGGGTGGAGCTGAGAAGCTCAAGCCTCGTTTTTACGGGCCATACAGGATTCTCAGGTGTGTTGGAGAGGTTGCCTATGAGATTGAGTTACCACCTGGCAGCCGGATTCATAATGTGTTCCACGTGGCCTGTCTGAAAAAGGCACTAGGGCAACATATTGTAGTATCTCTCGATCTACCTCCCTTGGATGAGGAAGGTAAGCTGACGTTGGTTCCTGAGGAGATATTGGAAGAGAGGGAACGCCGACTAAGGAGTAGGGTTATTCGGGAGTACTTGGTTCGCTGGAGGGGTCTCCCCATAGAGGACGCTACTTGGGAGGGAGAGGCTATTTTGCAGCATCCAGCTTTGCAGTTGCTTGTGGGCAAGCATCTCTGGGAGGGGAGGACTGTCATGTCCCCTCTTTAGTTCTGTCAAGCAGAGACCTGTGAGTTAGCCTATTATGGAGTCTTGTAGGCTGGCAATGGTGGATAGAGACTCAGTCAGGATATTCAGTGTTTGGATTTGGTGTTTCTGGCAGTAGTAGACCAGTTTGGAGCAGTTCCTTGATTTTAGGAGGCAGTTCCTACATTTTAGGAGGCAGTTCCTACTTTTAGGAGGTTGTGACAGCATCCAGGGTTGGGGTTCCATGAGACCATTCCTTGGTTTCAGTTTCAGGAGATTTGGGTGTGTTTCCTAGTTTCTAGGAGCATCCCTAGATTTTAGGGATGAGACTGCGAGTTGATCCATGATTTCCGACATCAGTCACAGATAGGTGACAGGTTCAGTTTTAGGCTTTTGGTGTGTTTCGAGCTTTCTGTAGCTATTTGGGTTATATTTTTAATATATTTAAATATTTCTTAAGTTGGTGTTTTAATATTTTAAATAAGGCTATGTCTATGGGCATTTCAGAGTAATAAGGGGTTTTTGGCTTCATCTAGATTCCTATGCCCATGTGTTATAGCTCGTTGGAAAGGTCTTGAATTTTTCTAAATGATTTTCATTTGCCAGGGTCCTTTTGGCACTTGGAGTTATTTTATATTGAAAAAGTGATGTTTTCTCTATACTTGGGCGCCCAATATTGGGAAATATGACTTTATATTAAGGCACACTTTTCACATATCTTTAGGGTTCGATTTGGAAGGAAAGAGATATAAGGAGAAGGAAACCTAATTTCTCATTATCTTTTACAGATTGAAAACTTGTTTGGTGCGATATTACTCTGGTAGAGCATTTCTTCAATCTGGGACGCAAACCCCATGATTGGTACTGGCTGGGACGTAGCCCTCAGCTATTGATTGGCAGTGGATTCTTTTGGCATTGACATTATTGGTCAGAGTGTATGCATTATTCCTTGTGGAGATTCAGATTGCTTGGTGAGTGTTTCTGCAGGGTGGTTGAATTTCCTAGCTGGGGCGTGATTGTTTCAGCTTGATCCATTACAGCAGGTACACTATACGCTGGAAGTGGTGAAGACTTTCATTCAGCCATAGCTGGTGTTCTTGGTTTGTGTTCATCATCTTGTTGACGTGTATTTTATACACAATCATACACAGAATAAAATACCATTAGGCATCTTATCCTCTCTTGAGAAAATAGTCTCTAACTGCTGAAGATCTGCAAAAAGGATCAGTTAGGTGGACTCCAAGGTTCTTTTAGTGGGGTCTCCACGTGTGGACAAGCTTTTTTAGTGGTATGATGTGATTTGCTGTTTCCTTCAAGGCTTCTTACGGATTCAATAGTTCGAAGGTTTTACTAATCTAAAAGGAACTTTCAAAAAAAAAGGAAAAAGGACAGGGTTTGAGAGGTCTAATCTAGCCTAACCCTATGAACGACTTAGCATGAATGAGATTTGGCAAGACTCAACCAATTTCAATTTTGCCATGAGACAACAACTCAACTGAAATTAGTGCGATCTTCTAAGGTAATAATGATGTTCAATGCATCAAAGATCAAGGACACTACTACGAAGGTACATATCCTAGATACGAAAATGCTTGAAGGTTAAGGACTCAAGGTGTTTTCCAGTCGACCACGCAAGGCGTTCTTACAATCAGCAAGAAGCTAGTGGTTTGGATTGCGAATCCTACCAAATATCAAATCTCACACTTAGTCTTTCTAATTAACAAACTACTTTGATTGAGCGTGATTCAAGTACATCCAACAACCATGAAGATAACTCAAGGAACTTGCAACAAAACACCATAACTTCAATATTTTATTGATTTCCAAGTCATCATATACAACAATTGCTTGAACTTCTCTCTTCAAGACTCAATCTTGCTACAAAAATAAAAATTGCTTACAATTCTAATCTCTCTATTTCGCTCTTAACTCTATTCTCTATTAACTGACTACTATAAATGAAATGAAAATGGGGGTATAAATAGCATCCCCAATTACAATGAAAGGTCCAGATCGAAAGCAAATCAACGGACAAGATCATGACACCTAAACCCTAATTAGGGTTTATTACAAATGACCTCCTTTTTACTGAACAATATTAAATACATAGCCAAATATTAAATTCGGCACAAAAATCTAGGAGGTATCAACCAATGAGAAATAAGATGTCATGTCATCTGTAACAACCTTTCATCTAGAATCTTATTCCCTTTCCAATTTTCCTTCTTAGCATATGCAATGAATTTTGTCACAATTCCTTCGATTTCTGTGATTGGAATCTCGGGAAGATTCTTGATACTCTCTTCTAAGTGGATAACTTGATCAAATGCATCTAGAAGAGCTGCGTCCCAAGTAGGTTCAAGTTCCTTTGTTCTATCAATCAGGAGCATGGTGGCATACATCTGATCATACTGCTCATCTGTAACATCTGCGTCCTTGCGAAAGATGATAGTGATTCTATCCTCAAACTCTTGTAAATCCACATCTGTCTCGACCTCGATCCTCCTGCCAAGAATGGTACGAAGTACCTCAAATACTCTGTCCTGGATCGGATTGATCACCTCCTCAACTTGACCACATCTAACACTGATGTCCTCAAAGAGAACACTCTTTATATGGAGTAAGGTTGACCACTGAAACAAACTGTGAGAATCACCTTCTAAGATCCTCTCTTGTGCTAAAATTTTTCTAGATGTATGTCTTATAACTCTCAAGACAGGGATGACAACGTCCTTGGTATGGGCAAATGCAGCTACTGTTGCCATCAATCTGTGGATTATCTCAAGAACTTGGATAGCCTGATGGGTGATCTTCGACATCCTTGTAATAAACTCAATGGCCACCGTGTGAGATCTATCCATCCAATTACATGTACGCTGAACCATATTCCTGAATCTTTCTGCTTCATTGATTGATTGAAGGGGCAATGCCTGCAATGGTGATCTAACTGGATCCTGACGTCCCAAAGGTTCATTGA
Source organism: Cryptomeria japonica (assembly GCF_030272615.1). Taxonomy (NCBI): domain Eukaryota; kingdom Viridiplantae; phylum Streptophyta; class Pinopsida; order Cupressales; family Cupressaceae; genus Cryptomeria; species Cryptomeria japonica. The sequence continues at coordinate 657,622,401 of NC_081412.1, forward strand.
TGTGACTGAAATATGTTCTCCATGCACCGACCTCTCTCTCAAGCTTTCTATTCTTTTCTACTTCTTCTCTAAACTTATCCTTCAATGCCTCAAATGTGTCGGTGGCATCATCTAAAGTCTGCTCTGCTGTGGATGGTCCTAACTCAATAGTCTGTATATGATAGTCCTCTGCTAGGATCTCACCCTCATATTTGTCTGCTGCCGGTGTAGCTATCTGCAGTTTTCTAGATCCAGTCTCATCTCGAATCATCTTGGACATCTTTGTAGCCTTCTTCTTCTCTGTTGTCATATGTGAGCGTCCAACAAGGCTCTCTAGATCGATTGCACTGTCCTCGTCCTCAATTACGATCACCTTAGTCAATCTCTCCTTCAACCAGTCTGGGATATTTGATCTTGTCTCTTGAACTTGAATTTCTTTGTGTACTACTTCTTCTTGTCTGGGAGGAGATGTTACTTCATTATCATTATCTAAATCATAGTCTTGGAGAGATCCATCGGATGAAACATGCTGTGCCTGTTCTTCCTCCTGTCTATCATTCTGTACCATCGATTCCATGGATTCTTCCACTCGAACTGTTCTATCTTCTGGCCTGGAAGAAGTACCTGGTGTTTGATCTTTGTTAGCACCTTGCTTTTTCTTGGAAGGCTCTTTCTTTTCTGATCTTTCCTTTCTCTTTGAACCTCTCGGATGGAGATTGCCCTCACTGGCACATCGAAGGTTACCTTCACCTGAATTCCTAGGATTAGGATTGCCTTCACTAACAGTGGCTCCACCTTCGGCTGGCTTTTCTTCCAAAGTAAAAGACATGGCTATGCCTTGTTCTCTCAACTTCTGATGTTGAATGTCTACCCATCTGCGAGTACAAGACAAGACTGGTGCCATCAAATCATCTAAATCCACGGCCTCGGGCTCATTCCAATTCAAACTAATTGTTTTACTTTCTCTATCATATGAAGATTGGATGTGCCTGCCGTTGTCCTGAGCTTGGTCGGCTACTCTGTAAATCTTACATTTCCTGATGAAATCCAAAGGCAATCTAGAATGTATCTTGCGTTTCACTTCAAGATCATCTAGGAGATTCATCATAAAATCTTCAATTTGGTATTCATGTCTAAATCTTCTACCGACTGTCTCTTCTAAATGTCCATGAGGATCAAAACTATTCCTCCAAGCAAAAGATGAAAAAGGATACAAGGCTAACTCCCTCTCTGCGTCATCCATGGCTGAGACATTGGGACATACCTCAACTGAATTACCCAAAATAATAGGTACCTGAACTCCATTCTGATGTCTGTGTCTGAATGCCTTCACATATGCTGCCAACTGCCTTGTTACTTCAAGTAACACAATTCTATCTGTCGGGTACCTCGGCAACATATATGGAGGTAAAGGACATCCATACATTCTAATGTAAGTGAACTTGGGAAACTGAATGAACCAAGCACCGTACCTCTTGATTAACTCCTGGGCATCCTGAGATAATCTGTTGTGAATCCCTCCTTGCAACGTCCTGGTGATGTTCATCGTGAAAGTATCATTGATTAACTTGTAGTTCTTCCCTGGTGGATGATGCAAGTAGGTATAGGATTCACAAACTCTGACCTCGCCGGGTCCTCTTCCAATCACTCCTCTGTGAGGTAGTCCTGCGTACTCAACGCTCCTGATTAAGGCATAAATGACGTATGAACTCATGTGGAAGGACTTAGTAGCCCTGAGTCTTCTCAACTGTACGTCTAAGCAATGGCTAATTATCCTAGCCCAATGTATTGTACCCTTCCCTTGAACAATCACCTGGATGAAATAAAACATCCATTTCTCAAAATAGAAGGCATGAGGTGCTCCTGTAACTCTGTTGAGCATGGTGATCAAATCTCTGTACTCCTCTTGGAAATCGATCCGGTGTGGTGTGTTCGGTACTTTGCTCAGACGGGGACGACTCTTGAGTAGCCAGTTCTTGTTGATGATGCTTAGACAAGCATCTGGATCGTCATCGTACACTGATCTAGCTCCTTCAATGCTCTTGTATATCATGTCCCTGTGCTCTGGAAGATGGAAGGCTTCACTTATGGCCTCCTCTGAAAGGTACGCCAAAGTGTTTCCCTCATTGGACACAATTGTCCTGGACTGTGGATTGTAATGACGGGCACACTCGATCATCAACTCGTGGCACTGAATAGCTGGAGGAAAACCGGCCGCCTTAATGATGCCACTCTCTATTATTCTCCGGGCGACAGGTGATGGCTTGCCGATGTAAGGGACCTCTCGGAACTTCTTCGTGCTAAAGTTTCCCAAGTTTGTATCTCCAATGTTGCTCCACTTGGACACGATCTTGGTCTCCACCTCTTCAGTCTTCTGATCTTCTTTCATGAGAGCCGAGCGACTGGTGGATGCTCCCGCCTTTGGGGTCGCCATACCTACACAACATTTCATTATAAGAAATAGATTTTGCAATAAATAACGTAGATAAGAGAGATAGGTTTTAGGAAACCTCATGATAAGTCCCTAGAGTTATCATTTCCTAAAAAAAAAAAAACAACGATTGAGCTAAGAGATTCAAAATTTCAAAATTCAAAAATGAAATATGACGATGAATGAATAAAGCAATAACAATTAAATCGCCATACCTTGATAGAGAGCTAACTCTAGAATGCAAAAACAAAATTCGCCTAGGCAAAATTTGAGGTATAAGATAATCTTCAATATGATTCCCTCAAAATATACTTCGCCACCTCGGGAGAGAACGTGATCTTCAAGTAATGCCTTAGACGTGGTCTTAAATGATCTCCAAATTCGCCCTTGGTGTGGTCTTCAAACTCGCACCACCTTTTGATAACTACGCGCCACCCTTGGATGAATGAAATTCGCACCACCTTTGGTCTTCAACGCAATTCGCACTCCACACAAGATGATACTAGCGCCACCTTTGGTTTGAAATCGCACCACCTTTGAACACACTTCGCACTATATTCGCCTCTTCTTGATTCGCATGAAGAAAGGTAAAAATGATTATGTAAAAATGAACGTTTCACTCCCCTTATAAATAGCGCTCATACCCTTTCACCTCTTAGGCCGACTTGACAAATAAAACCATTTTTTAAATGATTTGCAATAAAATAACAAGGCCGACTTGCCTAATTGGGCGCTTCAAATCGATTTTTATATTAATTAAATAATTAATTATTAATGCCTTGCGTTTTTTTAAATGAGAATTTCGATTTTTAATAAAGGCAAAAAATAATTAATAAAAGATAACGCCATATTAAATGCTAAATAAAAATGGATTTTCAATTTTTTAATCGATTTAGCATTTAAGGAAATTTAAATTTGTTTGTTTGGCGCCAAAATTGGAAAACAAAGGGACGTACCTCATCGCTCTGGTCCCTTGGAGAGGGACAGGAGCGATTCACCATTTTGTCTTGACTTTTGCATTTCTTACGTCCAACTCCTTCATCTCCACGTTAAAAATCGATCACCTTGATGGTCCTTCGAATTTGATCGCCTTGTGTGCGCATATGGGTGTCCTTTAAGTGCACATCGCCCTGGTCCTTGTCCAAAGGACAGGAGCGATCCCCTTGTTTTCATGTCTATCTTGCATCTTTTAACTTCGATTTTTTTATTGTGGGCGAATAGCATCCTTTGTTCGTGTCTTTTGCGCTTATTCCATTTGCTCGCATGAAGTTTTGAGTGTATTAAAGGGATCATCGCCCTTGTCCCTTGGAGAGGGACAGGAGCGATCCATGTCCTTTCCTTGACCTTGTCAACTTTGCACTTCGATCTTCATTGTAATGCCCTTCAAACGTCGTCCTTCACCTTACCTAACCTTGCTTCGCTTTGATCTTTGAAGGAACGTGCGTGCTTTTGATGATATCGCCCTGGTCCTTGTCCAAAGGACAGGAGCGATGTGAGGCTTTTACATTATTTGGCAATGTTTGGACGTTCAACACTTTTGCAAATTATCTTCAAACGATGCCTTGGACCATATGCTATCTTAAGACGTCTTGACTTAGCTTGATCTTGAAGCAAAACAAGGAATCCAAAGCAAATCGCCCTGGTCCCTTGGAGAGGGACAGGAGCGATATAGTCTCCATGCTCAAAATAATGATCATTTCACGTTCAAAACTCTTGTTTATCATCCTTTTACCATACCATGGACCCTCTAAAACATTGCAATGTCTTGTCCTTACGTAAATTTTGCATGAAATGGCCAATGCATCTAACATCGCCTTGGTCCCTTCCTAAGGGACAGGAGCGATCTATGTTATAGGGTGTCAATTTCTTCATTTTAACGTCCTTTGAGTGTTTGCGCATGATGAAGACGCCTTGAAATGTCCCTCGCCACCTTGTCTTGACTTGTGTCGACCTTGAACTTCGGAGGAACGACCTTGAACTTGCGTAGGGAGTATTATCATCAATGTATCGCCCTGGTCCCTTGGAGAGGGACAGGAGCGATCCTTCCCTTGTGGCCACTACCTCACTTTGCCAGGTTCCAAGTTTATATTCAACGGATTCGTCCCTCTTCACCCCATTCGTCCATGCCCTGACATTGTTTGGAATTTTGCAAAAAGAGGTAATTATATCAAAAATCGCTCTGGTCCCTTCCTGAGGGACAGGAGCGAACTAGGCATTTAGCACTGTTATGGGCGTCCCAAAAATCTTCAATTTATATTCAATGCGTTCATCTCATGTTTTCCCTTGTTTTTGAACGTAAACTTGCCTTGACCCTTGTCTGAATTTTGCAAAATGGAGGAAATCGCTCTGGTCCCTGGGAGAGGGACGAGAGCTACAAGGTACCTCGCCCTGGTCCCTTGGAGAGGGACAGGAGCGATTTAGTCAATATAGGTCATTTTCCTTCATTTTTTGCATCTCAAATTATATTCATTTGGCAAAGTATCTTCCTTCGGACGTCCTCCAATTGCTGAGTCATCAAAATCTTGCATGGACATGGCGAAATTTGAATTGTAGCTCCGGTCCTTCACTGAGGGACAGGAGCGATTTTCTTCCTGGAGGCCTTTCTGTGCTCATGAAAATCTTCAATTTATATTCAATGGAAAGACCTTGTCGTTCTCCATCACTTCAAACGTAAACTTCGTCTGGACTCTGCAAGGACAATGAGATATTTGAAATTGAGCTCCCGTCCTTCACTGAGGGACAGGAGCGATTTTGCTCCTACAGGCCAAAATAACAAGATTTTTCACATTTTAACACTTCACGAGGCGAAAACAAATCAATTCCAATGCCCAGGATCAAACTTCAAAAAAGTCAAAATTTGGTCAAAATATTCAATCAGACAAAAATTCACATTGACGGTCATCATTTAGACAAGTTTAAGCTTTGCATGAACATTCCAATTGAAAATTAGACCATTTTGGCGAATTTATTGCATTCAAAATTTGCATTCTAGAAAAGAAAGCTCAAAAGCTCTCAAAAATGACTGGATTTTGGCTTGAAAAGGCAAGATTTAAAACCCTAAGGCTTAGCCCTAAATCCAGACAACTAACGGACTAACAAAACCCTAAAAACGAAAGCGAAAACAAGCGAAAAAGAGGGGGTCCCCATTTGCGATGGGGCGATGTGTGAAATGGTCACAACACATCTACCCTTCAGTTGGCGCCATTATTGGATGTAAGCACATCCCCAGTGCGTAGGGAATAATCTGGATATTATAAATCAGAAATTTGCCTGGTACGATTTGTATCAATTCTGATTTAATTGAATGTTCTTACTTGTTTCAGTTTCCTTCCTTATTTGCTGTTCTTTATTCATTACTTGCTTATATATTCAAAAAAATACAAAAAGAAACCAAACATTCTGCAACTTCTCTCTATTTTGTAAGACCATCAGCAAAAATCACAGGAAAATATAGTTTAATATTTTAAAAATTATAGCAGATCAGCAAGGGGATCCATCAGGGATCTTTCATTAAGCTATGGACATTTGATGAAATTTGTTAGATAATAGCACAAGGAGCATTTAAATAATTCACATTGTTTGAAAATAGAACAAGAAATAAATTATATTAATGTCCAGATTGACCAAAATAGGTCAATGGAACTCGGATATATTGCTAGAGATAGCAAGAGGGAGGCAACAAGAGGCTTTTGACGAGCGCACAAGCTAAAAGATAACTAAAAGCAAAACAAAATTTGATAGCCAAAGGGTGTTTTGATGAACAAAACTAGGTGGTTAACCTAGATTGGGAAAACCCTAGTCTTGTTAGAAGGGAAAGCACCAATGAGTTGATGACTAAAGGTAGTCTAAAAGGTAATAAGTCCAAATATTCAAGAGAAAGGACTCATCACCATTAAAAAAGAGTTGAGGAAAACAATATGCCAGAATGGGCGAACTGGGTCCAATACAATCTCGTCACTAGAAGGAGATATTCAAAGATCATTGGCTATACTCTTCAATAATAGATATGAGTGTGAAGATTCTATCAATGTCTTGGAAAACTCCTTAAAAACTTTCTTGCCCTCTTTCTCTTAGATTATGCGTCTCCAAATATGATGGCATTAAGCTTGGTAATGGAATGCCTAGCAATAGATGATTGTGTTGAACATCGTTGGATGCTGAGAAGGGGGGGGGGTGTTGAATCAGCATACACTTAAAATTTGATCAGATTAAATCTTGACCACAACATATATTTCATGCATGAAAGCAAACAATACAAAGAGCTAAGAAACCATACAAGAACACCAGGATTTTATGTGGAAAACCAAACAGGGAAAAACCACGGCGAGAATCACACTCACAATATATGTATAATTGTTTACAAGGTTTAGGCCACAAGCCAAGGAGCTCATTGCTCCTAAGAGGACCTGCACAAATAAGGTGCATTGCCTTGGGGCAAGATAAAATGAGGATTAGCACAATTGAAGATCATTCTTTAGAGCAAGATACATATAAACTCAGATTTAATAGTAACAAAAGATGCTGATTACAGTTCATAAGTCAAAACACATCTCAAACAGTCTTCATTTCTGAATTGTTACAAATTGGAACCTCTATAATGTATCACAATTGCTTTTTTAGTATTCACACAACTTGCATCTTACAATGCAACAATTTTGTCCTTTATATATATCATCCACAACCTCAGAAACATTCATTAGTTTGGCCTACAAAGATGTTGTAGATAGGAAAATGGAATGGATCAAAGGAATGTTAAACTAGCTCAACCACAAAAACTAGATTGCAATGATAAGAAATCCTAAAAACATTCAATAAAGGCATGAAGATGAAATACTAAAATAAAATGCAAACCAAAGCATGTATCTCCTTCATTGTTCCTCCATTGTCCTTCTTTCTCCTTCAAATTAGTGTGTTTGTGGATCTCACCTACAAGTGCAAAAACATAGTATGAAAGCAAGATGACTAGAAAAATGGCAGCATAAGGATACTATAAGCATGGTTTTCTTTTCCTTCTTTTCATTGAAGAAAATCATCCAATTTATAGACAAATTGGAGAGAGGACAAGATTAGCATGAAGAGATTTGAATGGAAATTCAAATCATGAATGGCAAAATTATGACAAATTATGACAAGATTAACATGCAAGATTGATTGATTGACAAAATTATGACAAATTATGACAAGATTAAAATGTCATTCCCATGACAAAAGGGAAGAGAGAAATAGCCTCCATGATTGCAACAAATGGAAGCATAAACATAGGACAAAATTAGGGGAAAAATTAGAAAAATTGAAGAAAATAGGATAAATAGAAATTAGGAATTAGGAGAAATTAGCAAATTAGAAAATTGAGGAAAAAGATGAAATAGAAATTAGGTGAATTAATTAATAGGTTTTCATTCATTAATTAATTCATGAAAGAGACCTAGGACTAAATAAATAGATTTATTTAACCCACAAAGAAGAAGAAAAGGATTAAATGAACAAATCATAAAACCCTAGAAATAAGAGGACAAGGAATTAGGTCAAGACAACAAGAAATTAATGTAGGTTCGATCATGATATTGATTGACAAAGGACCAATGTTGATAAATGATTGAGATTGATTGACAAAAATCAATGACAAATTGACCAAGATTGACAAGGAGATCAAATTGATAGGTGCCAATTGACGAGGAACAATGACTAATCGATCCAAATTGACATGATTGAAAAGGACAAGGATCGATGACGAATCGATCGCAAAATGACAAGATTGACAAGGACAAAGATCAATGATGAATCGATCGCAAAATGACAAGATTGACAAGGACAAAGATTGACCAAAATCATGATTGAAGATTGCTATCGACAAGACTTAATTCGAAAGCGAGAAAAATGAGGAATGCAGAAGAAGGACTTGATGCTCGCAAATGATAAAGACCAAGTGCGCAACATAGAAGAAATGTTAATGCGACGCAAGAACCCTAAAATAAGGCAATGCGCAAATGTTAAAGTATGACTCCACAAGCATTGACCATTTTTAGATGTCTACATTTTGCCCCTCTTTGAGACAATGCGATTCTAAGCGTTGTTTTAAAGAACAATAATGAAAATGCCCCAGACAATAACAATGACATATGCATGCCCCCTCAAGGAATTGGCCGGAAAAATCCAGAAAAGAGGCCAAGTGATCGATAAGAATGACAGAAGACGATAGGTTCGAACGGACTGCCAAGACTGACGGAAGAAATGTTAGTAAGCAGAAATTAGACAGAGGATAGTTAGAGATGAAGGAAAACTTGCTTTCATAAATGCACATAAGTAGGTAAGAACCTTTATTTAATGTAGCAAAGTGGATGCAAAGCATCATGGCATTGAAGGCCAGAGCTGGAAGGCAACCCCTTTTGCAAAAGACAGACACATCGCACACAAGGAATGAGGGAAGCATCCTAGGGTGCATACATCAAGGGTTGAGGTATGTGCGGCGTTCACAAAGGGAACGTACTTATCACAGACACCCAATGATATAGTTGCCCCAGTTTGTGACAAACATTCCACAAACAACAAACATAACATAAAAAGGAAAGGGACCATGAACCATCCCGGTCACTCTAAATCACTCGGTGACATCATCGAGCAACATAGGAACATGATCGAAGCCAAAGATAAACCAATAAAAAGATAAGACGCACAAATTCGACCAAGTCAAACAAACATTTTGATCGTCATTGTCAAAGGTGAAAAACAAGAATGATCATGCTGTCTGGTTTCAGGGAATGCGGTACCCCGTCTAAGACAGGACACAGTCTGGTTTCGAGTATACCACACCCTGTATAAGACCCATGATAATAGTGATAAGGACAAATGATATTGATGTTGATTGATTGATATGACAATTTTGATCAATTTGAATGTCTGGTTTGATTGAAAAGTTCATCTGTTAATGCATGATTTCAGTTTGTAGCATGTTATTTGGTTGTTGTCTACACAAATGTTTGATCGATTGTCATTGGCGTATGCTCAGCGATCTGTCTATGCACAGAGGGTACCATTTATTGACAAAATGCAAAATGCCAAAGAAATTGTTTTTGGATTTTGATGTTTTGCACTTTGTAGGAATTTCGAGTTTTTTACAATTTTTTTGTTCGTTTTTCAGGACTTTATTTGACTTTTTAGGGATTTTTTCAGGACATTATTTGATTTTTAGGGAATTTTTTCAGGACATTATTTGATTTTAAGAGATTTTTTTAGGACATTATATGATTTTTAGGGATTTTTTCAGGACATTATATGATTTTTAGGGATTTTTTCAGGACATTATTTGACTTTTAGAGATTTTTTTCAGGACATTTTAGCTGAAAATGAACACATGATCTTTTTTTGATGTTTTTGAATGTTTTCAGGATTTTTTTCAATTTTTTTGATTATTTTAGGACATTTTTCAATTTTTATGATTTTGCCCCCAGTGTCTAGCAAGGCAAGGAATATGACAGGTGAATAAATAGGCTTTCTGAAATGATGGTGGATAGAGGGAAGACAAAGGCCTTTTATTATGGAGACAATACAGATGCAATTTTCAAGGGCTATGGCGTGATGGGACAAGAGACTGGATATGACAATGTAAAGCAGTGACATGGCATGAGGGACATGTCAAGAGGTTTTTGAAACTATGTTTAAATTTTGCGTCCTTATGTCAGATCAAGATCAAGGAATGAAAAAGAGTGTATGGATAGTGATAAGATATGGATAGGATAAGCAAGACCAAGAATGGATAAGGGACATGGACTGAAGGTCGGGATAGGATACGGGATAGTGGCAGAAAGTTGCAATAAGCTAGGGAATATGGATGAAAGGTTATAATAAGCAAATGGATAAAGACCAAAAGCTATAATGGACTAAAAGCTGCAAACAAGATGCATGATGCTCATGACGATCCTCAGCCTTGTCAAGATCAAAGGTGGAAAGGGAAACTGGACATGAGGGACAATAGGATATGAAGGGTAATGACAGGGGTTCTATAGGATAATGGAACAATGAAGGACAAAAGGATATGATAGGATAAAACCTGTCCCCAAGTACGGTATGCAAGAAGTTCATAGATTACGCATGACGCCTGTTTGCCAGGTTTTCATCACGGTACTTGCCCAAAGTGCCTGTTTGCTAGGTTTTCACCAGTGGACGAATTATTTTTGCTTTATTTTTTGTAGTTTGACTTTTTCAAGAGAAGATGGACACATGATAGGGGATGGAAGAAGGACTCAAGTGTCTTTTTTTTTTTTGGATAGTAGCCTTAAAAAAAATGGACCATGACCTTTAAAAGTATGCTCAAAGACGTTGGTAGGATAAGGACATGGAAAAAGAGATGAAATTGAGGCAAGGATTTATGCAAAGGATGGGATCAAAGGGATCGAAGGATGGAAAATATGCATTGGATAATGGATAGGGTATTGGAAGAATTGGGCTTCAGTGGACGGAAATGTTGGCAAGATCACCATTGGAACACACCTTGAGGGGTGGTGGATTGATGGAGAAAAAATGGATCTCAGATTGTGAGATTTGGATGGAGGAATAGCTTGGGATTTTGGGACATAAGGTCCCAAAATGGATGAAGAAGGTGATGGAGGAACAAATTTGAGAGGGTTGGATGGAGGAATAGCAACTTTGGATGCCAAGTTGGATTTAACTTTAGGCTTTTGTGCTTCAAGGAACCGCTTAGGGATCCACATGGTTTTTGATTTTTCATGCTTTTGTGGTTCCTTGGAGTGCATTGCTTGCACAAGGGATTTAGGAACCCATATAGATTTTGACTTTTGTTTTTTAGCAATGGGCCTTTGTGACCTTTTGGATTTTTCCTTTTCTTTATAGATCAAATTTTGCTTTTCTTTGACATGTCGATTATATTGGACATGTTGATCCTTGAATACATATGGATTTCTAGACTTATGACTTTTATACTTGGCATCCAAATTGCTTGGAGGGGGAAAGGAATGCATGGATGGATATGAATGAAATGGACTTCTTTTGGATTGATGAAATTTACTCAAGGATGTGTGCCTTTGCTGACCTTGCATAGAGGACGAAGGGATATAAGGACCTAAGATGGATGGAAGGTATGATGGGGAAGGCGTATGTTTTGATTGTGATGGAGGGATACCAACGTCTTGAGAGTGAGTTGTGTAGACATGACCCTTAAGATCTTCCTTGATATGGAGGGGTTCTTTCTCATGAAGGTCTACCCCTTTTCCTTTATGAATATTTGACATGTAGGATACTTTGTGCTTTTAGAGGAAGATGCAAGTCCATTATGAGGTGGATATGATATGAGAGAAATAATGAGATCTTGAAGTGGATCGGATTGTACCAAAGTGGAAGAACCCATTATGCATGTCGAGGGTTCATGAACATCTTGCACTGACATGTTAGAATCATGAGGGGGACTAGGATTGTGTAGTGGACATGGTTCAATGACAGGCTCTTCAAGAGATGGAATGGGAGAAATAATGGGATCATTAAAAGAAATGAGATCTTGGAGTGTATATGGAGCATTAAGACAAGGAGATGGAGGAAGAAAAGGATCTTGTGGAGGATTTAAAGGAATAATTTGATCTTGACAAGGAGGAAGATCATTAGAATCCTCTTTAAAGGTTCTTTGCTCTTGACTTTTAATGGGATCATCGGAAAGGATGGAAGGGATATCTTGATCTTTCTTAGGAAGTGGAATGTCAATGGGATTTTAAAGGACATTTTTTTCATGAAATGGAAGGGGATCGTTTGGGATTGGATGGACTGGGATATCTTGATCTTGCTCGGGGAATGGAGTGTCAATAGGACTTTGGATAGGATGGACAAGAATAGGGGAATCATCATGAGTTTCTGGGAAGATGAGATCCTGGTCAACAATTGGATGGGATGATAAGGTTTCAGGATCTCGATCTTGATTTTCTTTAGGACTCATTTCTTCGTGCTCTAAATTATCCTCTTGACATGAGGTTGGACTTTGGATATGCATGGGGGATTTTGGGAAGGGATTAATGATTTGGCACGAAGGGGATGGAATTTGAACATTTGTGCTGGATTCTGGCAAGGAATCAATGCTTGAACATGAGGAAGAGGGACTTCGAATGGGGTCCTCTAAAACAAGTAATGGCAATAAAGTGCATGGTGGCATTGGGTCTTGTCTGAAACATGACAAGGATGTGCATCATGAATTGGATTATCTTGGCAATCAATTATGGATAGCCCTAGGATAATTTCATCCTTGGGTGTATTGTTTGATGAGGACAATATGGAAGGTTCCTGTGAAACTTCTAAAGGTGTAGGGATAGATGCCACTGGAGAGTCAATTTGTTTGTGGGGGGGTGAGGCATTGCTAGACATAATTGTATTATCTTGATCTTCCTTAAAGAACTCACATGGTAGTTTCCTTAAGATCCTTGCAATAAGGCCACCTTTCTTTCGAGGTTTTGACATGGTTGTATCTGGAATTTGAACTTGTTTGGCAAGGAGTTGGTTCTGGTCTGATGTCATGTTTTGATTTTGAACTAGATGTTGATCAAATTGGTTTGACATGTTCAAAATTTGGCTTGGTGTATATTGCAACCTTTGTTTTTGAATGTTTGGTTGTGGTTGTTGACATTGATATGTTGATTGAACTTGTTGATATTCCACCATTGGTTGAACCATTTGTTGACATTGTATAGTTGGTTGGACATATTGTTGAAATTGGACCATTGGTTGTGTTGGTTGAATATGTTGGAACTGTTGAACAATTGGTTGTGATGGTTGAAAATATGATTGATAGTAAGCACCTTCTTGTTCTTGTTATGAAGACACATAATGTTGTTGTCTATTTTCTTGAAATTGTTTCATCATCTCTATTTGTGAGAGGAGAGTTGGTATGTCTGATCGTTCGATAAGAGATCTTACATCAATTGGCTCAATCTTTGGATTTCGACCTAGAAATTTTCGAAACATTTTGGACATTTGTGATCTATTCTTCTCAATGTTTTTCACTTTTTGTTCCAAAATCTCCTTTTCTTGAGCTAGTTTCTCCTCTAGGTTTTGTATTTGGACATTTACATCATCATGATAAGTTTGATCCAAGTTCTGAAACATGTAGAGATTGGATTGACATGATTGATTTATCAATTGTGATGACATGGCTTCGTAAGAAGGTTGAGACCTCATTTCAACAAACATGTCACTATGCAATGCAACTAATGGGATTGACAAATGCAACCTAAAAGGATGACAATGCAACTTAATGTTTTTGTTGTTTTTCAAGATTTTGACAAACTTTTTGGAATGCAAACCTAAAGACTCAACCTTGGGAAGTTGAAATGAAGAGAAGACCTTAAAGGACAAAGGACCAAATGACAATAGGACAAATTGACAATGTCTCACCTATATGCTTGGATACTAAGCTAGGTTTGACAAAAATGATATTAATGAAAGGACAAATTTTAGACAAGGTCAAGACTCCTTAACAACAACTTAGGGTATCATCCAAAGTTTTGATTTTTTAAGTTTGACAAACCAAATTTTTGAGACTAAATGCAAGAAGGCAATGAGTATGACAATGACTTAGGATATGACATGAAAATGATCTAAGGATATGATAGGACAAGATGAAGCCAAGAGAAGATGACAATACAATGATAAGGATATGTGAAGACCAATGACTTGGAATATGCAAAATGCAACCTATGTAAGACCTAATTTTAGCATGACAAGGATAATGCACGAATGTCACCTAAATGGAAATCTAGCTTGGATATGACAATGAAATCCAAACTTAGGGAAATGATTTTGAACCTAAGTGCAAAATGAGGACGCTTGCAATGAAAAGGACTAAAATGAAGGGAGATGACAATCTGTCCTAGGACCTAAGTTGGACTATGCAAAATCTAGCCTAAAGTGACATGAATTTTGAAACAAAGATATTCAATGTTTTGACAAGCCATGTTCAAATGTTGGATGAATACTTGGACAAATTTGGACTTTTGTTTGGATTTTGTTTTGAATTGAAGGTTGTTGATTTTGAAAACCCAAGTTGATTATGATCACTTTTGAAAGTTTGTTTTTGATTTAACTTTTGACAATCACGCAAGACAAAATTTTTGTTTGACTTTGACTCAAGACAATCAAGCACATTCACAACAAATCCTATGTCTGGCAAGGGCAATATCTGTTGAATCCTCTAACCATAAAATACAACACTTAGCCAGATAGCTAGACGCTTGGTAGCACTGGCTCCCCCTTATAGTGCACTCACTTCTCGGGCATACCAAGCTTCGAGTTCAAGGGCCATCACTTCCCAAGAACTTGCTATCTCTAACTAAGGAGTACATGAGAGGTGTCTTCGGCATGCGCGTATCACAACGCCTGAGCCAACAGATAGAAGGATTTTGGCCTCTAAAAACAAGAGATTCTAGTAAGGGCATCCGTTCGGGTGGGTATTGATCCGGCGAATAAATTGTCGCAATACCATTCCAGCACCCGTTGTCTACAACTTTCGTTGCATCCACAGTTATTTAGAGTGGTTCGGAAGAGCTTGGCTTTAGCTCATCACCACTTTGGGTCGTTCCCTCTCACCAATGCCTGTGCGAAGTGCCAGGCAAATCGGGAGGCAGGCCCAATTCTAAGGGTAAAACATGCAATCAAGCTAAAAACAAACAAAGCATGCATGGTGTTCATTAACCTTTAAGAAATTAAATATGCAACTACTTTAAAAAATGCAAGCACGATGTTTTAGTGAAAGTCTTTGACCGCATCCTGCATAAGATTTGTTAGTAGTTGTATTTTTAGTCTTCGTCACACGTAACGCCAAGATGCTGCACAGAGAATCAGTACCAAGGAAAAACCAAAATGTAAAAAAACAGAATGAAAAACAAAGTAATTTGCAAGTAAAAAATCTGGTTTCACCTCTATTTCTGGCCTTACACAGGCGCAGAATGTCTCAACACAGGCGCAGGATGTCTTGACACAGGCGCAGATCCCATCAACACAAGCGCAGGATGTCTTGACACAGGCGCAGGAGTGTCCAGAAAGCTCTGAGTCGCCTTGTTTCTTGAGTTTCTCACCTGCAAATCAGCTCAAGAGCACTCAAAACATGGTTAAGGGGTTAAGAACGTCGGGTTCACCAGAAAATGTAGATAGGAAAATGGAATGGATCAAAGCAATGTTAAACTAGCTCAACCACAAAAACTAGATTGCAATGATAAGAAATCCTAAAAACATTCAATAAAGGCATGAAGATGAAATACTAAAAAGAAATGCAAACCAAAGCATGTATCTCCTTCATTGTTCCTCCATTGTCCTTCTTTCTCCTTCAAATTAGTGTGTTTGTGGATCTCACCTTCAAGTGCAAAAGCGTAGTATGAAAGCAAGATGACTAGAAAAATGGCAGCATAAGGATACCATAAGCGAGGTTTTCTTTTCCTTCTTTTCATTGAAGAAAATCATCCAATTTATAGACAAATTGGAGAGAGGACAAGATTAGCATGAAGAGATTTGAATGGAAATTCAAATCATGAATGGCAAAATTATGACAAATTATGACAAGATTAACATGCAAGATTGATTGATTGACAAAATTATAACAAATTATGACAAGATTAAAATGTCATTCCCATGACAAAAGGGAAGAGAGAAATAGCCTCCATGATTGCAACAAATGGAAGCATAAACATAGGACAAAATTAGGGGAAAAATTAGAAAAATTGAAGAAAATAGGATAAATAGAAATTAGGAATTAGGAGAAATTAGCAAATTAGAAAATTGAGGAAAAAGATGAAATAGAAATTAGGTGAATTAATTAATAGGTTTTCATTCATTAATTAATTCATGAAAGAGACCTAGGACTAAATAAATAGATTTATTTAACCCACAAAGAAGAAGAAAAGGATTAAATGAACAAATCATAAAACCCTAGAAATAAGAGGACAAGGAATTAGGTCAAGACAACAAGAAATTAATGTAGGTTCGATCATGATATTGATTGACAAAGGACCAATGTTGATAAATGATTGAGATTGATTGACAAAAATCAATGACAAATTGACCAAGATTGACAAGGAGATCAAATTGATAGGTGCCAATTGACGAGGAACAATGACTAATCGATCCAAATTGACATGATTGAAAAGGACAAGGATCGATGACGAATCGATCGCAAAATGACAAGATTGACAAGGACAAAGATCAATGACGAATTGATCGCAAAATGACGAGATTGACAAGGACAAAGATTGACCAAAATCATGACTGAAGATTGCTATCGACAAGACCTAATTCGAAAGCGAGAAAAATGAGGAATGCAGAAGGACTTGATGCTCGCAAATGATAAAGACCAAGTGCGCAACATAGAAGAAATGTTAATGCAACGCAAGAACCCTAAAATAGGGCAATGTGCAAATGTTAAAGTATGACTCCACAAGCGTTGACCATTTTTAGATGTCTACAGATGTTATGTGTACATGTATAACCAACATCCTCAAAACAATCTCCAAAGCAATTGCAAAATGCAAAAGAAGCGTGTGAGGGCTCACACAATGTTGTCACATTATCCGGATATATCCAAAGTAGCACCTATGCAACTGTATGTTACTGCATGGACCAAGAACATAGGAGTTGGTCCCAAAAGATGAAATAGTCAACTCCGAACCGATGCAACAGACAAACACCAATTGGAACGACAACAAAACTTGCGGATGACCAAAGAAGTAGCATAAAACATCAAGGAATTGAAAACAACCATCCGCAAGATATAGAAACTGATAAGTTGAGGAATGCAACATATTCCTCCACACCATTTCATTGGACTGTGTTGCTGGAACTCAAACATAAATATTGCAAATATCCTAACAACTTGAAGTCTAAGATATGAAGGGAATATACATCAATTAATACTGCCTTGAAACCGCAAAGCCATCTGATGCATATCTGCCATGCATTAGACCAAAAAAAAGCATGACAAATTGTCCACCAGAACAATCAGACAATGCTGAAACACAACACCAGTATGTACAAAACATTGACAAAGCTCCAAAAACACAACAACATATCATTATTTGCTACCACCAACATCTGTGAATGCCTCCCGTATATCTGCATAACTTCTGCACAAACTTACATCATCTGCATAAGTTAGAATTACTTTATGGACCAACAAGTTTGACATCAATGACAACCTGATCTCATATTTACAACAGATTGTGGATGGCTTGGATGATTTGTTGTCATTGGAATGGTGGAAAACTTAAACAAACAACCACATCGAATAATTTAGGCAAAGGAGAGTCAAGTGGATCTACCCCATGTTTGATGAGCTCATGTTGGAAATCATTAGAATCAACTTCAAGAGGGGCCTTCTAGCATCATTAGTTGAAAATTTTGTACACCTGGGAAGATGTGCAAAATTGTGGTTTCAACCATAGTGTGAATAAAAAACTCTCTTAATTTAAGACACTAATCTAATTTGGGTGGGACGATGTCCTTTTCTCTTTTTTCCATAAAAGACAATATTCTTTCCTCTTCCTAGAAAATAAATAGCAGTTTTGATAATATATGCGGTAGCTTAAAGAAATGACAAGAATGCTTAAAACAAAAGGAAGTGAAGTTTCCGTGAAAGCACAAAGTCTTGAGTTTGCACTACCCTATCTACCTTTTTCAAAATGATAAAACAAGAGCAATATACAACATATGGCAGCACAAAGTTTGCAAGTATGATGTACCTTTGAACCACTTCAAATGGGAACAACCACAAGCACAAAGTCTTGTAACTCTTCTTAACTCTTAACACTAAACTATATTAATTCAATCTCCAATATTTGCAGCACAAAGCCCTTTCAGTGTCACTTCTTGTGGAGGAATAACCAAATCCTTGCTCACCCTTAATTTGATTCTGGTACCTGAAGAAAAACCTTCTTTGGACTTGATTCTGACCTCAGATCTTCGCCCGACTAGTCCCGCTGAATCACTTTCTGCTCCACCTTTAATCTTGATGGTTTTGACATTATTACTTTCCAGCCAAGCATTGGTGTTAGCAAGAATGGGCTGAAACCTGTTGAAAATAGAAGTACACTCCTTTTGTGACCATTGAGGAGACGAAAGAGGAGCTTCAACAACTCTTTGCTCTATATATTCCGGGTCAAGGATTTTCTGTCATCCACCATCCCTTCTGGGATCTTAGTTAGATCCAGATCTATAATCTGCTCCAAAGTGAGCCTACTATAATCCATTCTCCTTATGTCTTCTTCTGTGCAAAAATCAACCCATACATCCTCGAGGCAATGAACATGAGCGAAGGATCTCTTGATCTTATCCTTCATCCCTCGATAATCAAAATCTTTCCTCTCCTTGAACTTCCTCAACTTGATTTCTTGAAGTTCGGTTTCCATCGCCTTAGCTCGTGCTGAGGTGGTCCAGGAATACCAATCAATCTGCAATGGATTGTGAGAGGAAATATTAATACCTTGCTTGTGATTGGTTAACTGTATCGCATGAACTGCCATCAGTTTCCTGGCCAATTCCATTAAGATGATCTTGTTAGTAGGATATCTAGGTAGCGTATATGGCTGACCTTCAAAACAACCAACTCTCCAGTAGGTGAAAGTTGGGAACTACCTGAAAAAACATCTGTACTCATTCACTCATTCACTTTCCTCCATGCTAACTCAAACACTCTCCTGTTCTTGAGTGTTTTGTCAAATAGGCGCATGAAATAGCCAAAGAAAGCATCCTGCACTCTTCTATAATGAATTCTACTAGGCCTCAGAGTGAATTGCTCATAAAGCCTCCATATTGGCATCGACGATCTATCAACTTTGGTAGAAAGACCAGGAAATTGTCTAATTGACGCCGCTATGTACACCAAGTATGAATTCATGTAAAAGGTGAGGGTGGTTGGGACTTGTGCTAGCTGCTCACACAGGTTGTCACTGATTACTTGACCCCAAAAAATATGAGATTGCTCCTTTCTCATGACTATGATGTACTTGTACATCCAGATTTCAAACACATTGGAGTGTCTTAAACCCATTATCCTGCTGAGAAGTGTGATCATATCACTAACTTCTTCAATGAAGTCAAAAAGATACAACTTAGGCCATCTTGAGAAACAGGTCGTGGGAGTGTTGAGCCACTTAGAGTTGATGTTCTAATGCAATTTGACCTTGTCTGGTTGTAATAATCTAGAGCACACTTCATAGAGATGTCTGCATACAAAGGGGCAGTGGGAACTTTGAAGATTTTGTCAATGGTCTCTACATCTAACCTGATTATGACATTACCATCATCATCCTTGATTGTCCTAGAGTCGCTATCAAAATGAGAAGCACAAATTCCTGCTCCAAGGCAACCATTGGGAAAGTGGAAACCAAATGAATGTGACTATTCAGGAGCAACTGGATGTCATGAGTCAGCGATCCTTCTATTCTCTCCAGAAACTCAGACATGTCAACATGTCCAATCTTTGTGTCTCTGATCTCATCAATGAGAGATCTTTATCATATTTGTATTTCATCTTTTTGTTGGAAGGTGATGCTTGCTCTTCTGTCATTGAACAGGAATTTGCAACACTATGATGAAAACTTAAAAGAGTAAGAACATCTTCAACAACTATTGGGGATTCCATGATGCCAAAACTTTGAAAACCAATGCTCATACCAAAACTTTCATGGGTTTTTATCATGAGATAACTGGGACCAACACAAAGATGCTTTGTGGATAAGCTTTGGACAATGGCAATAATGAAATCCAGATCTCGGAGGGTCAACTACGAGTAGAATGGAAGCAAGGAAACCTTCACAACTTGCACTTGTAATTGGGTCTTCAGGATCCGACTGCAAGTGTGAGTATATTGCTTGAAAAGTGAGTGGTAATGGATGCTTGCAATTGGGTCTTCAAGACCCAATTGCATATTAATAGTGTGCAATGTAACTTTTGGGAGCACTTTGAGTATGGATAGATTGTAACTCAATTTAGAGATGCACTTGAGAGTGATGATAAGCTTCTACTTGCTATTGGGTCTTAAAGACCCAATTGCAAGTAAATAAGATTACCATGAAAGAAAAGTGAACTTGTAATCATCACATAGAAACCCGATTTGATACATGAAGGCGTATCAAGGAGTAAAAATATGAGAACTTGTAATCCGGTCATAGAGACTCGATTGCAAGTGATTTATTACTCTTGCAAATAAGAACAAGATTGCAATTGAGTCTCTAGGACCCTATTACAAGTGTTGATCACTTGTAATCTATAAAACTCATGAATGGAATGCAAATGAGGGGCGATCGATAAGAAACTTGCAGCTAGCTTACAAAGGCCTGATATCAAGGGAAGGTCAATGTTCAATGCATGGGACGCGAACACAAGAATCATGCGAGGCTTGAAAAATCACAAACTCACTATATGAACAAAGACGTAAGGGAGATCATGGCGTGAAAGCGAATGCATGTGAAAGATGTCAAAACCCAAATGCAAAAAGAAGAGCTCAGGTTTGAAATATGGACAATGGTGAATACATGGGTTTTGGCAAGGTTTGAATGAGTCTTGCACTGCGGCAGAGATGAATGTATGCACGAGATAAGACATGGAATGCAAGGGACGTGAAATAAACTTTTTAGTCTAGCCTTAGATTCTAGGATTCAAACCACAAAAACCTAGAAGGAAAATTCAAGACCAAAACAAATAAGAGGAAAGACATACCTGAAATTCACCCAAAACTTGAAATGCAATCCCCAAAGATGAAAGGACAAAGCTCAAAATTCTCAATGGCAACCTTCTTAAAGGAAAATGGAGAGAAAACCAAAACAAACTAGGAAACATTAAAGGCAATCCCCCTAAAATCGCCTAAGTAGAGGCAACTACACAGGGCAAAGTTAAATGCAAAACGCAAACACTTGTAATCTGGACCTAAGAGCTCGATTACAAGCATTATAAAAAGAAAGGAAGGAACTTAATGTGTAACTGGGCCTTAAACCCCCAATTACACATGTAAAAACTTCATTAAAACAAAACAAAAAAAAAAGACTTCACTTGTAATTGGGTCCTAAGGACCCGATTGCAAGTAAGTAATTTGGACACTTGCAAAACTATAAAAAGCTACATTACCACGAGTTTCCAAGACGGGGACGGCGAGACGCGTTTCTGGGACAACAATTTTTTTTGCCAAATTTGGGGACGGCTATATAAAATATAGGGAAAATTTAAAATATATAGGAAAATTCTAATTGTTCACATGAAAACATGGATAAAGCACGCATATATACATTATATTCATATGAAAACATGGATATAGCATGTGTATGTGTTGTGCCGTATTCACACATCGCCCCATTATAAATGGGGACCCCTACTTTTTGCTTTCTAGGGTTTGCTTTCTTGGTCTTTTAGGGTTTTGTTTGTTAGCCTTTGCATGATGAGTGCTGTCAGGGGGATCGCTGGATAGCAGGCTTTGCTTGAGCTAGGATGAGTCAGTAGATGCTCCAAGTTAGGGTTTCTTTCAAGGTCTTCCTTAGGCTTAGTTTTGCTGGTTGTGTCTCGTTTGAGTTCGAGGAAGTCAGTGAGTGGTTGAGCAAATTTGGCTAAGACATAGAAGGAATGAATCAAAGATCACGACTAAGGCAAAGTCAAGTGGAAAAAGAGGTGAATTAAGCCCAAAATGAGGATTTCTCTCCTAACCCTTCCAAAGGGTCCAGGGCGAATTTCTCCACAAGACACTCCACCTCGACCCGAGCTCTGAGCTAACCCTTTTCTAGGTTTGAATGAAAGAAAAAGCAATTGTTTGAATGAGGAAATGTGAAAATGGAGTCAGGATTTGAGCCCAAACATGATTTTCGCTCCTGACCCTTCCAAAGGGTCCAGAGCGAAATTCATGTACAACCTTATTTCTCACCAAATTCTTGGGCTACATGTCAGCTTGAAGAGCAAATTCATGTGATCATGAAGGAAGGAGGCCTAATGAAGTTTGTCCAAGGTATGAAGAGGAAAAAATAAGTGAGAAATTAGCTCAAAAGGTGAATTTCGCTCCTGACCCTTCCAAAGGGTCCAGAGCGAAATTCCAAGGACACACCCATTCTTCACCTTGTTTGCACTAAGGGTCTCAAAGGGTCCAGAGCGAAATTCCAAGGACACACCCATTCTTCACCTTGTTTGCACTAAGGGTCTTGTTCCTTAAACATGTGGTGAAGTTTTTGATATGTTCTTGCCTAAGAAGTGTTTAAAAGCATTTAAGGATGAAGATTATGACCTAAGGCATGAATTTCGCTCCTGACCCTTCCAAAGGGTCCAAAGCGAAATCCAATTTTCCTCCACTTTGCTCTAGGATATGACCAAAATTGTAGACTTTTGAGGCATAATTGAGAAGGTTTGATGCAACTTTGCCTTTGAGAGGAGATTTTAGACCTTTGGATGATGAAAGCTAGCCTCAAAAGAGAATTTCGCTCTTGACCCTTCCAAAGGGTCCAGAGTGAAATCCTCCATTTTGCCTTCCTTTGGCCTTAAAAACCTAGTTTAACCTCACCTGGTGCCATTTGGGTGGTGGATTGTCTTGATTGCGAAAGGAGGAAGTTTATTTGATCAAGTTTGGAGGAGAATGAGATCAAAGAAAGTGAGAAACTAGCCAAGAGTGAGATTTTCGCTCCTGACCCTTCCAAAGGGTCCAGAGCGAAAATCCTTGAAGACCTCAATTTCTTCCTTGTCTAGACCAATTTCCTAGTTTCTAAGGCATGTGTGATGGTGTTTTTGAATGTACTAGCCTTAGGAGGTGAGTAAGGGTGGATGAGATGAAGGATTCTAGACTGAAAGATGAATTTCGCTCCTGACCCTTCCAAAGGGTCCAGAGCGAAATTCTTGAAAACACTCCTTTTCCCCTCGGCCAAAGTCAGGACCAAGATGGATATGCAAGAAGAACGACCTATGTTTGCCTCCCAAAGAAGATTAAAGTTGGAAAAATCAAGAATCAAGGTAAAAAACATGATTTTCGTAAAAAACATGATTTTCGCTCCTGACCCTTCCAAAGGGTCCAGAGCGAAAAGCCTTTTAGCTCTTGTTTTCTTCCTTGTTTTGGCTAGGCATTGGCATGATGGAGGATGAATTGGTATGTTCTTGCCTTGAGAGGGAGTTGGATGCTTTGGAAGATCAATATTTTAGCCTAAAAGGTGAATTTAGTTCCTGACCCTTCCAAAGGGTCCAGAGCGAAATTCATTATAAACCTCATTTGCTACCTTGTTTGGGCTTCAATCCTTGTTCCTTAGGTGGAAAATGATCTATGTTTGCCTCCAGAGAAGATTGAAGTTGGAAAAATGAGCAATCAAATCCAAATCATGATTTTCGCTCCTAACCCTTCCAAAGGGTCCAGAGCGAAAATCCACCTAGAACTCATTTCCTTCTTTGTTTGACCAAATTTTGATATCCAAGGCATGTTGGAAGGAAGAAAGGACGTGTTGTTTCCTTTGGGAATGTTTGAAAGCAATGAAAGGTAGAGATTTTGTCCTAGAAATGGAAATTCGCTCCTGACCCTTCCAAAGGGTCCAAGGTGAAATTTCACTAAACCACCGTTTTTCCCCAATTTTATGCCAAGGCAACTGCAGACTAAAGTGAATTGAGATGGGAGAGGTCCTTAGGAGTGACTTCAAGTTGCTAGAAATCATTGAAATTGAAGGAATTGAGCCAAAGCAAGAATTTCGCTCCTGACCCTTCTAGAGGGTCCAGAGCGAAATTCCTATAATCACCTAATTTCCCTTCAAAATAAGTTAAATCCTTGGTTTTCATGGCATAGATGGAAGGGAGGTGGCTTGACGTTTCCTTTGAAGGAGAATTAATGTTGAGAGTATGGAAAATAAGCTCAAATCATGAATTTCGCTCCTAACCCTTCCAAAGGGTCTAGAGCAAAATTCCCCAAAAACCACTTTTTTCTTAATTTTATGCCGAGTCTAGTGTGGATCAAGATTAAAGGTGTCCTTAGGCATGTCCTTGAATTGCCAAGAGTCATCAAATATGAAGAAATGAGCTCAAAAAGAGAATTTTGTTCCTGACCCTTCCAAAGCGTTCAGAGCGAAAAACCCTAAAACCATCCTTTTCTCCAAATTTTGAGTGAAGTCAGGCCTAGACTAGGGTGAGAGAAGCCATTTGGAATGCCTTGGAAAGATTTTTGATCGTTAAAAATGCAAATTTTGACCTAAAAGAGAATTTCGCTCCTGACCCTTCCAAAGGGTCCAGAGCGAAATTCTTCAATCTATCTATTTCCTCCTTGTGTCAAGTCAGGACTTTGAGTCCTAAGGCGTGGTTGAGGTTGAAATGTTGTTACTCTCCCTGCAAGATGAATTGAAGTGAGGGAAATGGAGAATTGAGACCTAAAACTTGAGTTTCGCTCTTGACCCTTCCAAGGGTCCAGGGCGAAATTCACAAAATGTCCTTTTTTCCTTCAAGTTTGAGCTAAGCCAGGATAGTTGTCAAGGAGGATTGGACTTGAAGATCGCCACAATCATGCGTTTGAGTAGGTTTTGAGTCCAAGAGGTAAGGATTTTGAGCTAAAGAGTGAATTTCGCTCCTGACCCTTCCAAAGGGTCCAGAGCGAAATTCCCAATTTCACCTAAATTGCTCATGATGAAGATCAGGAGATGGATTCCCAGACCTTGGTGGAAAGAAGACTAGTGTATGCTTGCCTTGGGAGGCATTTTGGAGTAGAGGCATGATAGATTTTGTCCTAAAATGTATCTTGGTGTTGGTTGAGAATGAGGGAATCCTTGGGCATGTATCTAAGCAAGTACGGTCACAAAGTGAGAAGAATTTGAGCCAGGAATGCAAAATTCGCTCCTGACCCTTCCAAAGGGTCCAGTGTGAAATTCTTATAGGGCCTGTCCTTGGGGAGAATCTTGAGCAAGCTTCATTTTCATATCTTCTTGTTGATGATTTAAGGTGGAAAATGCTATGTTGAAATGAATTTGTTATATGACCTTGATCATCTTTTGGTTTGTTTTGCAGATGAAAGGAGACCAGGCTAGGGCAAGGACGACCTCCTCCATTCCAGCATCATCAAGGACGACCTCCTCCAGTCCAGCATCATCAAGGACGACCTCTTCCATTCCAACATCATCAGGGACGACCTCTTCCAGTCTAGCATCATCAAGGACAACCAATTCGCCAGCTACCTCCAGAACCTTCATTTTGCCACACTAAGGAACCACAAGATGACAATGAAGGGCATTGCCAGCATTTCAAGGAAAGGTACACCACCCATTCATCACGTCAAAGACAGAGGAGAATCAAATAAGGTCAGTGCAAGGGTCCGTTGAAGAAGCAGATAGTTTCAGAAGAGTTAATTAAAGTTAGCTTCTCAACATCATCAAATTGAACATCTACCAAGTTACAAGTGTCAGACAAGGTGGCATCCCAGTCATCACTCCTCTAGTTGGATTGGTCCACCTCAGCGTGTCCAGATTCAATGTACCTGACTCATCAAAGATGACACTAACTTCGATGTACCTACCTCGATTATCCATTGGTCGAATATTCTAGAGAAGACATGTGTCCAAATAATGCAATTATTTCATTGGCCAGGAATGAGTTTGTTGTAATAAACCCTAATTAGGGTTTTCATTGTGAAATCTCGGCAATTGATCTCAAATTGATCTGAGCCATTGAATTGTATTGAGAGTATTATTGTTGTGATGTATTCACACATTGCCCCATTGCAAATGGGGACCCCTACTTTTTTTGCTTTCTGGGGTTTGCTTTCTAGGTGTTTAGGGTTTGTCTGTTAGCCTCTGCATTTTGAGTGTCGCCAGGGGATCAATAGGATGGTACGCTTTGCTTGAGCTAGGTGAGTCTTTGGGGCCCCAGAATTAGGGTTTCTTTGAGAGTCTTCCTTAGGGCCTGGTTTTGCTCTTGTTGCTAATTGTGTCTTGCTTGGTGAGTGTCATTCTTGAATGTTCGAGCTAGGTCAAGTTGGTGAGTGATGAAGTTTGGAATGTCATCTTGATCTTCAAATGCCCTGAAATTTGGCTGTCTGGAATGCCCTGATCCTGAAATTTGGCTAAGTCTGGAATGTCCTGATCCTGAAATTTGACTGTCTGGAAAACTGAAGAATCCTCCAAAAACTAGATTTTGCAATATAACTCCTGGAGGTCCGAAACCGCTCTCAAACATCCTAGAATTATTTATGGAATATAACTTAAAGTATAAGAAATATCTTATACTTAAATGTTATATTCCATAAAATGATCCTGATGGAGAGACCAAAATGTCAAATTTCGCTCCTGACCCTTCCAAAGGGTCCAAAGCGAATTTCGCTCCTGACCCTTCCAAAGGGTCCAGAGCGAAATTCTCCATAAGACATTCTACTTTGACCAAAACCTAGAACTAACGCATTCCTAGGCTTGAATGAAGGTAAAAACGCTTGTTTGAATGAAGAAATGTGAAAATGAAGTCAGGATCTTGGCCAGGAATAGGGATTTCACTCCTGACCCTTCCAAAGGCTCCAGAGCGAAAATCCTTGAAGACCTCAAATTCTCACTTATCAAGGCCAAATTTCTAGTTCCTAAGGCATGTTTGAAGGTTTTTTTGAATGTTCTAGCCTTGTCAAGATTGAAAGATGAAGGATTTTAGTCAAGAAGATGAATTTCGCTCCTGACCCTTCCAGAGGGTCCAGAGCGAAATTCTTGAAAACACTCATTTTTCCTTTAGCAAGAGTCAAGACCAAGGTGGAGATGCATGAGGAAGGATCTATGTTTGCCTCCCAAAGAGGATGAGAGTAGGAAAAGTCAAGGATCCAACCTAAAACATGATTTTCGCTCCTGACCCTTCCAAAGGGTCCAGAGCGAAAATCTTTGTAGCTCTCATTTCCTTTCAAATTTTGACTAAGTGTTGGTTTCTAGGGCATGTTGGG
This sequence comes from Cryptomeria japonica, assembly GCF_030272615.1. Classification (NCBI taxonomy): domain Eukaryota; kingdom Viridiplantae; phylum Streptophyta; class Pinopsida; order Cupressales; family Cupressaceae; genus Cryptomeria; species Cryptomeria japonica. Next base: position 657,649,685 of record NC_081412.1, read on the forward strand.
GAATGAATTGGTATGTTCTTGCCTTGAGATGGAGTTGGATGATTTTGAAGAGCAAGATTTTAGCGAAATTCATCATAAACTTCATTTACTACCTTGTTTGAGCTTGAAACCTTGTCCCTTAGGTGGAAAATGATCTAAGTTTGCTTCTTGAGATGGTTTGAAGTTGGAAATGTGAGTGATCAAGCCTAGAATGAGATTTTCACTCCTGACCCTTCCAAAGGGTCCAGAGCGAAAATCCTCCTAAAGCTCATTTCCTCCCTAATTTGACCAAATTTTGATTTGCAGAGCATCTTGAAAGGAAGGATGGACGTGTTTGGACTTTGGAAATGTTTGAAAGCCTTGAAAAAATGAAGGATTCTAGCCAAGAAGGTGAATTTCGCTCCTGACCCTTCCAAAGGGTCCAGAGCGAAATTCCTTGCAAGCCTATTCTTTTGACCTTGTTTTGGCTTAAGACCTTATCCCTTGGGTGAAGAATGATGTTTAGTTGCCTCTTGAGGTGATTTTGAGTTGGAGAAATGAAGAATCAAGCCCAAATCATGATTTTCGCTCCTGACCCTTCCAAAGGGTCCAGAGTGAAAATCCTCCCAAACCTCATTTCCTTCCCTATTTGACCAAATTGTGATGTCCAAAGCATGTTGAAAGGGAAAATGGACATGATCTTGCCTTTGAGAGTGTTTGATAGCATTGAGGAATGAGGGTTTTAGCTAAGAAAGGAATTTTCGCTCCTAACCCTTCCAAAGGAAGGGTCCAGGGCGAAATTCCTTACAAGCCTACTTTTTGACCTTTCTTAGGCTTAAAACTTTGTTCCTAGGGCGAAGAGAGATGAGATTTTACCTTGCAATAAAGTTTCAAGTAGAAAGAATGATGATTTTTGGTCAAGAATGAGATTTTCGCTCCTGACCCTTCCAAAGGGTCCAGAGCAAATTTTCTCAAAACCTATCTTTTCCCTCAAATTTATGCCAAGTCTAGTGTGGGTCAAGATTAGAGGTGTCTTTAGGCATGTCCTTGAATGGTCAATAATTATCAAGTTTGAAGGAATTGAGCCAAATGATGAAAATCGCTCCTGACGCTTCCAAAGGGTCCAAGGTGAAAATTCTTCAACCACCTATTTTCCCTTGCAAAATCAAGTCAAACTTGGGTTGGATGTGAGAGGAGAAGTGTTTTCTAGCCTTTTGAGGTGAATGCAACTTGAAATGATGGAGGAATAAGTCTAAATTAAGAAATTCGCTCCTGACCCTTCCAAAGGGTTCAGAGCGAATTTTCTCTAAATCACCTTTTTTCCCAATTTTGTGCCAAGCCAAGTGCTGACTAAGGCGAGTTTTGATGGGAGAGGTCCTTAGGAATGACTTTGACTTATCAATTATTATCAAATTTGAAGGAATTGAGCCAAAAGTGTGAATTTTGAGCTAAAATGAGAATTTCGCTCCTGACCCTTCCAAAGGGTCCAAAGCGAAATTCTGGATAGGTCCTGTCTTTGGCTAAGTTTTTGAGCGAATTCTCCTTTTTGGGCCTTGTGAGGGTCAAACCAATGTTGTCAAGTTGAGGAGTGGATTCGATATGAGGGAGTTGAAATGAAGTGAAGAAAATGAAGAGTTGTGACCTAAAAGGTGAATTTCGCTCCTGACCCTTCAAGAGGGTCCAGAGCGAAATTCCCAATTTCACTCAAATTGTTCATGATAGAGGTCAAGGCGTGGATCCCTGGGCTCTGGAGGAAGGAAAACTAGTGTGTGCTCGCCTTGGAAGGTATTTTGGAGAGGAAACATGATAGATTTTGTCCTAAAAAGTGAATTTCACTCCTGATCCTTCCAAAGGGTCCAGAGCGATATTCTTAAAAACCTCTCTTTTGCCCCAAATTTGCATCAAGATTGGTGTTGGTTGAGAATGAGGGCGTCCTTCGGCATGTATCTAAGCAAGTACGGTTGCAAAGTGAGAACAATTTGAGCCAAGAATGCAAATTTCGCTCCTGACCCTTCCAGAGGGTCTAGGGTGAAATTCTTATAGGGCTTGTCCTTGGAAAGAATCTTGAACAAACTTCATTTTGATGTCTTCTTGTTGATGATTTAAGGTGTAAAATACTATGTTGAAATGAATTTATTATGTATCCTTAATCATCTTTTGGTTTGTCTTGCAGTTGAAAGAAGACCAGGCCAAGACAAGGACGACCTTCTCCAGTCCAACATCAACAAGGACGACCTTCTCCGGTCCAACATCATCAGGGATGACCTCTTCCAGTCCAGCATTTCAAGGAAAGGTACACCATCCATCCTGCACATCAAAGACAAAGGAGGATAAAGCAAGGGTTCGTTGAAGAAGCAGACAGTTCCAGAAGAGTTAATTAAAGTTAGCTTCTCAACATCATCAAATTGAATATCTACCAAGTTGCAAGTGTCAGACAAGGTGGCATCCCAATTATCACTCCTCCAGTCGGATTGGTCCACCTCAGCGTGTCCAGATTCAATGTACCTGACTCATCAAAGATGACACAAACTTCGATGTACCTACCCCGGTTATCCATTGGTCGAATATTCCAATGAAGACATGCGTCCAAATAATGCAATTATTTCATTGGCCAGAATTGAGTTTGTTGTAACTAACCCTAATTAGGGTTTTCATTGTAAAATCTCGGCCATTGATCTCAAGTTGATCTGAGCCATCGAATTGTATTGAGGGCACTATATAAGCCCTGGCTCCTCATTTGTAAAGGCTAATAGTTAGTCAGGAGTTAGAAGATGAATAGTTAGAAATAGTGAATAAGTCAGTTAATAGTATAGCAATTAGAGTAGAATAGAAAGAGAAGGCAAAGATTGTTGCCAAGATGATGTTGTAAAAGGCTTGTAAAACTTCATTGAAGAAATGGTGAAATCTATGGGTCGATTCAACAATTTGCATGGTCTCTATACTTCTCAGATTTGATTTCATGTTATTAGATGAGCGGAAGAAATGTGTTTGATTGATGGTGAAATTTGTATATCCATACTACTAGTAGTTTGTTGATTGCAGACTTGCCTTGTGTAGTCAACTGGAATCATTCAGCTTAAGCTTAACTTCAATTGTTGCTTCTTCATTGATATTCATCAGCCTGATGGTGTCTATGCCTGTAGCGATGATCTGAACATCATAAAGCTTTCCTCCGAAGATCGCACTAATCTTGTGGAGATGGTCCTGGGATGTCAAAACAAGACTTAGTTAGAATTTCATCAAAGATCAATCATTGCTCCTACATTCTTAGTGTCAGAATTAGATCCTTCCCTCGCCCTCATCCTTTTTTCTTTTTTTTCAAAAAATCTAGGCTAGTGAAATCCTGTGTTCCAGCAATATTCAAAGCAAATCAGACGTTTAGTCATCAAGTGTAAGTCCCCTTGTGATTCCAGCAAAATCACATCATACCACAAAGAGGTTATCCACGAGTAGAGAACCTACATACAAGAACCTTGGAGTTGCCTCGACTGATCCTTCGGCGAGATCTTCAGCAGTCGGGAAACTTTGCTCAAGAGAGGATAAGGTACCTTTAGGTATTTTATTCTGTGTTCGCATGTGCATGAAAAACACATCAACAATTATAAAAGGCTCAAGCTCTTCATTTTGTAGAGGTTAATAGTTAGTTGATAGAGGTTAGAATAGCTAATGATCGATAGTGAATAGATATTAGAGTAAAGTAGGAAGAGAAGGCAAGAAATTGTTGCCTTGATTGTAAATGAACCCCCTTTTCATTCAAGATATGGTGAAATGTGTCGTTTCTTTGCAATACGCATGGTCTCTTGTTGAATCTTCATTGTAGATGATAAATGATTAGATTGAATGAAAGAATTTATTGAATGTACTTGCGTGGAATCTACCTAGCCCAAACCACTAGCCTTTTGCTGATTGTAAGAGCACCTTGCGTGATTAACTGACATAGAACGAGCTTAATCCCAAGTCATAACACCTCTGTTGTTCACGCATTATCTTGAATGGTGATTAGTATCTGATGGTGTACGATTTGGACATATTTGAAACATCCCTTAGAAGATCGCACTGAGTTGGTGTTGACGCATTATCTTGAATGGTGATCAGTATCTGTTGTTCACGCATTATCTTGAATGGTGATTAGTATCTGATGGTGTACGATTTGGACATATTTGAAACATCCCTTAGAAGATCGCACTGAGTTGGTGTTGAATTGTTCTACCTGATGGTGAGACCCAGCCCAGTAGGACTCCACCTAGTCATTCATCCATCTTCTCGCATTCTAGGTAGTAGAGTAGACTTCCTGAATCTTGTATCTTTTGCCATTTGTTTATCTTCCAGTTAGTAAATAGGACTTGTGATTCCAGCAAATCAGACGTTCAGGTCATCGAGTGTAAGTCCCCTTGTGATGCCAGCAAAATCACATCATACCACGAAGAGCTTATCCACACGTAGAGATCCCACATAACTGAACCTTGAAGCTTCTCCGATTGATCCTTCTGCGATATCTTCAGCATTCGCGAGCTTTATTCAAGAGAGGATAAGATACCTCTAGGTATTTTATTCTGTGTTTGATCGTGTACAAAAGACGCATCAACAATATGATACTATGAAAACATTTAGAATGTATATTTTGAACATACAACATTGTCAATACTCAATATGCAATTATGCATTCATAATTCATAATTTCAATTCATTCACATTGTAAATATGCATATCATAATAGATATTAAAGAAATAACATACAAAATGTCAAAATGCCCAAAGGCTACACTGCTGCCATATAGTTTCATTGTCAATTATGATATGAAAATCAAAATAGTACTAAGTAAAACTAAATACAAAAAAGCAAAGTATAATGCTGCCCCTAAACTGCATCTCCTAACATTGCATCAAAATTAGAGTCCTCTGAGTCTCTGCCGCTGTCATATGGTATAACTTATGAAGTTATGAATTAATATTTAATTATTTTCTATTTATAATTTATTATTTATTAATTTTATATGTTTGATGTGAAACATAGATATTAAAATTTAAAAATGTTAACATTTAATATTTCTTTTTAATAATAACAATTTGAATTAATAATTTAAGTTTTAACATTAGCTTATATTTAATATTATTATATTAATAATTTGATATTCATATTATTAATTCATTATATAATATATTAACATTAACTTATATTATAATATTAATAAATTAATAACTTATTAATTTGAAATTGTTGCCTTTTAATTTTTTTATTAATTGGAATGATTTAGGGGGCTCATGTTAGAAAATTCATAAAGAAAATTGAAAATATGACTTTTTACTTTTTTAAAAATATTTTTTAGTAGCCCTAGCTGACCTTGGGACGTACGGATGTCCCCCACAGCTAGGGTAGACGTCCCCCCGTTTTGGGGACATCCCCTCCAAATTTTGGCAATTTGGGGACGGGGACGGGGGGGATGTCCCTCGGTCGTCCCCAAGTCCCCGGGACTGGGAGAAGGGTTTTTAGGCCGGGGACACGTCCTTGGGTTACGTAGATAAAAAGATAACCAAACTTGTAACTGGGTTTAAAAGCCACGACTACAAGTGAGAGAACTAAGAAAGAAAAATAACTCAACGTTTCCCCGTTTTGGGGACGTCCCCTCCAAATTTTGGCAATTTGGGGATTGGGGGGAAACGTCCCGTGGTCGTCCCCAAGTCCTCAAAACGTCCTTGGGATTGGGACAAGGGTTTTTAGGCTGGGGACACGTCCTTGGGTTACGTAGATAAAAAGATAACCAAACTTATAATCGGGTTTAAAAGCAACGACTACAAGTGAGAAATAAGAAAGAAAAATAACTCTACTTGCAATCGTGGTTTTTAAATCCGATTACAAGTGAATAAAGTTAACTTGAAATGCCTCCAAAAATTTCCTCAACTTGCAATAAGACACTAGAAACCCGATTTTAAAATAAAAAGGGCAAAAAGCATAACCAAAAACCACTTAAACTCTATCTAAAAAGACCAAAACTTGCATAAGAGATTAAACACTAATCAAGGCACGTTTTGGCTTTTAAAGATGCAACTTAGAGAAATAATAACAAGAATTCTTGAGGAAAAATTCATAGTGGCTTCCTCATTTTTGAGTTACGAAAAATGAGGACAACAATTTCAACAAGTTGCATGGTCTTTACTCAATTCACGTTCATGTTGTTTAGATGAAGGAAAGAACTTTGTGCATGATCAATGGTGAAAGTCATATCAATACCACTAGCAATTTGTTGATTGTAAGTTTGCCTTGTGTGGTCAACTAGAATCTTTAAATAAGCTTAACTTCAATTACTATTTACATTTTGATATGCATTGCCTTGATGGTATCCTTGTTGTTGATAGTGATTTGAACATCATTTTTTTCTCCTTAGAAGATTGGACTAAGCTTTGTGGAGTTGTTGGTTTGCATGTCAAAGCAAGGCTTAGTTTAATTTCACCAAAGATTGTCCATTGTTCCTACATTCTTAGGATTAGATTAACTTCTCAAACCCCATCTCTTTTGCCATTTCATTTTTCCAAGTAGTTAGAATCTAACTTCCAGCAACATCCAAATGTTCAACATTCAAGTATTCAACGTAAGTTCCCTTGGATTACCAACAATCACATTAACCAATTGAGCTATCTATGTGTCAAGACCTGACTAAAGAAACCTTGGAGTCATCTTGGTTGATCATTCAATTTAGCATCCAATAAGATTTTGATCAAGAGAGTATAGAATACATTTGGTATTTTATTCTATGTTTGAAGTGCAAAAAAATCACATCAACAGTACCAACCTCAATGGGAAGAGTAGTAATAGAACCAATAGTAGGGCAAGAGAAACCATCATACACCTTAATCACTACATCAAATTTATCATATATTACTTGATGCAATTGTAAAGTATAAAGATATTCTTCACTTATCACATTCACCATGTATGTTGTATCAATGAGCACGCCTCATGAGAGTTTGTCTTTGATCATCGTAGTCATATATTGTGGGCCATCAGGTGCAACAATTGACAGGATAACAACTAGGGATAAGGAGCTAGTTATATCCTCTACACTTCAAGCCGTGTTAGACCTAGGTGGGTATCCCTTTAAAAATACTTTTATAATCCTAATTCTCCTTTTCTAGTACTGCATCAGATATGCTCTCAATACATTGAGTAAACTAGAGAAATGCTTAATTTCATTGAATATGGCTTATATCCCTGACTTATGTACTCCGAGTCATTGTGAGAGTTAATTTATCCTACTACTGAAAACTTAAACTCAAAAATAAAAACTAAATGTAAATATTGATAGATCTTTTTTCAGTTCAATTGCCAAGGTTAGCAATACAATCATATGACCAGTGCCTATCCATTGGGCTAGATGAACCATTATTACAATATAAAATGTGTGCATTGCAACATCTTCTGCCTTATATAACTAACACTTGGTATTAGTCATAGCACAAAATGAATTTTCTAGCTGCATCCCAATCAAATATGATCTCTACAAAATCCTTTGGAATGAATAAAGCAATTTAATCTCCTACTATTAAAGAAGCTCAAATTCGTACAAATTCAGCAACACAATGCAAAGGTAAAATAAAAAAACCTTTGATTTACTGATTAAACAAGATTTTAGAGCACAAGTGATGAGAACAAATTGGAAATCATTCAATTTGATTTCAAGATGTTTTTGTAATTGCAAAGTACTTCACATATCTATTGCAAAACGACTCCAAATAAGACATGAAATTGGGAATAGTATTATATTGCAAAACCTATGAAGTTTTTGTTTGCAAATTCACTCTTAGTGAAAAGGTTTTACAATGCTTGAATGATACTTCTAATCTAAACCTAGAGACTCTACACAAGGCCTTGAATATCCTTTTGTAGAGAAATAAGGATGCAACAAGCTTCGGGTCTTTTACAATTTCAAAAAGTAGTAGGTCTCCAATAAGGCAGAATAAGACAAACAACTTTTTAGATCTTCTGACAAGGAAAAACATTCTCTTTCTTTGCTTCGCAAGTGGTAGTTGTTGTGGATGATCTAAAATTCTTCTTTTTTTCACATGAGCTCACTGTTGACGTGTCTAAAATCGTTGAACTTGCGACTTCATCCGGCCAACGCAGAATAGAATGTACTCGCTGAGTATCCTATCCTCTCTTGAGATAAGGAAATCCCTAATGCTGTTTTTTGTTTGATCAAAGGGGACGACCTCAAGGTTTTGATTGTCAGGTGTTGACTGCGGGACTACTCAGTGGTTGATGTGATTTGCTGGGAGCACAAGGGGACTTACGATTTGCAACAAGCTGGTCTGCTATGATTCTCGAATTACGTAATAAAGAGCAAAAGGAAAGGGTTAGGAGATCTAAAACTAACAACACGGGTATGCGGGTAGACGGATTCAACATAACCAATTCCTACTTGGCCAAAAAAGCTCACAACCTTGCAGGAACGGTGCAATCTTCAAAGGGACTTGGAAGATTTTCAGACTGAAGATGCACGGCTAAGCACCCAATTCTGGTGCAGCTCAGACGGACACCTGCAATTGAACTAAGCACAATTAAAGGCTCAGGTTAACCATACAAAAGGATACACAATCAATATATCCTCAATGGTATGAGCCTGAATCTATCAAATACCTGCACACCCAAAACAGAAAGATCTATCTAAAATGCTGAAAGAAACCATGCAAATAGGATGAAAACAAGACAATAAACACCAAATCAATGTTTATACAATAAATACCAAATCAATGTTTATATATTTATTTCAGCTGCCTATTACAACAATTTCTGCAGCATCTCTATGCTACTGCTAAGATCTAACCTATTCTACCTTCTAAAATCTAACTACAAAATTCTAACCAACTGTCTGACTATCTAACAAAAATCTCTAACTATCTAACCCTTTACAAAAGAAAGGCCTCTGCCTTTTATAGATTTTACAATACGAACCAAAGGCTAGGATTAACTGCATCCAAGGGTCTTGATCTACCTTCCAGAAACTAGCAGCCCTAACCCATGCCCATTAAATTCTCACTCATCCATTCAACCACAATTTCATCTACCTGCCACTATTTGACTTCAATTTGAGTCTATCCGGTAGTTGGACATAACTGTCCACAACTGACTTGTTTATCCTTTCTTTCAAAATATTTGAGTGGGACCCACAAGCAGTTTTACAATAAAACAATTTCAGTTTTTTAGAAATTGAATTCTTGGAATTAAATCCAGCTGTGTGCTTTTTCTCAAGAAGGCATAAACTTGCAGCATTCAGAGTGTTCTTTGGTCTTTGGTCCTGGTGGTGGACTTCATCTTTGTTCAGCGGCATGGTTCCCAATGTTTGGTTGCTCTCGTGCTCCTGTAGCGCATTCCCACATCTTTTTTCTTTTCTAGTCTTCAGTGCCTGGCCTTGATTGCAATCCTTCTTCGATTTGCGTTTTAGGTCTTTCTCCTGGTTCTCTAATGATGTCTTGTGACCTGCGAACGATCAATTTCATTTCAATAGATCAATTTGAAAAATTAATTAATTTAATTTAACAAATATTAAAAATTAACGCCTGAAGGGTCATTTGAAAATTTCCCAAGTTTTAAGGCTTTTACTCCTTCCGCGAATTTAGCTGTTCCTGGCAATTTCGGGCAAGAGGGGCGTTCGAAAAGTTTTAAAAACTTTGACATTTTCACCCCTTAATGGCGAATTTCGGGATTTTGGGCACTTTTACAAAATTTTGGATTTTGGAGTGTTTGGCCAACTTTCACTTTTTCACATTTTCACTTAAAGGTTTGAATTTCGGCCCGTTTGGGACATTTTGCCAACTTTACCCTTTTTTCTCATTTTCACTTAAAGGTCCAAATTTTGGCCCTTTGAGGCATTTTGCCAACTTTACCTTTTTCACATTCACTTAAAGGTCCAAATTTCGGCCCTTTGAGACATTTTGCGAATTTCGGACCTTTTAGGTGTTTTGCCAATTTCGGACCTTTTAGGCCTTTTCCCAATTTCGGACCTTTTAGGCCTTTTGCCAATTTCGGACTTTTTAGGCCTTTTGCCAATTTCGGACCTTTTAGGTGTTTTGCCAATTTCGGACCTTTTAGGCCTTTTGCCAATTTCGGACCTTTTAGCCAGTTTGCAAACCTTTAAAAAAAACTTTGCAAACTATCCATTACTGGCGAATTTCACAAGACTTGGTCTTATTTCTCCCGCACAGGCAGACAAAATTTAGGGGGGGTCCCCTGGCAACTGACGGGGTGTGTGTGCAATACACACAACAAATGGCGACTCGACTGGGAAATGTTCCTGAACATTTCAAGGATGACTATCCGGATCGAACCCCAGAATCTCTGGTATATACCCCACAGAACAACCCAAATGACAGAAGACAAATTCAAAGTAAAAATGAGGTCGCAAACTGAATCAAGTCACCAACCTTGACAAATCAAGTGTGTGCAGTGAAATTCATTCTGGCATTAAATAAGGTTGAGATATCATTGTTTAGTTAATGCAAGTTACGTAGAGCGACTCATACTTCAAAAGCAACCTGGATAGAGCCCCGCTGCCAGTAAGCATCTATAGCCCCAACGGAGTTATCACCTGTAAGCTCACAGAGATTGCTCTGTTTCTGATAAATTCTCTTTTGAATACCGACAGAGGTGTCTGTATTCCCAAAGACAAGCAACTTGATATTTCTTTGCTTTTCAATTTCTTTTCTTTTGATTTTTCTCTTTTATTTTTCACTTTTTCATCTTGGCTGGCAAGCAGTGAAGCCTACGTGGGATTGAGCGTTACAGTGGTCGCTGAAGCAGAGCTTCAGAATTTTAAACTTGCAGTGACCTCCCTTTGATAAAACGACAGACTTAAGCGTTTAAAAGTGCAGTGATCACAACGTTGGCGACAAGACGCAGTAAGCAACTAAATTTTTAGACTGACTAAGCCTTAAACCAAAATGGACTGACTACGGGTGAAACCGTCAATTAGGTGCTCTACCAAAGTTGGCATCCAAGAAATGAGCCGGAAAAAAATTTCCGACTTCATACACCAGTGCTGGGAAAAGCAAACAAACCCCTTCAAAAACTGACAGGGAGACAACCCCTTCCGAAAGGACACCTACACTACGGAAAGCAAATTAAACTAAAGCAGAAAATAGGAAATCTAAGCTAAAAGAATAGAAAACGAACAAAAACCTAAACTAACTATGTACAAGAAGAGATCAATTGCACAAAATGTGGGCTGCATGCATGCGTTCCCGACCCATGATGATTTTTCAGTATATGCAGCAGTAATAGGGCAGTGGGAATAGTTCTCAGTTTGGCTGGTTTGTCTTTATACTCTGAAAAGAAAATTTTCAGTTGGCCACTCTCGAATTTAACCAGGACATTGGGCAAAATTATTAGTTGGGGAAGTTCATTAGGTCCTTGGTTAATCCATTTACAGGTTGTTTTTCTAGAATATTCAAAATTAAACAGAAAATTTTCAGAATTAACAGCAGGAGGGAAAGAAACAACCTGGCAAGATTCTGAGTCATGCAGAGTATTGTACGATGGGTTGTGCGGCGGGAAGGCTTCAACAGCTGTATCAAGAGGTCACCATTGGTGATGCAGCATCTCGATAGTGTCTGGTGTATGCAAATCAGCATCACATTCCACATTGGGTTCATAGGCTGAAAATTAGTCTTGAAACCGAACTCGAACTCAGGAAAGAGAGGCGCATCATCTGTCAGTGAATCCTTGGGCTGTATGAACAATGCGGCCTTATGCACTTGTATCAGTATGTCCTCAAACAACAGAGACTCTTTGATTGATTGGCCCTCAAAAACATCCTCGACGGACTCTTGGACTGCATCGTCCATTTGTGGGGCTGCTGCAAACTGCTCTTCAACCTGTGGCTGATCCACAAAGCTCCCTTGATCATCCTCTTGAACACTGTCCTCATCAGTTGCAGGGATAATAAATTCATCTGCTACCTTGGTCTGTTTGACTGGTTCATCTTGCTCAGCACTTGATAGCCCCAACTTAACATCGTCAGAAGGTGTGGTGCTGTATTGATTTTGCGATCTTCTATACTCGTCTGCAGCAAGGTAGGCACTCCACACTTTGCTTGTGATGCTCTCCTCTGGTTCTTCCGGCAATCCAAACTGAGCTTTAACTTGACTGACTGCCTCCATGCATAGCGAGTAGGTGAACTTTGAATGTGGGGTGCAGTGAATTCTGCACCACCAAGGTGACAGCACGTTCTCCAAGCATAACTCCTTTTCGAGACCAAACTGGTTCTCAATCAAATTCTTGAATCTTGTAAATTCTTCGATGCTGGACGGAGGACTGGGGATATCCGATTGTACGATCGCCTCTGGTTTGGGGACATCCCAAAAGAATATCTGCCCTTGTAATGCGATCTCAACCCTTGACAAAATGTCAAGCAATTCAGTTCATCGTGCGTTGTGGTGCCGTGAATTCTGGAGTGAGCTGCAGATGCAAATTCGAACAACCGCTTGGGATATAGCTGCAAACTCAACCTCTGCTAGATCTGAAAAATTTCGGACTGCGAACAGCCTTCATGAAGCGACTGACTCAACATACTGACTCAGAAATATTTTTGGTATTTTCTGATTTTTTTTTTTTGGCTTTTCTGGTTTAACGGGGATCTTGCATATCTCGAATATAGCATTTAAAAGGGCGATTAGACTCAACTTGCTGCAGGGAACTGTTAAGGTGCCCTCCCCAATTTTGTTGCGTACGGAGGGTAAAAGCTATAAAATTATTCTTCGAAAATATAGACTGAAATGATCTGTATTTAGCTGTTTAGACATTCATCATATCGCCCTCCTTCTAGCGCCAATTCTGTTGACGTGTCTAAAATCGCTGAACTTGCGACTTCATCCGGTCAACGCAGAATAGAATGTACTCGCTGAGTATCCTATCCTCTCTTGAGATAAGGAAATCCCTAATGCTGTTTTTTGATTGATCAAAAAGGACGACCTCAAGGTTTTGATTGTCAGGTCTTGTCTGCGGGATTACTTAGTGGTCGATGTGATTTGCTGGGAGCACAAGGGGACTTACGATTTGCAACAAGCTGGTCTGCTGTGATTCTCGAATTACGTAATAAAGAGCAAAAGGAAAGGGTTAGGAGATCTAAAACTAACAACACGGGTATGCGGGTAGACAGATTCAACATAACCAATTCCTGCTTGGCCAAAATAGCTCACAACCTTGCAGGAACGGTGCAATCTTCAAAGGGACTTGGAAGATTTTCAGACTGAAGATGCACGGCTAAGCACCCAATTCTGGCGCAGCTCAGACGGACACCTGCAATTGAACTAAGCACAATTAAAGGCTCAGGTTAACCATACAAAAGGATACACAATCAGTATATCCTCAATGGTATGAGCCTGAATCTATCAAATACCTCCACACCCAAAACAGAAAGATCTATCTAAAATGTTGAAAGAAACCATGCAAACAGGATGAAAATAAGACAATAAACACCAAATCAATGTTTATATATTTTTTTTAGCTGCCTATTACAACAATTTCTGCAGCATCTCTATGCTACTGCTAAGATCTAACCTATTCTACCTTCTAAAATCTAACTACAAAATTCTAACCAACTGTCTAACTATCTAACAAAAATCTCTAACTATCTAACCCTTTACAAAAGAAAAGCCTCTGCCTTTTATAGATTTTACAATACGAACCAAAAGCTAGGATTAACTGCATCCAAGGGTCCTGATCTGCCTTCTAGAAACTAGCAGCCCTAACCCATGCCCATTAAATTCTCACTCATCCATTCAACCACAATTTCAACTACCTACCACTATTTGGCTTCAATTTGAGTCTATCTGATAGCTGGACATAACTGTCCACAACTGACTTGTTTCTCCTTTCTTTCAAAATATCTGAGTGGACCTACAAGCAGTTTTACAATAAAACAATTTCAGCTTTTTAGAAATTGAATTCCTGGAATTAAATCCAGTTGTGTGCTTTTTCTTGAGAAGGCATAAACTTGCAGCATTCAGAGTGTTCTTTGGTCTTTGGTCCTGGTGGTGGACTTCATCTTTGTTCAGCGGCATGATTCCCAATGTTTGGTTGCTCTCGCGCTCCTGCAGCGTGTTCCCACATCTTTTTTCTTTTCCAGTCTTCAGTGCCTGGCCTTGATTGCGATCCTTCTTCGATTTGCGTTTTAGTTGTTTCTCTTGGTTCTCTAATGACGTCCTGCGACCTGCAAACGATCAATTTCATTTCAATAAATCAATTTAAAAATTAATTAATTTAATTTAACAAATATTAAAATTTAACTCCTGGAGGGTCATTTGAAAATTTCGCAAGTTTTAACGCTTTTACTCCTTCTACGAATTTAGTTGTTCCTGGCAATTTTGGGCAAGAGGGGCGTTCGAAAAGTTTTAAAACTTTGACATTTTCACCTCTTAATGGCGAATTTCGGGATTTTGGGCACTTTTGCAAACTTTGGGATTTTGGAGTGTTTGGCCAACTTTCACTTTTTCACATTTTCACTTAAAGGTCCGAATTTCGGCCCCTTGAGGGCATTTTGCCAACTTTACCTTTTTTTCTCATTTTCACTTAAAGGGCCAAATTTTGGCCCTTTGAGGCATTTTGCCAACTTTACCTTTTTCACATTTTCACTTAAAGGTCCAAATTTGGGCCCTTTGAGGCATTTTGCCAATTTCGGATCTTTTAGGCCTTTTGCCAATTTCGGACCTTTTAGGCCTTTTGCTAATTTCGGACCTTTTAGGCCTTTTGCCAATTTCGGACCTTTTAGCCAGTTTGCAAACCCTTAAAAAGAAACTTTGCAAACTACCCATTACTGGCGAATTTCACAAGACTTGGTCTTATTTCTCCCGCATAGGCAGACAAAATTTAGGGGGTGTCCCCTGTCAAGTGACGGGGGTGTGTGTGCAATACGCACAACACTCACTTATCAAGCTGGAGGATCGGATAACCTTGCAGACGTATTGAATGCACATGGACAAAGAGTAGCTTACCATATCTTTACAAAAGATATACATTAAACAGAGAAGATATAACTCAAAATTCTCTGGAAATGCCATAAAAAAGCCACCCAATCAAAACTAATATCCTTTCTACCTATACATGTTAAGAAAACAATCAAAAGGCAAAAATTCAAAAAAGGCAGGAAAAAACAACTAATTGCTAAATTCAAAAATTCAAAATTCTAGGAACATAGAGAGAGAAGAATTAGAAAGCTCCCAATCCATTTTGTTTGTATTGTTGAAGTCTCTCAATATGTTGTTGGTAATCTTCATCATCTATTGAAGTCCTTGGCCACCTCAATTCTGATCATTCCACTATCAAGCCTTTATAGTGCATCAAAGTAGGTCTCCAACTTCTTTAATATCTTTGTTTCATCAGCAAAAATATCAACTCGCATGGGATCCAAGGTAGTCTTGATCTTTGCCTTCCAGTCTGATTTTGATCTCAAAATTCTTTTCCCTTCAAGATTGCTCCTCTCCCTATCAAATAGGACAGGCATATGACAAGTGACAAGACACTGGAAGCCTGATAATTCTAACTTGATCCTCATAGTATACATCTTGTGGGTGATGAAAATTTGTTTCATCACATTATGCTCCATTCTGAAATTCATCATAGTGCTGTGTAGATGGGGAGGGAGAGGTCTAACTAGAGCAATCTTTAACACTGTAATTGTCTTGTTCAAATAAGAAAGAGAGTAAGCAAGAAATCTCTAGATTCTCTACCATCTTAAGTGCTCTTGGTAAAACCCTAAGACCTCCTTGTGTTCATCCCATGCTGCATTTGCATGATCAAGAATTGTATTGAACTTAGCTTGAATCAACATCTCATTTGTGTGAGTGCCTTTTCCATTCTTGAAGCGTCCAACCTTAATAGATCAATTTCATTATTCATCCTTGAGATATCCAGCCTAGCCTGAGCTAAATCTCTTCTTAATCCAATACCCTCCTCAGAATGATATTCTTGCAAAGTAGGAAACTTGTATGTTGGTCTTGAATACAACTGCTCTTCAAGTTGTTTCACTCTATCTCTCAAGATGTGAACCTCCTCATCAGTTTTCAAAGCTACCTTGTGGGCAAATCTTGCCATATGCATAGTCATATTCGTGGCCTCTATGGTAAAAGTATCAGCCACTTTCTTGACAAATCAAACTTCCACAAAGCTGATCCAATTCCTAACTTAATGCTGGTCTTTGCGTAACTGGATGTAAGCACCAAATAACTAGTTGATCCAGGTGATCATCAAAAATAGTACCAGAGAGCAACTTATGCCTCTGTAAAGGATCCATAGTTTCTAGGTCAATATCATGCCTTCGCCTTAGGGAATCAAATGCAATAGCAGAAGAAATATCCCACCCCTCAAGAAGAAGTACACCACTCTTCTTTACCACTTGTCTCCCCATTATTTTAGGGGTCATGACAGCTAACTATTCCTTTATAGATTTTTGAAGTTCATCTTTTATTCCAAGTCTTTCCTCTTCCCTCAAACTGTCAAGCTGAATTCCCTTCCTTCTTTGCATTTCATCCACCATATTTCTTATCATAAACTGTTGAAACTCCCTTGTGAGAATGAAATCATCATCACTCATAAATTGCTCACATGCATTAAGCCTTATGTGTTCACTGAGGTCCCCACCTAACTTGAATGCATCGAGGGCCTATTCTTGAGATGGGTCCTTGTTGATGTGTCTTTTGTACACGACCAAAAACAAAATAAAATACCTAAAGGTACCTTATCCTCTCTTGAACAAAGTTTCTCGACTGCTGAAGATCTCGCCAAAGGATCAGTCAGAGTAACTCCAAGGTTCTGTTATGTGGGATCTGTACTCGTGGATAAGCTCTTCGTGGTATGATGTGATTTGCTGGAATCACAAGGGGACTTACACTCGATGACCTGAACGTCTGATTTGCTGGAATCGCAAGTCCTATTTACTAACTAGAAGACAAACAAATGGCAAAAGATGCAGGGTTCAGGAAGTCTACTCAACTACCTAGAATGCGAGAAGATGGATGAACGACTAGGTGGAGTCCTACTGGGCTGGGTCTCACCATTAGGCTTGAACAATCCGACACCAACTCAGTGCGATCTTCTAAGGGATGCTTCCAATACGTTCAAATCGTACACTAGCAGACACTAATCACCATTCAAGATAATGCATGAACAATAGACGTGTAACGACTTAAGATTAAGCTCAATTTATACCAGTTGACCACGCAGGGCGCACTTACAATCAGTAAGAGGCTAGTGGTATGGATTAGACGGATTCCACACAGGTGCATTCAACAACTTCTTTCATTCAATTTAATTATCTATCATCTAAAATGAAGATTCAACAAGAGACCATGCATGTTGCAACAAAACAACACACTCACCATAACTTCAATGAAAATGGAGTTTGTTTACAATCACTGGCAACAATTTCTTGCCTTGTCCTCCTAATTTACTCTAATTGCTATTCTATTAGCTGACTATTCACTATTAGCTAACTATTCACCCACTATCAACTATTGACTAACTATTCGCCTTTACAAATGAGGAGCAAGGGCTTATATAGTGCTCTCAATACAATTCAATGGCTCAGATAAATTTGAGATCAATGGCCGAGATTTTACAATGAAAACCCTAATTAGGGTTTGTTACAACAAACTCAATTCTAGCCAATGAAATAATTGCATTATTTGGACACATGTCTTCTCTGGAATATTCTACCAATGGATAATCGGGGTAGGTACATCGAAGTTAGTGTCATCATTGATGAGTCAGGTACATTGAATCTGGACATGCTGTGGTGGACCAATCCGACTGGAGGAGTGATGACTAGGATGCCACCTTGTCTGACCCTTGTAACTTGGTAGATGTTCAATTTGATGATACTGAGAAGCTAACTTTAATTAACTCTTCTGAAACTCTTTGCTTCTTCAACGGACCCTTGCTTTAACCTCCTTAGTCTTTGATGTGCAGGATGGATGGTGTACCTTTCCTTGAAATGCTGGACTGGAAGAGGTCGTCCCTGATGATGCTGGACTGGAGAAGGTCGTCCTTGATGATGCTGGACTGGAGAAGGTCATCCTTGATCTGGCCTGGTCTTCTTTCATCTACAAGACAAACCATAAGATGATTAAGGGCACATAATATATTTATTCTAACATAGCATTTTATACCTTAAATCATCAACAAGAAGACATCAAAATGAAGTTTGCTCAAGATTCTTTCTAGGGACAGGCTCCATAAGAATTTCGCCCTAGACCGTTTGGAAGGGTCAGGAGCGAATTTTGCATTCCTGGCTCAAATTCTTCTCACTTTTTGATCGTACTTGCTTAGATACATGCCCAAGGATGCCCTCATTCTCAACCAACACCAAGCTTGATGTAAATTTGGGGCAAAATAGAGGTTTTAAGAATTTCGCTCTGGACCCTTTGGAAGGGTCAGGAGCGAAATTTATATTTTAGGACAAAATCTATCATGCCTATACTCCAAAATGCCTTCCAAGGCAAGCATACACTAGTCTTCTCTCCACCAAGGTCTGGGAATCCATCTCCTGATCTTCATCACGAGCAATTTAGGTGAAATTGGGAATTTCGCTCTGGACCCTTTGGAAGGGTCAAGAGTGAAATTCAAGTTTTAGGTCTCAATTCGTCATCTCCTTCACTTCAATTCATCTTGCAGGACAAAGTAACATCATTTCAACCTCAACTACGCCTTAGGACTCAGTCTCGACTTGACACAAGGAGGAAATAGGTAGATTGAAGAATTTCGCTCTGGACCCTTTGGAAGGGTTAGGAGCAAAATTCTAATTTTAGCTCAAAATTTGCATTTTTAATGATCAAGAATCTTTCGAAGGCATTCCAAATAGCTTCTCACACCCTAGTCTAGGCCTGACTTTATTCAAAATTTATAGAAAAAGATGGTTTTAGTGTTTTTCGCCCTGGACCCTTTGGAAGGGTCAGGAGTGAATTTCTTGTTTTGAGGTCATTTCTTCATATTTGATGACTCTTGGAAATTCAAGGACATGCCTAAGGACACCTTTAATCTTGATCCACACTAGACTTGGCATAAAATTGAGGGAAAAGATAGGTTTTGCACAATTTCGCCCTGGACCCTTTGGAAGGGTTGGGAGCGAATTTCTTCCTCTAGGTTTGAAATTTCATTTCTTGAACTCCAATCTACATTGCCAAGCAAAAATACATCACTCCACTTCCATATACGCTATAGGAACCAAAGTTTTGACCTCAAAATGACTAGAAAGAATTTCGCTAGAAATTATGGCCAAGGACAGGACCCATAATGAATTTCGCCCTGGACCCTTTGGAAGGGTCAGGAGCGAATTTCTTCCTCTAGCCCAAAATCATCATTTTTGGAGACAACAATCAATTCAAGGGCAATCTCAAGGGCATCCCTCACCTTGGTCTAGGCATGGCTTGGCACAAATTTGAAAGGAATAGGTGGATTTTAGGATTTTCGCTCTTGACCCTTTGGAAGGGTCAGGAGCGAAAATCTTGTTTTAGGTTTATTCCTCCATCTTTCGACCTCAACCAACTTCAAAAGGGCAAGAACACCAATCCTCACACTCATGCAAACTATAAAAAACCCAAGTTTGACTTGACTTTGCAAGGAAAATAAGTGATTTTAGGAATTTTGCTCTAGACCCTCTAGAAGGGTCAGGAGCAAAATTCACTATTTGGCTCAATTCCTTCACTTTCAATGATTTCCTAGCACTTGAAGTCATTCCTAAGGATCTCTTTCATCTCAATTCACTTTAGTCTGCAATTACATTGGCACAATATTGGGAAAAAGGTGATTTTGAGAAAATTCGCTCTGGACCCTCTGGAAGGGTCAGGAGCGAATTTCTCATTCTTGACTTGATCTTTCATCTCTTCAATCTCATTCCTCCTTACAAGATAAATTTCATCATTTCTCATCTAAGGAACAAAGTTTTAAGCCTAAGCAAGGTCAAAAAATAGGTTTGTAAGGAATTTCGCTCTGGACCCTTTGGAAGGGTCAGGAGCGAAATTCAACTTCTTGGCTAAAATCCTTCACTTTTCAATGCTTTCAAACATTTCCAAAGGCCAAACATGTCCATTCTTCCTTTCAAGATGCCTTGCAAATAAAAATTTGGTCAAACAAGGAAGGGAATGAGATCTACGAAGATTTTCGCTTTGGACCCTTTGGAAGGGTCAGGAGCGAAAATCATGATTTGGGCTTGATTGTTCATTTTTCAAACTTCAATCTTGTTTTGGGAGCAAACATAGATCCTTCTTCCTGCATCTCCACCAAGATCCTGACTTTGGCTAAGGGAGAAACGAGTGTTTTCAAGAATTTCGCTCTGGACCCTTTGGAAGGGTCAGGAGCGAAAATCTTGTTTTAGGCTAAAATCCTCTATTTCCTCCACCTCTAGTCATTTCCTTAGGAAAAAATATGTCTAACACTTCCACACATGCCTTAGAAACTAGGAAATTAGTCTTGACAAGTGAGAATTTGAGGTTTATAAGGACTTTCGCTCTGGACCCTTTGGAAGGGTCAGGAGCGAAAATCTTGATTTAGGCTAATTTCCATCATTTTGTAGTCTTAAACCTTCTCTCCAAGGCAAACTTGTATCCAAGTCTCCTCAACTATGCCTCAAAAATCCAAAACTTGGCCATATGAAAGAGCAAAATAGAGGAAAAGGTATATTTCGCTCTGGACCCTTTGGAAGGGTTAGAAGCGAAATTCATGTTTTGGTCAAAATCGCTCATTCTTCCACATTCTATCACCTCAAAAGGTAAAGACATCATTCTCCTTCCAACTACGCCCAAGGAACTAGGTTGGTAGTCTAAGCAAGGATGCAAATGAGGCTTATGAAGAATTTCGCTTTGGACCCTTTGGAAGGGTCAGGAGCGAAATTCCTATTTTAGGCAAAAATCCTTAACTTCATCTCTTTTAGTCACTCCCTAAGGCAAGAACATATCCGTTTACCCCCACTATGATCAAGGAACAAGACTTTCAGTGCAAACAAGGAAGAAAAAGGGGTCTTCTAAGAATTTCGCTCTGGACCCCCTGGAAGGGTCAGGAGCGAAATTCCTCTTTGAGCTCAAGTCTTGGCTTCATTTTCACATTTCTTCATTCAAACAAGTGCCTTTTCCTTCATTCAAACCTAGGAATGGGTTAGCTTATAGTTTGGGTCAAGGTGGAGTGTCTTGTAGAGGAATTCGCTCTGGACCCTTTGGAAGGGTCAGGAGCGAAATTCCTATTCTAGGCTCAATTCACCTTCAAACTGACTTGACTTTGTCTTAGACTTGATCCTAGATCCATTTCCTTCTATATCCTTGCCCGTTCGCTCAACCACTCTTTGACTTAGGTGAGATCCTGAGTCCTTGGTGAATTTTCGCCTTGGACCCTTTGGAAGGGTCAGGAGCGAAATTGAAATTTGCTCTGGACCCTTTGGAAGGGTCAGGAGCGAAATTTGACATTTTAGCCTCTCCGTCAAGACCATTTTATGGAATATAACATTTCATATACTTTAAGTTATATTCCATATATACTATCAGGATGTTTGAGAGTGGTTTCAGACCTCCAGGAGTTATAATGCAAATTCTAGTTTTTGGAGGATTCTTCAGTTTTCCAGACAGTCAAATTTCAGGATCAGGACATTCCAGACTTAGCCAAATTTCAGGGCATTTGAAGATCAGGATGACATTCCAGACTTCATCACTCACCAACTTGACCTAGCTCGGACCTTCAAGGATGATACTCACTCACCAAGCAAGGCACAATTAGCAACAAGAGCAAAACCAGGCCCTAAGGAAGACTTTCAAAGAAACCCTAACCTAGAGCATCTACTGACTCAACCTAGCTCAAGCAGAGCTTGCTATCCAGCGATCCCCCTGACAGCACTCATCATGCAAAGGCTAATAGACAAAACCCTAAAAGACCTAGAAAACAAACCCCAAAAAGCAAAAAAAAGTAGGGGTCCCCATTTGCAATGGGGCGATGTGTGAATACGTCACAACAGTCCTCTATCCTCACACCTAGTATTATTTCTTGGTGTAGAGTTATCAACACTCCCAAATATCCTTTCTTCCATCTGAGGATGACCATTGGTAAGTGCTGTTTCATGAGACATTTCCATCTGAAATTCAAGCATATTATCCATCATGATTGTTGTCACATGGCTGCAGGTGTAATCTTCATTAGTTTCTGATAGTTTTTCCACAGAATGCCGATCCAACTCATCTTCCTTAATGATATCTCTTTAAAATTTTAAAGCCTTATCATTAGATGTTGATCCTTAAGGAATATTTTCTGTTATTTCCTTTTCCTCATGGCTGCAAACTCCATTTCCGCTTTCATCTCTAGAGCATTCTTCCATCCCTTAGACTATTTGTGTGATTTCTAACAATCTAGCATTATTTCCTTCTTCCATAGGAGTGGCTGTTGTAGATGATTGAGTGTTTATCTTGGATGACGAAGCATATGCCAAACTTACTTGTAAACAAAGATCATTAATTTCTTTGTCTTTTTCTTCAACCATCTTGGTAGCTTGATCTCTATCTTTGAGCAAGTGAAGGTAATCAGTCTTTATTACTTCCATGGCCTCTTTGATATATTGCAATTGTAACTGAGAGATCCTACTTCGCAGTCCCTTTAGTCTTTTCTCAATTTGTATCTTACCAATAAGGTTTTCAATGGATTTTTGAGTGTTATCCATCCTTGTAAGTGCTTGTGTTATCTTGTCATTTGAAACCACACATTTATTCTTAATACCTTGCAATGCCATGAGTTCATGATCAAATTTATGATCAAACTCATTTAAGTGATTTGGGTTGGCACTTCAGAAATTTTCTGATTCTTCTTCATTTGATTGAATGTTGTCTTTGTCAATGATAAGTGACTTACATGAAGACATCAAATAAACTTCGGAAGATAAGATGGCATTGTGAATGCAATCCATTCCTTCATTATACTTGACAATGTTGATCTCCACATTTCCCACATAAAAACTTGAGTAATCTTCGCCTGCAGCAACATCTTCTTCATGGCTGTCCCATGAACTGTGTGCCTCATGACTATCAACTTGTTGAAGGTGCTTCATAGGAGGTTTTACAATCTCATGTAGCCATTGCTCAGAATCAGTTCCCAGCAATATTAGATCAAATTTGTTTTCAAACCCTTCATCTGAAAATAAGCATTCACCATGCTCTTCTTCTCTAGGAACATTATTGAACCCATCATAAGGAACACCTAATAAATCTGAAGTTGTTTCCCAGGCTGCTGCCTTGTCCTCTTCATCTTGCACAACCTTAACCATGGAAACTGTATCATGAAGCCCTGTCACATAATCTTGACGACTATCCTTATCTGAGTGATCTGCTATGAACCTTTCTTCCCTTGCCTGTTTCTCATTGTTCAAGCTTTTCAGCACACCGCCAATTCCTATATGAAATTGCTTGAATGGATGGGAGGGTTTTCATCATCAAATCCAAAAGGAAATCTAGAGGGTTTGTGCCCTCAAATCCAAAAAGAAACTAAGAGGGTTTTTGTCCTCCAAATTTGGATTCCAACAGGGTTTTCGTCCTTAAGCAGAAAAATGAACATGGGAGTTCAATCTCAGAGATGGGATTTTTTTCACAAAACAATGGATGTTTTTCCTTGAGCCCAGGTCCTTTTATAATCAACTGTTTGGTATTTTTATCATCCTTGAGAAGCCTGTAGAATTTTTATTTTTTATTTATTTTTTTAAATTTAATATTTCAACATTCCACTTATCCTAATGACACAGTTGATAACATCTTAAGCCCTCATTTAAAAACACTTTATAGAATCACTTTTAGGTGTTATAATTTAATAATAAAATATAAGCTGCCTTGTATAAATTTCTAGTTACTTTTTGGGCAACTTAAATTAAATTGTTAAATTATACCCTTATCTCAAAAAAGGGGACATGATGCATGCGGAGAAAACTTGTGCCTAAATATATACAGGCATAAAATATTTGGTATCATGCCTTACTATGTCCAATTGGTATTATATGATTGACCTTTCAAGAAGAAGCTTTCATGGAGTCCTTATTTAGCCAGTAACCTTCAAAAAGGTATTATGCTTTTGATTATTAAGTTAGTACTCTTATTTCAGTAATTAATTTGCAACTCAACAAATGATGGGCATTGAGAAGCAATGCATCGATTATTGATTGATGTGTTACAGTCATGCAGATGGTTGAGCTTGATATCAACCAACAATTACAGTAAATCGATAGTTGCAATTACTGAGTTGTTGATGAAGAGAGAAATATATTGTAGAAATGTAAGCATAGCAAGAGTAGATCTTGGCCTTAGATAAATTAGCAAGTCATGATTTATCATGAGCTTAGTCAAAGAGCTGAACATTAAAGAGGAAACAAAATTTGAACAGTATAACAATATGGTAAGCCAATCCATTTGTGGGCTTCTAAACGTGGGGTAATCCTACACCTCATTGGTCTTTCAATCGGCAATTGCTTAAAAAACTATCTTTACCTTTACCTATGATTTACTGCAAATCGTATGTTTTAGTGTAAATTCTGTACAGGTCTGGAGCACATAATATTACATTGCATATTTATATAAATTGATAATATAGTGTAAGCACTGTAGAGAATCTCTTCTAAGTTCTATGTTTAGTTGCCACTTAATCCTACAGAGGTCGCAAGGGAAACAATGTATGAGTTGTTTGGAGATGGCACTTTTTGAGGAGGTCCCTCTGTTATACTATCACCTGGATCATTATTCTGGCAACTCATAAAATGCCTTTGCATTTCCTTTATGATGTTTTTTGATGCCTTAATTAATCTTTCAGCTTAGGCTTCTCAGTTTTCGTTTTTCAGTATAAGCTTTTGAATTTCTAGATTAGTGGATGGCAAATAGCAATAGGAAGGGGGATGGAGACGGGACAGTCATGTGGGTTGCGTTTTGTGTAAATTGTATGTTCTTTTTATTTGCACATTTCCATATACCAACATGTGTCTTCTCCTAAATGCTTTCTTCCTTTAGAAGTTTCCTTTTCTTTTCTTCTCTTAGAAGCTTCCTGTCCTGTACAAACTTCTTTCTATATCATCGTACACTATAAATACCTAAGAAAATGGTGTCTATAACATATGCACAGTTTTTGCTAGTAGCTGTGTTTCTTGCTTGCAGTTGTCTCTTAACAGTTCCTGTATTTAGTTCTCTCTTAACACTGTTTCTGCTAATGTCCTATCATGGACAGCTCACCTATAACATAAAGGCTGTTATGTTTGTATCCAGATCAGTATTGCCATGTTACCAAAATGCAGTGCAGGAAAACATCAAGAGACCCATTTTGTGACATAAAAAATGCTTCATGTGCATATGACATGCAATACCATCAATCATTTCATTAGAACATCATGAAACCTGTGACATGATATCTATGAGAATGCTATCGTTCTCATTAGGAAAATTAACAATTTAGTAATTTAAATGTCTCCAGCATGCATGTCAATATGGTATAAGAAGAATGTGGTAAATCTCCTTCAATGTTTATTAGAATGCAGTCAAAGGATTGGTTGAAACAGGTTTTGTCAATTGGGCACGATTGTTTGGAGTCACTTTGGAGTCTTGGACACATCCCATACACAACAATTTATAAAAGACCATAAAGAAAATTGATCATTTGGATATGACATTTAGTGAGTTAAGGATGGCACACACCTATGGAAATGAGAGTTATTTTGGTTTCTTTTAATAATCTACAGATAATTGCAATTCTCTGTTTAGACCCATTGAGTTCATGGATTAACAGGTATAAATTCAATGATGAATGCGTAACAAGGCAAAGCTTGGAAACAGTTTTAGATGAGCAATATGGGGGAGAAGAGGAAGTAAGTAATTTTCTAATTAATCTTGACTTTACCTGCAACTGTTGGCTCTAGGGAGTATGTTACTCAATTTGAAGTCTTTTCCTTATGCTCTTATCCTTGCAGATATCTCAGAAAAAAGTTGGCGATAATGAGACAGTTTCATTCCCGCGACATTCAAGTGCCTATATGCTAGTTTATGTCAGGGAAAGTGACAAAGATACGATAATGTGCAAACTAGATGATGAGGATATCATAGAACTCTTAAAGGTGTGACTATCTGAGAATTGTGCCTATGTTTCTCTTGCATTTTCCATTTGTTGTCTAATTAGGCCGTTTGACTTCCTTTGGCTTCAGCTACACATTTACCCCTTCTGTTTTCTGATTGATGGTTTGACTTTATTTAAAGGGTAAACGAGGTTCCTTAGCCAAAATTCTTAGTTGTAATATAGTTACTTGCCAAAGGAAAGTTATTGTTCTTGTTGTAGAATGGTGAAATGAGTCAGAGGAAACTTTGTATCTCAGCTGTAATTCTGTTCTTTTTCCAACAACATGTTTTTCACAACTAATTCAATATGTCAAGTTGGGTACGTATCTTGGAAGAATCTGTTTGATGGTCAATCTCATGTCTTGCTGCTTTTCTTGTGAACTGCAAACACTCTTGGAAGGCATAGTAGCAATATCAGAAGCACTCAGAAAATCCCCAAGAAATATCCTTCCAATTCTAACCAATTATATTGTTTCCCAACATCAATGCATTTTGTTGGACTGATTCTTAAAATGGAAGAGAAATGTGCTGACATTGGTCTCTATCAGCAATGCATTTCTTTGCTTGAGAACTGCGCGAGACAACAAAAGCAGTGTCTGAACATTTTGAGAATTAATTATCTGCACTTGTTTGACAGACATGAGATTATTGGTGAGATTTTAAATAGAAGAAAAGAATAAGAGATAAATTGCTGTTAAATATTAAGAAAAAATCTCTGCAAACTGTTCCTAAAAGGCAGCATATGGCCTACACCAATGCTCCTTCACAACAATTTGCATTTCAACATAAGAACATTGCAAAGGGAATCCACTTCCTATCAAGGTGCCATGGAATTGGTAGCCCCATAACCTGATAATGTAGCTATAATCCAATTTCTTTCTTTGAAAGGCTTCCAACATTCTTTAATAGCCTGGCCTATCTTCTGTTAACTCCCTTGACAACCCAGCTGTTGTTATTTCTACAAACAGTTGGCAGTCAATTGTAGAAGATTTGATTTTTTCCCCTTTTTATTGTAGTTTTCTGTGGTTTAGTTGTCCTTGTTACATTTTTTTGATGTAGGAGGGGTTTCATTCATAGAAATGACAACATTCAAGAAACAATGCAAGAACATACATGAACACAATTTAAATTCATTCAATTTCACCCAAACTGGAATTATAAAGAACTAGAATACTGTATTTCTCTTTCAGATTTAACTGTCCTTTAATATATTGGTGCTTTCGAGCTTACAAGGGTACCGGTATACACACTGTATTAAGGAAACCACTAATCAAATGAAGGGCCGATACAAAAGATCCTGGTATGTTCCCACTGTGCGAGTTTCCAGTTAACTGTTGCATCGTCCCAGAGACATGTCACTGTATTCCAGCTCCATACTTCACTCCCAGCAATGACCAAGACAGCGTTTTGGGGTTAACTGGTGGTGGCTTCTTTCTTTAACCTCTGGCTGCTTCCAATACAACTTCCAGCACACTAAATAGTTGAACAAAGTGATAAGAGTGTCCCAGTACGGGTCTGCAACCTGTACAGCAGCAGCTAAGTCACTCCTGTGCGTGTTTGAAGGAAGGCTGATGCAAGAAGTGGAGGTCGGACCCTTCCTCAAATCGACCAGCCTGTAACTATCTATCCTCTGTGTGTTATACGGCTTAGTTTCCAAATGCTGCAACTGTTATCACTTCACCCTATGGCTGCGACTTGCACAGTAGCCACCATTCTCATTCTTCAACCACAATGCCATATGAGGTTGTTCCAGACTCAACCCTCTATTACTCCTTTCGAACTGCTAAATCACTCAACAAAATGAAGTTACCTGTCTGGACACTGCGAAAATCACCCAGCTGTGCTTACAATCGAACTGCATCTACAATATCCTTCATTCCCCTTCAATGCCAAATTTGTCTTTAGAGAGATCTCCCCAACTTGATCTTTCACAGGCAAGAGAAATGTCACACTTGAGGGATTTCCTCCACAAATGCCAGAGAATTTCCAGAACTAAATCCAGAAAACCCAATTTCCAAGAATGCACAGATTCCAAGATAAGCCAAATCTTCATTTGATGCTCTATTTATGACTTCAGCTGGGCACATTTCCCAAGACACCACAAATGTGGGATAAAAGAAAGATATGATAAAATATTATTATCCCTTGTGTCTCCAAAAAGAAGGGGACTTTAAATATTTTTTCCATTAACTATAGTCCCAACATTAAATAAATCACTAAAGTTAAATATTTAAATTTAACTTTAGGAACTTTTAATTTTTTGCCTAGTTAATTAATGGCCCATTAAATTTGCAATCTAGGTGAGGTAAAAAATACACCAAAATATTGTCAACCAAAATTGCTTCAAAATTTACCATTCACTGAACCCAAATTGACTTCTATAAATAGTAAGTTTCTGGATAACTTGTCAAATCACCTCCGATTGGCCTGCAACTGAAATTGCCTAGGCCAAATCCATCAACAATCCCTGTAAGGTCCTAGTTAGCCCATGGGACCATGGCAAAAAGGGCTAACGACCAATCACCTCATGTCTGCTAAAAAGGGGACATTACAGTCTGCCCCCCTTGAAATTGCTTGTCCTCGAGCAATCTCAACTCTGGATGCTGTAAGACATACTCACCCTCCCAAGTAGCATCCTCTACCGGCAAGTTCTTCCACTTCACCAAATATTCCTTGATGACCCGTCTTCGTAAAGTACGCTCCCTAGTTTCAAGAATGGCCTCAGGAACCAAGATAAGCTTCCCCTCATCATGAAAGGGAGGTAACTTTGCTGAAGGTACCACATTCTGACCCAATGTCTTTTTGAGGCATGACACATGAATAACATTATGTACCTTATTGTTTGCTGGCAATTCAAGGTCATAAGCCACCTCACCAACGCTCCTGATAACTTTGAAAGGTCCGTAGTAGCGTGGCTTCAACTTCTTTGCACCACTCCTTTTGAGAGTGGACTGACTGTAAGGTTGGAGCATAAGATACACCATGTCACCAACCTCAAAAGATCTCTCTACTCTGTGCTGGTCTACATATTGTTTCTGTTGGTTTTGAGCTTGCTGCTTGTTGTCCTTCAACGACCTCATGATATCCCGGCTCTCTTGTAAGAGATCCTTAGCACTCGTTATGAGAGTTGGTGAGTGAACTAGTTTTTGGTGAATTTTGTACTGTTATTGACTCTATTGTTTTGTTTGAAAGGCTCCAGATGTTTTGGATTGGCTTTCATTTCATTTGAATAAGACATCATGAAAGGCTCCAGATGTTGTGTAAGAGATGTTTAAAGTTAGGCCAAATCCATCAACGATCCCTGTAAGGTCCTGGTTAGCCCTTGGGACCATGGCAAAAGGGCTAACGACCAATCACCTCATGCCTCCTAAAAAGGGGACATTACAGTTTGACCCCCTTGAAATTGCTTGTCCTCAAGCAATCTCAATTTTGGATGCTGTAAGACATACTGACCCTCCCAAGTAGCATCCTTTACCGGCAAGTTCTTCCACTTCACCAAATATTCCCTGATGACCGGTCTCCGTAAAGTACGCTCCCTAGTTTCAAGAATGGCCTCAGGAACCAAGATAAGCTTCCTCTCATCATCAAGAGGAGGTAACGCTGCTGAAGGTACCACATTATGACCCAACGTCTTTTTGAGGCATGACACATGAATAACATTATGTACCTTATTGTCTGCCGGCAATTCAAGCTCATAAGCCACCTCACCAACCCTCCCGATAACTTTGAAAGGTCCATAGTAGTGTGGCTTTAACTTCTTTGCACCACTCCTTTTGAGATTGGACTGACGGTAAGACTGCAACATAAGATACACCATGTCACCAACCTCAAAAGATCTCTCTACTCTGTGCTGGTCACATATTGTTTCTGTTGGTTCTGAGCTTGCTGCATGTTGTCCTTAAATGACCTCATGATATCCCGACTCTCCTATAAGAGATCCTTAGCACTTGTTTTGAGAGTTGGTGAGTGAACTAATTTTTGGTGAATTTTGTACTGTTATTGACTCTATTGTTTTGTTTGAAAGGCTCCAGATGTTTGGATTGGCTTTCATTTCATTTGAATAAGACATCATGAAGTTAGCTAACTCTTTTTTTTCATTTTTGTGCAAATATTGTTTTTTATAGGTTGTACATGTTTCAGAGCATTTTGACAAATTTATATGCTCATTGTTACATTGAAAACCACAAAAAACATTAAGATTGATCAAGTTTGATTGAAAACCAACGTACTAGAGGTACTAACCCCTAACTCTGTTTGTTAGAAGTACCACCTCCCAAATCTGATTTTGTGAGCACCAACCCACTGGAAGCACCAACTCCCACTTCAGAATCCTTGAACACCAACCCACTTCACTTAAATCTGAAATTCCGCCTTGACAATGTTGCTATAACAATGGATGATGGACAGTTTGATCCTCTCAAATCTGCATATATTCCTTCCTCACATGCATATACTCTTCTTCATAAATCTGCAACTATTCTTTTCACAACTGTATCTACTCTCAGTCACAAATCTGCATATCTTTCCTTCCGTAAATCTGCCATGACTTCTTCAAAGCTTGCTTATACTCTTCTCAATAATTCTGACATAATCTATCTTCTTATTAATATATCTTGGTGCATATAATTTGATGTCTTTAAAAGCACGCACACCACACCCACTATCACATTTCTCAATTGTGAAAATATTCGTACTTTTTATTCCTGAATTATTTGAATTATTTATTAAGCATTGTACACCACATACTCTAAGAATCATTTATTTTCTGTTATTATAATCTCAGCCTTTTGTTCTGAATTATTTCTCCACAATACACACGTACTCTTCTTTCATTCAGCCCTTCACATTATTTACAGATCTTTTCATTTACTTAATCTGTATTATTTTCTTCATACACCTTACTAAAAAATAATACTTATTTTCAAACGTGAATATATATACTCACGTATTTGTCCCTTTACAAAGAGAGACACTCATTTATCTTACGTGGAAGGGTCATAGCTTTTCATTAGTTGCTGAATCGATTTGTTAGTTTATGAGTTTTAAAACTCTTATTATTATTTAATTGCTAGTTTCAGCATTCCATATTATATATGGGGTCCACCACCTGAAGCTTCAAACATTTCTTTCACCGTTTCATATTGTATAATGGGTCCACCACTTTAAACTTCGAACATTTGTTTGACCACTGTTTAGACTCATAAAGCTTCAAACATTTCTTTGACCACCATTTAGCATCAACCGCAGAGATTGTGAAGATAAAACACGAACTGTAATATGCAGTCATTACAATATTTCAGATATTCAAATACCTTATGAATATCTTATTAAATATTTTTATAATATTATAATGAAGTGCTTAATATTATTATATAATTATAAATTTATATGTATCACTGAGTTTATTTCTGCATTTCAAACTTTAAATATTCTTTCATAGAATTACTTTCTAGTCACTCTTTAGACATATTAAGTCGCTGCCAATGATACAGGTCACTGCCTTTTTAATTACCGTTCAAAACAAGATTCGTGTCTAAAAGTGCCATCTTCGTATAAATTCCATCGCCATTCCTTATACGACAAATTCACCAGTCTTCATTTATACCATTCTCTGTTTACATGAATATAATCCTTTTGTAATCGTCGTGCTTTCTTTCTGTGCACAAATGCATTGTCCAGAATATTTCTTTGGCTCCCATCACTAATACTGAGTCGGCCACCATGCTGTGTATTCTTCATAAAGTCGACAATACTGAATAATTCTTTTTACGAGGTCGCTGTCTGGTTCTCTAATCTCTGTGTACAGATCATTGTCATATTCGTTGAGTATTATGTCGCTGTTTTATGAAGTTGACCATTAACTCATCCAACCATGACTACAATACATTATGTTTACGTGATCATTTTCTGAGACAATTCGCACACTCCACAAGCTTTATTCGTTGTTCAATACAATCGATGTAATCGACTTTAATTACTGTCGAATACTTGTTGTCTCTAATCACACTGTGAATCACTTTACGTGAATCTACTTCACTGCATATTATCTTTATCAGTGTTTCTTCTCACTGATATCTGGCATCACTTTATGTGGAATCTAGAGTAATTCTCCAGGCTTACGCCTCTTCACACTACCATCTTTAGTGATTGAAATAGCATTCTCTTCTGTGATTGTTGTCTTTGAACTCATCATATTTATCAAATGTGAACCCCCATTTACATGTCAATGCAAAACCATTAACTATGGTTATTAGTGGTATGATGCTCACTCTCTCAAGTGTATAGTCCGATACACAAACTGATACACAACATATTAATCAAATGGTTATCATCATAACCTAATTCATTCAATCTATCTTCATAACCCTTTGACGTTGATGGTAGTCTTCTCATGGCATTATTTCTTATATCCACCGTCTTCATTCTTTTTGACATCAATGACAATATTTCCAACAATCTCCTCCTTTGTCATTGATGGCAACCTATTCTTTCTCATCTCTTCTAGCTCTCCCCCATTCTACTTCTCTCCCCCTTTGACAACATTGGCAAAGGGATAATCATTAGGCTTCTCTTCATGATTGTATCACCTCTAATTGTATACTCACATCAAATGCACAAGAATGAACTTCTTCTTTGTTTTTGAAGATTCTCTAGTGCTTCCCCTGTCAAGGATGCTTTCATGCTCCCCCTTGCTCTAATATTCCTCTTCCTTGTATACTGATTTGTATGAGTGACATACTTTCTCTATGAATGTTAAAAGATTTTGCATCATCTTCTTTCTCTGTCCATGTCTAAAGATTATCTTTTCATTCCTTGAGAGAGTCTTCTGTCTTGAAGATTTCTGATTTCCATAGCTAAAAGGTTGCCTTTCTGCTCTTTAATGATGACTCCTTACTCTTCAAAATTCTTCAAATTATTGCATTGATGCAATCTTTCCATCATCTAGGATCTTGAATCTGCATGTACTAATTCAATACTTCCCTTGTTGCTGATGTAATGTACTAATTGAATACTCCAAGTGGATTCTTCTCTTTATGCTATAGGTTCTATTCATGGTTCTCGACATCAATGCAATCATTTCCTTTTTATTGCAACCGTCTTTCACATCATTCTATCTTTGTTTTAATTCTTCTTCCTTGATATTCTTGATGAAGAGATGCTCATTACATATCCATGTCTTCTAAGATATCATTATGTTAATCATAACTCCTTTAATGTGAAGTTGAACATAAGCACAATTATTCAACTTTCTATTATCAATTTTTTTCTTTTTCAACACATGCTTTGCCAACAAGAATACTTCTTTTGTCCTTCCTCTAGGGCTGAATGATAGTGTAGCCAACAAGAATACTTCTTTTGTCCTTTCTCTAGGGCTGAATGATAGTGTAGCTATAGGCTCCCACTAATCATGCTTCTTCTAATGAGCTAGGAATTATATGAAGTGCAAGTTGCACTTGCATTGGTTTCTCCTTCTTTTTCTGTTATCTTCCTTTTCCAAACCTTTTTAGATCTTCCCTTTTGTTTGTTCTTGGCATTCTTCTCCATCTTGTTTTGTCTTGGAGGCTCATCAAAGATGGTTCTGCAAAAATGTGATGTATGTCCAAAGTTGTTGCACTTGTAACACATAATATCATAATTCATTAAAAGCAGAAAATGAATTATAATTCCTTTGAGTGAAACTTACAATTCATTGCTTTGTGCTCAAATTTGTAACATGAGAAACAATATCCATTAAAAGAATAGTAACTCCTCGGGATATATGGCTGTCTTTGATGAAGAGGTTTCTCCAATTGTCCTTGTTTTCCTTTGAAGGTGGATTGGTCTTTGGTAGGATTGTACTTTCTTTCTTAATCTCCTCCTGTTTGTCCTTCATAAGAGCCTTCATGTAGTTTCTTGGTCTTTCATCTTCTCTGTGTAGAGTTCACATCCTTAGAGATGGTAGCCTCTTTGGAATGATCTAATTCCAGCATTCCAGAACAAGGCATTGAAGGAACAGAAATACTGATTTGACTGGCTGATCAGACTCTCTGCAGATTGTATTCATTTACAGGCAGATTATTGCAATCATTACTGAGACAACAGTTTGGCAGCGTCCTAGTAGGGGACATTATAAGGATCCAAGGACCCTCATGTCCTAACCTTGCTATACCTTAAGCATTAATAGTTGACTTGATAGTATAGTTATTAGTTAATATTAAATTGTGTGGATTTATACTACATTTATTGTAACTTGTAAGTCACTTCTTGTGATTGTCTAATATTAATGCTATTATAAAGCAAGTATCATCATAATAATGTATTGTAATAGAGCATTTTCTCCTAAGGAGGTTGCACCTTCTAAGAGTTCTGCAATTCTTGCGATCAATATAAGCATGTTTGCAGCTATTTACTGATCAGGTTATTTTGTGTATGCATTTATCTGTTTTGCTAATATTTTGTATTGTAAAATCCGAACGATAAAGGAGTAACCAGAACATTGTGGCATGGCTTTTATTTATTTATAATTATAAGAATTCATTTGAATTGAAGGTACTATAATAGTAATTTTTAAGACTTGCTAGTTTGACTTTTCAAATATGTAGGTTTTGAAAATTCCCATGGCTTTAGGTAACTATTTACATCATGGAATAAATGAATGTCTGTAGTAATAGTAGACCTCCTCAAAATATAAGATTGGATACTGTGATCAATGACTGCAGTAAACTTGGGGCATTAAGTTATGACATGAATAAAAGATAAGAAACAGTTGACAAGCAAGGCAGTGGTAAAGTGCAAGAATAGAAGAAGAAAGGATATGCATAGGTAAGGAACAATTAAGCTATAGAAAAAGAAAGAAGACATCAGGTGGGACAAAACAATAAGTTCTATATTGATAACTCCTTTGTATGGGAAAATTATTAGAAATAATTCCGTCTATTTCACATGGAATAATATATCAAACTGCTTGAATCTTTCCTTCCGATTTTGCATACAATTATAATATTTATCATTTGTTGTTTGGATAAATGTTTTGGTTAATATGGATATTGCTTTAAGATAGTTGACTTATAAATGAGTATGCTTGTCTGTCTTTTTCTCTGTGATGGGCATGCTTTGCTATAATTATTTATTTTAGTTTTATCCTAACCTTCATTTTGATGGAAGAACAGGAGAATGATCGGAAACAGAGAGAGAGAGAGGAAGTTCATTTTCTTAGAAATATAAAGGTCTGATTCAGATGCCTTCGTATCTATATCTTTTGTTTATAAATAATTATCATGGTAATAGCGATTTAAGCTATTAAAGAAATTTGCACTTGGCAATTTCAGTAGTGATGGTCATCCATGAAAACAAATTGTAAAGAATGTATAATTTGATCTTGTGTGGACAAATTACATATGATAAAACATTCCCACCATTTCTTATGGAACAATCTTTCCTAGCTAGTTTGCATGTTATTATAATATGTGTGTTTTATAGTAAGGACACACATTTGACGAAGGCTCATATTTACACAAAGATTTGTATAGATAGTTTAGTCATAAATGAGTATATTCTCCTTGTTTTTTTTATATATGATGGGCATGCTTTGCTATAATTATTTATTTTATTTTTATCCTAACATTCATTTTGATGGAAGAACAGGAGAATGATTGGAAACAGAGAGACAGAGAAGAAGTTGATATTCTTAAAAAAATAAAGGTCTGATTCAGATCCCTTCATATCTATATCTTTTGTTTATAAATTATTATCATGATGATAGTGGTTTAAGCTACTAAATAAATTTGGATTTGGCAGTTTCAGTAATGATGGTCAGGTGGTATATGATGCTCGTTTATGAATATAAATTGGGAAGAATGTATATTTCAATCTTGTGTAGACAAATTGCATCTGATAAAACATTCCTACCATTTCTTATGGAACAATTTATCATGATGATGCTTGCATCTTTCCAAGCTAATCTGCATGCTATTATAATATGTGTTTTATAGTAAGAATGTACATTTGATGAAGGTTCATATTTACATGAAGATTGGTATATAAGATAGTTTAGTCATAAATGAGTAAATTCTCCTTGTTTTGTTTATGTATGGTGGGCATTCTTTGTTATAATCATTTATTTTATATGTATCCTAACTTGCAGGATACAATGGAAGAACAGGAGAATTATTTGAAGCAGAGGCACAGAAAGGAAGTTTCACCATATACAAATATAAAGGTATATCTCAAAGGCGTTTGTATCCATATCTCTTTATATAACATGATGATAGCATTATTCATTTCTGACCATTTAAGATCTCTACTATTAAATTTTGGTAATTATGGTGCAGGTGGTGTGTGACACTCATCTACAAACACAAATTGGAAAGGATGTAATTTTTGATCTTGTTGATTTTGACAAAGTTAATACTATTAACTTTAAAAATAGCATGCCACTCTCACAAATCAAGGTGAACTCAGTTATGCAACTATATAGATGGATAGATAGATATACAGTATAGAGTTTATATTTACATATGTATTCAATTTTTTTGCAAGAGCTTTTTCACATCTTTCTGGTTGTTTTGAGCTATGTAGGACCATTTTGCCAAGGAATTTTTTATTCCTACCAATTGTCAGAGAATTTGGATTTGGTCTAAAAGGAAAAACAACACTTGGCGTCCTAGAAAAGCATTAACCTCTGTGGACGAAGTATTAACTGTAAGGATATCTCTTTAATTGAAAGTTTTGAAGAATGGGCTACTGCAGAATAGCAGTCTAAACTAATATATGGGGATGTTAATTGATATAAGCAGATTGGAGATCTGAAACATTATAGTGGTGGCTCTGAAGTAAGACTCTTTTTGGAGAAACAAAACGTTCAGGTATCTTTCAAGACACTGTTTTATAAGCTACCTGATTTTGACAATGGGTGTGACCAGTTTTAATAGTTTGGTATGTATATTAGAGATTGAATGGAAAATAGGATACTTGCACTGGATTTGTCATAGGTGATATAAAGTTGATTTACATTCATATCCCCATCTTTGAATTCTCTTTCAGGTTCATTCATTCATAAGATATGGATGTTGCAGTGGAATTTGTATTAATTCCTTACCTGATTTTTGGGCATTGTTTGCATTTCCAATTCTATCAGATTCTCAAAATTTATTTTCATAAAAGTTTGTCCATGGCTTAACTCTCTTGTGCAAACCATAGCTTGCAAACTAAATTGCAGTCATGGCTAATTGCACTTTATTGACTATTTAGCAGCAAAAATATGTCAAAAATCCTGTGCACATGATTTTTATTTTAATTTTTTTTTGGTAAAACTTGTTGGGAAAAATTGTGCTCTAGGCTTAGTGATTAAAAATTGTGAGTTGTAGGGTTAGACTTTCTGAGTACTTGCCTTGGCCAATTTCCAAGAAGAATGGTGCCCAACAAATTTTATGTGTACTCGATGAGTTTGTAAACTATGGTGCAAACGTAACTGTGTTTTGTGGCATAAAAAATTGTATACAACAGTTTTATTTGCAGCTTCTTTGTGCCGCTTTTGCACTAGGTTTGAGACAACTTGTACATATGGCAAAAAATGTGGCCCAAATCCATCACAATGTTGGCACTATTAGGCTAGAGCCCAAAGTTAGAACTTGGTAGGCAACCAATTTTAAATAGATTTAAGTAGGGTATGTGCATGATAGAGGTTAAGGTGTGCCAAGTGCAAATTAACAATAGAAATTAAGAAGGCAATAGGAAAGTAGATTAGAACTATAGTAACAAATTATATTTATTCTGGTTTTCTACTTGATAAGTAAATACATGAATTAATTAATAATATAGATGACAATGTATACCAAATACAAGAGCAAAATATATCTTTATTCACACATGAAATTATTATAGAAGAAGGCTAGAGATGTTAGCTAGGGATTAGAGTCGATCCAATTAGATCATATTGCTTTCTTTGGCGATACAAATATATTTAAAAGACTTGACGATTCCCAAGAAAAACACAACCGTGAAGCAATTGACGCTTATAACTATTTAAAGTCGACAACAAATAATACATAGTTGAATAACCAATCTAATTGACTATATTATCCTCCCAAAAGTGAAAGTCATCTTCCAAACGACAATCAAACATAAGTAATATTAGGGAAGACTTTCCAAATTAATGACCATAATGTAGACAAAGACTTGTAGGCGAACTTGGAAGTGTACTTCCCAAAATCTGACATATATTGTTAAAGTCCCAGGTATAGCCTGTATTTTTTTTTATTATTATTATTATTATCTTGTCCACTCAATGAGATCACACATCTCATGTTATGTATGCAAGAGGTGCCCTTTCACCAAGGGACACCATACTTTATTTAAATAATTAAATATTAATGATTATATATTAATATAATATTAATACTTATAACCATAGTTGAACTACTCGCCACTCAACTCGACTCGCCAAGCCCCTGAGAAAAAAACCCGGCAAAAACTCGAGAAAAACTCGGAAAAACTTTGGAAAAACTAGGCGAAAAACTCGGCAACGTAAAAACAAAACTCGGCGAAAAACTCGGCAACGTAAAAACACGCTTAATTTTAATCAAAAATGCATTTTTTTGCAAAATTTAATGAGAAGATGCATCCAATGAGTCAATAAATGATAACACAAAAGAAACAAGCTGATTCTAGATATATTTAAATGCAAAGTGTCTGCAAAATCGCATCCTCATGAGAAATGCTGATGGCTAGAAGCAAAATAGTAAATAGTTTTTGTAAAACCAAAAGTAAATACAACTTCCTCTTCCCAACTCTAGCTAAAACTAGTTTCAAACTTTCATCATATTTGAAATTTCATCATTCATACTCATAGTTTCAAACTTTCAACTCAAAAATGTATAATACCAGGATTTCTTCAATGCTAATTATGTTGTTATATGGAGCCTAATCAGACTCGGAGGTTAAATTTTCCCTACTTCCATCAGCGTAGTTTCCCCCTATATTTTTTGACGGGGGTTTGGGGGCAGCGCCCCCAAGTTGGGGTCAAGGGGCATCGCTGAAGGATCCTGAAATTTGACTAAGTCTGGAGAATTGAAGAATCCTCCAAAAACTAGATTTTGCATTATAACTCCTGGAGGTCCGAAACCACTCTCAAACATCCTGATAGTATATATGGAATATAACTTAAAGTATAATTGACATTAATTATACTTAAATGTTATATTCCATATATGAATCCTGACGGAGAGACCAAATTTTTTCCCATGTTTGGGCCTCTTTTTTTAGTCTACCCGAATTTTTAAAAGAAACTCGCTAAGATTTTGCAAAAAACTTGGTGATTACTCGGCGAGTTTTTGCTGCGAGTTAAAGTCAGAAAAACTTGCAGAGCTCAAAAACTCGCTCTGCGAGTGTGTCATCTATAATTTATATTATAACATAAGATAATTATATTATCTCACAACTAATAATATAATGATTATATCATCAGTATAATTATTATCAATATAATCACAAGCTTTCTGTTATTTATGTAGGCCTGTGGATTCCAACCACAACTACAATAAAATCAACACTCCCTCTTAGCTAGGGAGGAATCCTACTTGACATCTTCAATAAGTAATAACACCTTATAGTAAACACAATAGCTCCATTTATTGTGTGAGAGAAAAATATCACCTCACCGTGATATCGGAGGTTATGGCATATCCACAGATATCACATCACATGATATCCACCATAACCACATAATGTGATATCCACCATTATGGCATTTAAGGATATTACTTCATGGCATGTCCACGGATATTACGT
The DNA here is from genome assembly GCF_030272615.1 of Cryptomeria japonica. Lineage (NCBI taxonomy): Eukaryota > Viridiplantae > Streptophyta > Pinopsida > Cupressales > Cupressaceae > Cryptomeria > Cryptomeria japonica. Next base: position 657,689,498 of record NC_081412.1, read on the forward strand.
CACATAATATCCACCATGAATATCTCTTTATGTAATATCAACCATCATGGCTTATCCATAAATATTATGTCTCATGATATTCATCATAATGGTATGGTCAATCAATATTGCAAGATCGTCACCTTACAATAATGATCAAAAGTACAAGTATTCATCATTGTGAGATCGTCACCTCTCAATAATGTTCACAGGGGCTCAACAAGCATTGAACCAATGAAGTCATGGAGTCACACACATGGCATACACCATGAACCATATCAAAGGGTGGAGATAAGGACTTTCACCTCAAGTCTCTCTCAAAGAGAAATGTATTATCAAATCACAGAAGATCACTAATGTTGAGCCTCCCTTTCAATTAGAGCTTCATTATTTCATATCTCCAAGTTTGTCTCGCACGTTTATATCACCCTTGGTGAATCCCAAGCCCACCAAGTATCCATCCATGAAGTCATGGAGTCACACACATGACATCCACCATGAACCATATCAAAGGGTGGAGATAAGGACTTTCACCTCAAGTCTCTCTCAAAGAGAAATGTATTATCAAATCACAGAAGATCACTAATGTTGAGCCTCCCTTTCAATTAGAGCTTCATTATTTCATATCTCCGAGTTTGTCTCGCACGTTTGCATCACCTTTGGTGAATCCCAAGCCCACCAAGTATCCATCCATCCAGGGATATCACATGGAACTCTATCTCATGAATCATAGATTCTTCTAGCTGCTACAATTTCATGATCACTAGAGAAACCATCTCGACATGGTATACTCCCTCTAAATCAATATGATCAAGATCCTCTAGCCACTCCCTCTGAAGATGGAAGTACAAAACTCAACCTCCTGACCTTCTCGTCCAAGGTTGCTTCTGCAGGTTTGTCAAACTCCTTCTGAATGCTGATTCTTCCTCTTCGAAGAAATGCAAGCAATTATCAAGATTTCCCTTTCTTTAATGCAATCTCTCATCAGCCTTATGCTTCCCAGTCTGACTTGAAAGCATTAAGAGAGATTACTAATAGTTCAAGACTACCTTGAAGAGAAATATCAATGCCAGAATCATACACGATTCACTATCCCAATAGCATGAATTAATAATAGAATGAAAAATTCATGAACATTAATCGACCATAAAAAATCCTTATCTCTTATAAGTTAGTCTTGAAATTGGGTCTGAAACTTTTCGTCCACTGAGACATTTAGTCTAGAAACATTGTCCTTTAAGTCTGAGACACGCCAACCTTCATTGAGTGTTGGAACTCCTGCCAAGGGTCTCAAAGATACACGGAGATTGAATAGGCTGCCCCCTATGCAGAGTCTGGTGATGGCCAACCAAGTTGTAGATGCGTACGACTAAAAGAAGGGAAACCATCTAATAATGGAAACACGACATGAATAAGGAGCAGACATCAATCATGCAGATCTTGATCAAGTTAATGCCGAAAAATAAAATCGCCAAAGAGATAGATATGGGTAAATGTCATCCCTCGCCGAGTAGCCTTACTATATCCTAGCAGTAGGGCCCCCACGTGCGAAGTTAAGGACCAACAACTAGGGTTGTTAAGGACCAACCCAGATAGATTATCTTGATGACCAACTTGGCCCTACTGCTATCGGCTGAACTGCCATCATCGACACGGAACCAGGCCGAATTGCAAGGGAGTTGGCTGTTCCTCCAGTTTCCAACTTCCACTTACATGAGAGTTGGCTGTTTTGATGGTCATCCATATATGCTTCCAAGATATCCTACTGATAGGATCATCTTGATGGAATTGGGGAGACAACTGATGATAGTTCATGCATACCAATTAGCTCAACACAAGTCAGGTATCAATATATCTTCACATAATCCACTGTAGATTGGCAGATACTCTTTGATATCCTCAACTAGAGCCAAGGCAATGGAGACGGAGCTTCAGGAAATTAAGTTGAAGAAGTTCAAGGCAAGGAAGGATTTTGACTAGCGAGGTATGAAAGATAAAATCAAGAGAGCCTTCACTCATTTTCATCGCCTTGAGGATATCTGAGTCGATCTCCGTATAGAGGAAGACATTAGGAAGATGGACTATAGTAAGATCACCTTGGAACAAATTGTAGATCTGAATTTGACTAAGATTCCAAAAGGCATGTTATGTCATTGTCCTAGGCCTTGTGTCGATATCGATCAGAATATGTATATGATTTTTGGTGCAGGAGTACCTAGTGGACTTTATGCCTCCATGAGGGCATTTTTGTAAATAGTTGCTTTATGTTGTGTTTGAGTCATTTCATAAGGTCTTAAAGACCATTTCTAAGGTTTTTAAGGTGTCTTGAGTCATTATTAAGTTTATAGGTGGTGGTTTGTCAAATTTTGTAAATTCTTGCAAAAGTTGCCATGTTGTCAAAGTGCAAAAGTGCAAGAATGGAAGTTGAAGAGTCAAGGGGTATTAGAAGCTGGTTGGTGGTTTGTAATTGATCAAAAACAAGATGTAAAAGGTTTAAAAAGACTTTGTATGGTCGACCACAAGGTGGGTGGCCGTTGGACATGGTGTATTGGTGAGAAAATCAATAACACACTTTTTTTCTTGCATTTTCAGATTTTTTTCTTGCTGTTGCAGTCTTTGTACGGCTTGGAAGTGAGAAAACTTCAATTGTAATTCATGGTGTATTTAATCTTTGTTATTTTTCTGTTGGTTTCATTGATTTTCATTAAGTATTATGAAAGTTATGATTGTTTTAATGACTGCAACATCCAGATTTTCGGGTAACAGTCATGTTGCAGCGAATAGTATGGATTTGTACGGATGTTCTATGATCTGAAAGTGGTATGGTTGGATAGAGTATTTAATAACCTTTCCATTGTGACTGGTCTCATCCATTTTCGTTGAGTTTTGAGTTACAAAACAACCTATCCTTATTTTGATATATGTTGTATAAGCCCAAATGGGTATCCAAAAGTAGTCTTGTATCCTCTAGGTCAGCTCTGCATCAAAATTTATGCCCAAAAAATTCAATTTGCTGTACTAATTAGGCCTAGGATCAGAATTACCAGTGATTATTTGACCCCCATGTTCTGGAACAACCCATGCCAATTATTCTATATGTTTTAGGCAAGCCAAAAGGGTATCCAAAAATGCTTTCACGGTTTGGGAATGAGGCTTTCTTTGAATGTTATTAATGACTGTCTTGTTCAGGAGGGCTACAAGGAATCTAGGTTGCTAGTGAAGGAAGGGTCTTGAGGTGAAAAACCCTAACACTTTGTGTGATCAAATATTGTTGTATATGTCATTTTAACGGTTGGTCTGCATCAATTTTGAAACATTTCACTTCCTCTTTCTATGGATTCAAGGCAGCCATATTTATACCATAAACTAAATAAAAATTGCTTTGAGATGCAGAAACTTTGTAGACATCATTTAAGGATTGAGATGCGACCCCTTTTTTTGGATTATTGAGTGAAGAGACTCACATCAATTCTATATTTACATATCCTTATTTGTAAATAGCTTAAAACTATTTTCATGGTTTAAATAGAAGTTCCTATAAGCTATATGGTTTTACTGAATTGACCACACTAATTATATATCTGGATTGCAATTTTAACTGACCTCACATTTTAGGAGTGATCTCAAGGCATTCCTGGATTTTTTGTGTCCTTGACTTGTCAATTATTAGCTAGTTTGTAAGATGACATGATAATAAACCTTTTATCAGATTATGCAATGTAACTACGGTTTGGAATTTTCCTTTATTGTAGACTAAATCCAAGCACATTATACCTACAATGGCTATATTAGATTGTTGGAAGTTTTTAGTTTCTACAATGTGCTGATAGTGTAGTGAATTAAGATTTATAATCTTCATTCTTTTGTCACATTCTTGTGGTGAAAATTAGAGTAAACTTGTTTTACTGATGTTCCTTGTGATTTCTTTCTCAAGATGCAGCAATAGGAATTCTTTTGTATTGTTGCCTCCTTTGCCATGGGCTGGCATCGCTTAGATTAAAATTAGTCTGTTGTCCTCATTTTTGAATTTTCAAAAATGTGACAACCCCTATAGATTTTTGCTTAAAATGTGTCATTTTTGTCTCCAAGGCATGTTTTACAAGGTGCAAAACTCACATTTGTTAGTGTCAAATCATCAGGGGGTGTCTTTGCCATCATTGTCCAAGTTTTGGCCTTTATTTTCCTAGCTTTTTGTGCAATTTTGGGTTTCGGAGCAGTCACTGCAAGTTGGAGATTTTACTTTAAGGTGCACTTCCCGAGGCAAATTTTTTTCTTTTTGTTCAACTAGACCGTTCTTCGGTTCATCCTCGATCCGTGTTTCAAATTTCATCGCGTTTCGAGTTCGTTTGCTATGCCTTTCCTTCAAAATCAGGTTTCATTTTTTGGACTGCAAGTGGAAAATTTTCTTTCCTTTGCAAGTTTAGAGTTTCCTTTATGTTTTAGTGTTGTAGGGGTTTTTTGTAAGAATTACAAGTGCACTTTATTTAAACTTGTAACTTGTAGCTTGCTTTTTATTTTCCCTTTTCCCTTTTTGTCTTTTAAGTTGTTTGTAGGAACTTTTTAGACAAATTACAAGTTAAATTAAAAATACAAGTTCTCTTCTCATAAAAGTTCCTACTTTGTGCTTTTAAGTTACAATAGGGATTTTATTTCCATATTACAAGTTTTTTTAAGTTTTTAAGTCTTTTATGTTTTTAGTTGTAATGGGAATTTTATTTCCCTATTACAAGTTTTTATGTTTTTATTTGTTTTAGGTGTAATAGGGATTTTATTTCCCCATTACAAGTGTGATGCTCTTTCTTTTTGTGCTTTTGTCTCTTAGAAACTTGAATTTGCCCAAGTGAATGAAAAGTGATGCAATTTAAAACTTGTAAAGGGGTTTTAAAAACCCGATTGCATCTTTGAAGGGCACATTTTGCTTGAAGTTGGAGTTGAAGAACCCGATCTGTACTCTTGCTTCCACAAACCCAATTTTTGTGGCATTTCTCCCTTGAATCCGTCCCTCATCTTAGCTATGGCTTTGGAGATCGGTGGTTCTTGCCACGTTTTTCAGATTCAACGGTTTTGGGCAACACGTTTTGCATTTATTTGAGGCATTTTTGATTCCGTTTTTGCTGAGTTTGTTGCCACTTTTTGGGAGCATGAATTTCGCCATTGTTGCCACGTTTGCAACACGTCTTGCATCCTTCATCCATTGAAGAGTGTTTGACATCAAATACATCTCTCTTTCCAAGCCATTTTTTGTGGAGAGGATTGAATGAAAACCCGATTTATTTGCTGCATTTAATACCAACGTGGTGGCTTCTTCATCTATTTATAAGAGCATTACGTTTTGTTTTGGTCAAGGGCATTCTTCAAGCAAGATTTTGGGTTTCTATATGATCTTCTCAAGTTGTTTTGCTCTTTGAATACAACTTGTGAATTTGCAAAGTTTTTCCCTTCATTGCACTTGCAGTCAGTCTTCCAAAACCCGAAATTGGTCCAAAATGCACTCAAAAAACACTTGAAAATGAGTCTTAAAGGTCCAATTACAAGTGTAAACTTGTAGTTAACCATTACACATATGAAGTTCCATGTTTGTTCTTGACAATTGCAAGTTAATTCTTTTGTTTTTCCACACATGTAATGCAGTCTCCAAAATCCGAAATTGAGCTTTGGTCTCACTTTTGCAGTCCCTTTGTCTCACCCATGTCAGTCCTATTTGCACACACGAGCTACCAAATCAGTAAATTAAGGCATGGGCCTTATTTTGCAAGCAGATTCCAAGATTGGAGGATGATACAAAGAGAGAACAACAACATGACGGAGCTACATAAGGAGATGGATAAGTGATATGAATGATTGAGAGCATAGAATGCTTTCAAGACAGAGATAGGCTTCTTACTTCAGCCTTGCAAAGAACTTCCCTCCTGAAAGCCAGTACTACCCCAAGAAAGAAGATAAGATTGAAGTTCATTGGCCAAGGACACAAAGATCATTAAGGATGAAAATTCTCGTTTCGGTTCGAGATGTCTTCATCAATCTTGAATACTTCAAGTTCCAGCATCCTGAAGCAGCATGAAGATTTTCAAAACAGAGGATGATGTAATTAGAGTCGCGTCTTCAGACACATAGAATAGTTTCAATTATGCATTTGTAATTTTGTTTTGACATATTACATGTAAAAACAAGTTTTGTAATTGCAAGTGTTGCTTTCACTTGCACTTTTGCAAAATGTAATTACCTGTAAAGCAACTACAAGTTGAGTTAGATTAGGACTATAGTTGGAATAAGTCATGGTGGTTAAGAGAATTTCTCAAGTTAGTTGGGATCCTCCCACCTTTTTCTCAAGGCTCCTCTCCTATAAATACTTTAGGGGGTCTATTGTAATAGATATCTTTTGGCAATGCAACAAAATTTTGCTAGTTTGTACGTGCACTCTAAGACTTTGAGCTTAGTTGTAAATCAAATTGCAGTCAATTAAAAGAGGCAACTTTCTTTCAAACTTTGTGTTGATTCAAGGTGTTATGTGAACATTTTCTGGAGATTGATTGTGAGTTTTGAGGTGTTATACAAGAGGGATTCAAGCTCAATCTTGTAGACTTTGAGCTGTTTATTATGTTTGCAGTTTTAGATTGGTTTTCAGACTTGGTCTTGCAGACTTTGAGATGCTTATCATTTTTGAAGCCAGTGTAGAAAGCTCAAAGTAAGGAGGTAACTTGCAGACTTTGTGCTGTTTTTATTTTCTATGTTTGTGCATAAGAGGTGCAACATGTAGTTAGACTTTGAGCTGCTACATATTGTGCTTGGTTACAAGAAAATCATCTTAAAAAGTTGATAGGAGAATAGATAGTTGAAAACTTTGAGCTTTCTTTCTGTTTTCCCATCCCGGGGAAGTGACAGAGGTCTTTGTAATTTCATGGAAACCTTGTTTCCCTTTATGTTCCAAATCCTACAAAAAAGTCTCATTTTTGTATTTGCTGTTATTTATTTCAATAGCTATTACTTTTCTGTGAAGAGAAAAGAGTATAGTTTTTCTTGAAAGAAGAAGAAAGACAGTTGTTTCACCCATATTAGATTAGTTTAGTTTCTAGATAGGGGTAGCCTTCCCTAAATTAGGAGAGTATCATTATCACACACTGTGCTTGAAACCACATTTTTGCACATCCCCCAGGTGTACAAAATTTTCAACCAACATAGTCTACAATGTAATCTTATGCATCTTGTAAAACAAGCAGATATCCAACTGATTAATGATAGAAATTATCAAGTTTCAATTTCTCAATTTGCATGACAGTAATATCATTATACAATAATATTATAACCTTGTCAAACCTTTTGAAAAAGAGAGTAGAATTTTATATTTTTTTGGAAGAATGTGCTGAAGGATAATCATGTGATTATGATTTTGGTTTTTCAGGAAGAGCAGATAACATTTTCCCCATCTGCAATCGCAAGGGAAGTTATACTACTATTTTTTAAGCTTTATGATCCAAATGAAAAGGGGCTTCGGTGAGTAAAAATGTCTTTGGGATGACTTGTTACTAATGTCTTAGGCGAGCTCATATCATTGTGTGTTGAATGCTAAAGCATACTTATTCTGAATGTTCAGATACATTGGAAAACAACATGTTAAGCAAGACAGCAGGCCCATGGAAGATCTAGATAAGTTTAAAGAAATGGCAGGGCTTGAAACAGGTGAAGAAGTGGTGCTGAATGAGGTACATCACTATATACTAGATCCATTTGAAGATTGAAATAATTTTTTTTTTTGTTATATCTTCAGTTCTATCTTGGAAACTGGTACCTTTTGAGTTTTATACCTTTTGAGTTGTCCATTGGTTTATAAATGAGTAACTTAATAAGCTCTTGCATTTCCCTTTATGCTTTGAAATTTAACATTTGAGGAGATGAATAAATTTAGTTTATAAATTAATATTTATTCTGAATGATTTGATATATTTCTAATACAAATTTCCTCTATTACTTATTATTTGTGTGGTGCTCATCCACTTTTCAAATAAAGTTTAAAGTTGACAGTGTTATTTGCTATAGATGTGCTCAATAAAACACACTGCTTGCAGTTTTAGGCTCTTATGATTTACTGGACAAAATAAAATTCCTAATTACCAGCACTTTTGTAAAATTTAATACACATATAAGACATTAGCTCAATGCATTAGAATAGCTTAATTGCACAGAAAGCTAACCACAATGCCCTGTTACTAAATTTCAGATTTCAAAAAACATCAAGGAATGAATAAAGGTTAAGCAACGTTCATAAGCATTCAAGAGAAAGGATGAGAGATTTGGAGGCTTAGTTTTTGTTTTACCTTTTTTGATCATCTGTTGATTTTTTTAAATCATTTGTTAATGTTCCTATTTAATGTTTCTTTTCTGTGAGAACTTTCCCAATAGAGGCACTAACCCCTCATTCAAATCTCCACCTCTACAAGGATGATGGATGAACTTATTCACAATCTATGCTATAATTCTTCCACTCAAATTGATCTTTTAAATCTGCCATGAGATGACTATAACTCTCACACCAAATTTTCTTCACAATTTTGCTGTAATGAAGTTCTTTATACCACCTTCAAATTTGCTATAAACTTGATCACAATTCTGTCACAAAAAGATCACAATTTCTTCTTCACAATCTGCCGATTGTTGATGTGTGTTTTATGCACGATCGAACACAGAATAAAATACCAAAGTATTTTACCCTCTCTTGAATAAAATCACCTTAGATGCTAAATGTCTGATCAACTAAAATGATTCCAAGGTTTCTACGGTCAGTTCTTGGCATGGGGGTAACTCAAAAGTTGATGTGATTTGCTGTTTTCACTTAGCGAGTTACACAAATGTTCTTAATATGTTAAACTCATTTGTGAATGGACATGGGTTGCCAATGGTTTAAAAATAATTTTGCAATTTGAGCTCTTGATTTAATCTGACAAAGGGGTTTTCAAATAAAATGCAAGAGGATAAGAGTTTAGAAGATCTATTCTAAGACTATCTAACCTAGAATGCAAAAGGCAATGAACGATTCAATCAAATTGTACTAGATAAACAATTTAACACATGCTTAGTGTAATCAATAAACAATTTAACACATGCTTAGTGTAATCATCTAAGGTAGATTTATAGATGTTCAAATTACTACCATCAACATGTAATGTCCCCATTTTTTGGAGAGAAATTAATTAATTAGCTTGTCCAAATTATTGATAAATTTAATGGATAGCTTGATTAATTATTTTCAATTAATAATATTAAGTTAATTATTTATAAAGTTATCTAATAAATTAAAAATTAAAGATGACTTAATATTTAATTAATTTAATAAAGTGACAATTTATATATTATTTCATAAAGTCACTTCTAGAAGCTTCTGGATGTTGGGGTTAAAAGAAATTTAAGGGGATCAAGATGAAGCTTCAAAGGAGATATGGATTTTGGATTTGATGAACTGTCTGAGGCTTTGCATTAGTTGAATCTCTGAGGATGCAAACCTTCAACAGATTGATAGGAGGGCTGGACGAAACCCTAGTTCTTCTTCTTGGGAGTGGGAGATACTCAAGTTTTCCACATTGTGCATAACGAGTTTATGGTGGTTGGGAAGGACAAATCATTCCTTTCACTTGAACTTAATTTAGTTACTTCATTTGTCATGGTGAATAAGTATTCATGGTATCCTCAGATTTTCAGACTGAGTGCCCATTTGCATTGATTTTTTATTTGAAGCAAGAAGGCAAATCCATTATTAGATGATTGGAAGTGGAGTTGAGTGAAGGTTGGTAAGTTTTCAGATCTGAGATCAAATCGAACCTTCAGCTACAAGCCCACGATTTGCTACATATTCCATCACTGTAGCATTGTATCTTAGTTAGGAGGACAGCGCTGGATATAGGAGACAAAGGCGATCCTATTGGAGAGTAATTTGAAGAAAGATTTTATGAATTGCCGAGGTGTGTAGCAGGTCTGAAGTCAAGTTCGTATTTTGTCTCCAAATCCTTGACTTGAGTCAGATTTCATCATTTACTCATCCAACATTCACACTAAGGCCAGCAATGTTCTTGGAGGAGTTAGGTGATTTTGTTTAAGATATTTTGAAGGTGATTAGTGATGCCATATCAGTCCGAAAACAAAAATCGTGGCAGGGAGCCTATCCCTTCGAATTTGCTCATCTCTCACATTTTTGGCATCCAAATTCAACAATATAGACAGCGCTGCACTTGTAAAAGAACGGCGATCATTTTGGTAGATGAATGATGGACTTGCAGCTGTCATTCTTTAATATATCAGACCTTCTAAATGGCAGCAGGGGTGATTTTTGGATCAGGTTAATTTAGCAGATTAAAGGCTTCAAAATGGCAGGCTATTGCTTGCTTCTTCACACAACAAGATAGGCTATTTATTCCAGGTTCCTTTTTGGCAACATTCTATACATTCTTTCAATAGTCGTAATCCTCCATTGTTGTCCTTTGTCCTCAGAAAATTCTGAGTATTAGATAACAAGTGTCCAATCATTGGTGAAGGTATTTGATGAGATACTAGATCATTATATATGGTAATGAAGGAGGAATAAGACTGCATTCTAATTTCTATATTTTTCTGAGGATGTATGCCAATTGTTTGATCAAATGTCAGATAGCTGCAGGTGCATGATTTGTGTGTCAAATTTGGTAAAGAACACTATCAATCAATTGTATATGTATTCTTGGATATCATACTATCAATGGTAGTCATTTGTAGTTGTTCTTTCATGATAAATGTATGTTTGTTGAACTCTATATCAATCTGAAAACTTCTGAGACAGCAAACAACATAACATGTAAGTTGTCAGAACCATAGAAGCAATAATCGCCGATCAGACGCGAGTAATCGCGACTAATCGGCTATCGACAGTTTTCCCGATTTTTTCCCTCCAATCAGCTTTATAAATCGTTGACCGTTGGTCAACTATTTTTTCACGATTAGACGCGATTAAACCCCCCCAAAAATGCCAAAAAATCGCATCAAAAATCATGAAAAAATCGTGACTTAAAAAACCCGTAAACCCTAAAAAATTCCGACGAAAACATGTGAAAAAAAGAGGCGAAAAGTCTATAAAAACACGGGACTGTGAGGGAGTTGCATACAGAACACGGGACTGCGAGGGAGTTGCAGAAAGAACACGCAGGAGGAGTTGCTTGAAAATCGCGACAAGCTGAAGTGCTGCAACGCAACAGTGAGGAGGCGTAGCAACCTGCAATAAAGGTTGGACTTTTTAGAAATAATAAAATAGATATCTGTCTAACGTATTCGTTTGGTTTAGGTAGAAGATTTTATATTAAACAGTTTTGTTTTTTCATACTTTGCTTTGTAAACAGTTGTTAATTTTTATCAATATCTTTAAATAGAGCTAGGAAGAATGTATAATAATCTAAAATATTGATAACTTTCTTATACCATTGTATAATAATCTATAATAATTTAGATTGTTATACTTATCTTTCTAGCTCTATTTAAAGATGCCATTTCATTTTTTTAAAATATAAGAAAGTACAATAATCTAAAATATGGATTCACTTATCTTTCACCGAAAAACAACTGGAAGATAGTCTATTGATGCCATTTCATTTTTTTTAAGCTTTACTTCTCGATTTATAGATCATTTGGAGGTTTTAGGTTTATTTATAATAACTAAAATATTAGATTAAGGCTTTGAATATTTAATCACCGTAAAATTTTTTTATATTGTTGCATACTTTTACCAAGATTTTTTTGCTGTCCCCTCTAGAGGAAAATGATACGTCAACTAAGGCACAGATTTTTAGAATGATATTATCTTGGTAATATTTTTTTTGCATCTCAAACTTAATTTTTATTTTCTTTTTCAAAGTCTTTGCCGATTTAGTTGAATGGAATTGTAAGCCATAGTTGGACAATATTAAATTACTATTAAGCAGCCTCACAGAGTTGATAGATTGAAATCTGATTTAAACTAATTGTCTTAAGTTGATAGATTCAAATTAGATTCAAATTAACTGACTGTCTTTAGTTAAGAGACTGAAATTTGATTCAAATAAACTGTCTTCTTTAGTTGACAGACTGACATTTCATTCAAACAAATATAGCAGATAAGAAATAGAGTGAAATCTGGGTGTGATGATGGTTGTAAAGATAATAAAACAGCAGATATGACGTGCATGTGGTTCTTTGATATCTGTTGATCATCATTGGTTGTCTTTTCAATTCTCTTTATTGGTTGAAAAATACTCAAAACTGTAAATTTTAGAGTAGAAATTGTTGCAATTTCAACCGAAAACAATTTGTTTAAATATAAGGCATACGTTCATCCCTTGTAAATGCAGCTAATTTGACAAAAATATTTTTCAACCATGGAGCCATGGTTCCCAATCCAGATACAGTAGTTGCTTGTCTTTTATCTACTTCATGCATATGTGGTACCAAATTAAAGGGGATAGGTGAACGTATGCTTGGAAGACAAAAATAGAGAAAAACATTTTGTCTCAGAACACAAAAAACAGAGTTAAACATTTTTTGTCTTTTCTTTAACATTAGTAGTCTCTTATGGGATAACATGTTCTGTCTTTTTTTAATCTGCAATATTAAAATTAGTTGTCTTTTCATTTTGAACTTTTCTTTAATCTGGTTGTTCTAATTTTTTAAATATTAAATTTGTTTTACTCTGTTTTGCATTGGCAAGTGATACTCAATCAATAAAAGAACTTTATGATGTGGAGAATGCCCCATTTGAAATCATTTATCTAACTTGTTGGGGAGCCATTAAATACTGAATTAAAATACTTTTGCAGATCTGATTCTGGATCAGAATGCCACGTCAAAAAAACTTCGCATGGACACATTGCACAACAGTTCCTGGTAGCACGAAGGTCAAGTGCACTTGGTGTTTAGAAGATATCAGTGGTGGAATTTATCGTTTCAAATGGCATTTGTCCAAAGAGCGAGGAAATAACACCGTGATATGCAAAGCATGCCCTGCAGATGTCTCGTATCAGGAAAAACAATCTCTTGACGGGATTGTTGAGAGTAAGGCCAAAAAGGCAAGAATTGGGGTTGAACTAGGTTCTAGTTCTACAGATCCCAAAACAAACCATTTGGGTGAGGAGGATAGCGAAGATGGGAGTTTTAGGGAATGTGGGTCAACACCTAATTGTGTAGCACGTGGACCAAACACAGGTGGAGGAAACATTAATACTTTCTTCCAACCTTGTACTACTCCAGGATCACAAACCACTTTGGAGAGTACAGGATGGAGGAAAACTGTCACTGAACAAGCAAGGAAGGCAATTGGTAATTTTTGGTACTCCTCTCACATGGCATTCCATGCTTCCAGAAATCTATATCGGCAACCCATGGTAGATGCTATTGCAGCTGTAGGACTTGGGTTTCAAGCCCCATCTTATGAGTCATTGAGGGTTGTGTTGACGTGTATTTTGTACACTATCAAACACAGAATAAAATACCCAAGGGTACCTTATCCTCTCTTGAGTAAAGCCTCCGAATGCTGAAGATGTCGCGAAAGGTTCAATCGGGATGACTTCAAGGTTCTTGTATGTAGGGTCTCTACGTGTGGATAAGCTCTCTGTGGTATGATGTGATTTGCTGGAATCACAAGGGGACTTACACTTGATGACTGAACTTCTGATTTGCTTTGAATATTGCTGGAACACAGGCTCTTACTAGCTTTGATTTGAAAAAAGGAAAAAAGATGAGGGCGAGGAAAGGATCTAATCCTAACACTAAGAATGTAGGAGCAATGAATGATCTTTGATGAAATTCTAACTAAGTCTTGTTTTGACATCCCAGGACCATCTCCACAAGGTTAGTGCAATCTTCGAAGGAAAGCTTTATGATGTTCAAATCATCACTGCAAGCATAGACACCATCAGGTTGATGCATACCAATGAAGAAGCGACAATTGAAGTTAAGCTTAAGCTGAATGATTCCAGTTGACTACACAAGGCAAGTCTGCAATCAACAAACTGCTAGTAGTATGGATATACGAATTTCACCATCAATCAAACACATTTCTTCCACTCATCTAATAACACGAAATCAAATACGAGAAGTACAGAGACCATGCAAATTGTCGAATCGACCCATAAATTTCACCATTTCTTCAATGAAGTTACAAGTCTTTTACAACAACATCTTGGCAACAATCTTTGCCTTCTCTCTCTACTCTAATTGCTATTCTATCAACTAGCTAATCACCTTCTAACTACTCTCTATTCACTAACTCTATTCTATTACTTTCTATCTATTGCTTTCAATTATTTTTTACAAAATGAAGAGTCGGGGCTTATATAGTGCCCACAATACAATTCGATGGCTAAGATCAATTTGAGATCAATGGCCAAGATTCAATAATGAAAACCCTAATTAGGGTTTGTTACAACCATTACATAACATTTAATGCTCGACCAATGAAATAATTGTATTAATTGGACACATGTCCTCTTTGGAAAATTCCACCAATGGATAGTCGGGGTAGGTACATCGAAGTTTGTGCCACCTTCCATGAGTTAGGTACATTGAATCTGGACATGCTGAGGTGGACCAATCCGACTGGAGAAGTGATGACTAGGATGCCACCTCGTCTGACACTTGTAACTTGGTAGATATTCAACTTGATGTTGTTGAGAAGCTAGCTTTAATTAATTCATCTGGAACTATCTGCTTCTTCAACGAACCCTTTGATCCGACTTCTTTTGTCTCTGATGTGCACGATGATTGATGTACCTCGCCTTGGAATGCTGGATTGGAAGAGGTCGCCCTTGTTGATGTTTGATCGAAGAAAGCCATCCTTGTCAATGCTAGACTGAAGGAGGTCACCCTTGTCCTTGCTTGATCGTCCTTGATGAGAACCTACCGACTTGTAGATCCTCCGGGATTTGGAGTCACCATCTTGATACCTACACAACATTTCAAAATTAGTAATATATCTTGAAATCTAAAAAATTAAACTTTAAAAGGAAGATTCAAGATTTTAATTAGGAAACTTCATGATAAATCTTGAGTTATTTCCTAATTAACCATGCAATACTTAGACTTTTCTAAAAAATGTCTAAAACAATCAAACCTTGAATAAGGGTGTCAAGATGATTTTGCCATACCTCCTCTTGAGAATTAACTCTAAGAAATGATGTAAAAATAGATGAATTTTGCTAGGCAAAGTGTAGATCAAAGCTCTCCCTTGGATAAAATGCACCTCCTTTAGCTTGGAAAAGAACTCCACCTTCCTCTTCAAAAATCTAGAAATTTGCCTTCAAATACCTTCAAAACATCTGGAATTTATCATCCAATGTAGCAAGAAATTCTCCTCTCCGATAGCTTTCAAGATGAATTTCGCCCTCTACTAGCTTCTCCACATTTAGTAGAAATTCGCTCCACTCCTCTGGATTTCGCTCCTCAAATTGCTCTCCAATTTCGCACTTGAAAGGATGATTGAATGATTTAAATTGTGAAAAAACACCTTCCAATATATAGAGCGCTCACCTTCCACTTACCCATGAGGCGGACCTAGCAAATAAAAGGTGAAATAATAAATAAAAACCCAAAAGGAGTAGGCCGACTTGTCAAATTAAGGCAAATAATGCCTTGTGCGCTCCACATTTAATTTTTTAATTTCACAAAAATTAATTTTAAATGCCTTTATAATAGAAATTCGATTTTTTGAGGCCCAAAATTAATTTATTAAATGCCAATTTAATTAATTTTTTCAAATATTCCAAAGTTGGCAATTTTGGCATCTAATGCGATTTGGAGGATATTAACGCCCAAATATGGTAAAAAATAATGAATGCCATTAACTTCGCTCTGGTCCCTTGGAGAGGGACAGGAGCACTTTTTCATTTTTAGGCTAGGATTCTCAATTTTTTGAAGTCAAACCTTTGTTCACCATGCTTTAGAAGATCCTTCCCATCTCATACAACTTTGCCTTAGCATAATCTCGGAGGGAATTAGTTGTTTTCATAAAAAGTGCTCTGGTCCTTCAGTGAGGGACGGGAGCACTTTTGAGTTCATTGCATGAATTCTTGATCACATTAATCTTCAATTTACCCTCAAGGCGTAGAATATTACATTTCACTCCATCTTGAGCCTTGGTGATAAAAATATCCTTTCAAAATGCAAGGTAAATGGTCATATTTGGAAATTGCGCCCTGGTCCCTTGGTGAGGAACGGGAGCACTTTTGCCAGTTGTCGTCAAAATTTGCAACTCTCGCATCTCAATTCCACTTCAAGGCATTTTAAACACTTTTTCAAACTTGCGCCTTGGCCTCAATTTGTCCAAAATTGGTGAGAAAGGCTAGATAACATGTTAAGTGCTCTGGTCCTTCAGTGAGGAACAGGAGCACTTTTTCAACTTCAAGCTTATCCGTCCTTTGCTAGCTTCCCAAATTATCTTCAATGGGCTAATCATGTCCTCTTCCATTCATTTCAATCACAAACTTGCCTTGGCCTTGCAGGAAATTTACACTTTTTTGGAAAATCGCTCTGGTCCCTTGGAGAGGGACGGGAGCACTTTTTGCATCTTGGCATACTTCTTTGTCCTTTAAACCTCTCAATTGCGTCTAAGGCATAAAACATCATTGGTCCTTCCCATCCAAGTCAAGTTTTGCCATAAAATATCAAACAAAGAGGAGAAACTTGAAAAAGTGGCATGGTCCTTCAGTGAGGGACGGGAGCACTTTTTGTCATTTGGGTTGATTTACTCCTTTGTGAACCGCTTAAATTATATTCAATGGACAAAACATGCCTCCCTTAACCTCTTCAAATCATAAAATCACCTTAACCTTGCAAAGATAGTGTGAATTTGAAATTCAGTGCTTTGGTCCTTCAGTGAGGGACGAGAGCACTTTTTGCCCTCTAAGCCAAATTGTCTCACTTTTCGTCTTGAAATTCCTTTGCTAGGGAAGATTTCATCTTACTTCACGCTATGAATAAAAGTTAATGTCCAAAAGAGGTCTAAAATTGTGCATATAAAGAAAAGTGCTCTGGTCCTTCTGTGAGGGACAGGAGCACTTTTTACCTTCTAGGCAAAAACTTCATCATTTTATTGTTTTCAATCAAGTCTGGATGCTTTATCATGTTCATTTCGTCCTTCACTATGCCTTTGATGTTTTAATTTGACCAAACAAGGCCAGGAATGGCTCCAATAAGTCTTTTCGCCTTTGTCCTTCAGTGAGGGACGGGAGCACTTTGCCTTGGTCCCTTGGAGAGGGACAGGACCACTTTTTCCTTCAATCTTCAAAATTCACTATTTTTGTGCCTTCAAAATCTTCAAAAGTATCAAGTCGTGTCCAATTATCATTCTGGAAGACCCTGCACAAAACAAAATAGAAAAGTCAGTGACAAATATGCATAAAATAACATTTGTGCTCTGGTCCCTTGGTGAGGGACAGGAGCACTTTCTTCCTTTCTGGCTAAAATATTCAAAATTTAGGTCTTCAATCATTTCACAAGGCAAAGTTAGACCATCTTCAAGGCCCAGAATCGGTTAGCAAGCTCTCGCAAAATCAGAAATTGCACTTAGAATGAAATTCGTCCTGGGCCTCCAGTGAAGGACAGGAGCACTTTCTCTATTTCAGGCATCATCTTGCCTCCGAAAATTGATCAAAATTTACCTAGGCAAGAATATACAATTTCATCTTCAAAATGCTAACACTTAAACAAATTTTGAATTTTCCCTCAAAAACCCTAACTAGACCTAACCTGAGACATATCTGACTTCCTGACAGACTTATCTTACTTCAATAATCAACCCTTGGAAGGACGCTCAATAACTTTCAAAATTTGACTGGACTCAGCTTAAAAAATATCCAAAAGAAACCCCTAAGGCTTAGCCCTAGCCCAGACAACTCACTCACTCACTCAAAACCCTAAAAATAGAGAGAAGAACAGGCAAAACAAAAGCAAAAAGAGGGGGGTCCCCATTTAAATGGGGCGATGTGTGAAAACATCACAACAAGTTGGTATGCTGAAAGATGCAGTAGAGGATGTTCAAGATGTTGTTAAACAACATCGGTAACAACATCGGTTACAGTGCGCTAGAACTGGTTGCAGTATCATGTCAGATGGTTGGACAGATAGAAGGAACCGAACTCTCATTAACTTCCTTGTCTCTTGTGAGATTGGCATTGTTTTTCTAAAATCTGTGGATGCATCTAATATGATGAAATCCACAAATGCATTGTTTGAGATGTATGACGTGGTAGTTATGGATGTAGGGCCACAAAATGTGGTTCAATTTATCACAGACAATGCTGCTGCTTGTGTTGCTGCAGGGAGACTTCTGACAGATAAATACCCCTTGATCTAACCCTAGAGGACATTGGAAAAATAGAATGGGTTAAGGCGGCCTTTCAGAAGGCTCACAAGGTTACCAAATTTGTTTATAATCACACGAGGGTTTTGGCTATAATGCGCTCTTTCACAGGAGGCAAGGAGCTAGTTCGACCAGGGGTGACAAGATTTGCAACATATTTCCTTGCATTACAAACATTATGTGAACATAAAGGTAATTTGAGGCGAATGTTTGTTTCAGCTGAGTGGATGGAGTCTGGCTTCACAACTCAAGAAAATGGCAAAGCAATTGCAGAGTATATGTATTCTACCACCTTTTGGGAATCAATTGAGCAGATCGTAGAATTTTCAGAGCCTTTAGTAAAAGTCTTGAGACTAGTGGATGGGGAAAAACCCCCCATGGGATATGTGTATGAGGCCATGGATAGGGCCAAGGAGGTGATAAGGAGTAAGCTGGAAAATAACAGGGATAGGTATATGCCATTGTGGGACATAATTGATAGGAGATGGGATGGACAGATGCACACTCCTCTCCATGTTGCAGGATACTTTCTCAATCCTTTATTATTCTATAAGACTGACTTCTTGGAAATTGATGCTGAGATCAAACGAGGATTTTTCAAGTGCTTGGAAAAAATGTTTCCTGACTCGGAAAAATTTGATGCGGCTACGATGGAGTTGGAAGTGTACAAGCATGCTAAGGGTTTTCTCTCTTCAAGGGCTGCTATACAAAGTAGAAAGACTATTCAACCAGGTAGACTATAAACTTTTAACAATCTCTTTATTTTGCCAACATGCTCATTAAACTCATTAAGATTATAAGATATTATTAGTCTTACAATATCATCTCCATATGATGTGTTTTTCAGCTGCATGGTGGGCTTCTTTTGGAGACGAAATACCAAATTTAAGGTGGATGGCAGTGCGCATTTTGAGCCAACCGTGCAGCTCATCAGCTTGTGAGCGTAATTGGAGTGTTTTTGAACACATACATTCCAAAAAACGCAACCGCCTATCACAACAATGACTGAATGACTTGGTATTTGTTCATCACAACCTTCGCTTGAAGATAAGGAAAGCTCTAGGTGAGAATATTAATATATAGTTGCAGTTTTTGAAATTCTATTCACTATTCACTATTCATTGTGTTTTTCACTTGTAAGGGAAACACTAATTTCTACATGGGCAAAATCAGGAACTATTGAGGATGGCTTGCCAATTGACCTCGATGAGATATATCCAGAGTGTGAGTTGATTGCTGCTGAAGATGCTGATGATGATGATGTTTATGATGATGATAATGTTGTTGCTGATTGTCCACTTGAGACTGAAGATTTTGATATCATGAGGCAAGCCAACTTTGCTCCTCAATGGATGGATCGAATTAGGACAGGTTCTCACCTGGGAGCTTCATCATCCGAGCCTCCTGCCCTCTAGCATGCCATTGCCTACATTTGATATTTTGGAATTTTGTACTTAGTTTACAAGTTGACTTTGTTCAAAGTCACAAACTATATTGTAATTGACATTTTGACATCTATCACCATCTAGATATTATTTATGGTGTAGTATATTTTGTGCAACGTAATCGATGATATGAATATAAACAATGGAAATCTATTTCCTGCAATTCATGTGTTCAAGTGTCTATTTTATTTGCCTACAATATCTCTATGCTATGGAAATGCCTTAATATATATAAAAAAAGTAGTTTTTGATTGTTTTTTTACAATTTTTTACATTTTTTTGTAAATCCGATTTTTCCCGATTTTTTCCCGATTTTTGAAAAAATCTTATACTTTTGATTTGCCGATTAATTCCCCAAACGATTATTGCTTCCTTGGTCAGAACAGCATAACACACAGTTTGGGGAGAAAATATTCCTTGTGTCAGTCATTATAGGATAGGGGATATTACACAACACGAATACAATCGAGGCAATGCATACCAATGGACAATCAATAATTGAAGTTAAGTTAAAATTCAAATTCCAGTTGACCACACAAGGCAAACTTACCATCAACAAGAAGCTCGTGGTATGGATTATATGAATTTCATTCAAATGCATTCAACACTTCTTTCATCCAATCTAAATTCTAATCTAAATTTGGAGGCTATGAGAACCACAAATGCATACAAAATCTAAACAAAAACCATCAAAATTCAATGATTTGTATTCCAACTTACAGCATGTAGATGACAATTCTTAAAAATCTCTCTTACAAATGAGAGGCAAATGGGTTTATTTAGAGTCTCAAATGAAATGAAGGGCCAAGATTCATTTAGAATTAAGGGCCAAGATCTTGCCAACACAACCCTAAAATAGTCGTAATTAAGCTTTGCATAAGAAATGGAATAAAAAAAGGAGGTCCAATAGGATGACACCTAGTCATCAAGCAGGGAATCTTCTAGAAGATTCTGACTTGCATCCCTCTCTCTAGTTGCATACTCCACGAATCTGACCAAGACTGAATTGAGTTCTTCCATCATGACACTGGGTAGACCTTGTTGTGCATCGATCACATCCAAAGCATTTGAGCAAGCATCAAAGACACTTTCCCAATCCGGCATAAGCTTTCGTAGATTGTGTATGTGAATTAAAAGAGAAATGAAATCATTTATTTGATTCTTCTTCAAAGATTCTAACTGACGGAAGTAGATAAACTTCATCCTTTCTTTCAATTCTTCCAAGTTCAAACTGTTGGAAGTATAGATATCTAGTCCTAATACCTCTTTAATGGATGTAAGGATCTTGGATTGTATCTCTTGGCTTGATCCTTCCATCGCCGTGCAATTATGATCATAAGCGGACTTCCGCATGGCTAATGAACAATACCATCCTTGAAAATCATAAACATCTGCTAGAATAACTTCCTCTTGGATCAAAGTTGGTGTAGGGATTCGCTTCAACACCTTTGTTGTCGGGAAATATGTATATCTTATGTTTTGGGAGTAATGTTATTTGTTAGTAGTTAGTTAGTCGTCCCGAAGGGCAGTTGGACACGATAGTTGGTCGCACCCCTTCGGATATTATATATTGCGTACCTTTCCTTCGAAGTGGCATCAGAATAGTGGTATCAAATGTGATGTTATGGCACTTGATGTATATGGACTGTTGAATTAATACAGAGACTGGTTCTTTAATATATTTCCATTATGTTTTGTGTATTTACTTTCTGCGTTTAATCGTTTACCCGTATGTGGCAAACATTTGGCGCCGTTGCCTAGACATACTCGGGAAAGGAAGGAATGGATGGTGTACAGACACGATGGGCCTACCCGTTGGTGAGATTAACCTAGAGGTCGACGACGCGCAAACGGAACAATCGTCATTGGGACTCAGTGCGTGGTGGCAAGAGGCGAAGGGGAAATTGAACCCTGTAATAATCCCGGCACAATGTTGATATAAATTGTGGCTGAAAGGGAAAATAAAAAGAAAGTTTTTTTTCTTTTTTGTGTACATGGTGTGTGCTTGCTATGTACGGAAGTGATTTATGCCAAATATACTAAATAAGGACAAAAATAAAAAGATACAAAGTGATGAATGGGAAGTGGCACAAAGAGCGTTGAATCTTAGACAACAAATAGAACGAAGGCGTAGGCTAAGGTAGCTTGCTAAGGGACAACCGACCGAGGGGTTGCTCGAAGGGAACTCAGGAGGTGTCACGGAGGTTGCGGAGGCAGAGATAGATGGAGAGAATTACACTCTCTACATTGTCGTAGGGTTGCTCGAAGGGAACCTAGGAGTCACGGAGGGTGTCGAAGGAGAACTCTACAGTTCGCCAGAATACCACCGTAGGGTAAGGAGTCGCGAAGAGTTGGTGGAACAAACAAGGCGAAGTCTAAACCTGATCGACGCTACCAGAGACCTACTAAAGAACTTGTCCATTTCGGAGGACAACCGGAGGGAGATGACCGAAGGTGACGGTACGGCTGACGGTGCCGAGAGAGCACAAGGGTACCGTACGGGAGGCAATTTGTTCGATTCGGGGTCAACAACCTTCTCCGGAGGACCCACGAGTTGAGGGTCAGGTGCAGGAGGCGGAGGCAGAGGATCACCAGGTACAAGCACACAAGGCACCAGAGGAGCGAGCCCCAGTGGTGGGATGGCAAGTAAACAAAAGCTGCCAAAGTTCAATGGCGACGGGAAGGAAGATCCCGTCCGCCATTGCCGCACTTGCGAAACCATATGGTCAGCGAACGGTGTTACTGACCAGGACGAGTGGGTAACACAATTTCCAGCAACCTTAAGGGGAGTGGCCATCGACTGGTACTCTGATATGGATAAGACCAAAGTCGACACATGGCCCGACTTGAAGAAGGAATTTGCGATAGAGTTCCGCCTCCTCAGAGACGACAATGAAATAGTAGCCGAAATCTATGGCACAAAGCAGAACAAGAACGAGATTGTCTGAGCCTATAGTCGGCGACTCAAGGAACTATTGGGGAAAATGGAGAGTCAACTAGCGGATGGGTTGAAAAAGAGATGGTTCGTGGAGGGACTGAAACACTCCATCCGGAAGAAGATGAAAATTGTTCCACCAACCTCATACAAAGATGCATATAATAGAGCGATGGATCTCGAGAGCGAGACCAAGACATCGAAGAAGAAAAAGAAGGATAGCTCGTCCAAGGATGATGACTCTTCCGAGGGAAGCAACAACGATGGCGAGTCCAATAAAAAGGTGCAAGCCCTGCAGAAGGACATGTTGAGGATGATGAAAGAGCTGAAGGTTATGAAGGGAGGTCCGAGCAACCGATGAAGGGGAGCTTTGGTGCATGGAATGTAAGACGGATGGCCACACGAAAGGCTCCTGCCAAAAGAAGGCTTATTGTGATATATGCCAGTTGATGGGGCATCCCACTAGGGAATGCCCCTACAACATGAAAACACGAAACCAACAAGTATTGCTTACGCAGGAACAACCAACTACATCGGGCGGTACTGGTAGCTCCCAGGCGAACATCAATGCAACATCGGGAGGCTATCGAGATAACTGTTGGAGAGGACGAAACAACAATAACAATACAAGGAGCCGGATCCAATACAACTCCAAAGGCCGATCGATGGTACAATGCAGAGCATGCAACTAGTGGGGGCACTTCGCCCGAGACTGCCCGAAGGGAGAGGCCACACAATATTTGTGCAAATGGTGCGGACCGGGAGACCACGAAGACGCCACTTGCCCGAAGTCCGGCGTCAACTTGCTCAATATCGAGGAAACCAAAGAAGAAGTGCTGGCCATAACCCGTGCCCAAGCTAGACACGCAATGTGCCCAGACCCGGAGACGGAGAAGCGAAGGGTACGGGAAGCATGGGAAGAAATTGAGAAAGAGATACGAGAAAGGGCGAAGGCGAAGGGTACGACGGGTACTTCCAGCCGATCGGAGGCGGAGAAGGCTATACTAAATCAAATTTTAAAATTGGAGGTGCATGTGAAGGTACACGACCTCCTCCAGACAATGCCTCAATTACGAATGGCGTTGCTGAATAATCTCTCCCAACCACGCACCAATACCAACCACCGCACAGATGTTCCTGGGGGGTCTGCAATAGACCCCATGCTGCGGCAGTTAACACTGGAAGGAACCCAACCATTGTGGTGATGGGTATCCTTGGCACCATTCTAACCGATACCATCGTCGATGGTGGATCAGGGGTGAATGTTCTTCCAGAAGAGACCTAGTGGAAGCTAGGGAAGCTGACGCTGTGGCCATCTACATTCAATTTGCTGGAAGCAGATCAACATGGAATCAAACCCATCGGGACACTGATGGGCCAGCAAGTTACCATCGGGACGCAACCCTTCATACTGGACTTCGTGGTAATCCCACTAAAGAAGAAAGGGTATGATGCGATCTTAGGGAGAGGGTGGTTGGTGGCAGCCAAGGCCACCCACAACTGGAAGAAGAACACTCTGTCTATGGAGAATGGAGGAAGGAAGTTTATCATAGACCTTGGGATGCAGTTGGTTAGTGAGGAACTGGCATTGTCCTCGGAATCAGAGGGTGAAGGAGAAGGTGACTTGAGGGACGAAGGACGGGGCTGCAGGGAGCCCAACGACAAAGGGATTCTCAAACTAGGAGAGTGCTTTGAGGATGAGACGGGGTCATTGAATGGGCTCTTCCACTGGCAGATGGAGGATTACGAAATGTTCCAGAGCTACAGGCTCGAAGTAGAGGAACCAGAGCAAGCAGCAGAGGAGGTGTACTTGCCGGAATACAGAGAATATTGGAAGGGAGATGCCCCAAACCTCGGTGACGTAGATAATCCCAAGATCATTCGTGTCGGCAACGATTGGAACCCTGTGTGGAAGGCCGCAACCTTCAAAATCTTTATTATTCTTCTTCTTCTTATGTATAGGAAGGAGACCATGGTTCCTGTAGAATTTATGGTTCCAGGTCTTCGGATGGCCATTGAAAATAGACTTGCCATCAACGGGTCCAAATTGAAACCCTATCACGAGAAGCGTGCAGGGGACCCGATAGGCTGGAAGGACACCTGAGAGTCCGGAGGGGGACTTGAGAGGATGGAAGGGGACCTGAGAGGCCGGGCAGGTGACTCAACCAGCACGGGACCAAAGAGGGAGACTCTCGGGCGAGGCAAACTGAGAAAGGGCAAACCCAGAGGCACGGGACCCGAGTCGAAGATTGGATTAGGGATTTGAAAAAAAAAAGAATTGAAATTTTTTTTGAAAAAAAAAAAAAATCTTTGAAAGTGGCAGTGGAACCACCGTACGGTGAGACTACCGTGTGGTGGGAACTCGTGCGGTGGAACCACCGTACGTTGGACCACTGACGACGGAGGACACCTGCGGTGAAATACCACCATACGGTTAAACTGCGTTGGGCGTGCGGAAGGAGGATTGTACGGTGTGGACGGTTGGTCATGTTGTCCGTACAGTGTGATCCGTACGATGGAGGGGTGACCGTACGGTAAGGAGGGTGTTGACTGCATGGGAAGGTGACCGTATGGGGAGGTTGTATGGCCAGGGTGCCATCGGGGACATTACAGTGGAAAAAAAAAATGATGACCAGATTGAAAAATCATTCGATGACGTCTGGAGCCAGGACGCTAAAAATATTAGAGTGGAGAAGAAGGGTTTTGGCATCTTAAAATATCACAGAAATGATTTATGAGCCCTAAGCCCTGCATTAAGGCGTATGCAGCATGAGTCTGCGGTCCACGAGGCTGCTCAAGTCGAGTTGGAGAGGGATGTGGCTAGTCAGCAGGCCTCGTGGGCAGCAGAGAGGGCACAGTTGTTGGCGCAGCTTGAGATGGCTCGAGCAGAGAAGGCCGAGGTGGAGACTCGCCTTTCGGCGGAGCAGAGTGTGAGGAGCCTCGTGCAACAGGAGTTGGATGCAGTCATTGTCGAGAGGAGCTTGTTGCAGGCTCGATTGGTCTGTATGACGGAGATAGCGGATACGAAAGAGGAGTTACTGGAAGCCGCGCATATGGTGAAGACGGCTTTGGAGAAAGTGGTGGTGGCAGAGCGTGATGTGACTGCACGTACTCAGCAGGTTTACGAGCTCCGCGCCCGCTTGGTGGCCCAGACACAGGCATCTCAGTCTTCTACTTCAGGGACGCTTCCTCAGCCCCCTCCTTAGTTTTGTCTTAGATGTATATTTTGTATGGGTTGCATTGTCTCCATTTTTGTTGTTAGTCGTCAGAGATTTCTTTTTTTGGGGGGATGATGTTGTCGGGAAATATGTATATCTTATGTTTTGGGAGTAATGTTATTTGTTAGTAGTTAGTTAGCTGACGGGTAGGTAGTTGGAGTCGCAACGGTTGTGTCGCACCCCTTCGGCTGTTATATATTGTACTACCTGCGGGTATTGAAGGGGCTGATGTTTACGATAGATAATACTATGGACATTGGGTGCATTTGAGTCATTAATGGAAAGCTTATTCTCGTATTTATCTTGTACTTGCATTGTTCATTTCTGCATCCCTTCTGTACTCTTTCTGTTTACCCAGTGAGGCAAACAACCTTGAGGTTAGGAATAGTCTTCTCTTGCATTGGTTGGAAATCATCCAAAACTCCTTCCAGGTATTGCATCTTGAATATAAGCATTAACGTCTTATCAAATGCTTTGACAAACTGAGCTAGAAATTGTTCGCTTGTTTTGAAACATCCTCAATCCATTTTCCAACCTCCTGATGTGTATTCGTTGCTGCCTCACAATCAAAGGGGAATCTGTGATTGATAGCAATGGGTGAGACAAAAGTAGGATACTCATGCCTTTGGGAATTCATCCCTTCAATATATTCCTTGAGTCTCTTGTTCTCACTCTCAAGCATCTGCTTCTTAATAGTCCTATACAACCACGTCTCAATTGCCTTGACTATATCATTTAACTCTTGGGATTCTTGTTTCTTTGTAGTAGGTCCAAGGTCAATTGTGGTGACTTTATAATCCATAGGAGTGATCGCATCTCTAGTCTTATCACCCATCGTGACAGACACTTGTGCAATACGCACACCCGCATTATCTCTAGTAATCTTAGAGATCACCTTAGCTTTCTTCTATTCCTTTTCCTTGCCAACCTTGGCTAGGAAGTCATCAATAGCCTCTGTGGGCTGTGCCTCTATCGTCTTCTTTTTCTCCATGCTCTACAGCAACCAATCAAGAATAGTAGAAATTTCCATCTTGTTCTTGAGGCCCAAGTCTTGATTAAGTCCTCTCAAGGCTGAAATAACATCATCCATATGCTTGTCCTTAGTTAAATCTACCACATTGTTGCCCAAGTTGACCTCTAAACTAAATTGTGGGAGATCTTGACTGTTCCTTATCATCATCATGTGGTGCCGATTATGTTATAGCATGTAACTCTTGATTGTTTTCTGGTAGGATTTCCATATCGGAATCTTGTTTGGACTCATCGTCCTTCTCTGTCATATCATTCTCTTTCACTGATGAGGAGCTCATGGTAGACTGAGGAGTGTTAGACCTATACTTCTTTTTCCTTGAATTATGGCTGGCAATCTCCTTGCCTCTAGCTTGCAATTCTCCACGAATGCCTTTCCTTATTTTGGGAGCCTAACTCTCATCATTATGTGTTCTTACATTACTGTTTGTCCTTTCATCATCATTGAGAGAGGACTCCTCATTTCTCATCTTCTCATAGGTAAAGGTGACTTTCAACTTTCTTAACTCATTGACATACTTGTCCACCCATTCCTTGGAGTAGTCATTCACTACTCTCATCAAAACATTCAAGTCTACCAACTCAGGTTGCGTCCAGCTAGGCAATAGGATGGGCTTGTCTTTCTCATTTATTTATTGCAAATGGACATGATCACCATCATTCTAAACCTGATCTGGAACAGAGAAGAGATTACACTTCCTCATGAAGTCCACTAACATATGAGACCATATCTTCCTTCTATTCACACATCGCCCCATTGCAAATGGGGACCCCTACTTTTTTGCTTTCTGGGTTTCGCTTTCTAGGTTTTTAGGATTTTTTCTGTTAACCTTTGCATTTTGAGTGTCGCCAGGGGGATCACTAGGATGGCAGGCTCTGCTTGAGCCAGGGTGAGTCCACAGGGCCCCAGAATTAAGGTTTCTTTGAGAGTCTTCCTTAGGGCCTGGTTTTGCTCTTGTTGCTAATTGTGTCTTGCTTGGTGAGTGAATATCATCTTTGAAGGTCTGAGTTAAGTCGAGTTGGTAAGTGATGAAGTCTGGAATGTCATCCTGATCTTCAAATGTCCTGAAATTTGGCTAAGTCTGGAATGTCATCCTGATCCTGAAATTTGACTAAGTCTGGAAAACTGAACAATCCTCCAAAAACTAGATTTTGCATTATAACTCTTGGAGGTCCGAAACCACTCTCAAACATCTTGACGGTATATATGGAATATAACTTAAAGTATAAGAATTCCATACATGAATCCTGACAGAGAGACCAAAATGTCAAATTTCGCTCCTGACCCTTCCAAAGGGTCCAAAGCGATTTTCGCTCCTGACCCTTCCAAAGGGTCTAGAGTGAAATTCTCCATAAGACATTCTAGTTTGACCCAAACTTAGAACTAACTCATTCTGAGGCATTATTGAGGGAAAATCACTTGTTTGGATGAAGAAAAGTGAGAAATGAAATCAAGATTTGAGCTTGAATGTGAATTTCGCTCCTGACCCTTCCAAAGGGTCCAGAGCGAAATTCTCCCTAGACACCTTTTTTCTCCTTGTTTGCATTGGAAACCTTGATTCCTTGGGTATGGTAAGGGCAAATTGACATATCATTGCCTTAGGAAGTGATTTGAGGTGTTTGAAAGTGTGGATCTTGTCTAAAGCATGAATTTCGCTCCTAACCCTTCCAAAGGGTCCAAAGCAAAATTCACCTTTTCCTCTATTTTGCTCTTTCATATGGCCAAGTTTTGGATTTTGAGGCATACTTGAGGAGACTTGGATGCATGTTTGCCTTGGAAAGAAGGTTTAAGACTACAAAATGGTGAAAATCAACCTAGAATGGAAATTTCGCTCCTGACCCTTCCAAAGGGTCCAGAGCGAAATCTTCCATTTGACCTTCTATTTTGCCTAAAATGATGAATAGAGTTTGAAAGAACCTTGAAATTGATCAAGTTTTTGAGAGAATTGGATAAATTAAGATTTTCGCTCTTGACCCTTCCAAAGGGTCTAGAGCAAAAACCCTCATAACCCTCATTTCCTTCTTAATTTTGGCTAAGTGTTGGTCTCTAAGGCATGTATGGAAGTGTTTGACATGTTTTTTTTTGCCTAAGGGAATGACTAGAGGTGGAGGAAATTGAGGATTTTAGCCTAAAAAATGAATTTCGCTCCTGACCCTTCCAAAGGGTCCAGAGCGAAATTCTTGAAAACACTCATTTTCCCCTTAGACAAGATCAGGACCTTGGTGGAGATGCAAGAAGAATGGTTTATGTTTGCCTCCCAAAGAGGATTGGAGTTGGAAGAATCAAGGATCAAGCTCAAAACATGATTTTCGCTCCTGACCCTTCCAAAGGGTCCAGAGCGAAAATCCTTATAGCTCTTATTTTCTTCCTTTTTTTGGCTAGGCGTTGGCATGTTGGAGGGTGAATTGGTATGTTATTGCCTTGAGAGGTAGTTGGATGCTTTGAAAGATGAAGATTTTGCCTAAATCATGAATTTCGCTCCTGACCCTTCCAAAGGGTCCAGAGCGAAATTCTTTATTAACCTCATTTGCTTCCATGCTTGGGCTTCAAACCTTGTTCCTTAGGTGAAGAGTGATGGATTTTTGCCTTGCAATCAAGATTGGGATTGAAAAGATGAGTGATCAAGCCTAAACCAATATTTTCGCTCCTGACCCTTCCAAAGGTTTCAGAGCGAAAATCTACCTAGCCCTCATTTTCTTCCTTGATTGATCAAATTTTAATATCCAAGGCATGTTGAAAGGAAGAATGGACATGTTTTTTCCTTTGGGAATGTTTGAAAGAGATGAAAGGTGGAGATTTTGTCCTAGAAATGGAAATTCGCTCTTGACCCTTCCAAAGGGTCCAGGGCGAAATTTCACTAGAACCACCTTTTTTCTCAATTTTAGGCCAAGCCTTGTGCAGACTAAGGTGAATTGTGATGAGAGAAGTCCTTAGGTGTGACTTCAAGTTGCTAGTGATTATCAAATTTGAAGGAATTGAGCCAAATCATGAATTTTGCTCCTGACCCTTCCAGAGGGTCCAGAGGGAAATTCCTAAAAACACCTATTTTCCTTGCAAATCAAGTCAAGTTTTTGGTTTTTATGACATGGATGGAAGTGAGAAGGTGTGTCCTTGCCTTTTGAAGTTGATTGAGGTTGAAAGAATGAGGAAATAAGCTCAAAACATGATTTTCGCTCCTGACCCTTCCAAAGGGTCCAGGGCGAAATCCTCAATTTCACCTAATTTGCTCATGATCAAGGTCATGTTGTGGATTCCTAGGCTTTAGAGGAGAGAATAATAGTGTATGCTTGCCTTGGAAGTCATTTTGGAGTAGAGACATGATATATTTTGTCCTTAAATGCAAGTTTCGCTCCTGACCCTTCCAAAGGGTCCAGAGCGAAATTCTTAAAACCTCTATTTTGCCCCAAATTTACATCAAGCTTGGTGTTGGTTGAGAATGAGAGCATCCTTGGACATGTATCTAAGCAAGTATGGTCACAAAGTAATAAGAATTTGAGCCAAGAATGCAAAATTCGCTCCTGACCCTTCCAAAGGGTCCAGGGCGAAATTCTTATAGGGCCTGTCCCTGGGAAGGATTTTGAATGAACTTTATTTAAAGTCTTCTTGTTGATGATTTATGGTAAAAATGTTTTGTTGAAATGAATATGTCATATGTACTTAATCACCTTTTGGTTTATTTTGCAGATGGAGAAAACCAGCCCAACATCATCAAGGACGACCACTTCCAGTCCATCGTCATCAAGGACGTTCCACAGGCAAAAGGGAAGACTCAAGGTGTTCAAGGAATTGCCAGCTGCCTCCAGAACCTTTCGCCACACTAAGGAACCACAATATGACAATGAAAGGCGTTGCCATCATTTCAAGGAAAGATACACTATCCATCCATTACGTGAAAGACAGAGGAGAATCAAATAAGGTCAGTGCAAGGGTCCGTTGAAGAAGCAGATAGTTTCAGAAGAGTTAATCAAAGTTATCTTCTTAGTGTCATCAAATTCAACATCAACCAAGTTACAAGTGTCAGACAAGGTGGCATCCCAGTCATCACTCCTCCAGTCGGATTGGTCCTCCTCAACATGACCAGATTCAATGTACCTAATTCACCGGAGGTGGCACAAACTTCGAGGCACCTACCCCTGCTTCCTATTGGTCATCACTCCTGGAATGTAATTTTCTCATTGGCTAGAGGAACTTTGTTGTAACAAACCCTAATTAGGGTTTATATCTTGTAATCCTAGCCATTGATTCTAAATCAATCAGAGCCGTCTATTTGTAAAGGGTTTCTCTATATAAGCCCTGGCTCCTCATTTGTAAAGGTTAATAGATAGCTAATAGTTAATGGTTGGTTAATAGAGAATAGATAGTAGTGAATAGTCAGAGAGTAGGAAATAGTTAGAGTAGAATAGAAAGAGAAGGCAAAGATTATTGCCAAGATGTTGTAAAGGACTTGTAAACTTCATTGAAGAAATGGTGAATTCTATGGGTCGATTCAACAATTTGCATGGTCTCTATACTTCTCAAATTTGATTTCATGTTATTAGATGAGTGGAATAAATCTGTATGATCAATGGTGAAATTTGTATATCCATACTACTAGCAGTTTGTTGATTGCAGACTTGCCTTGTGTAGTCAACTAGAATCATTCAGCTTAAGCTTAACTTCAATTGTCGCTTCTTCATTGATATGCATCAGCCTGATGGTGTCCATGCCTGTAGCGGTGATCTGAACATCATAAAGCTTTCCTCAGAAGATCGCACTAACCTTGTGGAGATGGTCCTGGGATGTCAAAGCAAGACTTAGTTAGAATTTCATCAAAGTTCATTCATTGCTCTTACACTCTTAGTATTAGAAATAGATCCCGTTTCAACCCTCCTCCTTTTTCCTTTTTTTCAAAATCTAGGACCAGTAAAATCTCACGTTCCAGCAATATCCAAAGCAAATAAGACGTTCAGGCAGTCAAACGTAAGTCCCCTTGTGATTCCAGCAAAATCACATCATACCACGAGAAGCTTATCCACACGTAGAGAACCTACATACAAGAACCTTGGAGTTGCCTCGATTGATCCTTCGGTGAAATCTTCAGCAGTCGGGAAACTTTGTTCAAGAGAGGATAAGGTACCTCTGGGTATTTTATTCTGTGTTTGGTCGTGTACAAAAGACATATCAACATAACCACAAGCACATCCATGAGATTAGCCCCATAGTCCTCTATGTCTAGTATGTGTGTAAATATTCCTCCTTTGATTGTTACAATTCTCTAAAATGGATTAAAACGATCCATGCTTCTAGGTTCCAAGACGATAGAACTCCAATTTTTCAATAATTGAATTTGTCGCGGTCGCGCTGTGGCATACCTCCAACGTCTTTCCAAGTGCAATTGGAAGAGTTATCCCAATTTTGTGCTTTTCCTTTGGAGGAAATCATACTCCAAAAGTTGTCTCACTACCTTGAGCAAAACCATCTTATCTGTTGGATACCTAGGAAGCTTGTATGGTTTAGATTGAAATTCCTGAATCCTTAGGTATGTGAAGGTAGGAAATTGGATATACGATGATCCACATTTCTCGATAAGTGTAGTTGCATCCTTGGACAACCGTTTGTGAATCCCGCCTTGGAGCAATCTTGTGATGTACGTGGTGAAAGCATCATTCACCTTTTCTGTAATGTTCAATCTTGTACAGATGGAGTTGCGGATATCATTCATAAACTCTAATGCCCTAGCCCATTCCCAACTCTATCCTTGCATATCAATCCTTTGTACACAATAAATCTAGCCAGTACATATACAAGCTTGGAGGTCATACTGAATGTCCGTGCTTTATCCAAATCTCTCAATTGGATGTCAAGGTTATCACTTATGAGTTTCGCCAAGTTGATCACCGTTCCCTTTGATATCTCTTCAATAAAATAATACATCCAATTCTCAAATAGTGCCCCTTGAGGCACTCCTTTACATGTCTACCTTCAGCGTCCCCAACGATACTTTGGGTACTTACAAGTGTGCTGGATTTGGGTGGATTGTTTTGACCACTACGTTTCAATGCTTTCCTTGCACTCTCGGCCGTGTGTGCGTCCTCTACACATCCACCTCTAGCGTCCCAACTCTCTGGGTACTTCTAGGATTTGACTTGTTCTTGTGCTCCCTCTAGCTAAGGGTCGACGAATCACCTAATCGCTTGGTCTTGACCACCTTGTGGCCTCTTCTCACCTTTATTGGGATCTCTAGGCATGAATCACTCAAGGCTGATCTAGTTTCTTTTAAGGCAATGGCTCCAAAATGTTTGCTACTATATGTTGTGACCATTTCACACATCACCCCATTAGAATGGGGACCCCCTCTTTTTCTTGGGTTTTTGCTTTTTCTTAGTTAGGTTTCCTCTCTGCTTGCTAGGTTTGGAGTGAGTGAGTGGTCGCCTGGGCTGGGTAGATTAGGGTTTCTTCCGAGAGCTCGTCTTAGGGTTTCTTTCAAGCTGAGTCTAGCCTGGTTTTGGGAGGTCATTAGTTGTCTGCCTGGAACCCTAGGTTTGCCTTAGTGGAGCTTTTCCTTTCAGGGGAATGAAGATGGATAGATTGAGTGAAAGAGGTAGTAGGTCTCAGGTTAGGGTAGGTCTGGAATGATGGTTTTCTCGTCAGAGTCTTGTTTTCCTCCAGGTCCGAGTCGATTAAGCGGAGTCAGTGGTCAGGGAGAGATGGAAGTGGCGATTTCAAAAGTGGATGAGCAAATGCACTTGATGATGATTGAAGAAGTTTTGAAAGGATATCCAAGGTTTGAAGTATCAGAATAATGGAAGTTAGCTTGGAAGAGGAAATTAGCTCTTGACCCTTCCAAAGGGTTTAGAGCGAAATCCTCACCTGACCCCCAATTTTGGCCTAAGGCATGCAGAATGAAGTTTTTTGAGTCAAAGTGGACGGCAAGTAGACATGATGGTACTATGGAGAGATGAAGTTGATCAAGTTTGGATTGAGAAGGAGTGGAATTGAGTGTGAAATCAACCTAAAATAGGGATTTTGCTCCTGACCCTTCCAAAGGGTCCAGAGCGAAATCTACCTTTTCTCCACCTTGCTCAAGGATTTGACCAAAATTGTAGACTTTTGAGGCATAATTGAGAAGGTTTGATGCAACTTTTCCTTAGAGAGGAGGTTTTAGACCTTGGGATGATGAAGGCTAGCCTGGAAAGAGAATTTCGCTCCTAACCCTTCCAAACGGTCCAGAGCGAAATCCTCCATTTTGCCTTCCTTTGGCCTTAAAAACCTAGTTTGACCTTGCCTAGACCCAGTTGGATGGAGGATTGTCTTGATTGCGATGAAAGGAAGTTGAATTGATCAAGTTTGGAGGAGAATGAGATGAAAGGAAGATGAAAATCAACCTGGGAAGTGGATTTCGCTCCTGACCCTTCCAAAGGGTCTAGAGCGAAAATCCTTGAAGACCTCAATTTCTAGGCCAAATTCTTAGTTTCTAAGGCATGTTTGGAGGTGTTTTTGAATGTTCTAGCCTTAGGAAGTGAGGAAAGGTGGAAAAAATGAAGGATTCTAGCCTAAAGGGTGAATTTCGCTCCTGACCCTTCCAAAGGGTTCGTCTAGAGCGAAATTCTTGAAAACACTCATTTTTCCTTTAGCTAAAGTCAGGACCAAGGTGGAAATGAAAGGAGAGTAGTCTATGTTTGCCTCCCAAAGAAGATTAGAGTTGTAAAAATCAAGAATCAAGGTCAAAACATGATTTTCGCTCCTGACCCTTCCAAGGGTCCAAAGCGAAAATCCTTATAATCCTCATTCCCTTCATTGTTTGACCAAATTTTGATTTGCAAGGCATGTTGAAAGGAAGAATGGACATATTTTTGCCTTTGGAAATGTTTGAAGGCATTGAAAAGTGAGGATTTTGACCATGAATGGAAATTTCGCTCCTGACCCTTCCAAAGGGTCTAGAGCGAAATTCCTTGCAAGCCTAGTTTTTTGACCTTTTGTAGGCTTAAAACCTTGTTCCTTGGATGAGAAATGGTGAAATTTATCTTTTAAGGAAGAATGAGATTGAGAAGATGAAAAATCAAGTCAAGAATGAAAAATTCGCTCCTGACCCTTCCAAAGGGTCCAGAGCGAATTTTCTCAAAACCACCTTTTTCCCAATTTTGTGCCAAGTCTAGTGCAGACTAAGGTGAGTTCAAGAAAGAGAAGTCCTTAGGAATTATTTCAAATTGCTAATGATTATCAAATTTGAAGGAATTGAGCCAAATAGTGAATTTCGCTCCTGACCCTTCCAAAGGGTCCAGAGCAAAATTCCTAAAATCACTTATTTTCCTAGCAAAATCAAGTCAAACTTGGGTTTTTATAGCTTGGATGAGTGAGAAGTGTTTTCTTGCCTTTTGAGGTTGATTCAAGTTGAAAGGATGGAGGAAGAAGCCTAAAACAAGAATTTCGCTCTTGACCCTTCTAAAGGGTCCAGAGCGAAAACCCTAAAAACCAACTTTTCCTCCAAAATGTGAGTGAAGTCAGGCCTAGACCTAGGTGAGATAAGCTCTTTTGATTGCCTATGAAGGATTTTTGATCATCAAAAGTGTGGATTTTGAGCTAAATCATGATTTTCGCTCTTGACCCTTCCAAAGGGTCCAGAGCGAAATTTTGAATAGGTCCTGTCCCTGGCTAGGTTTTTGAGCGAATTTTCCTTTTTTGGCCTTGTGAAGATCAAACAAATGTTGCCAAGTTGAGAGGTGGATTCAAAATGAGGGAGTCAAGATGAGTTGAAGTGAAGGAGATTAAAAATTAAGCCTAAAAGGTGAATTTCGCTCCTGACCCTTCCAAAGGGTCCAGAGCGAAATTCATAAAAGGTCATGTTTTCCTCCAAGACAACGTTGAGCCAAGCCAGTGATCAAGGTGAATGGATCTTAGAGATTGCCTTAGAGAAGGTTGTCAATCAAGCAAAGGTAAGTTTTGACCTAAAGAAGGAATTTCGCTCCTGACCCTTCCAAAGGGTCCAGAGCGAAATTTTCATTATCACCTAATTTGCCCATGCTAGCAACTAAAGAATTGAATCCCTAGGTTTTGTTGAGCTAAAACAAGCATATGCTCACCTTTAAGAGGATTTTGGAGTGAAAAAATGGAGTAATCGAGGCCTAATTAAGAAAATCGCTCCTGACCCTTCCAAAGGGTCCAGGGCGAAATCCTTGGAGATGCCTATTCTTCACCTTATTTGGGCTAGACAAAGACATGATGACCAGATCAAGGTTGTGAAGGTGATGTAGTGGCGAATCAAGGTTGTGAAGATGATGGTAGATGGAGCAAATAAACCTAGGTTGGAAGTTCAAACAATCCTCCTTGGAATAATTTAAGCCTTCCTCATACTTTGAACATTCTAGTGCCTATGGAGAATGTGCCTTCATCAAACCTTGATCAAACTTTAGCATCCACTAGGCTTACCTATATCATTTCACTAAATTTGCTAATTTAATCTCATTTGGGGGACTAAGACAAATTCGCATGAGCTAAGACACTTATAAATTGATTAATTAATTTTTTCTAAGCCTTAAAATAAAAAAATCAACCTTTAGGCTTTGAAATTATATTAAAAATAAAAAATCCACATTTTGGCGCTCAAATACATTATTTTTGCTTTGTTATCAAGTCGGCCAGCTTGTAGAGGGGTTTTTATTTTATTTATTTTTGCATTTACCAAGTCGGCCTAGTGGAAAAGTGAGGTGAGCGCCCTATAAAGGAGAGGTGTTTTTTGAAATCATTTGTCATTCATTCACTTTCTCTCATGCGAATTTGAAGAGCAGAATTAGAAGTGCGAATTCTAGATGGTTGAAGGTGAATTTCTTGATTAAGAGCTGGTTGAAGGCGAATTTCCAGATTTTGAAGGAAGCTTGAAGGCTGATCGAAGGTGGAAGCCATCAAAGAGAAGGACTTGAAATTCAAATTAAGGACCTTTGTCTAGCAGATCTTCATTTTCCTTTATCCTTTTTTTTTCAAGGTTGATAGCTAAAAATCAAGGAAAAGGTATGTATAATTGGATTTTTGAAAGCTTATTCAAGATTTGATTTAATTTTCCATATTAATCCTTTGTAAGGTTAAGTCTTTCACAATATGATTTCAATTCACAATTAATATTAATTTGAAAATTCATAATTCTAAGGATTTATCACATTATTTTCAAATTAATATTTATTTATTTCCTTGAAAAGACTTAAATCCCATACCTTAAGGTATTATGCTCAAACCTAACTTTAAGCCTTTTGTGTAGGTATCAAATGACGACCCCCAAAGCCAGTGGATCCACTACCCGACAGGCTCTCATCAAGGAGGATCAGAAGAATGATGAATTGGAGACCAGGATCGTGTCCAAGTGGAGCAATATCGGAGATACCAATCTAGGAAACTTCAATGTGAAGAAGTTTCGGGAAGCGCCCTACATCGGCAAGCCGTCACCTGTTGCGAAGAGGATAATTGAGAGTGGCATCATCAAGGCCGCAAGTTTCCCTCCTGCAGTCAAGTGTCACGAGTTGATGATCGAATGTGCCCGGCACTATGATTCACATTCAAGGACAATCGTAGTTGAGGATGGAACTGTCTTAGCCTACCTTTCAGAGGAAGCTATAAGTGAATCTTTTCATCTCCCGGAGCAAAGAGACATGATCTACAAAAGTTTGGAAGGAGCTAGGTCTATCTACATGGATGATCCTGATTCCTGTCTAAACTTCATCAACAAGAATTGGTTGCTCAAAAGTAGACCTTGCCTGAACAAGATTCCCAATACGCCGCACAGAATTGATTTCCAAGAAGAATTCAAGGACTTGATAACCATGCTCAATCGGGTTACTGGTGCCTCTCAAGCCTTCTTCTTCGACAAATGGATGTTCTTCTTCATACAAGTGATTGTGCAAGGAAAAGGAAAGCTCAATTGGGCTAGGATCATTAGTAATAACTTGGACGTGCAGTTGAGGAGGCTAACCCCTACCAAGTCATTTCACATGAGTTCATATGTTATATATTCCCTAGTCAGGAGTTTTTAGTATGCAAGGCTACCTCACAGAGGGGTTTTTGGGAGAGGACCTGGAGAAATAAGGGCTTGTGATTCTTATATTCAACTACATCATCCACCAAGGAATGACTACAAGCTAATCATTGGCATCTTCTCGATGTATATCACCAGGACATTGCAAGGAGGGATTCACAATCGATTGTCTCTGGAAGCACAAGAACTCGTGAAGAAGCATGGTGCATGGTTCATTCAGTTTCCAAAATTCACCTATATCAGGGTCCATGGATGCCCTTCACCTCCCTATATGTTGCCAAGGTATCCTACAGATAGGATAATATTACTTGAGGTGACCAGACAGTTGGCAGCCTATGCTAGAGAATCAAGACATAAGCATGGAAATGGAATCCCTGTACCTATTCTACTAGGGAGTTCAATTGAAGTATGCCCTAACTCTCAAGCCGCAGAGGATGCAGAAAAGGAATTATCTCTATATTCGTTCACATCCTTTGCCTCAAGGGAGAATTTTGACCCTCATGGTCACATGGAAGAGACAGTCGGGAAGAAGTACAAGCACGAGTTTCAAGTAGAGGACTTTTGGATGAATGTCCAGGATGATGTAGAGGTCAAAAGAAAGATGCATTCCAGATTACCCTTGGATCTCATCAGGAAATGTAAGGTTTATAGAGTAGCCGATCAAGCCCAGGACAGTGGTAGATATCTCCAATCTTCCTATGAGGAGGATAAAGAGGTGAAGGTAAATTGGAATGAGCTCGAAATTGCAGACCTAAGGGCATTGATGGATCCTATTTTAAAGTGCACTCACAGATGGGTGGACGTACAACATCAAAAGTTGAAAGAGCAGAATGTATCTATGACATTCACCCTGGAAACAAGAACAAAAGAAGGAGAAGCAAGTGTGAGTGAGAATACTTCTCATTCCAAGGGATCAAAGAGAAAGGAAGGACTTGAGAAGAGAGAACCTTCCAAGAAGAAGTAAAAAGTGAATCCTGACCGTCCACCGAGTACATCTTCTAGGCATGAGAAGGAAGCAAGTCCAAGAGAAGATCGGACGCAGATAGTGTATGAAATTGATGAGTCTATGGAATCCATGGTGCAGAATGATAAACAAGGTAAAGGACAAACACCTCAACATTCATCAAGCCAATCTCTCCAGGTTGGGGCTAATGAGCAACAAGAAGAAAAGAATGATGATGAAGCAACATCTCCTTTCAGAGAAGATAGACCTCTGCCTAAGGAAATACAAGTGAGGGAAAGAAAGTCTTCAATTCTAGATTGGCTACAAGAAAGATTGACAAGGGCAGTTATGGTCGAAGAGGAGGAACAAGTGTTCGACTTGGAAAGTCTCATAGGAAGTTCTCATGAAGAGATCGAAAAGAGGAAGGCCACAAAGATGTCAAAAGTAATTAGAGATGAAGCAGGATCCAGAAAGGTACAGATAGCTACACTAGTGGTAGACAAGTATGAGGATGAGATTCTAGCAAAGGAATATGATCTAGAGACATTTGATCTTGGTCCGCTTACCTCCGAGCAGGCCATGGAAGAAGCAACTGATTCAGTGAGGGAACTTAATGACAAACTCAAGGAAGAAATGGAAAAGAATAAGAAGCTAGAAAGAGAGGTTAGTGCTTGGAGAAATTACTTTAGTCAGCCATTGAGACGACAAGATCCAGCAATATCACCTTTGCAGGCACTTCCTCCCGAATTGGCAAATGAGGCAAAAAGGATGAAGAACTTAGCTCAACTCATGAGTTCTTGGATTGATGAATCTTACAAGGTTGCCATTGAATTTGCAACAAGGATGATGAAGACAGTCCATCGGGCTATCTAGGTTCTTGAGATCATTCATAATCTATTGGTAACTGTAGATGCATTCGCTCACACTAGAGATGTTGTCATCCCGGTCTTGCAAGTGATAAGGACACCGAGACAGATTCTAGCACAAGAGAAGATAATGGATGGAGAAGCCCATAGCCTTCTGCAGTGGTCAACTTTTCTCCAGATGAAGGAAGTTCTTTTCGAAGATATCAGTTCCAGATGCAACCGAGTTGAGGGAACCATCCACCCTATTCAAGACAAGGTGTTTGAGGTATTGTGTACGATCCTTGACAGAAGAATCGAGAGACAGATGTAGACGTCCAGGAATTGGAAGGCAGGATCAAGATCATCTTTTGCAAAGAGGAGAACATAGTCACAAAGGAGCAGCGAGGTCAGATGTATGCTACTATGTTCCTGATTGAGAAAACAAAAGAGATAGAGCTTGGATGGGAGACGAATCTTCTCACTGCCTTTGATCAAGTCCTCCACTTGGAAGAACGAATGAAAGAATCTTCTTGAGATTCCCATTGCTGAGATCGAGGCGATTGCGTCCAGATTCATTGAATATGCTAGAAAAGAGCATAGAAAGAGGAACAAACTCCTAGATGAAAAGTTGTTATAGGATGATGTGACAACTTTATTCCCATTGTGCTATGTCTCCTCGTTATTTGTGCCAATTCTTATTGGCTATGGATTGATAATGTTTATCTAAATGGGGACTTTTTTTGTAACAAACCCTAATTAGGGTTTAGGTGTCAAAATCTCAGCCTTTGATCTTCTTTGATCCAGCAAATCCGTTGTATTTGAGAGTGCTATATAAGCCCTCACTCATTTCATTTCAAAGAGTTAGAAAGTAAGAGAGAGAGAGTTAGAATTTAAAAGTTTAATATTGTCAGCAGCAGAGAAATAAGCAGTGAAGAGAGAAAGTTGAACAATTGTTGTTTTATTTGGCTATGAGATCAATGAAATATTGAAGTTATGGTGTTTTATTGCAATCCTTGTGGCTATTTTCATGGTTGTTTATCTTCTTGAATCACTCTTAGTAGAGATAGCATTTAAGTTTTAAGTTTGAAGGATGAATGTTGTGCTTGATCTTTGATAAGACTCATATTCCAAACCACTAGCTCCTTACTGATTGTAAGAACACCCTGTGTGGTCAACTGGAAACATTGAGATTGTTTAAGAGTTCAATCATTGTTGGAGGCATTGATATGTATCTTACTGATAGTATCTATCCCCTTAGTGATTTGAAAATCGTTGAATCCCCTTAGAAGATCGCACCAATTCTAGTGGAGTTGTAACCTCTTGGCAATACTGAAATTGGTAGAGTTCTATCAAGACCAATCATCACTGAGTCATTCTTAGGATTAATTTAGTCTCACCTCCTTAAAACCTTTGTCTTTTGATCTTTTTTGAAACATCAGTTAGCATTAGGAGAGTCCTGTTTCCTCATTTGAAAAGTAGTTGCACGAACAAGCTTTCCCTGAAAGTACGTAAGGCCCCTTGAAAAACAGTAAACACAACGACCACTGGTGCTTATCCACGAGTAGAGAACCTACATAATAGAACCTTGAAGTTTCTTCGATTGATCCTTTTTGCGATATCTTCAGCATTCGGAAACTTTACTCAAGAGAGGATAAGATACCTTTGGGTATTTTATTCTGTGTTTGGTCGTGTATAAAAGACACGTCAACACTATATCCGATAAATTAAATACAGAACATAATAATATACATGACAATGCATACCAGACACAACAGTAAAATAAATCTTTATTCGCACATGCAATTATTACAGAGAAGAAGACTAGAGATGGTCGGCCAAGGATTACAATTCACCTAACTATACCGTACTACCTTCCTTGGCAGTACACAACATATTTAAAGGACCCAATAGTTGTCGAGAGAAACACAACTATCAACCAACCGACACATTAACTACCTGAGAGGGACAACCCACTTAATACAAACAATTAATATATTGGCATATAACAAATATTGTCAAATATAACGATAGGCATTTTATGCCAACTACACAAACCATCTGAACCCTGAGAAAATTAACCTAATCATGTGTCCTCTATCCAATACATTAGTATACGAGGACTTGGTGATAGACTAACCTTAATTGGTTGACGCTGGTTAAGAAGGGGACATTACATCGCTTCCTTGTTAACATATCATTTTTTATGTAATCGTTGCCTTTTATGATTTAATCTCTTTCAACATCCTAGCCACTATGTTAATCATATCTTTATCTAGTCTGCCACCTTGCTGTGCATGCTATATCATTGGTCAATTGAATTGCATCTTTCAAAATAACTCTGCATTTTGACATCAATGACAATTTTCTAATACAACCAGGGTTTATATCATCTTCTGTTTTGGCATGAAAGGATTCCAGTCACCATCATTATTCCGAAACATCATTTTTGAGAAATGAAACAATACCTTGTTAAGTTTTCCAACCAACACGTGGCATTCAATTCATGTCTATCAAGCTCTTTCTCCAATCAACATAGGAACTCCAAATCTATTAGATGCTACACAAGAAATTTTCATCTGATGGAAATACTTCCAATGTAGCTAAATGTGTAATTCCCGGTCATAATATTTCTGTACTGATTATGTTGTGTTAATATTTTGTTAAAGAACATGTTTTATGTGTGTACTTTGACAATATAGATAGCCATTTGAAAGTATTATCACTGATTTTCTCACCAATTGCAGACATTGGATTTAGATTATTGACAATGACATGATAAAATGTCAAACATTTATTTTAAGCATGGAGTTATCATTTTGACTACAATTGTTGAGGAAGTCACATATAATTGGTGTTCTCTTCATGAATTTGATTGACTGGAATTTACTTATTTGTAGCATCTGTTAATGTGGGATTCTATTTTGAATACTATTTCATTTTCCTTGGTGCACTACATGCATTTTTAAGTCTTTGTGATCTAACATATTATCTTAAATTTCAATATTTGAGTCTTATTTTTCAGGAGCGTAGCTTTATTCCTAAAGTTCAGTGTGTACAGGTTAACATATTGAAAACTTATAAGGAAAATGAGGTGAACATTCTACCTTGTATTAACCTTTTTTCTTTCAATTAGGGAATCAGAAAGAGTTTTTGTTCTTTTATAACAATTTGATTGACACTGCATTTCTAGCAAGGAAATGTTTATATAGTATCATGCATTTAACTCCATTTATTTTGTAGCTTCAAGATGGAGATATTATATGCCTACAAAGATCTGTAATGGAGGATGACAAGGATGAGCTTCATTCCATTGAGAAGTATTTTCACCATGTCAAATATTACAAGGTAAACTTGCTTTAAGTAGAGTATGGTATTACTTTTTCAGCATAAGATGCGATGGTGATGAGAACAATAATGAAGTTTTTTAACATTTTCTAGACCAAATTGCTTTGTAGGACCAAGCAAATTGTATCATTCACATATACATTTTATTTCTTGTTAAGTCCATCATGCAATACACCTTTGAAGCTTCTATTGTTGTTGTGAATGCTATCCTTCTTGCATTTAATCTATTTTAAATCTTTACAGATGTTTGTTCATCGATGTTGCAATCAGTCTCTTTCCTTGATCTTTTGGCTCTTTTCACAAGTGTATATAATACCTTGTAATAAACACCCCTATTTTGTTCCAATTTTCAGTTTTGATGGTTTGGTATTTTGTCAAACACT
Source organism: Cryptomeria japonica (assembly GCF_030272615.1). Classification (NCBI taxonomy): domain Eukaryota; kingdom Viridiplantae; phylum Streptophyta; class Pinopsida; order Cupressales; family Cupressaceae; genus Cryptomeria; species Cryptomeria japonica. Next base: position 657,732,960 of record NC_081412.1, read on the forward strand.
TGGCACACAAACCTCTGAATTCTGATTTTCTTTGGATCTGATATGAATTTTTGAGTTTTGTTGTTTGAATTTTGGATAGATTGAATTGCATTCACAAGCACGATATAAGAAAGAACATAACAAACTACTAACAATACCAAAGGAACCCTTTATTGATGATATATGAGGTCTGATTACAAATAAATCAGGTCTGATAGGGTGTTTATCAGACTGCAACAGCAAATGCATACCCAAAGCATTAGAATGTTCAACAATTACAACATACCCGGATGATGCATGACTCCAAGGGCAATGAGATGAGCAATTTAGAAGACCATATGATGATGAAACAAACTCAAATCAAGCATCCACAACATGTGCTCGGACTAACTTTACACAACAAATAGAAATCATCTATTTATCGAAAGTATGAGCAAATGGATTTCACCTGTCCCCAAAATGTGGGAATGTGCTGGGAATGTCTCAGAAATGGGGGGACGTTTGCCCCAGCCATGGGGGACGTCCGTACGTCCCGGGGATGGAGGGGGATGGCTGGGACGTCCCCAATCCGTCCCGGGGACGGCTGGATGTTCCCCATGGCTGGGGCTAGTTAAAAACATTAAAAAAATGTCATATTTTTTTTTTGGGCTAACGTGGGCCCCAAATTATTTGCCCTAAATCGTTCCAATTATTAAAAATTTAAAAGGCAACGATATTAAATTATTAATATAGTCTTGACTATGCAATAATTCATAATATTGTTGCCTTATATTATTAAAATTTAATATAATCTGAAGATCAAGACTGCGATAAATTGTTCATATAAGGCAACAATAATTGTTTATGTTTCGTATCGGGCCATATTTCTTGTTTGACTATATGATATATTTGAAACTTTAAAAGGGAATGATATAAATATTTCATCTCTTACCATATGATATTTATATATTTAAAAATGAAGGATATGCGATATGGGCGATACAAACAATTATTTTCAGTGATAATCGTTTAAGAAAAGCGATCAGATTTTCAGCAAATCAAACAAGTGCTGGCATATTGACAATGAATTTTCAATTATGAATGCATATTGAGTATTGACAATGAATTCTGAATTCTGAATGCATATTGAGTCTTGAGTCTTGACAATGAATTCTGAACACAAATGTGGCATTTTAAGGTTCTATAATGTACATAAAACTGCTTTATCCATGTTTTCATATGAATATAATGTATATATACATGCTTTATCTACATATGAAAATTTAAATTTCCCTATATATTTTAAATTTTCCCTATATTTTATATAGCCGTCCCCTTTGCCGTCCCCCCGCCGTCCCCAAAATTGGCAAAAAAATTTGTCGTCCCGGAAACTCAGGCCACCATCCCCATCCCAGAAACTCGGGGTAACATAGTTTGTTGACAAAGCAAGTGAATACGATTAACAGGAAGTGAAGAACTACTTTCTTTTAAAATGTTAGAACTACTTTCTTTTAAAATGTTAGAGGTCAGATTTACCAATAACCCAATGTTCAAACAACATCGAGTAAATAAAGCTAGAAAAGTTGTCACCTGAAGTTCCAGTTTTAAATCAGAAGTCTGAAAAATAACTAATTACAGCAATTAAATCGGTAGAAGTTATAAATGGTTTATATACTTGGACAAGTTTGGAATGATAAGTTCTGGAAAAAGAACTTGTTGATAGCTTGCTTTATGAAATTGGATGGTAGACTGGCGACAAACCCACACAATTAAAGGCTATGCCTTTTTTACAATGTTGAATTTGAAGAACATGTGCTGTTTAATCACCCTATATACTGAGGATATTAGCAGCATCTAGTTGTGATAGATATTTTCGACATATTAGGGAGGTGATACATCAGAAAGTTTCATATTTGAAGGTGTTGTTATCTGGTCTCAGAATTTTAATCACATAATATACTCCAACAGCATGTTAGCATATTAGTTCGGATTGATGTAGGTAGGAACAAGAAGCATTTGTTCAGTGATGTTTTGCAACACAACGTTGACAAGAAATCAGGTGATGGTGAAGTATTATCTTTCTGATTGTTTAATGTTATTTATGAGAAAGAACTGTCTAGATTTTTGTATGCTTTATTTATCTGCATATTAACAAAAGATATTGCCTTCATGACAATATGGCATCTCCATCTTCATTTTAGGATTGGGGAGATGATTGTATATATTGTAGTCACAACTTTGATATAAGCCAAAAAAGGATTAATTCTTTAATGAATACTCAGGACGTGCACTTCCGGAAATTGGATAATCCAGAAAAAGATGTGGCTTGCTTGGAATTGTGAGTATGATTTTATTTTGCCAATGCTATGATATACTTTCAGTACAATAGATTATTGGAGTGTGCAGTATAATAAAATGATTTTTTGTTTCAATTGATTTTGTACTTTTTATCTCTTGCTTGTTCAGGAATACTTTGATTACATATGATGAACTTGTGAGGGTTTTAGTTTCACATTTGAAACTAGATGATCTATCTAAGATCAGATTTACCCCACACAATGTTTTTACTGAACAACCTGGGGATCAACCTATAAAGCGTCTGAGTGTAGAATCTCTCAAGGAGATGCTTCTTTATCACAATCAGGTTAGAAGCCTGTTTAAAAATTTATGCTCTTTCTAGTTCATTCTGTCTACTATGCTTTACAAATCACATATAAGTCTAATTGTGGGACACTTGGCAGATGTCAAATATACTGTACTACGAAATACTTGACATGCCTCTTTCTGAGTTGGAAAAACTGAAAGTCATTAAAGTGTCCTTTTACAACTCGAAAGTACAGGAGGTAATAAAATCTTTGGTACTCTAGAATATTTCCTTTTAGATTTGCAAATGTCATCTCCTCTAAATGTTGTGTCCATCTTGTGTATTAGGTATCTTCTAATACCATAACGCTTCACCACGAATGTACTGTGAACGATGTCATGGGACACATAAGGGAAAAGGTATTTGCCAAGTATACACATATGAATCATGAGAAATGTTTCTATTCTAATTTTGTTCAAGTATCTGCATAGTTTGTTTCCTCTATTTGCATATCGGGGATGTGCTGGCAAATGCTTTTTGTTATTGATGTATATTCATTATGTGGGCTGGATTCGTGTAACGTCCCCTTATGGTCATCTTTCTATGATCAATTGCAAGAGATTTTTTTCATTATTAATCTCAAAAAGTACTTAAGATAATAACAATAGAAGTTGATACCACTTTACAATGATGCTTTTTATGAAATACTATTGATATTACTTGTATTCTGGTATTATACGATAGATGAAAACCAATAATGCTGCTCTCTCTGATATGGCTTTAAAACATATGCAAGATGATTTTGTCTCAATATAATAATTGTTAAGACTTAAGAGTATCTTGCTATCTCAGATATGAGAGATTGATAAATATGCAAAGGAATCTCTCTGAATTTACTGATGTAAAGCTCTTCCTGATATGTCGATTTGAACTTGTAATTATGATTCCGAATATCACTTTAGAAAGATATGATGGTCTACTGTTCCTTATAGGTCTTTATGATTATGCAGAGGTATATGCTGATATCACTTACAGTGATATGTTGCTGTCCCTGATCTGAAACTATATGCTTGCAAAAATAATTAATGGTGCTGTTTCTGATATGACTGTAGAAGCCTGCAACAATGGTGGTGCTCTCTCTGATTTTGATCTTGTTCTATATGCAACCGACTATTGACACATGGTCAACTGCTCAACTAGAGCGATCCAAAAGGATAAGAATAAGAAATAAGACTGATTCGATGACTGATAGAATGGATTGGATATCCATTATATATCTTGTAAACTTGGAGGGTAACATACTTTGGTGGTGAAGAGACATATCCCCCAATCGCCTCTTGTCATAAATAATGATTAATGCTTCTAAATCACACCTTTCCATCATTATTGGTTAAGTGTTCTAATCGCTGTTATTGTTTGTAATTACTTCCTTAATCGTTTCATTCCAAGAATTATACAGATTAGTCAATTATGTAAATCGCACCCCTTTATAGGGTTATATGATAGAGAAATTAAAAAAAAAACAAGTGAAAAAGATTTTGTTTTTTTTGTTTTTTAAAATCGAAATTTGGCATGCCGCGGCCGAGTTCTGGAGCTCGGACTCGGCGAGTTATGCCCAAAACTCACTGAGTCCAAGCCCCGAGTCAGCAAAACTCGCCGAGCTTGGGTCGACTCGCCAACTCGGCGAACTCGCCCAACTCCCTGCGAGTCTGGGAACTCTGGTCCACACAAGTGCACCAATCATCATCTAGCGTCATTGATTTGACTTTTGGGTCCTTTGTAAATTTGATTTCCTCCATACACTCCATTGGTTGTTAATGAGTATATTGGTCAATGCCTTTTACTACTTCACAAGTCATTTCAAAAAGGGTGTGTGCCAACGTAAAACGAGTCTCAGCAACCTATTGTAATGTAAAAAATAAGTTAAATTCATGCTAAAATAAATACTAAAATTTAATAAATTTAATTCCAACAATTCTAAATTCGAGGTCTTGAAGATGCATTGTGATGTATGAAGTTTTTTTGTGAACATTTGAGTGTCCTCACCCTTGATGTATTTTTTTTCACCCACTCTACATGAGTCAGTCTTTTGCATCAGCAAGTTGGGGGAGTGGATTATACATGGTGTCCAAAAAATGTGCTCATTCTTTTTCTCAACCAAAGCACATGCTGCCCTACAACTTTTTACATTCTCCATTATGACTTGGACAATGTTCTCAGTTCCACCATCTCTATGGACTCAATTAGGATTTTGGAAATGAAGTTTGCATCTTTCACTTGCCCCTCACAATCGATCATCTTCAAAAACATTGTCCCTTTAGAAGACACTGAAATGGCATTTGTTAAAGGTCAGTTTTATCAAATTTTCTACCCATAAATATGATGGACACTTCTATCTCAATCCATGAATTCCTGATTGATTTTAGCCATTTATCTAATTTTTTTTTAATCTAAATATGAATTCAACATGGTGCAAGAGTTAGAGGTATAAATGATAGAGAATGTGGGCTCAACTCGTGGTCTCTAGATTCATAGCACGTTCACTTTAATGAGCTCCAAAAAAACTCCAAACACAAGGTTCTACTTGTAATGAACTTCACACTTTTGAAGTTTGCAGGCTAAGTGATTGTTGAATAAGCAAGCCGTTATTTTGAAGGTTGACATTTTAAATTATTTGAACTCTCTTGAAAAGGTGTGAACTTACTCCACGGGTACTTGGCCCTGAATTATTCACTTGGATAACCAAGTTCACAAATGTAGGGTGTACTGACATTATTATATGTAAACACAAAATCAGCCTTGAAATGTGCTAGGTGTGAATGAAAGATTGCATGAATGCAGGTTAGGATAAAAAAAACTGTGAACTATCTGTTGGAAGTGAAATGCAAGCGGGAACAACCAATTTTGTAGTAAGTTGACTGAAAAGGCATCTTTCTCTGTAAATACAAAATCAGCTGTAAAATTTGCTAGGTGTGAATGGAAGATTGCATAAATGAAGGTTTAGAATACGAAAAAGTGTGAACTATTCATTGGAAGTGAAATACTAACTGGAACAACCAATTTTGCAGTAAGGTGACCAAAACTGCATTATTCTATGTAGACATAAAATTAGCTGTGAGTAGATGTGAAATGCCCTTCAAACTCATTAAATTTGCATTCTCTCTCTCTCTCTCTCTCTCTCTCTCTCTCTCTCATTATTGCTACTATGAGCCTATGACAATGAGTTATCAGTTAATTATTTTTTTAGCTCGCAGAGATGGAGGTTCATATCGTTGATCAAATCTCTCTCTCTCTCTCTCTCTCTCTCTCTCTCTCTCTCTCTCTCTCTCTCTCTAGTTATATGAGCCTATGACAATGAGTGATCAGTTAATTATTTTTTTAGCTCACAGAGATGGAGGTTCATATCGTTGATCAAATCCTTGTCACTAACTTTTGATATGTCTTCAGTGCTAACTGCTAAGAATTGTCTTACCTCAAATTGATTTCAAATTTAACTATTGTCTTCTTTAATTCATAGTCTCTTGATGCATAAAATATAACAATTAATTTCTCTTTATCCTGTCTCTTTCTAGCCTATTTTATTTTATTTGTTGTATTTTGTGCAAAGGTGGAGATGTCTGATCAACAGGCTGAGCTCAGGATTTTGCAGATTATTGGTCACAAGATATGGAAGGTAATGTAATATTTCTTTTGTTTAAGGACCTGTAATTTTTATTGTTTTTTGCTTGCAGGAGATAACTTCATTTATTTTTAACAGATCCTTTCTCCTAATGATAAAATCAAGTACATGGTTAGTCAACATGCCACATTCAGATCCCAGTGCGTCACATTCAGAGCAGAAGAGGTTTGTTAAGAATCAAGGTCCTTGGAGGACTAGTATTATTTTATTTTCTTTTGATTTCGAAAAATGCATGGTACAATCAGTGCCCTCAGCAAGCATGTGCTGATGAATATGGTTATCAGATCCCAGAAGAGGAAAGAAGTAAAGGTCCCGAGGATTGTGTCATTCATGTGCATCATTTCAGACAAGATCAAAACAACAACGTGAGAATCTTATTTTCTTGTTCCCATAAAATTTGAAAAAGCTAATAAATAATACTTGTTTATAACTATGCATTGAAATTTAACAGATTGAGAACTTTGGGGAGCCATTTCTATTCTTAACAAGATCGGGCGAGACATTGGGTCAACTGAAGCAGCGTGTCAAGAAAAAGTTACAAGTGCCAGATCATCAATTCTCAGAGGTTGGATATTTGTTTAAACTTAATAGTTTATGAACAGAAAAATAGCTGTAGAGCCTGATTCTTTATTTTAATAAAATTGGCTTTAAGCTTACTGGAGGTTAGAACTGAAGATTGTTGTGTATACAGTTCAAGTTTGCATCTGTCCATCTCAGTCAACCAGCATATCTCAATGATGATGATGATGTGAACTTGTTTAAGGTAATTAGTAATCACTGTGTTAACCATTACAGATCATTAGGCCCATTGCAGCTTTTGAAACTATAGTCGTTAAGCTTGTTTCTGATATTGCTACAGAGACAGGCAATATATGGCCCATGGGAATTTTATCTAGGACTGCAGCACGATGATATAGTTTAGAACAGCTTCAACCAAATCAGGTCTATATTCCTTGCACTCCCTTGACTATAGTCTTTAACTATTATAATAATATCCACTGAAAATTATCTTGATGAAGTACTATTTTTATTGTATTAGATATATTTTGACAAGTTATATCAATAACATGAAAATAGTTCATGGATCTGATGAACTTTTGACAAGCCTATGGAGATATACAATTAAACATGGATCAGCAATTTATTTCCGAAGAAGATACATGGTCAACCTGTAAACATGTTGCCCAACAAGCAAATATCAGATTTCATGAGACATTCATTCAGATACCTTAATTGTCAAGTTACATGCGCTTCAACAAAAGGCATCAACTTGGAAACTTGTCATTTCATAATTCAGGGTACAGTCGTGAGAGAGTATGCCTGATACAGATCACATATATTTGAATTTGGTTTTCTGTCAAGTATATTTGCCATTTTGAAGGCAGTTGCAAATGGATCGGATTACCAACTTCAATGAAGGAGCTATAATGGCTTTTTTATTTCTGTTCATTCTTTAAGTCTACTAGTGGCACAAAATAGCATGGAATGCCAAAGTTCAGTTTTGTGTAGTTAAAATCTCCTTGGGTTTCTCTTATACCCTATAATTGCTTTAATTAACTGAATAATGCACTTTGTATTTTTCACCAGATTACCATCTAAAGAAGTGATAATTTTTTATGGGCATCAATATTATCGTCCTTATTCTTTAGCAGTTTAATTTTTTTTTCCTTCTGGGATGCAGTTCCATTCAATGTAAATGCCTTTATAAATTCCATGTAGTTTTAGGGGATTTTCCTTAGAATATTATCAAGGTCAAGATTTGTCATATTGATTTTTTTGTGCTTTTATTTATCCATATATTTCAAAGATTTTAAAACAGTTGCGAACAAGCATTTCTGTTTTGGGGACAGATTGCAAAATACAATCATATATTTAAAAAATAAAAATAAACTTTGCAATATGACAATATGAGTTTATAAGAAACCAAAATGGAGTCTATAAAATGTATTCCCTGAGCAGGAATTTGTGTGTATAATCTCACTCACCTATCCATCAAAAGAGCTTAAGTTCAGAGAATGCCTATTTAGCTGCATTAAATCCATTATTGTGATTTTCTTGGTGTTAGCCCATTCAAGGGATTGCAATTTGCTATCGGATCCACATCAGCAGGGCTCGAACATACTAAAACATGAATTATGCTTTGTTTGGAATCAAAACTCTACTTGCTGCACTGATCCACAGATTTGTGGCACTGAACTCTCCTGCAGCCCTAATCTTGTAGCTTGCTGTTCTGAACTCTACTCTTGCTCCAAAAATCTATTCATCTATATGTATTTGACAAGGGTGGTGCTTATAAGCTCTGTTAGGACCACTGTAACTAGCAAAGAAGGTGATGTAGGATCCCTAAAGGATCATCGTAAACATGCTCTCAATGAAAAATGTATGTAGGTCTTCCAACAAGTAATTATTGGCTTGTAGATTGGAAACTTGCTTTGCCTTTTTTATCTTTTTTCGGCAAATAAAGCTTGAGTATCCATTAGAAACATAGTAGATTTGTGATGATGATCGCCGAAGTTCTATATTTTTTGTTATTCCTTGGCACATATATAATTTGTTGTTCATGACAAGCAAGCAAAAATATTATAAAAAATTTGATTGTTGAATATTGTAGGCTATATAACATGAGACTTTTTCAGTCTTCTAGATTGCACCTTTGTCTATTCTTGGTCATAATATGATTGAGGTTTTACTACTTTACCTTGTACTATTAGAGGTGGTTTTGGTTTTTCAAATAACTACATTTTTGCTCCACTCCTCTTTGAAGCACTTGTACAAATCTGGTAATGTATCCTTGTGCAAATATGGCAACTTAGGCATCTTAGAGAATGTATCCAAAGTGAAATTATTTGATGCAAATAGTGGCCGCACATTGAACTCGTTGAAATAGAGAGTACTCTATCCAAGGATTACCAAGTAATAGTAAAACCAACATAGGTACGAATGCTATAATATAAACAAATTAGTAATCCTCATCATTTTATAGATACATTGAATGTGCATGTTCTTGTTATTGAGAATTATGATAAACAAAAACTATGCACATTTATTAAACCAACAAGACATCTAAATTTCTTCCATCAAATGTACATCTAAATTTTTTGTTTTAACATCAATCTAAACTCTAGGTAGGTCATATGCAACAATAGCAAACAATTGAATGGATGTGATGTTTTAACATGAAAAAGAGTTCAAGTTGATGTCGTTATTCTAGTAAGTGACAAGACAACAACCATCAACTCCTCGAACAATGATGAGTGGATACTTGGGACAATGTCTAGGTGCAATAGACCATCTTAGGGAGTGGCAAGATAGAGTTGATTTGGGTAGGCACAACTTGGTGAAGATTGTAGAGAGAATGAGAAGATTCATATACTTAGGAAGGAGGGTTGTGGAATTTAAAGTTGGTGACAAGGTCCTTTTAAAAATGAGCCTAGTTCAATTTAGACCACCCAAGGGGTTGAGTCAATAACTTGAAGGTATAATGCACCTTTTTCTATTCATATGGAAGATTGGGAAGTTTGCATACAAACTCAAGTGGTCTTTTATGAAATTACATGATGTTTTCCATGTCAATATATGTCGACAAGGGGCCAGCAAATGTCTTGGGCAAGCTAGAATTGGAAATGTAGGTGTTAGGTATGATGTTGTATGGATTAGAAAAAAGAAATGGAGAGAGTGGTTGATGCATTGACAAGGTCAACAATGATGGCAAGCATTTTGGGATCGAGATGAGAGTTTATAGAAATATGAAGACCAATTGTTGGGGTTTTTGGAGAACACCACCACTTACCTTTGAAGTACCTAAGTTGAGTTAGATGCCTTTGCAACAATGTTAGGGGCAATGGTGTTGATTTTGGGGACATTGTTTTATTTCAATTGGGGAGGATATAAGAGGGTGTGGTTTTTTAGCAGGGTCATAAGACCAAGGGTACAGACACTAAGGTTAGGCTGCTCCAAAATGGGGCTCAATCAACTCCAAATGAGGACTTGGACATCCTCAAATGGGGAGTTGAACCCAAGGGTCACAACTCCATGATTGGACAAGTCTCTCCAATGGTGGGGTGGGTGAATTTGCTTGGATTAGCATTGGAACAAGGTTCCTAGGGAGCCAAAAAGTGGGGTGAGTTGGTCTTGTGTAGAATTGAGCTCCAAGGTGAGTCCTAAAAAGTGTTGGGAAAAATGATGTCTCAACCTTGCATTTATGTGAGGTTACTATTTATAGTAAGTTTTTATTTGAGCACGAAATGGTGCGAAACTCTCCCTGAAGCTTCTGGTTGGCTAGATAAGCATTCCGGTAAAGTTGCGTCGCAAGGTCACAGCTAGTTTTGAAGATATTAAAGTTTTCGTCTTGGAGGGGTGCAATAAAATGTTTAAACTTAATTTTGGGGACTTTAGAGGCTCCGAAACGCCCTGAAAAGTTGCCGTAACCGGCGAAGCCGGTTACGAGGTGATAGAGCACTTCGCGAGCTTTCCGGCCCTTCAAACGGTTCGTCAATCGGACACCCGGTTCTCAAGTTATGGCCTCCGAAAGTTTGTACTCCTGAAATAGGAAAAATAATTTGTATCGAATACATAAATGAGTTGTAAAAAGGGAGCGACACATGTTGATGTGTGCTTTAACATGTCATAGAAGGGAGATAAGGTCGGCTACACCTTATTGGGTGGTTTTAGCCCATGGTTTTGTAATACCGTTTGACGGTTTCTTGTATTGTATCTCCTATTTATGAGGTGTGTGAGATAGAGGTTGTGTGTATGAGTCTTATGGCTATTGAGTTGCCTCTGAATCTTTGTTTAGTGCTACTCCTGCGAAAAGCTTGCTCTGCAAGTATTTTGTAATCTGTTTTTGATTGCTGAATAAAATATTGAGCTGCTTTTGGAGGGTGGGGTTTTTCTCCCGAAAGGGTTTTCCCCACGTAAATCATTGTGTTGTGGTATGATTGCTATTATATCTATTTCTATTTTCTGTAACTGTTGTAATGATCTGAAAAAGTTTTGCATTACCCTCCTCTCAAGGTTAGTGTAGGAAGTTGTTTCCGCTACTTAACTTCCTTACAAAAAGTTGATCAATTGTGCATTCCAAAAAAAAGCCAAGGCACTCCAAAAATGGATCTTGCTGGGCAAGTCCAAAAGTAGGTCCCAAGGCTGCTTAAAAAAATAAATGGTAACACCCAAAATTGTGATAGGGTTTTGCACAACTCGTAGGACTAAGACTAGTGTAACACAATGTAAAGAGGAACTTGGAGTTGCCAAGATGGGCATTGTGGTGGCTACCTAATCTAAAAGTAACTCAAGGAGAAAGTTGAGTATTTTGGTGGTTGGCTAAGTTGGTTAGGGACCATACTAGAATGTGAGATGTTTGTCCACCCCAAAATGTGGGGTCATGGACCAAGATGGGTATTATAGTGAGGTGCCCAATAAGGGTGCCCAACTTCAACAATCTAGGAATCTGTTGGAAAGTTATTATAGGTACACTACCCTATCACTATAGTGCTAGCATTCAACATTAATTATTTTCTTCCCACGAAGTGAAGGATCATGTTGGAGAAATCTAATGAGTCCCACATAAGCAATTGCTGAGAAAAGGAGAACAAGGCACATTGAGTGCAACAATGGTCATGGAGATGGGGAGTGTAGTAGTGTGGGATTGAGTAACATGCAAAGGAGTAGAGTTGGGCCACTTTCATAGTTCAGGCTCTTTCACGGGCTTGGTCCCTAGAGGAAAATCAAGAAAATAGTTTTGATGCCATTGTTAGAAAATTAAACTAACTCCAAGATCGTGTTGTTTTCCAAGGCTACCATCTTCCCATTCATGGATTTGTTGCATGACTTACTTTCCTTTGACTCAAATGACTTATTTTCGTTTGACTTAAGTACCTCCATAGTTCTAGATTCATCATCACTAGAAGATACTAAAAACTATAATTGACATAAAGTGGGTCATATCTATTGAGTTGTTTTTCTTCGTCAAATGCACTTTCCCAAGAATGGAGTGTGTTGTTCTTTCCCATTTGAATCATCTTCTAGATTGCCTCACAATATAGGTTCTTTATGAACTTCCTCTTCATTTCCATTTACATTTTCCTCATCTTAGGCACTAATCACATTTTCATTTTCTCTTCATATCTTGGTTCCTAACTAAGAGAACATTTGATCTCTCTAAGATCACATTACAACTATTTAACATCCTTCCTATTTTAGGATTCTAAATATCACCATAACAAATGAAGATGCATTTCTCATATTTATAGTCCAACTCTTCTCGTTTATAATATGGACATGCATCACAAATAAACATGTCAAAAGGAAAGCTTCTTGGTTGTCCAAGCCTCATAGGTTCTATCAACAAGTTGATGTAGGAAAGTTTTTGATAAGACAACAAAAGTACTCTTTCTAGCTCAACTTTGTTTAGTGTTGTATGGACTTGTCTTTTTTCTAGCAATTTTATTATCCTTAAAATACTTCTTAAATTCTATAGAACAAAATTCTCTTCCATTATCTATTCTCAAAACCTTACTTTTCTCCTTGTAATATTTTTCAGGAAATGGAGCACTTCAAATTTCTTGAGCACCTCAATTTTTTTCATAACAAAAAAAAAAACCATAAAAGAAACAGTGTGTATGGCTTTCTCTAATTCACGTTTATGGGTTAAAAACATCATTGTGAACTAAATGAAAGATTATGTTAAAACTTGTGGAACTAGAGAAAAAAAGTTGATGTTACTTCCTATAGAAATTATACTCAACCAAGTCAAAATTCAAAGAAAAATCAATAATTACCCCAACCAATGCCCTTAGATTTTAAGGTAATAAGGACTATTTTTCTAATATAGAACAATCTTTTATGCCATAACTTTAAAGGTATTCATGATTAATAATATTTTTTTTTCCTCAAATAAATTGTTAAGATCTAAGTATATGATAATTGGTAATATAATAATATATAACATGGACCATATACAACATGATATGTTTATAGGTTGAGATGCTCTAATATTTGAAATAGAGTAAACCCTTAAGGTATTAAGTCAATGCGTACAATATTTTCACCCCCTTAATATAGACCATCTCCTAACATAATGGAAGGGTAAACCATTAATTTTATTGTAGGCTTACTTATGTGTGTGTGCACGCGCATGCATGTTGTGTGTGTTTATAATTTCAAACAATTTGAGAATATGGTAAAAAGAAGTATGCTTAATTTTAGGAAACCACCAATTAAGATTGTACACAAGATCCTATGCTTAGGTAGATAACATGACATCCCTTCTTGAAATGTTTTGTCCTCAAAATATAAGGTGAAACATGAAAATAAGTCAAATAATGAGCTTATGCAATTTATTATAAATATAATGCCACACCTTATCATCCAACCATTCATATGTGATCTTCATGGAGGGTTCTAGTTGACTATAGTTATATCACAACCTTGTTCTATATTTTGTTTCACCATTGCATTTTGTTATTATCCATAGTCATTCTTCCTTTCTTGCAAACTATTATTTCTCTTATATCAATACTTGTGTAGGTCCTCCTTTGATTCCATATAGATGCATAGTGATATGTGGATAAAATTTTAAAGTTGTGTTACACTATAGGACAACTAAAGAATCTAGAGTAAAGCCACATCACTCAAAATGATTTTTTTCAAAACATTTTTTCATTGACACAATGGTTAATATTATGGTGCTAACTTGGATCAATGACATCAATTGGAAGTGTTAATCCAAAACACATTTGGTTGGAACTCTTGAAATTTCATGCCATATATAGAGGGATGCTTTTAAAAATAAGTATAGATCAGCTTCAACCAAAACAATTTCCATCAAAACTATTTCAACTGAAATAGTTTTGCCTAAAATTATTTCACATAAAATGACGTTTCACCAATGTTAAAATGATTTGTCAAAAAAAAAAAAAACTCTTTATTTCTACCAAATTTTCCTGACATTAGATATATTTTCTAAAAAAATCTAAAGATCAAAGAACATAGATTTTAAAATATTTTTTCATTATTAGTAATTTATATTTTAAGTTTACTACAAGGAGGTCATCAAATTTAAATATAGGATTGATTGGAAATTTAAATATAAACTGAAATATGTTTTTTAAAATTAAGAGAAGAAACATTCATTGGAGGAGAGAATCTTTGTCAAAAGGGTATACAAGTTATTAGTTCCTGCCAAGGTAGGATACTATTGCATCTATCTAGTTTTATTTTTCAATTAATTCAACCAATCATTGCAGAAAATTTAAAATTTTAGTCAAAAATACTTATAGTTTGTTTTTTACTTGTATTTTAAATTATTCAAAAATATCAAATTTCTGTTTTTTCATTGATTAAAGTAAGCAAAAAATTCAAAATTTTAACTAAAAAATCACAAAAATATTATACATTTAATTAAGATAAGACAAGTGTACACTTGCCATAACCCTTGAATGAACAATGGACCACCATGAATTTATTAGCACATAAATTTTGTTGCCAACCATTAATTCTCCTACTATAAAGAAAATTCATGGGAAACCATGTTCAAAGTAGGTTAGTTTTCTAGTTTTTGTGCTCTTGGACACTCGTTACTTGACAATAAAGAGGGGTAAATTTTTTATTCAAAACAGAAAGAGAAGTACATCAAAGAAGGCACACCACCTAGGAAAGAGAAAACTACAAAGACTTATCTTGATCCACCAGTTGATCCAAGACATGAGACAACTCCAGAGAAAGTTGTCCCCAATCCTCAATAGACCAACCCTCCATAAAGACAAAAGCCCATTTAGAAAGGAAATCAACCACCCCAATCCATTCTCTGGGAATATGACTGAAAGTGATTGACTCAAAAGAGTTACAAAACAAGAGACTCTCACGAATAATCAATTGCATATGCCAACCAACACCGTCCAAGTTTTTTTTATTCAACAAAGTCACCACAACCTGAGAGTCAGATTCAACAACAATCCATCGCCAACGAAAAGAATAGCTACGCATCAACGCAACCATAATAGCTAGAGCCTCCATATAATTATTTGTATGAAAACCTTTGTAGATAGAGAACATAAATTGTACTTGCCCAGAGATATCTCGCCCCACTCCACCAATACCAACATGCCCAGGATTACCCCTAGAAGACCCATCAGTATTAATTTTCAAAACACCAAGAGTAGGAGGGCTCCAATGACCCACCCTAGAAATCCTCCGCAGAGGATGACGACACCTATTCCTCATAAGCTATTAGATTGATGACATTCCTGAATCAGGAACATACAAATTAAAGTGATTGGAAATATCAATCTCCCTAGGAGCCACACCCCCAACAAGGTCACACTTTGCCGAAATAGTCTCCTGAATAGAATGCAGAAATTTCCACCACACTTGTTGAACATCTAATTTGGTATCTTGAAAAATTCGCCAATTCCTCTCCAGACTTCCCTAATGACTCACTCCCCTAGGCAAGAATATCTGAACCCTCCAACGAACTACAATTCTGAGATGCAAGAATATGTGTAAGCTCCTGCCAAGAATCCTCTGAACCCTCAAGCTGCCATTCACTTGGACCCTTCCATCTGTACCCAACAACAAGCCCAAAATTCTGAACAGTCTTATAATGACTCATCGTAGTCCACCCAACAACAACAAGGCTATCAGAAAGAGGTTGTAAGTGGGGATACACAGAAAGAATGGGGGGATTACCATCCCACGAATCTAACCAGAAGAGAGCCTCTTAACCCTTGTTACAAATCCAAAAGAGCTCATCTTTAACAAGTTGTGCTCCAGTTTTCAGAGTATGCCAAATCAGAGCCTATATGCTTGTCACTTGCTCGTTAATGTTTTTTTAAGTTTAATTATTTTGAGGTTTTATTTTTCCTTATTTGTATGATATGAGTGTCCAACAAACAATAACAATAACCGTAAAGATAATATTTTTATTTTATTTTTATTGCAATTATTTATTTATTTTTCTATTCAAATTAATATGTGCATATTTACAATTAATAATAATTAGATTATATTTTAAAAATTCAAAATATTGTTTCTGTTTAATTATATACTAATTTTTGTATTAA
Source organism: Cryptomeria japonica (assembly GCF_030272615.1). Taxonomy (NCBI): domain Eukaryota; kingdom Viridiplantae; phylum Streptophyta; class Pinopsida; order Cupressales; family Cupressaceae; genus Cryptomeria; species Cryptomeria japonica. The sequence continues at coordinate 657,749,239 of NC_081412.1, forward strand.
TTATTTATTTATATTTTGTAATTATTGTCAAAGTAAAAAATAATTAAAATTTATAATATTTAAATATATATATTTTTAATTATAATTTTAAAAAATAATCAATAGACTTCTTATTTTTTAATATATAGGTTTCTCATTTTTCAATATATAACTTTTACTTTTTATAATTTAGTTTTACTTATAATTTTTAATATAAAAATTAAAATTAACACATTGAAATTTTGCATAGAGTTTAATTTTATTTTTATCTTTTAGTAGAAATAGAGTACAATTTTAAATAATTTTTTATTTATTTATGCAATGTAATTTAAAAATATTTTAACAATTAGTTATCCTTGCAATCACAACTAAAAGATTATCTATTATTTCAGCTAAAGTCAAAATTTATAAATTGGCAATGTAATATCAAACTATTAATCCCATCTAATGCTAACTCTAAATACATATACTACAAACTATTAATCCCATCTAATGTTTTCCATACTTATTTATTGTAATTTTTATGGATAGTAATTTTGATAAATCAATTTTAATTTTGATATCTTTAAATCAATATCAAATTCAATTTTGATAATAATTTCAAGCTTCATATCTTAAAATTGAAAGTAATTTTAATTTTCATATCAATTTTATATATTAATTTCAATTTCAAAGATATAAGTTTTGATATATTAATTTCAATTTTGATTATGAAAAATGAAAAAATAAGCTTTAATAAATCAATTTCAATTTTGATATTCAATTTGCATTCCAATGCTTCTTGAAAAGATAATTTTTTTTTTATCTAGATAAAAAATTACCAAATCATCTATAAATTACAAAATTCTTATTCCAAAGATCAAGGAAACTTATTTCTAAATTCATAACTAAAGTTGGATTATAAATTTAAAATCACTTTAAATTGAAAGTTAGCAAATAAAAATTTCAAAAATTATTGTATCTAATTTTTTCCTCTAGCTTGTCTATGATTGCATGCATGTTTTTCTTTCATTGTTTTTATCTTTGAAATAAAAATATAAGATATATTTTTAGAATTAACAAATTTCAAACTTAGAATTATTAATATCAAATTATTTTTATGGGGATTATAATTTAAAATGTATACATACCTTACCTCCTATGGGATTTGAACTCGTGACCTCTCTTTCAAGAGCACAAGTTCTCCACCACTAGGCCAACTTAGGCTATACAACTAAATATTTTAAATTTATAAATAGAATAAATATTTATATTTTAGAATATATCTACTATAATCATGCTTCAGTGCTATGCCTTTTTTTATCGAATAGAGCAAAGGAAAAAATACATTATGGGATGCTGCCATACAACTACTAATATGCATGAATAAAACAACAACCTTAACATCCCAAAAGATTAACAAATTGTAGTTCATATAAAAATCTATTTACCAAATGAGCTTCCTTGCTTCCTACACACACTATTGTTAAAATAAAAGAAAATAACATATATACTTATCTCTACCTCTCTATCCCTCTATAATAGTGCCACATATATCTCCATTTACCACCCCCCCTCCCTCCCTCTCTCTCTCTCTCTCTCTCTCTCTCTCTCTCTCTCTCTCTCTCTCTCTCTCTCTCTCTCTCTACCTTTATCTCTCCCTCTACCTCTTTCGCTTTATCTATCAATCTTCTTATCTATATCTCTCTATTTTTATCTTTAACTCTTCCTCTAACTCTCTCTATCTCTCTCTCTATTTCTCTCTCTCTTCCTCTCCCCCTCTATCTTCATGTCAAGTTTTATCTACTAAAAATTAATGGTCAGAACATGATGCTTGGCATCTCTTATTTTTATTAAGGATAAATAATCAAACATAAATTATAGGCCCATAAAATTTGTCACATTATTTATGTGCTTATATTTAACATATTTATTTAATTTTTAATCAAAATTAGAATTTTTTTAAAGATTTGGCTGAAAATGTTGGCAATATGTTGGATTTGGTTAAGTGTTTTCATTCATGTCAACACTATATGCCGGTTGGATATGGTTGTTCTATCACTGTTGGACCTATCCCGGTTTGTCTTGGTAATTATCTTGGTTTTGGTTTCAATTCTAATATGGTATGAAAAGATCCTTGGATGTGGTTTTGGATGCTTATTCGGGATGGTTATATGCTTGCCATATTCTGTTGGTTCATGTTTTGGTGCTCCGGTAACCATCACTTATGTTCACGGTTGGTATTTCCTGGTACTGGTTAGCTATAACGATAAGTGATATTTGATGTTTTGATCGGACGAGTTTGGTCCGGCTTATGGAATCAATTTCTATCATGTTGAAGGTGCTTCTTGATCGCATTTTGAGTGTTTAGTGACTTTGCATTGGCTGGTGTGCTGTTATGGTGGTCCTATTTGGATCCAGTTAGACATTCTGTGTTACTTCACTGAGGGTTTCTATCGGTTGACGAAACGTGTTGGATTTTGGTCTTAATGGAATTTTCGACGGATATAATTGTTTGGATATTTGAATTAGGTCCATGCTATGTAATGTAAATCATAATATTGGTCCGGTGATACCTATTGAACACTAGATGTCACTGAGAGTGGGGGGGTGTATCAGTGATTTCCAAACTTAACCCTTTTCTATCCTGTGTGTATACCGGGTAACAAATCTAACATAAAGTAGACATAATGGTTAGAGGGGAGGATGACACAAATGGAACCACACATAAAAGGGACACCACATAACAACATATGTATGAGGAAAACCCAAGATGGGAAAAACCTTAGTGAAAAATGTTGTTGGAGACTATTGCTCCAATCCAAACTCACAATAAAACATTCAGTTACAACATTTAGGGAACCAACCCAAGGAGTACCACTCCTGCTTTAGACCCCTGCACCGAGCTCCAACTCAATGATCTACTATGAATATAATCAAATACAAAAGTAATATTCTTGTTACAAAAGAACTTTATAACTCTCATGTATGTCTCTCCACCAGTTCACCTCTACATAGAATTTTGACGGTTCTCTATTCACCTTTTCTCTGCAACAACCTTATCTCCTACTGCAACCCACTCTCTGCTACACCTTACTCTCCGCTGCACCCTTGTTGGTTCATCCTCTTCTTCTTCTCTATCGGTTCTTCTCTTTGTCGATTCTTCTCTCTACCGGTTCTCTTTTCTCTCTGTCACACTACTACTATCCACCACCGGTTTTGATAACTTAGTCAGATGCCTATCATTTGATTCCTACCAGTTTGTAGCTAACCTTCTCTGCAATCTTCTATGACTCTTCTCTACTAGTTTAGTCACCACCGGTGTACACCTCTGTCAGATTCAATGATAGACTACCGGTTGCCTCACCATTTCCGATTGAGCTCTTCAACCCTATTCTCTCTAACACTTTGTCTCTCCTTTGATTGTCATTGAGCAGTTGACTAATTTCCTCTCTCCTACAACAACACAAACAATATCTTTGGCTTGCACTCTTATATCCAGATTTTGCCGCCTAAACGTGAGTTAGAACAATGGCACGCTAGGGTTTCCGCCATGCATTGAAACTGCATCTGATCTGATATTTGATCATCATGAAATATTATATCCAATCTAATATCATGTCCTTGATCGATGTTCAACACTCAATTAATGAGCATAGCCCAACTGTTTACCTTGTGAACCATGTCTTCTCTCTTTTGTCATCTGTAGCATGATTTTTGTCCTTTTGTCTGATCGATCATGTGCGTGATGTGGTTTCCTTCATCTTCTTCGATCTGCAAGATTAGTCTTTTCTAGATCTCTAATGTCTCCTTGTTCTCGAGCCACAATCCTCTGTCATAATTCCTCAAGCTTCACAGTCGTCATAAATGTTGGACCAGTCGCCAACAACTTCACTGACACATCACACTGACTTGTGCATGCATGCCACTTCACCTCCACGTGGCCCCTTTGTCGGCATTCACCTTTGTTAGGTCGATTATTTCGGTTTGGATAGGATCACCGAGCAACCACACAACCAGGTTCATCTACCGAATCACAAACCCTATCGGTTATACCCTAACCGGTCTGCCTTCAACCTTGCACTTTTCTTCTCTTTCGGTGGAGCACCTAAATCGGTCAACACACATGCCAACCTGTCTCATGCACATCTTCATCAGATGGGAGCCTTCTGCATCTTCACTTTGTCAGAATTACCGGTGGACATACTTACCGGTAAAACACCTTGATGACATCATGTCATCAGCCTTCACCAATCTCCATTTGTCTGCTTCTGCTCAAACTTGCCTTTTTCATCTATTGACCGGTTCTCCTATCAATTGGTTTCTCAAAGTGACAAACATATCCTTCCTTCTTTGTACTGGAAACCCATCATGTCTACCTCATTGATCCGGTGCATATCTTTGATCTCATGCACGTAAGGCAACTTAGTGTTTCACTAGTTCATTTGGTGTGAGCCTTCAATCATCTGCCTTTAACTCTTTTGTCTTATATCGGAGGACTATGATGCATTCCATGCATTATAGGAGATAAGCTTGACTTACCGGTGGGAGTGTATCCTTATCATCTGCATCCTGCATTGCACCAATGTGGCTTCCCTGTTTGAGCATGCATAATTTCACACATGCACATGTGATCCAGTTGGGAACATTCACTACCAGTCATCTTTTCATATGGTGATTGCATCTTTATCTAGTGGGAGTCCTATTGTTTCACATCCACACAACATACCGATGGCCTGCACATACTTCACCTCTGGTGTTGATGTGATTTGGGTAACATTGACCATCTTCATCACAATCAACAACCCAACATCTTTCCCTCTTACAGATGTCATCATTTACTGGTTTTTATATCATACTGGTCTCCTGTCCATATCTTCAACACAAGTCAAACACTGACTTGTGTATGGGTGACACCAATGGTCATTGTGTTGAATGAGATTCTCTCCCTTACTAGTGACCTGCTAAGCTACGCGACATTAAATACATCACATCTAGTATGCATCAATGACAGTGTTGCACACACATCTCTTATACTGGTTGACATCAATGACAACACAATGCCAATAATCTCCCCCTTTGGCATTGATGTCAACACATGTAGTATCCGACATACTACAAAATCAATCTCCCCCTTTGACAACAATGGCAAAGGGCACTGGCAGGGTTTCTCTCCTCCTTGTGTCTACCAGATGCATCTCCTCCTTTTACCATCATACATTGCATCCTTTCAATTCACATCACTTGAGATGGAGGGCTCAACCACCAACTAACACCAATTGCTCAACAACCAAGTGTATATACAAACCGGAAACACATGCATATACAAGTCTTAAACCAATTGAAGGCACATGTGTCAGTGAATACAACATACCTGATGGTCAGATTGCATCATCTCCCCTTGATATGCATAAGACATTTTGACCCCATTTTGCTGATATCAAGTGTTGAAGCTAACACTGATACCAATTGTATCTCTTCCGATATGAAATTCATGTTCTCCTGTGTAGGTAACTTTCCTTCTTTGTAGGCAACACTCATGGTGGTCCAGTTGTGATTTCAATTGAATAGGCATTGAAATATCTCATAACCCCGGATACCTCCAAGGACACAATCATACCGGTACAGCCATAGACACTTGCACACCCTCTTTGTCTAGCAAGTTTGATAACTGTTAGAAATAATGGTTGTCAACTCCCCCTGAGTCATACATATCAGGTTCCCATTGTCTGTCAGATTCAAAACCGAAGCTCCAATCTGCACCATATACTGGTTGAGCTGTGCATATGTGATCAACTGATGATCTTTCAGCTCCATTATATCCATCACAACATATGACATGATTCTAGATATACACAATGCCATACAATATCACCATTATGCCATAAATCAAACCGGTTAGCCCACAAAGGATGCATGCATATATATTCAACAACCGGGCCAATATCTATCATTCAGGTCTTCATCAACACCATTTGAGACATAAAATCCTCATTCCATGCTATTGGGGCTAATGCAATGCTCCTCAAACTCATTGTCTTACATAACCTGCAAGTACCTGTTAGCATACATATTGGTAACCTACTGCACAGACCGGTTTCCTGCACCGGTCCATCGTCTACCGAAGCACCTTCCTCTAACTCCTGTCTTCTTGTGTCAATTTGTTCTGATCCCAATTGTAAATTTTCCATCCATTGACACATGTAGTAGTGATCCTTCTCTCATATGTAGGCGTGTAGCCAAGGCAACCACTACACACACATGTCATCTCATTTTCTTCCTTCATGTCGACAACAACTTGTTCTTCTATTTATCCTCTTCCACTGAGGAGGTGAATGATATGGTCAGTGTACTACTCCCCCTAAGGTCTCGTGTCTTCTTTAAGCCTTAGGAGATATCACCTGTGCATTGAATGCACAATATCAGTCCATGGTCCTACTTTCTTTTTTCTTCCTTCTAACCTACTTGGTCTCATTCTTCTTCCCATTTTCAAACTAGGGAGAAGGTCTTTCCTTCTTTTGCTGATGGGTCCTTGCTCTACTAGATTATGCATCATTACTAGAAGCATTGTTGTAAAAGAAAACTGTGTTCATGTCAAATGCATGATTGGGGAACCTTCTGTGAAACTAGTTAGACCACCCTCTTCTGGTCATGTTGTTGTAACCAATTACTGGAACTGGTGGACCTGTTGATCATGTAGGAGCAAAACCTCTTCTCCTTTTGTTCCATGCATAGTTTTGTCTCTCATATGCTCTAAACCCATTTTCATACTGAGCATAGCTACTATACCGGTTGTCATGTGATTGCAAGTCCATCCTTTTGCAGTTATGTCTTTTATGGCCAAAGCCATTACACCTCCAAAATATGACATTATTATTTCTAGGAAGAACATACTGTCTATTCCTAGAATTCATTTTGCATTCATATGCCCTATGGCCATATTATTTGCATGCAAAATAGTAACTGGAGAAAGGGGGCACATAACTTACAAATTTATTTTGCCATGCATGTGGAGATTTTATCAGTTTAGTATCTCCATTTCTTCTTCTCTAAGGATGGATCTTAGATTGTCCACGCTCTGCAGCTCTTCCAACCAATCTCTTATTTTCCCACACTTGCTTTGTCTTGTGGGCGGTGGCATTTCCTTGTCTTCTACCGATAGGAGGTCTTCTATGTTGTCTTCTCATGTTCTTACTTCCGGTGAAGCTTCCTTCTCCCATCTTTCATTTTCCTTTGGGATCTGCATTGTTGCTTCTTCTTACAACATCGGTGTTCATCCTTAACTTCATGTCTTCACAAGTTTTATTTAGGTCAACCTTCTTTCTTGGAGCATATCTAACTGTGAAGGCCTGACCCTTGCCGTCTCCATTTGAGGATATAAACAGAATGTCATTGTGGGGGACATTCTTGCTGGTGGAGCATGTTGGTATTATGGATGTGTTGCATTAGTTTTGTCATTGATGTCAACACTTATCCTTCTGGAGATCTATGGTTATGCTGAACTGACACATTATTTTCACCGACAAGTTTAGTGACTCATGCACAGTCACCGGTATATTGTTCACCGACACTGATGATGACTTGTTATCATCTAGAGATCACTTGTTTATGTCGAAGACATGGTTTGGATACTTGGTTTTGGTGTTTTGGTTATTGGCCTAATCGGGTTGACATATTTGATGTTACCAGAAAATTGGTCTAGGTTATAGACTGGTATGCGTTATCTCTTCCAGATCAGCATGACACATTATGGAGATGATTTATTGATTGGATATTGTTGTAAATGTATTGAGCCGACATGATGCATCACATCTTGACTTATTTGTAATTGATTTAACTGTAATATTTTTATTGAGCCGACCTACACATAAGGTCTTAGGTTTTGTATATATGTATGATCTCATTTGTGAGATGACATATAATGGGATTATATGGTATGTGAGGTTATGGCATTGTAACATGGTATGTGCGAATATAAAAGATCATATGAGAAAACCATAGAGAAGGTTCAAGGAATGTTTGAAGGTGTTTATTAGAGCTTAACCGGTAGCAGTACATTATTTTAGGATTTAACCATCCTACTGTAGTCATTGCGACTCCCGTTTGAGTAGTGTGCTCTAGGTGGTTGGCCTTTCTGCACGTGCAGACCCCATTTGTATACACATACTATTTGCAGTAGTATCATCTGATTGTGGGTAGGGTTTCCCATCGTGGTTTTTCCCCTTACAGGGTTCCACGTTAAAATCTCTATGTTATGTGTTGTGGATGTTGTTTCTCTTTCTGTTTTATGTATTAAGTTTCACCGATATTAATATTAACTGCTAATCTGTCAACTGACATTAAGTTTGGTTTATCGGTATTAAGTATCAAGTTTGATTAAGTTATAATTAGGTTGAAATTCATTGACAACTGATTCACACCCCCCCTCTCAGTTTCCCTTCCGGTTCCTAACAATTGGTATCGGAGCCAAGTCCTCTTTTTGCAAAAGTCTAACAGCTTAAGGAGATCCTATGGCCACAAACGTTTTCAGGAAGGACAGTCTGAAACTTGATGGAACTAACTATGGTATATGGAAGATCATGATGTAGACAAATCTGAATTTTATTGGAAGAGACAAATGGGAAGTTACAAAGAATGGCTATGTTGGTCCTACTACAAATCAACCTAATCCACCAACATTGGGTAAGGATCAAGAGAATGATTGCAAAGCAAGAGAAACACTTTTGAGCGTATTATTAGATCAGCAAATCATGGGATTATCAGACTGATCTACTCCTAAAGCTATTTGGGATAAATTGGAGACATTGAATGAAGGAGATACCACTATCAAAATTGCAAAACTGGAATGCTTCCGGGTCAAGTATGAAAATTTGAAAATGGAAGAAGATGAAAGAATTTTTGCTTTTATGGAAAGGGTTAATGAAATTTTTTTGGGAATACAATGTTGTGGAGGATCTTTGAGTGAAGATGAAATTGTTTCTAAATTTTTAAGAGCTTTTCCATCGACATATAAAATGAAAGTAACTGCTATTAATGAGTTGAGAACAATGCCTAATACATCAGTATCTAGAGATACCTTGGTTGTAAAAATTTCAGCATTTGAGCTTGAGCAATTTGGTCCTGTTGCTACAATTAAGATAGATTTGGCCTTGAAAGTATCATCATCTGGAGCATCATCATCATCATCTGACAAATCTGATTGGAAAACACTGTATGCAAAAGAACTTGAAGATATCAAGAGGGAAAATGAAGAACTGGATGAACTTGAAGCACTATTTGCAAGGAAAATGCCTAAAGGTCCAATTGGAAGTAAGTATGAAGGTAAATCACCATTTAAATGTTTTAACTGCAATAAAGTTGGTCATATAGCATCTAGATATCCTGATAGACATGCAAGATTGAGAGAGGAAGCTAAAAGGACATATAAGCCTAACCCTGAATATCAGAGATACAGATTTAAGAAGAACAAAGATAAATCATGTTACTATGCTAATGAAGGAGTTACTGATGATTCTGATGAAGAACCGACAGACAATGGATGGGATTTTGTTGCAATAAAAGAAGATCAACCGACACCTACTGTTCCACCGGTAGAGTAGGCCCTGGCAGCTAAAATTGAACAAAAAGATGAATGGATTATAGATTTTGGATGTTCACATCATATGACTGGTGATAAAAGTAATTTCTTATATTTTCTGGAATACAATGGAGGTCTAGTAAGATTTGGTGATGATAAAGCTTGTTTAATCAAAGGAAAAGACACTATATCTTTGGATGGTAAGCACAATACTGACAACGTTTACTAGGTTGAAGGTTTGAAGCATAATCTTTTGAGTGTTGGTCAATTGGTTGAAAAGGGATTTCAGTTACAATTCAAGAATGAAAAATGCAAAATCATGAACATAAATGGATTGGAGATTGCAACCGGTAATCACACTAAAGGTAATATCTTTCATTTGAATAACAGTGATAAGACATGCTTGATTGCACATATTGATGAAAGTTGGTTATGGCATAAGAGACTTTGTCATGTGAATTTTGATTGCATTGTAAAGATCAGTTCAACTAAGGCTGTAAGGGATTTACCTAAGATTGTAAAACCTCATAATCCGATATGTAAGGAATGTCAAATGGGAAAGCAAGTTAAAACAACTTTTAAGAGTATTTACGAGAAATCCAATGATGTTCTTGATTTAATTCATACTGACTTGTGTGGTCCGAAAAGAACAAGAAGTCTATAGGGATATAGACAATTTATGCTAATTATTGAGGATTATTCTAGAATGTGTTGGGTTACATTTCTTAGGGAGAAATCAGAGGCTTTTGAAAAATTCAAATTATTTAGGCAATGGTAGAAAATGAAACTGGTAAGAAAATCAAATGTTTGAGATTAGATCAAGGAGGATAATTTACATCTAAGGAGTTTAATACATTCTGTGAAGTGAATGGAATCAAAAGACAACTATCAGCACCTCGGACACCTCAGCAGAATGGAATTGTGGAAAGGAAGAATAAAAATATTTTGGAAGCAGCTAGAAGCATGATATTGGAAGCAAATCTACCTCATGTGTACTGGAGAGAAGCAGTGAATACAACCGTTTACACTTTCAATCACATCAAATGTGAAACCGGTAAGACCCCTTATGAATTATGGTTTGGTAATACTCCTACTCTTAAATATTTTAGAATATTTGGAAGCAAATGTTATATTAGGAGAGATGAGTATGTTGGTAAATTTGATCCTAGAAGTGATGAAGGAATATTTCTTAGTTATTCATCTAAGAGCAAGGCATATAGATGTTTTAATAAAAGATTGCAGAAGATCATTGAGAGTGCTAATGTGAAGATAGATGAATAGTTTAGAGGAAATTCAAGGTCTATAGATTCTAAACCAACAGTTGAGATGATCATAAATGAACCAATATAGAGTGTACCAGTGCAGAATGTGGATCCAGTCACACCGGCATCATCAAAGAATTCCACAGTGACTGAAGAACAACAACATGTGAATAAACCCATGTATGTAAGACTGAATCACTCTAAAAGTCAAATAATTGGGAATAAGTATCAAGGTGTTATGACAAGAGGAAGACTGGAAAACAAAGAGGTATGCTTAATTTCTCAAATTGAACCAACATCTGTTATTGAAGCTTGTCAAGATGAACATTGGATTAAAGAAATGGAAGATGAATTAGAACAAATTGAAAAGAACAATACGTGGACATTAGTTCCCCGACCTAAAGACAAAAATGTAATTGGAACTAAATGGGTATTTAGAAATAAACATAATGAAGATGGTAAGGTAATTAGAAACAAAGCAAGATTAGTGTGTAAAGGATATTCACAGAAAGAAGGAATTGATTACAATGAAACCTTTGCTCTGGTAGCTAGAATTGAGGCAGTTAGATTATTTCTTGCATTTGCAACACATAAGAACTATAAAGTATATTAGATGGATATAAAATGTGCATTTCTGAATGGTGATCTTGAAGAAGAAGTTTACATTGAACAACCTGATGGATTTTCATTTAAAAATGATAAATATATGGTTTGTAGATTAAGGAAAGTTTTATATGGATTGAAGCAAGCTCCTAGAGCTTGGTATGCTAGATTGGACAAATATCTTTTGAAGCTTGGTTACACTAAAGGTAATGCTAACAACAACTTATATTTAAAAGTGACTAATGATGACATCTTGGTTATTGAAGTTTTTGTTTATGATATCATTTTTGAAGGATAAGATGGATTGTGTAAAGACTTTTCTAATAAGATGCAAGAAGAATTTGAAATGTCTATGATTGGGGAGATAAATTCTTTTTAGGATTGCAGATTTCACAGACTGATAAAGGTATATTCATATGTCAAACAAAATACTTGAAGGAACTATTGAAGAAATTTAGTATGGAAAACTCTAAACCGATAAGTACTCCTATGACTACAACTGATAAATTGACATTGAAGGATGATTCAACTCCTGTTAATCCGACAAGATACAAATCTATGATTGGAGGTTTACTGTATTTAACTCAAACAAGACCTGATATAATGAATGCAATATGTATTGTTTCAAGATTTTAGAGTAATCCTAAAGAATTTTATGAATCAACAGTAAAAAGGATTTCCCGGTATCTACAAGGCACAACAAATCTTGGTTTATGGTATCCTAGAGATGAAAAATTTGATTTATTTGCATCCACCGATGCAAATTGGGCAGGAGATGTAGATGATAGAAAGAGCACCACTGGTGGAGCATTCTTTCTTGGTAGCAGATTGATTTCTTGGTTAAGCAAGAAATAGAGTTGTACATCATTATCAATAATAGAATCAGAATATGTTGCAGCAACAACTAATTGTACTCAGGTATTATGGATTCAACAAATGTTGAAGGACATAAAGGTAAAATGCAAAGAACCTTTAATCATCTATTGTGATAATTCAACAACAATTGATATATCAAAGTCTGATATTTCACTCTAAGACTAAACACGTTTCTATCAAATATAATTTTCTGAAAGAGAATATTGAAGCAAATGAAGTGAAATTGGTTTATGTGAATACTAAAGAGCAGATTGCAGATATCTTTACTAAGCCTTTGCCTAAGGAAACCTTTTAATATCTTAGAGAGAAGCTTGGGGTAATACCCTCACCGATAGAGACTTAGACAGTTGATGATTGGCATCAAACCGACATAAATTAACAGAGAAATCTTTTTTCCGGCTTTGATGGAGGAGAGCTACTTCTCAGGGGGAGTAGTTGGTTACAATAATTGGTTATATTAGTTGATTGTATGTTCTGGTATTTTTAATTGCTTTGGCATTTGATGTAAAAGGGGGAGAGATATCTATAGAAAAAAATTATCCTTGGGGGAGAGATATATACTCTCTATATTTTGATTTTGATTTCTAGTATTGATCTATTCTGGAGATTGTTGGTTTTTGGTTTTTGGCATTCTGTTTTGGCACTTAGATATTTTTCCATCTAGTGTTGCCATCAATGCCAAAGGGGGAGATTGTTGGTATTATGGATGTGTTGCATTAATTTTGTCATTGATGTCAACACTTATCGTTCTACAGATATATGGTTATGCTGAACCGACACATTATGTTCACCGACAAGTTCAGCGACTTATGCATAGTCACCGATATATTGTTCACCGGCACTGATGATGACTTGTTATCATCTGGAGATCACTTGTTTATGTCAAAGACATGGTTTGGATACTTGGTTTTGGTGTTTTGGTTATTGGTCTAATCGGGTTGACATATTTGCTATTACCGACAAATTGGTCTAGGTTATGGACTGATATGTGTTATCTATTCCAGATCAGCACAACACATCATGGAGATGATTTATTGATTGGATATTTTTGTAAATGTATTGAGCCGGCATGATGCATCACATCTTGACTTATTTGTAATTGATTTAACTATAATATTCTTAATGAGCCAACCTACACATTTGGTCTTAGGTTTTGTATATATGTAAAATCTCATTTGTGAGATGACATATGATGAGATTATATGGTATGTAAGGTTATGATATTGTAACATGGTATGTGTGAATATTGAAGATCATATGAGCAGACCATAGAGAAGGTTCAAGGAAGGTTTGAAGGTGTTTATCAGAGCTTACCCGATACTGAATCCAGCATTAGAGATGCTATTTTGAGCAGTACATTATTCTAGGATTTAACCATCCTACTGTAGTCATTGCAATTCCCATTTGAGCAGTGTGCTCTAGGCAGTTGGCCTTTCTGCATGTGCAGACTCCATTTGTATACACATAGTATCTGCAGTAGTATCATCTGATTGTGGGTAGGGTTTCCCACTGTGGTTTTTCCCCTTACAGGGTTTCCACGTTAAAATCTCTATGTTATGTGTTGTGGATGTTGTTTCTCTTTCTATTTTATGCATTAAGTTTCATCGATATTAATATTAACTGCTAATTTGTCAACTGACATTAAGTTTGGTTTACCGGTATTAAGTATCAAGTTTGATTAAGTTATAATTGGGTTGAAATTCATTGACAACTGATTCACACCCCCCCTCTTAGTTTCCCTTCCGGTTCCTAACAGAGCATTCATCGACTCTACTACCTAATCCTGTAGTATCCTTGGCATGCTTTTGCTTCTTCAATATTTTATCCAAGGCATCACTGATGCCATCATACTAGATCCTTACCTTGAGCTCATCTTGACAATTCTCAAGGTCTTTCCTAAGATTCTCCAGATCCTCATTTAGCCTCTGACACTCTTTATCCTTGGCCTCTAGCTCAAATGCTAGATCTTTACACCTGTATTCCTTGGTGTCTTCTTGTTGAGTCTTCAACTTTGAGATACATTTCTCAGATTCTTCATGGCATCTAATTAACTGGTTCTGTTCCATAATTGCAACATTCTTGAATAACTTGTATTCATTCCTCACTCTACTAAGTTCTTCGAGTGCACTTACAAGTTCTGCTTCAAGATCAACTTCTGCATCAACTTCATCTTCTCTATCAGTTCCAAACACATCTTTCCAGTAGGAATGATCTGCATGTGCCTTTCATCCTCTGATTCTTGAGCCATGAAGAGGTGGGTTACTTCTTCATCATTATTATGATTGCTATCAGATCTACATTCATCACCTGCAGACACATGAGTTGCATTTCTCATCTTGTCTTCACCAACCGGTTCTGCACTAGTAGGCTCATTTCCATAGAGCCTCTTTAATATTTACCATAAGATTTTTGTCGATTACATCTGTCCACCTGTGAGGAGACATCATCTGATAACCCATAGAGTATAGCCTTCATTTCTATACCATTACATTGGTTTCTTCTTTTTGCATCTGAATCAGTGGGAGGACTGACTTTACTAGGGCAGTCATTTACTATTGACATCTATACACCAAACCCTAAAGAGGATAGGTAGACTTCCATCCTACAACTCCAAACAGAATAATTTGAACCATCAAATATAGGAGTAGGGATTTCCACAAAACAAACCATTGTGTTCAAATACCAGAATCTACCCAAGCTAGAGAAATATTATCAACCGGGAAGCTAGGCTCAGATACCAATTGTTGAACATTAGATGTCACTGAGAGGGGGGGGGTGAATCAATGATTTCCAAACTTAAACCTTTTGTATCCTATGTGTGTATACCGGTTAATAGATCTAACATAAAGAAGACATACCGGTTAGATGGGAGGATGACACAAATGCAACCACACATAAAAGGGACACCGCATAACACCATATGTAGAAGGAAAACCCAAGATGGGAAAAAAATCAGTGATAAATGCTGCTAGAGACTACTGCTCCAATCCAACCTCATAATAAAACATTTGGTTATAACATTTAGGACACCAACCCAAGGAGTACCACTCCTTCTTTAGGGCACACACCCATGTTAGATAGTTTAGATAACTGGAAGACAATTGAGAGGGGGGAGGGGGTGAATCAATTGTCACAGATTACTAGAAGCAATCAACAATTTAAACTTTAATACCATAACCCAAAATAATAATACCGGAATAGCAGTTAATCCAATTAAACATAAACAATAATCACATAATAAAATCCATTTACACAACACCAAGATTTGTAAATGGAAAACTCAGTAAAGCGGAAAACCACAGTGGGAAACCTACCCACAGTCAGATAATACTTTTGTAGTAAGTATGTGAATTACAATGAAAGGGTCTGCACTTGCAAGAAGGCCAACAACCTAGAGTACACTTCTCATCACACAAAAGGAGTCTTACTAACTACATACAAATCCAGACTACAATCCGAAGAAGTGTTGAACTACAAAGAATAGCATCTCCTATGCCAGAGTACAGTTCTGGTTAAGCTCAATATCGAAGGACTAAATCCTCTTACATAAACCCAATTCGATCTCCAATGATCAACCAACTCCTTTGCTAGAATGATATTATATTATTCACACATTACAATCCTTGACCATGTCTTCTTACATTAACCATGATGATCTACAATGAGATATTACATCTATATATACAAACCCTTGACCATAAACAATCAGGTCGGCCACCAGACAATAAACCAATTACATAATTAAAAACCATGTCGGCCTTAGGCCAAACAAATAATATCCAACACATAAGACATCCCATAAATACATCAATAGGTCCTCTCCACATGTTTCATTAATGTCGGTCCATAACCTAGATCAACTGGGACCAAGTATAGGTCCACATGATTCAGAAATGATCTCCAAACGCCAAGTCTCGAACATGATCACCAACAACATCCTGAAACTCTATCAGAAGCTGCACCAATACCACTTATGCAATTCATCAAAGATCTCCACTAAAAGCTCTACCGATGAAACCCTCATCGGAACTAGAAACCAAGCTTCTCAACAAGTAGGATATCATCCAATCACCAGACCAAAACCAATTGACCAAATATGAGTATAGGCATCATGAATAGGATAATTCCATCACCAGATCATGCTGAATCCAAAAATCACTCAACCTACTAGGACCAGAAGGGTGTTGGCAAAGCATCCAAATAGATAGTGTTGACATCAATGACAAATCATCAATTTAGCAAATAATCAATTCCACCAAATGGCCAACAACCCAATGAGCACCAACCCCTACACCGAGCTCCAACTCAGTGATCTGTTATGAATATAATCAAATATAAAAGTATATTTCTTGTTACAAAAGAACTTTGTAACTCTCATGTATGTCTCTCCATCGGTTCACCTCTACACAAAACTCTGCCGATACTCTATTCACCTTTTCTCTACAACAACCTTATTTCCTGCTGCAACCCACTCTCTACAACACCTTTGCTAGTTCAGCCTCTTCTTCTTCTCTGCCGATTCTTCTCTCTGCCAGTTCTCTTTTCTCTCTGTCACACTGCTGCTATCCACCACCAGTCTTGATAACTTAGTTAGATGCATACCATCCGATTCCTGCCAATTCTAAGCTAACCTTCTCTCCAATCTTCTGTGACTCTTCTCTGTTGGTTTAGTCACCATTGGTGTACACCTCTGTTAGACTCTATGGCAAACTATTGGTTCCCTCACTATTTCCTGTTGAGCTCTTCAACCCTATTCTCTCTAACACTCCATCTCTCCTCTGATTATCATCGAGCACTTGACTAATTTCCTCTCTCCTGCAACAACACAAACAATATATTTATCTCACCCTCTTATATCCATATTTTCCCACCTAAATGTGAGTTAGAACAATGGCATGCTAGGGTTTCCACCATGCACTGAATCTACATCCGATCTGATCTATGATCATCATGACATATCATATCCAATATGATATCATGTCCTTGATCGATGTTCAACACTAAATCAATGAGTATCGCCCAATTGTTTTCCTTGAGATCCACGTCTTCTCTCTTTTTCTGTCCATAGCATGATTTTTGACCTTTTGTCTGATTGATCACGTGCCTGATGTAGTTGCCTTTATCCTCTTTGATTTGAAAGATCAGTCTTTTCTGTATCTCTGATGTTTCCTTGATCTCGAGTCGCAATCCTTTTCCATACTTCCTCGAGCTTTGCACTCGTCATAAATGTTGGACCAGTTTCCAACAAATTCATCGACACATCACACCAACCTATGCATGCATTCCACTTCACCTCCACATGTCCCCTTTATCAGCATCCACCTTTGCTAAGTCGGTTATGTCAGTTTGGATAGGATCATTGAGCAACCACACAACTAGGTTCATTTATCGGTTCACAGATCCTACCGGTTATACCCTAATTGGTCTGTCTTCAACCTTGCACTTTTATTCTCTTCCAGTGGAGCACTTAAATTGGTCAACACACATGCCAACCTTCCTCATACACATCTTCATCAGATGGGGGGCTTCTGCATCTTCACTTTTTCAACATTATCAGTGGACATACTTACCAATAAAACACCTTGATGACATCATGACATTAGCATTCACCAATCTCCATCTGTCTATTTCTGCTCAAACTTTCCTTCTTCATCTATTGACGGATTCTCCTATCAATTGGTTTGTCAAAGTGAAAAACATATCCTTCCTTCTTTGTACTGGAAACCCATCATGTCTACCCCATTGATCCAGTGCATATCTCTGATCTCATGCACCTAAGGGAACTTAGTGTTTCACTAATTCATCTGGTGTGAGCCTTCAATCACTTGCCTTTAACTCTTTTGTCTTATCTCAGAGGACTATGATGCATTCCATGCATAATAGAAGATAAGATTGACTTATCAGTGGGAGTGGATCCTTGTCATCTGCATCCTGCATTGCACCAATGTGGATTCCCTATTTGAGCATGCATATCTTCAAACATGCACATGTGATCCAATTGGGCACATTCACTCTCAGTCATCTCTTCATACGGTTACTGCTCTTTATCTAGTGGGAGTCCTGCTATTTCACATCCACACAACATACCGATGGCCTACACATACTTCATCTTTGGTGTTGATGCAATTTTGGTAACATTCCCCCTCTTCATCACAATCAACAACCCAACATCTTTCCCTCTTACATATGTCATCATTTACCGGATGTTATATCATATCGGTCTCATGTCCATATCTTCAACACATGTCAAATACTAACTTGTGTACTGGTGACACCAATGGCGATTGTGCTAAATGATATTCTCTCCCTTACTGGTGACCTACTAAGCTAGGTGACATCAAAGACATCACATCTAATATGCATCAATGACAATACTACACATACATCTCTTATACTGATTTCCATCCTATACTGGTTGACATCAATGACAACATAATGCCTACAATACCGTGTAATGTAATTTTTGTTATTATGGGTTTTTGGGTTTAGGTTTTAGTTGACCTTATCATAAGGTTGATGATTTGCATTTATAGGTGACTTATTCATGTAATTGCTTATGGTTTTTGGGATCGATGGTTATGTCTTCATTATCAGAGGAAGTTTTATGCACGAACAAGTGATATATCATTCAACAAAATATTTTTGGTATTGCAGGGTAGACATCTATGCTTAATTAGAACTATATCAAGCATTAGGAGGTGCTACTTTTATAGTTCATTCTTTCCAAATTGTAGTTTGATGTTTTGTAAGTTAGTGAGACTTGTCTTTTGTAATGAGTAGTGAGCTCTAGGTGGTTGGTCTGATTTCAAGTGTAGTGCCCATTGTAATTATTTGACATACTACTGCAGAAGTATTATATGATTGTGGGTATGGTTTCCCACTGTGGTTTTTCCCTTTATTGCATTTTCAATGTCAAAATTATTGGTGTTGTGTGTATTGTGCTTTCATATTTTATCCTTCATTGTGTTGGTTTCTTTGTGCTCTGGTTTAAAGGTTTTTGATATGCAATAGTTCTAATTTCTGATAGTAAAATGATTCACCCCCCTCCTCTTAGTTTACTCCTAGTATCAGATCTATCTAACAATTGGTATCAAAGAATTGGTCCTCTCTGCAGAAGCTTAACCGCTTGAGGAGATCCAATGGCAATTGCATCTAGTTCTACATTCAACCTTTACTAGAAGGAGAGTCTTATATTTGATGGTACAAACTATAAAATATGGAAGGAGAGAATGAAGATTCATTTGAGATGTCTTGGAGATGAAGTTTGGGAGATAGTGGAGAAATGGTATACACCTCATGATCCTAATTCTAGAACACTGACACCTGTTGATGAACAGAAGAAAGCTGTAAATGATGTTAGAGAAAAAGAAGCATTGTTAAGCACCCTATCTGATGAAAAGATATTGAATTTCATAGAGTTGGAGAATGCAAAGCTGATCTGGAAAAAGATTGAAACTTTTTATGAAGGTGACCAAGAAGTAAAGATTGCAAAACTTGAAGGTTTCTGGGTAAGATATGAAACTTTGAATATGGAAGAGGATGAGAAGATAATTTCTTTCATGGATAGAGTAAATGAGATTGTTATGTGAATCAAATGTTGCAGCGGGTCAATTAGTGAGGATAAAATTGTGTCAAAGATTATGAGAGTTCTACCTCTGACTTATAAAATGAAGGCTATTGCAATCAATGAACTCCGAACAATGTTAAGTACCCCTGTTACTAGAGATACACTACTTGGGAAATTGACTGCTTTTGAACTTGAGGAACTTGGAGATCAGAGTGCTACTAAAATTGAAATTATATTTAAAGCATCTGCCTCTGGTAAGCAAAATCTAGATTGGAAGGAATTGTATGTTAAAGATTTGGAGGAGATTGAAAAGGAAGATAGAGAACTTGAAGAGGTGGAAGCCTTGATTGCTAGAAGAATCCCTGAAGGATCGACTGGAAGTAAGTATGAAGGAAAAGTGCATTTTAAATATTTTTCATGCAATAAGATTGGTCATTTTGATTCTAAATGCCTTGAAAGAGATACTAGGAATCATGAAAGACTTATGAAGAGTTATAAGCCTAATCCGGAATACTAGAACATACCTAGATTTAGAAGGAATAATGATAAATCATGCTATTATGGCGGTGATGATGATTTTGGTATTACTAATGATGATGATGATGATGATGAACCTATAAGTGGAACTGACAATGGAAGCTCAGGTAAAGATTGGGTCTTTATTGCTATCAAGGATGATTCTCCAAAATCTATTATTGAAGCAACTCATGTTGAGGATAAGGCTTTAGTTACTAAAATTGAATAAAATTATGAATGGGTTATAGACAGTGAATGCTCACATCACATGACCCGTGACAAGAAAATTTTCATCACTATAAGAATTTGATGGCGAACTAGTCAGATTTGGAGACAACAAGGCATGTAGGATCTAAGACAAGGGAACAATATCACTGGATGGTAAGACTAATACTGATAATGTTTATTATGTTGAAGGATTGAAGTATAATCTTTTAAGTGTAGGTCAGATGGTAGATAGATGATTACATTTGAAATTCAAGGATGGAAAATGCAAGATCATCAATAGATCTGGATTGGAAATTGCTTCTGGAACCTAGACCAAAGGAAACATTTTTCATTTGAACTCCGATGAGAAAGCTTGTTTGATTTCTCAGATTGATGAAAGCTGGTTATGGCATAAGAGGATGTGCCATGTAAATTTTGATTGCACATTGAAGATCAGTTCAACACAAGCTATCAAAGATTTGCCCAAGATTGTCAAACCTCATAATCCGGTATGTAGAGAGTGTCAAATGGGTAAGAAAGTCAGAACTTCTTTTAGAAGTAAACATGATAAGTCTAATGAAATTATTGATCTTATTCATACTGATCTGTGTGGACGGACAAGGACTAAAAGTTTTCAAGGCAATAGATATTTTATGTTACTTATTGATGACTACTCTAGAATGATGTGGGTTACATTTTTAAAGAAAAAATAAGAAGCTCTTGAGAAATTTAGAATCTTCAAAGATATGGTTGAGACTCAGATAGGATTGAAGATAAAATTATTAAGATCAAATCAAGGTGGTGAGTTTATATCCGGTGAATTCAACAAATTTTGTGAGAATAATGGAATCACAAGACAACTTTATGCACATAGAACTATTAGAATCAATGACAATCCGAAAGACACTAAGAAAGGGGGGTGGGAATCAGTGTCTAACCGGTTAACAGAATATTTAAAACTTTGCATCTCAAAACAGTGTACTCGTAAATAAGAATTAATGCAACAAATAAGAATAATAGAGACATCATAGAGAACACACCATAACACAAGATATTTAACGAGGAAACCCTGTGTGGGAAAAACCTCAGTGGGATTTGTGACCCACAATATTCACTCACTGGACAATGAATAAATATTACTTACGTGAGGGGCGTGCACATTTAGGAAGGCCAACAACCTAGAGCTCATTGCTCAACTACAAAATAGAAGTCTCACTGACTTACAAAATGGATGATTAAATCTAATACAATGTATTGCTCAAATCAACATCAACTATGCCAGGTTCAGTACCGGTTTAAGCTTATTCTATAACCAAAACCATGATGTCCTTATACAAATTCTTCTATCAATTTCACATCATATCATTCCTCTTTCATCACACATCACTTGCCAAAATGACCTACAAGACTTCATACATATATGAGTCTTTTACAATATACCAGGTCGCTTACAAAAAGATAGTTATATTGCGATAAAAGATATTTCCATGTCGGCTTGAGTGGTGATATACTATTGCCGATGTAATTTGAATGCCGGTGTAAGTGTCTGTCGGTGTCGGTGCTTGTCGGTGTATGTAGAAATCTTAATGCCGGTGAATTCCAGTCGATTGCCTATCAGTTTGTCAATCAGTTTGCAATCAATGACAACACAACCATTCTCATAAACCATTGTCATAAGAATGTAGAATGCCAATAATCTCCCCCTTTGGCATTGATGGCAACACTCATGAGAAAAATAAAAAACTGTTATCCAAAAAGATGTGCTCCCCTTGAGCAAGTGATCTCCTTTGTATAAGCATTTTTCTCCTTCCACTACTCCCCCTTTAACATCAGTGACAAAGATTGTCAAAAATAGTCAAACGAGTGTAAGAATTTCACCTCAAGCTTTGTAACTAGTTGGTTACAATCTGAAAAATATCTGCCAAAATTAAATTCAGACTCTGCATAAACCTTTTACTATCATTCAAGGTTGCCTCAGTCTATTGGATCATGCCAGTGAGATAGTGCATGTGTTCTTCCAGTGATCTCTCTCCTTGAAGTAATGCCTTAGAGATTTAAATTCTCTAAGATAAGATTTTCCAACTTAGGACCAAGTTTATCTTTAAGTTCCCAGGCATTTGACCTTATCCTTGCCTTCTCTTTCTCAAGTTTCTCTAATTTCTCCTCAAAACCTGCCATTTCCTGCACAATAACTGATATATGTCTAGATGAAAAAATTATATTATCAGCTATGCTATCAATTTCTTTTTGTGTTTTACTGATCTCCCTATCTATGTCCTCTATCAAAAGGTGAGGTTTGCATGTTTCCCTATATAGCTCCTTATATTCCAGCAAAAAGAGTTAAGTACCGATAATAATATATTCAAGTGTTCTATACACTTCTTTATAGTGTCTTCAAAGAATTTGTTTTTCTCTTTTTCAACTCTCTCCTTAATTGTGTCCTCATTCACCTTGTCAATAGTTATTACATTATCAACAATAAATTTGGACAACGTGTCCAATTTACCTAAAGAATCCTTAATATGATCTATGTTACAATTTGGTGCAATCAACTTAAGAATAGGTAAAGTGTTGTTAATTGCCTTGTAGGCTAATGCATTTCAAACCGTTATCTTCTTGATTGAATCCAAAAGTACCTCTGTAACATTGGTAGGTCTAAATTCACTTGTAGATATGTTGGATGTCTGACCAATTATCTTTATTACCTATTTCCTTCCATCAGGTGTATCCATTTTGCTTGCATTTTCCTCCCGTGGATCAGTCTGGGTTTGCATCTCAACCTTCAAAGGTTTCTCAGACTATTTTAACATCTCTGTCATTGCCGGTTTCACTATTTCTATGTGCACCTCTACCTCAGTTTGTTTCTCTGAAAGTTCAACTACCAGTATCTTTGTCTCCAGTGCCCCTATGGAAGTACCTTTATCTTCAGTGGGTTTTTTCAGTCTCTGGCGGTTGCTCTGTTTGGGTTGGGATCTCAGCTTCCTGAGAGTCAACTGTTTGTGCTAGTTCCTCTAAAATCTTTTCATTATCAACAATGTCTACTTTAACCTCTAAATTATCTTTATCCACAATAATGTTTACCTCTTGAGTATCCACATTCATGGTAAAGAGTATCTCTGATTCAGGATTAGTATCATCACATGTAATACCTTCAGTGTTAATAACCGGTGGATCTTCTGAGTGTATCGATGCAGTATCCAAAGGTGGTGGTGGAAGATTGTCAGTAATCTTAATGTTTGGAACTCCACCAATTTTTCCTTTACCCTTGTCCTTATCTTTCTAATACACTTTGAAGTCTTTTTAGGTCTGTTCATTTCCTGTTGTTTTTCTTTCTCCACAAAAAATATATCCCAATTATCTACAGTCTCATCTACAATCTCTTTCACTCTTCCTGCCATCAAGCTCACTTGTCGGTGCCCATTGGCAAAAATGGACCAGTTTGCTTCAGATATCAATTCATCAATTTCTTCTCTTGAATTAATAGGATGTACAACTAGAAGTTTTTCAATTTTTAGTTTCTTATCCAGCTCCATTGCTGCTATCCTTTTTGTTTCCAATCTTCTATAAAGTTCATTCAGTAAATCATTTACAACTTTAACCCAAACCTTCTTATATATGTCTAAGTGTTAAATAATGCTTTCCTCAATACCCTATTTGTCAGAATCATTAAATGTATTATACAATTTATGCACATTAGTCAAATTGTCATTTTTAGTTATTTCATTCAACAAATCATTCAAAGAAGGGGTAACTGGTTGCTGTTTCTTCTTTGGTGTTAGTTTCTTGGGCAGTCCCCTTACTACTTGCTGTTTCTTTCTCAAGGTCCTTGTTCTCTTAGGTAAAGGAGAGGGTACCGGTGAAGGTTTTCTCTTCTTCCTTTCAACTCTTTTAAATTCTATTGCCTTATCACTGTTAGTTCTAGAAGATGTCCTAACCGGCGACACATGTGAATCCGGTTGTAATCCTTCAAGCTCACTGGTTGTTATACCGCTTAAGTTCATGACATTTTCTTTTAACTCAATTACCTTCTTAGAAGCATCTCTTATGTATTTTTCTCTCTTCTTTCTTTTCTTCAACAGATTTACATCACTCTCAATGGTCTCAGCACTACCAAAGAATTTTTTTGATGGTTCTCTCGGTGCATCCAGTAAAACTTTAGCATATGTCTCCAAAATAGTAAGATCTACTTCATATCCCATCTTGGTGACCCAAATAGTCCTAGGGAGTACTACCTCCATCCATGTCTCATCTCTTTTGATAACAAAACAAATTTCTTTGTCATATTTATCTACTATACTCTGTGGTAACCTTTCTCTAGCTCTCATCTTAGCTTTGAAAGTCTTGAAATACTCAGAAATGCTATTCTCACAATCTGATCCCATACCGATGAAAGCTTCTAGAATTTGCTTACCTACCAGGATGTCATATGCAAAGTCCTTGTGACCAATACTGGGTATTTCCTTAACAAAGTACAACATCAAACATATCAACAGATTTCCAAAACGGAATGTGCCTTTCTTGTCTCCTTTAATCTTTTTCAAGTTATCAATAAGCTCATCTTTCAACCATTCACAAACATCAATCATTGCATTGTTGTTTACCATCTCATAAGCACTATGTATATAGAGACTATAAACAAAATTTAGCCTATTTGCATGAGTGGTCTTGTATCCTAGCACCATACTTACAAATCTCACATTTGCATCCTTAATATCATTTACTCTAAGTGATCTACTGTCAGATGTTACTCCGGTTAGGCTTGTCACTATTTTGTTGGGAATATTCTTTGTCTTATCAGGTCTACTACCGGATGAGGGTAAACCTATAACTGCCCTAATTGCTTCTTTGGTAATTTTGCAAATTGACTCCAGCCATATGAACTCTCCATGAACTTTACTTAAGAGGAGTTTGATGACCTCCTTAGGGAATATAGGGATGTTCAAAATATCAGCAAAACCTAAAGTTTCCACAATCTTGTGATTTGGTTTAATAACTCCTTGCTCATCAGTTATAACCTCATCATACATTTTCTTCAAATTCTTAGATCCCGGATCATCTATATTGCAATGTATGTAAATCTTAGGGTCTTCAGCAAATGCTACACCTTTAGGAATTTTTGAAAATGCCCCGACAAAGTTATCTTGTTTAGCAATTTTGGGAATTATCTTAAACACGGGCCTAGGTCACTTAATGTTCTCGGCAATTGTAGGGTCTGCAATAAACTCGGGAACAAAAGAAGAAGCCATTGAAAAAAACCTTTTACTGCCTGAAAATACTTTGAATATCTGAAAAGATCACTTCACACCTTCGCCTTGAATGCCTTCGCTCAGTTTTTGCGCTCTTTGATAATTTGAATGTTCGGTGAGTCAAAAATGAGGGAAATCCGATGATTTATAATGACATATCTTCCACCAGCCGCATTAAATGCTCGTCGGTTAAGTGAAAACTTAACACATCTGTCGGTAAAGAATAAATCCATCTTTTCACCATCGATCGAGGGTAATCTGCATGATTTTCAACTTGCTGCAATACCCCCAAAGGGTTACTTCTCAGTTGGATGAATAATCTCCTACCGGTGGAGAATTACTATGTTCTACCGATGCAGAGACAATTTTATCAACTTTCTAATCTCTCTTCTTAATCCATTATTTTGAAAATTCTTGCTTTACTTCATCTACCTTTTCTTTGCCTTTCAAACTGGATCCTTTATTGTTAGCCGGTGAAGTCTTGCTTCTAAATTATTTTGCAATATGTACAATCTTGTTACAAGCATAACAAGTTACATTATTCCTCTAAATAGCCTTTCCATATCCTATGCTGGTTTGTGTTCTGCATTGATTAGATAAGTTCCCAAATCTTCCACAAACATAGCATTTCACATTCATTCTGCAATTTTCTGAATTATGACCAATTTTGTTGCATTTGGAACATTGACCGGTGGGTGCATTAATATTCTGATTATTTCTAAGTCTACACTATTTTTCTCTATGACCATACTTGTTACAGTTAAACCATTTCCCATTAAACTTATAAGCATTAGGCTGTCTTACCGATTTGTTCTGATCTTCATTATTTGCAGTACCGAAACTTTCTCCAATCTCAAATCCAAG
The DNA here is from genome assembly GCF_030272615.1 of Cryptomeria japonica. Classification (NCBI taxonomy): domain Eukaryota; kingdom Viridiplantae; phylum Streptophyta; class Pinopsida; order Cupressales; family Cupressaceae; genus Cryptomeria; species Cryptomeria japonica. The sequence continues at coordinate 657,775,915 of NC_081412.1, forward strand.
TCCATTAGTATCTCCATTAGGCTTCTGACTTTTCAGCATGTCATCAAGCTCCTCTGAACTTTTCTTGAATTTTTCTTTGTGTTTGTTTGTAGTAGCCAACTCATTTTCCAGAATTCCCATTTGTCTCATAAGCTTAGTTTTATCATGTTGCATGTGAATAAGATCTTTCTTCAGCATATCATTTTCATGACTAAGTCTCAAATTTTCATTTCCAACATCATTAAGTTTTATAGTCAAGTCTTCTTCATTCTTCTTCCTATCTTCAATATCTTTACATAACCTCATAGTCATATCTTGCATTTCATTCTTCATATTATTGTTTTCTTGTCTCAACTTGTTTGCAAGTTCTCTAAGAGTTTCTTTTTCATCATCGTCTTTCTACATCTTCTCATGAAGTTCTTTTCTTTTATTTTGTGCTATAGCAAAGTTCTCCTGAAGTCCTTTAATGAATTCCTATGCAGTCCTTAGATCATATTCAAGTTTGATATTCTTCAATTTCTCTGCATCAAAATCTTCAAGAGCTCCTTCCAATTGTTTTCTTAAGTTCTCCATCTGTACCAGTGTTAGAATCTTCCTCAAGTTGTTAATCTTTTTCAAATAGAGGACCAAGCTCTGATACCAATTGTTAGAATCAATGATAGACCCAAAGACACTGAGAGGGGGGGGGGGGAATCAGTGTCTAACCGATAAGCAAAATATTATACTTATTTAAAACTTTGCATCTCAAAACAGTGTACCGGTAAATAAGAATTAATGCAGCAAATAAGAATAACAGAGACAACATAGAGAACACACCATAACACAAGATATTTAACGAGGAAACCTGGTGTGGGAAAAACCTCAGTGGGATTTGTGACCCACAATATTCACTCACTAGACAATGAATAAATATTACTTACATGAGGGGCATGCACATACAGGAAGGCCAACAGCCTAGAGCTCACTGCTCAACTACAAACTAGAAGTCTCACTGACTTACAAAATGGATGATTAAATCCAATACAATGTACTGCTCAAATCAGCATCAACTATGTCAGGTTCAGTACTAGTTTAAGCTCAGTTTATAACCAAAACCTTGCTGTCCTTATAGAAAATTCTTCTATCAATTTTGCATCATATCATTCCTCTTTTATCACACATATCACTTGCCAAAATGACCTACAAGACTTCATACATTTATGAGTCTTTTACAATATACCAAGTCGGCTTACAAAAAGATAATTATATTACAATAAAAGATATTTTCATGTTGGCTTGAGTGCTGGTATACTATTGCCGATGTAATCTAAATGCCAGTGTAAGTGTCTACCAGTGCCGGTGCTTGTCAGTGTATGTAGAAATCTTAATGCCGGTGAGTTCCAGTCGGTTGCCTATCAGTTTTTCAATCAGTTTTCCATCAATGACAACACAACCATTCTCATAAGAGTGTATAATGCCAACAAAAACTCCATAGTAGAATGGATCGGTGGAAAGGAAAAATAGAACCATATTGAATGGGGCAAGGACTATGATGATTGAAGCTAAATTGTCTGATATCTATTGGAGAGAAGCTATCAATACCGTTGTATACACTTTCAATAGAGTATACATAAAAAGTGATACTGGTAAGACTCCTTATGAATTATGGTTTGGTCATACTTCTACTATTAGATATTTTAGAATTTTTGGAAGTAAATGTTACATTAGAAGAGATGATGCATTGGGAAAATTTGATCCTAGAAGTGATGAAGGAATATGTTTTGGTTATTCTACTAAGAGTAAAGCATATAGAAGTTATAACAAAAGATTGAATAGGATAATGGAGAGCATAAATGTTAAGGTGGATAAACAAGGCAGTAATCAGATAAGATCATATGACTATGGACCGAAAGATGAATTTATTAGACCTGAATCGACAATGCAAGAAGCTACTCAGAGCATTGAATTAGTGACTCCGACAACATCAAAAAATTCAACTGTGACTGTTGAACAACAGAAAGAGTTAGTAAATCAAGAAAATTCAAAGACTCCAAGGTATGTGAAACTAAATCATTCTGAAGATCAGATCATTGGAGATAAAAGAAAATATGTGATGACTAGAAGAAGGCTAGCTACTGAAGAGGTATGTTTGATTTCTCAAATTGAACCAAAATCATTTATTGAAGCAAGTAAAAATGAAAATTAGATGAAAGCAATGGAAGAAGAATTAGATCAGATAGAAAAGAATAAGACATGGGAATTAGTTCACAGACCTAAAGATAAGAATATTATTGGAACTAAATGGGTTTTCAAGAATAAATTGAATGAGGAAGGTCAAGTTGTAAGAAACAAAGGCTAGATTGGTTTGCAAAGGTTATTCACAGTAAGAAGGAATTGATTATGGTGAGACTTATGCTCTGGTTGCAAGAATTGAAGCGGTAAGACTATTTCTTTCCTATGCTGTACATAAGAACTACAAAGTATATCAAATGGATGTCAAATGAACATTTTTGAATGGAGATCTTGAGGAGGAATTCTACATTGAGCATCTTGATGGATTTTCTTTATCAGAAGACAAGGACATGATTTGTTGATTGAAGAAATCTTTATATGGACTAAAACATGCCCCTAGAGCATGGTATGCAAGATTGGATAAATATCTTTCTAAGTTTGGTTTTAGCAAAGGTAATGTTGATAATAACATATTATAAAATTGAGCATGATGACATACTGATTATTGAAGTCTTTGTGGATGATATCATTTTTGGAGGAGGAAAAAGCCTATGCATGGAATTTGTTGATGACATGAAGAATGAATTTGAAATGTCTATGATTGGTGAGATGAAATTTTTCTTAGGTTTACAGATTAGTCAGATTGATAAAGGTATTTTCATTTGTCAAACTAAGTATGTGAAGGAATTGCTTGATAAATTTAGACTTGAGAATTCAAAACTTGATGATAACCGATTGCAAAATGTCAAAGGATGATGAATCCCCTAAAGTGAATCCAAGAAGATACAAATAAATGATTGGTGGATTGCTATATTTAACTCAGATTAGACCTGATATAATGAATTCTTTTTGTATTTCTTCTAGATTTCAGTTAGATCCTAGAGGAACTCATGATATTGTTGTCAAGAGGATATTGAGATATTTGGCAGGTACAACAGACCTTGTGTTATGGTATCCAAAAAATGACGATTTTAGATTATGTGCCTATACAGACTCTGATTGGGCAGGAGATGTGGATGACAGGAAGAGAACCACCGGTGGTACATTCTTTCTTGGAAAGAAGTTGGTTTCATGGCTTAGTAAGAAACAATCTTGCACTTTATTATCTACTACTGAAGCGGAATATGTAGTTGCTGCAACCAACTGTACTCAGATTTTATGGATGAAACAAATAATGAAAGATATAATGATAAGTTATGATGAGCCTATTTTTATTCACTTTGATAATACTATTGCTATTTATATGTCAAAGAATCTGGTATTTCATTCCAAATGAAAAGACATTTCTATAAGGTATAATTTCTTGAAAGAAAAGATTGAAGCAAAGGAAGTCAGATTGGTTTATGTGCCTACTAAGGAGCAGATTACAGATATTCTAACAAAACCATTGACTAAATATACTTTTAAATATTTCAGAGACCAATTGAGGGTTACAGACCCCCTGGAAGAGACTTAGAGATGCAAGAACGCATCAATCCGGTAAGCTTATCAGATATTTTCTTTGATCTGGGTTGATGAGATGATGATACTACTCAAGGGGAGTAGTCAGCTGTTTGGTTCTTTTTTTGGTTTGGTATCCATCCTTTGTCATTGATATCAAAGGGGGAGAGATAGTATTCATGTGAAAATTAGTCATATCTTTTAGGGAGATTGTTGGCATTCCTTGGCACTTGGATGTTTTTCACATTCAATGTTGCCATCAATGCGAAAGGGGGAGATTGTTGGCAATATGATAGATTTAGTTAAGTGTTGTCATTGATGTCAACACTGTATCCTGGTTAGATATAGTTTTTCTATCCCAGTTGGACCTATCCCTGTTCGTCTTGGTGTTTATCTTGGTTTTGGCTTTGATTTTGATCCAGTATGATCAGATCCTTGGATGTGGTTTTGGATGCTTAATCTGGATGGTTATATGATTGTCATATTCTGTTGGTTCATGTTTTGGTGATTTGGTTACTATCACTTATGTTCCTAGTTGGTATTTCCTGGTACTGATTAGCTTTACCGGTAAGTGATGATGATTTTTTGATCAGAAGATTTTGGTCTAGCTTATGAAATCCATTTCTATCATCCTGAAGGTGCTTCTTGATTGTATTCTAAGTGTTTGGTGACTTTGCATTGGATGACATGCTATTATGGTGGTCCTATTTGGATTTGGTTAGACTTTATGTATTACTTCACTGAGGGTTTCTATCAGATGGCAAAATGTGTTGGATTTTGGTCTTAACAAAATTTCTGGTGGATATAATTGTTTGGATATTTGAATTAGGTCCAAGCTATGTAATTTAAATCATAATATTGGTCCGGCGATACCGTGTAATGTAATTTTTGTTATTATGGATTTTTGGGTTTAGGGTTTAGCCGACCTTATCATAAGGTTGATGATTTGTATTTATAGGTGACTTATTCATGTAATTGCATATGGTTTTTGGGATTGATGGCTATGTCTACATTATCAAAGGAAGGTTTATGTGTGAACAAGTGATATATGATTCGGTAGAAGGTTTTTGGTATTGTAGGGCAGACATCCATGCTTAAACAAAATTGTATCAAGCATTAGGAGATGCTACTTTCACAGTTCATTCTTTCTGGACTGTAGTCTGATGTTTTGTAAGTCAGTGAGACTTCTCTTTTGTGATGAGCAGTGAGCTCTAGGTGGTTGGCCTGATTGCAAGTGCAATCCCCATTGTAATTATTTCACATACTGCTACAAAAGTATTATCTGAATGCAAGTAGGGTTTCCCACCGTGATTTTTCCCTTAATCGGGTTTTCCACATCAAAAATATTGATGTTGTGTGTACTGTGCTTTCATGTTTTATCCTTCATTGTGTTGGTTTCTTTGTGCTTCGGTTTAAAGGTTTTTGATCTACAATAGTTCTGATTTCTGATAGTAAACTGATTTAGCCCCCCATCTCAGTTTACTCTCGGTATCAAATCTCTAACAGAAAAGCCATCCAAGAATGCAAATGAATGAAGGAAAAGAAAAATAGAAATTAGATATGAGCTAAATAAGTTGTAGTCAACTCAAGAAAATTCAAAGCATACAATGAATGATAATACCCATATGAGAGTGACAAATGAGTATATATAGGACTTACCACCCAAGAGACTAAAAATAGAACCAATGTGGGATAAAGTGGAAAAAGTGCCTAAGAAAACTTAGCTAAGTGTGAAGAGAGCTATTGTGGAGAACTAGCTAATAAATAACTAGATAGATAAATAGCCATATTCACACTAACAACCCCCCTTAAGTACAACTTAGGGAGAAATGTAGACAAAAAAGAAAAGATGGGTCTTAGTGACTAGGACTATTTAGGTACCCATGTACAAAAGATTCCCTCAAATAGAAAAGGAAGAAGAAAACCCGGTGGGAAAAAAATCCCCCAAAGAGCGTATAACAATACAAATAACTTTCAAAGAATAATGTGAAGGACAAAACCCCAAGCGAGGAAAAAAGTCCACCCCACCACAACCCCCCCACCCCCCCTAATATAGAAAGTTCACCAATGGTAGATGCTTGAAATTGGGTGTAGAAGATGGTCCAAGATCATCGAACAACGTTCCTCCCCTTAGGAAGAAACAAAACCAAAGGTGTATGAATAATGTCTTCCCATTATTGAAAGGAAGATGTAGGAAGAAATCTCTTGATGTATGAAGTCACTTAAAGCTTCTCAAGTGTCCCCATGTCAATACTAAAATTTTCCCTTCCAAATTAGGTGTACTAGGCCACATTGTTGAAAAAGACAAATTCATGATCTAGTGAAGATTAATGTAGAACAAGATTAAAAGACTCAAGTGTCACTTCTAAAGATAAAGAGACCTCCTCCAAATGTTGTACATAAGTATCCACAATCACATCAAACTCAAAAGAATATAATGTAGAGAATGAAGAAGAGGGTCAAAGTACTCCCTCACATCAATTGAAGAAGGGTCATCTTCATTAAAGAGAAGATGTATGTCATCAATGGTGTCTCTGAAATTTTTCAAAATAGGACTCCACAAACAAACTTGCAATGTCTGTCAAGTAGTCATCCCAAGGAACTATATCTAGAAGATAATGCATTAATGCATTACCTACCACACTAAATCACAATAAGCCAAAATTGTGGCAACACAAACATCATCAAGAGAAAAACTTATTGTGATCTCAATAGAAGGAGATGAATTGCAAGGCTCAAGAACTAGATCACATGTGAGAATAACCAAGTTCAAGCAACCAAAGTTCTCCTCAATATCCGAATCTACACCAAAAGTGTGATTGTCATTTGAAGAAGCAAAGTAATCAATAGGAACAAATTTTGAAAATGAGTACAATTGAGAGTGGAGTGATATCAGTTTTGGTATCCGCACTTCATGATTTCATCATTTTGGAAGATTGAGTAAAGATTTCTTGAGTCTGGTAGGTCTGGCAAGATGAACAGGGTATCTGATGGAGTGTTTAGTATTTTGGTTGACAAATTATTTTGGTTAAGTATTTTGCTTTACGGATCTGGGAGATGTATTATGAATAATCAATTTATCTTATTCCAGGATTATAGCCTCTGGTAATAAGTTTTGTGAAAGTTAAAAGATCCGATTATCATGTCTTTGGTATCTTGTAACTTGTGTGTATGTGCAATTGTGTGTAGTTTCACATGCACCTTTGAAGGATTTTTGCTCCGAATTGAAGCAGTTTAGTAGAACAAAGAAGTGATTCTTAGAGCAAAGAGATGATTGTACATTGTTCTTAAACCATAACTATTCCAGGAAATTGCAGATGCTATTTCATAGTTCATCTTCATTTATGTTACTCTTGCAACTCTTTTGTAGGGCAGTGAGCCTTTCGGGGTTGTACCCCTTATTGTATTTGAGTAGTGAGCTCTAGGTAGTGTGTCGGAATGTAGGTGTATTCCTATGTAAAATTTTCACATACTTCTAATAGAGTATCATCTTACTGTGGGTAGGATTCTCACCGTGGGTTTTCCATTGACTGGGTTTTCCACGTACAAAATTTATTTGTTATGGTGGTGGATTTGTGTTTGCTTTTCTTATGCTTATTTATTTTGTTCATTTGTATTAAGTGGATTAAAGGATAATTAAAGAAGATTAAAAAATTGTAAAACACTAATTCACCCCCCCTCCTAGTGTTCATTGATTCCAACAATTGGTTTTAGAGCCTAGTTCCTCAGAGGAATCTTAACAATTTGAGGGATATCTGGGAAAGAAAATCCATGGATTTCAGTAGTATTAGAAGTAGTTTGTTGTTTCCCTTGAAGATATTGATCATGCACAAGTTGAGATCCGTCAAGTAAAAGCAAATCTCAAGGATGTCGAGGAATACATTGAAACATTGAAAGACTAGTTGAACAAATCAAGGGATAAGAGAAAGGAGCTTATTGACAAATTGAAGGAAAAAGAAAATCAAAGCATTGATGAAGAATCCTTGAAGGAGAAGACAAAAGAATGTGAGAAACTTGCTAGAACCAATATAGTCTAGAAGAATGAGATGGAAGCTATTGTGATGAGATTGACAAAAGAGATTTAAGAAAGGAATAATAATGAGGAAAATATTTCTCAGTCACTGAAAGACAAATCTAAAGAATGCTGTAGACTTGAGAATGAGAGTGGACAATTGATAAGTGATCTACAAGATGCTAGAGGTCATGTGGAAGATCTTGAAAAATAGATCCTAGTTCTTAGGGTTGATCTTGAAGCTGCAAATGAATACAAAGAGAAGCTTCAAATCAACTCAGTTAAGCTAATGAGATGCTTGCTAGTTAGAAGAATCTAAAAGAACAATTCAAGCCTCTTGTAAGGAAGCCTAATGCTAAAAATTCAATGGTAACTATTTTGTTTGTAATAAAGTTGGTCATATGGCTAGTCAATGCAGAAATAGGATGACAATAATAGTTTATCTTTTACTGGTCAATGATTCAAGTGCAATAAATATTGTCATAAGGAAAATGTATGCAAAAGTGTGTTGAAAAACTTTTAGAATAGAAGAAATGTCAGATGTTATGGATGTGGTATGTTTAGAAATATTGCTAACCAATGTAGATCAAGGATAAATCAAAGAAATTTCAGACCTAATTAGAGGAACAGTGTTGTTTTCTATGCTTGCAACAAATCTGACTACTTTTCTAAGCATTGCAGAAGTAGAAATGTTAATAGGAAAGGTCTAGAAGACAAGAATGTGAAACCAGATGAGAAGGGAAAAGAAAAATTTGAAGAGATCAGATATCAGATAAAGAAGAACTGGGTGAAGAAGAACGATAATGATGCAGGAAGTGGGTCCGCACCTAATTCCGATGCTGGAACCTCATCCAATAACTAAGCTAAGGCATCTATCCTTAGGGGGAGTTTTTCATGAAATTCTTACAAACCCCCTACTAAGGATTTGTACCCATTTTCGACAGGTTGCATAAGAGTTTATGATTGCAGTAGATTTGAACCTATTTGGAGATACAATGAATAATTTCTGTTGGATATAGAGCATTTGAAAGAATTAGGGCAGAGTGAATTTATTGCAATGCAAATTTAGGTCTATGGAGAATAAAAGGTTACTTTTATTTTTCATTTTTTACTTTGCGATTGAAGAGAAGAAGTATAGAGAGGTTTGCGAAGAAGACGATCAAGTTAAATTTGGTGCTATCAATTTCTGAAGAGATTTGGTGAGTAAACCTAATCCAGTGTCAAAGGTATTTATTAGTGAAAACCCCTCTTTTAGTTGAAGTTTAAAATTTTGAATCTATAAGAATGGCTGCATCTAGTACCCCAACCCCTCTGATTGTCAATATCACTAAGTGTTCTCCTCCCAACTTTAAGAATCATCCATTCATTTTGATAGAAGATGATTTAGAAGAGTGCTTTTTCATTTGTACCCCATGGAGTGATACACATTGAAGATATAAGGGTTTACACTCATGGACCGACTGAAGAATTAGAAACTTCCTAGCCGATGAATCTTTTCAACAATTGGTTATCTGATCAGAGTTCCATGTTGAAACCTGAATTTCAAGAATTGGAAAGCAAGGGTTTTGTTCAATTTGTGATGTTTTCGATGGTATACGAGAAGAAGTGGATCTAGTATATTCTGAGTCATGTTCACAATGAATTCATGTCGTTGGATAAGCTACACAAGATCACTAAAGGTGTGATTTAGGTAGTCACATGGTTGTGTGCATCCGGTCCATTGTCATCTCTAAAAATAGTGAAGAATATCTTTGTAACCAATGCAACTGGGTCAAAGTTTGATAAACAAGCAATGCTTATTGATGACATCTGGTTTGCATCTATGGTAATAGGCTATAAGATTTGTTACTCCAACCGATTGAACACTGTATCTATTACTGTAGTATATATTGCATATGAGATGTTGATGAAGAATAAAAATATGATCTTTGTGAGTTTCTCTAAAGTGAGCTCATCAAGAATTTGAATAAAATCAAAGAAATCAAGAAGCACCCCTTTTAAATATGGTACCCTAATTCTGTGCATATTTTTATATTTCAATCAAGAGATTCTGGGAGTTGGTCCGGTACAATGGGCATTTGATAGGCCTGCAGGAATGTAAATTAGGGAGTATCTTTACAAATTTGGTGATTCCAAAGCCCAAAACAAGAATCTATGGGGATATTTCAAGAACTTTCAAGAGGAAATGCATGAGAGAGAAATAATCCCAAAAGACATTGTGGAAAAGTATGTTGATACCATATGTTTCATGGTTGATACCGATAAGTGCCTGATGGAAGTGATAGAGCTCCGAACTTCATGGATTTCACCAATGGGCTATGAATTTGATGATAAAAATTTAGAACTGTATGTACAACATTTGTTGAGCCAACCAGTGGACCCTAATGAAGAGAGGTGCATAAGCTATAGGGAGAAGAGTCTAAAACTTCATTATAAATTTAAGAGACCAATCATTCAAAAGAAGGTTCGGAAAGAGGTTGAATCTTTTGTAGAGAGCATGGAGATATCAAAAGAGGTCATTCAGAAAGCAAGAGAAGAAAACATTAACTCTGAAGGGAAATCAATAAAAGTAAAGAAGGAACTGACAATAGTCCCTAAGCATAATGCCAAAACCATAAATATTGCTCCTATTTCTCAACCTCCCAAGCCTAAATCATCAATTAAGCCATTTGGTGGAGTACAAAAGAAGAAATCAGTCAGATTTGTGGTGACTGATGAAGAAGAAACTGAATCAGAGGAGGTAGTAAGAGAAGTAAAAATAAAAAAGTTCCTAAGGCCTCCAAAGTCTCTAAGGAGAAGCCATCCAACATAACTAGATCCAACAAGAAGCCAAAATCTGAGCTTGATGAGGCATTGAATTCATGAAAACTTCAAGGTAATTAGACTATTGTGCCTCCTATTACTTTAAAACAAATTGTTAATTTAGTTGTCAAAGATGGTAATTTGAAACCACTATCTGAGTGGTATGAAATTTTTGATGAAAGTGGGAAAATGTCATTAGAAGAAGCCATAGTTGAATGCATGAATTCATATAGTAAATCCTTGATAGAGTTATCATCTGAAATTTTGAAGAGTTTGTATGCCATTTTGGACGCTTGGAGACTAACAACAAATAAAGAATATGAAAAATTGAAGCAGTATATACTAGTCAATTTTTGTGCAGTTATTACTAAGGAAGAGAGATATATTACTACAGTTAGCCAAGGATAAGTTAAGGAGTAAGCATAGAGTAAAAAAGATCATTCTTTGTAAGATTGATGAAGTGGCTAAGGAAATAGAGAAGATTTGGACAATTTTTTTTGTAAGAAAATCAATATGAAGTCAATCCGATATGGATCAAGATGACACCCATCCAGAAACTAAGCCAACCAAGGTCGATAGACCTTTAATTCTAAAAGTACCTCCAGATGGGCAGGAAGTAGGTGGCATTTTTGTTTTAATTTTTTTTTCAGTCAATATTACTGAAGAAAGTAGAGTGGACGATGATGCAGGTGGAATTGAAGCAGAGAAGGTTGAGATCTCTCCAAGCACCTGGAAAGGAATCATTTACAAAAGTGAATGTGGAGGAGACAAAAGTTAAGTTTGAAGTCATAGCTAATACAAGAGACACTATAGAGGCAGTGAAAGGAAAGCAACTAATTGATAAACCAAAGTTTATACAAGAGCCAATCAATCTTCCTTCCCTATCTCCTATTCAAAAAATTTAGTTGGCATCCAATGCTCAAGCCAAATCCAGTGAAGACCTTCTAAAATATCATATTGAAGGTAGCTTGTTGATGGGCATGACAATCAACACTTTAGATAAGTTAATGCCCTCATTCCAAAAGGATTCATCTGATACTTCATTTGGGCAATTAAAAAGTCTAATTGATTCTATTAATTCTCACTTCGAATCTTTTAAGAAATCTGCAAAGGTTAAGGTAAGGAATGAATTTGAAGCTAAAACACTGTGCACGTTGAAGAAAATGATATCAAATGATAGAGACAGATTGAGCAATTGTGTGAAAATCATGTAGGATGCAATAATCACAGGTGGAAACCTGTGTAAATCATGCTTATCTCTGAACAAGTTCACTGCAAATATTGAGAAGAAGTCTCAAGAGTACAAGGATTAGTTGGAAAGCATATCTCAGTCAATTGATCGGTTGTCAAATTATTTAAGACAACATGAAAATCAGGTTATTTCATTGCTTCAGAAGAGAGTTATGATCGGGAAAGGATAGTTAACAGAGGTGGAGAACCTAGGAGTCATATTATTCTTAAGTTGGATATAATGATAAATGCTCTTCAAGATGCTTAGAGTTCTCTCCAGATAGGTGATCCAAAAAATCTCAAGACCGCAAAGGCACAATCTTATCTTCTTAGTGGGTTCATAATAATTTTTTAGAATCTGCAAAAGGGTTGGGATAGTCACTTAGACTCTTTGAAGAATCTATATGCAGGTATTTTCAAGTTTTTATGAATATTGTACAACATTATTGGCCTTTCTGATATCTTACCTTTTTCATTAATGTCAAAGGGGGAGTGTATAGGAGTGAAAAAATTTGATCCTAGGGAGAGTTCCTTAATTCTTTGAAATCCAGTGATCTGATTTTTGGTTGCAGTTTATATATTTTGGTTTTGATTCGACATAGTCATTTTTCACTAAGTGTTATCATCAATGCCAAAGGGGGAGATTGTTGGCAAGAGACACTGCATGTATGTTGAGATGTTGTCATTGATGAAAACTCATATCATTTTTGGCATCCACACTTCATGATTTCATCATTTCAGAAGATTGAGTAAATATTGCTTGAGTCCGGTAGGTCCAACAAGATGAACAGGGTGTCTAATAGAGTGTTCAATATTCTGGTTGGTGGATTATTTTGGTTAAGTATTTTTCTTTGCAAATCTGGGAGATGTCTTATGAATATTTAATTTATCTTATTCCAGGACTATAGCCTCTAGTAATAAGTTTTGTGAAATTTAGAAGATCCGATTATCATGTCTTTGGTTAGAACAATGGTTATCTATTATAATGTGTGATGATTTATTTTGTGGATCTTGTGGATCAATTTTTGTAGTTGATTAGGTGTTAAAGTTTAGTAAGACAACTTGTGGGAAGTGCGTGAATTTTTTTTTTGGTCTGCTTAGTTGTTTTGATTGTTTTGAGCTGACTTGGACAACATGTTTCATGTTGCGTGTTATGCATTTTTAGGCCGACATGGAATTAATCTTAATTCATGTTGTGGATATATATAAGAGTTTGAAAAATTCACTTTATATAATAATAGAGTATGATAGTTCTGTGTATGTGTGATTGTGTGTAGCTTCACATGAGCCATTGAAGGGTTTTTGCTTTGGATTGAAGTAGTTCAGTAGAATAGAGTAGTGATTCTTAGAGCAAAGAGACAATTGTACCTTGTGCTTGAACCAGAACTCTTCAAGGAATTTGTGGATGCTATTTCATACTTCATCTTCATGTATGTTACTCTTGTAACTCTTTTGTAAGGCAGTGATATTTCCAAGGTTGTAGCGCTTATTGTATTTGAGCAGTGAGCTCTAGGCAGTGTGCCTGAATGCATGTGAATTCCTATGTAAATTTTTCACATACATCTAACAAAGTATCATCATATTGTGGGTAGGATTCCCACCGTGGTTTTTCCCTTGATCAGGTTTTTCACATACAAAATATTTGTTAAGGTGGTGGATTTATGTGTGCTTTTCTTATGTTCATTTCTTTTGTTCATTTATATTAAGTCGATTAAAGGACAGTTAAAGAATATTAAAAATTCTAGAACACTAATTCACCCCCCTCTTAGCGTTCATTAATTCCAACACATATATATATGTATGATTTACCATAAAAATAGGTGGCATGTTGCAAGGCTCAAAATATGAGACCATAGACTATGAAGACACCATATGACAAGAAGCTCTTGAATTTAGAAGCCATCTCCCTGAATCACGACTTTAGTATCATAAAGAGATTGTTATTTATTCTTACTTGTCCCAAAAGTGTAACACTTTTCTTTATCAAATTCTATTTGCTTGGAAGAAGAAGTTGAGGTAGACATTCTAGAAGGAAAATTAATTCTATTCTTTTCAAGAAGATGCTTCAATTCATCAATGCCCTTATAACAATAGTGTTCTTTATGTCCTATCTTCTTGAAATATGTATAAGTAGGCTTCTCCTTCTTAGCTAATTCCATTTTAGGAGAGGATGCAGAATCTACTTGTTGAGAAGAGGAATAGATGTTTGTTTTGGGCGTAGATTGTGCATGTACTTGATCTTTTTGCGGCTTCTTCTTGGACCTACCCTATTTCTTGCTAGGTTTCTATAGATCTTTTTGTCACTTTGACTTACTAGCCAATAAATCCTAAGTTTGATATGGATTTAAGAGACCCATGGATACCCATGGATAGAATCTTGACTTTTTATTGCATCAAAAATTCATAAAATGAAGCAAAAAAAGGCATTGTACAAGCAAAGCTCATAGTCAATCTATGAGTATGAAAACTATAAATAAAAGCCACACATTCAAGTCCAAGTTAGTTAAGAGTACTTAAGAAAAGTTGAATGCCCTTTTTCTCTATTCCACATGCTTTAAATTGTGCTCTCAAATCATTAACTTCTATTACAAAGTCATGGATTTTGTCAAAAGACTTAGGATCAAGTGTCATTAGTTGATTATCAAGTTGGTATCCCCTAACTTCATCAGTTGTCCCATGCATCATGTGAATTATTACAACCATCAAGTTGAAACATTATATCAAAGGACACTAAAATTTTAAGACAACCTAAAGCTTTTGTTTGTGCAACCATCCAAAGTATTTTATCCTTAGCATCTATGGGTCACTTATCTTTTGTTCAAAATATGGTGTATAACCTTGTTGCACTAAGAATTTCCATGCATTTTGTTGCCAAGTGTTGTAGTTATATGGTGAGTAATGAAAAGTAAACATTACCCATGTGTGAAATGAAGGGATAACATGAGCATAAAAAAAAATGCAATCACATTAAAAGACCCGTATATTACTCAATCAATAAGCCCCCCCAAAGCACAATGATTTGACACTTTATAAGTAGTGCGATTACAATGACCACTAGCTATAGAAGGCTAAGTGGAGTTTATTGTTGCATTCAAAAGTTCTCACAAAATAAACATATATTGATATTACAAATTTCAAATAAAGACCATGCTCTAATGATGAATTACTTTGTTTAGCACTAGGAGCTAGGATTAATACTTTTAAAAAAGTTGAAGATAACTAAAAATTAATCACAATAATCTCATACATGTCATTAGAATTATTAGTATCAACATTTTTAACATCAACATCATCATTAAAACTAATCATAATAGGATCTTTAATGTGCAAATAAAATGAATCACCATTTTGCATAGATAACTTTAATTTTTGACATTATTGATCAATATAAAGCTCCTCCTCAGGAATAGGAAAAATTTGATAAAGCCAACATTTGATGTCTTAGGTTATGAAATGGAACACATATTCCAAATATCAATTCATTAATCCACAATCACTGGAACATAACAAATAAAATATCAACATGCTACACATCTATATAAGCAAATAATAGTTAACACATATCCTCTAATGCAAATAACTCTAATCCGGATCTCCACATGCTATGGTGAGACCCCATAACACATCAAAAAATATTCCACAAATCATATCTAGACCTAAGGAGTGTTGGAATCAAGGAACACTAAGAGGGGGGGGATGAATTAGTGTTTTGCAATTTTTAACCTTCTTAATATGTCCTTTAAACCACTGAATTCAAATGAATAAAATTAAAGTACAAAAACACAAAGAAAACAAAAATAACGCCATAACAATAGGGTTTTTATGTGGAAACTTGGTTAAGGGAAAAATAACGGTGGGATTGAGACCCACAATATTAATATACCTTATTAGAAGTATAATAATATTACATGAGGGGAATGCACATGCATTCAGACACACTACCTAGAGCTCACTGCTCAGATTACAATAAGGGCTACAACCCCATAAGGTTCACTTCCTTACAAAATGATTACATATAATAATTGGAATGTCTAAATTGATAAACAACATCTACAAATGCCAAAAATAGTTCCGGTTAAGCTCAAAATACTCCACTCTGCACACTTCTCTGTTCTATTATTTTGCTAAATTTCGGAGCACAAATCCTTTGGTAGAACATGTGAAACTATGTACAATTTATCATACACAACTCACACATAACCACCTATACCAAAAATGATCATATCAATCACTCATATATATCCCCAATGTCAATTTGAATCAATTTCATGTTGGCCCAAAAATGCATAACACACAAATGAAACGTGCTACCCAAGTTGACTCAATCTAATCCCTAATGCATAAGCGGACCCAAATTTTTTTTCCACATGCTGCCCACATGTCGGCTCACTAACCTCAAACACACCAAAAACTGCCAAAATCTATCCACAAAATCCACACAAAGATTCTTCACACGTTACTGCTGATGAACACTATTCTACTTAAAAACCTGTCTACTGAATCTTTCAATTTACACAAGAATCATCACCAGAGGGTACAAACCTGGAATAAGGTGATTTACACATCCAAAATACATCTCAGAGATCCACAACACAAAATAATCAACATAAATAAACCACCAACCAAAATACTGAGAATTCTGTTGGATGACCTGTTCACCTCATCGGACCTCAATCAATCCTCTCGTATGGATGAATTATGAACTGCATATGGCATATCTAATATTGGTTTCCATCAATGACAACATCTGAACAACAATGTAGTGTCTCTTTCCAATAATCTCCCCCTTTGGCATTGATGGCAACACTTGGTGAAAAATTACTAAGTGTTCGACCAAAACCAAGGTATATACAGTGCAACATGAAATCTGATTACCAGACTCTAAAGATCAAGAATCCCCTTAAGATCAATATTTTTCACTCCTCTACACTCTACCTTTGACAAAAATGCCAAAGAGGTTTTGGAAATAAAAAATTTAGGCCAAAAATGCTATTTACACTTGTACACACAATCCCTAGATACTCACAAAAATTTGAAGATGTTTGCATAAGAGTTCTTCAAAGAATTTAGGTGTCTATCCCATCTCTTCTTAAGACTCCCCAACATAGTTATAAGTCCACTGAACAAGTAAGCTAATACCTCTACTAACTTGAGATTTGATGATTCCTGGGGTTTCATGGCACTTTGGGTATCTTCCAGAGCACTAAGAATGATATTCAACTTGGGAGTGATGAGACTCCTAAGTTCACAAACTCTGCCAATTATTTTCTCTTTTTCATTACTCAAACTCTTGATTTTCTCAAGTAAAGATATTACTTGGTCTTCGTGACTTCTCAGGAGACTGATAAGGGATCAAATGACTAAGACATCTAGGCAAGTTGATCCTCATTCTCTTTGGTCTTCTTCTCAATATCCTAGGTGATATTGGACAATGCAAGGCAAGATTTATAAATGTTCCCACCTTCAGAAAAACTATCCAATATGATTTATACACATGTATCCAAAGTGACTCTGTCATCAACAATCATATTCTTTAGTGTCCAGAGCCTTCTTGCATTAAACTCATTGTAGATCATCTTTTCAACAAAATTTTCAAAGGATTCAAAATATGTATCTACATAATTGATTAAACTTCTTAATTGGCTAGATGGAGTGTCTAAAGTATCCTATTGGAATGAGGGCATGAGTTTCTCCACAATACCAGATGCTATGGTAATAAACTCACTAACCTCTGTGTGAGATTTCAACAAGTCCTTACTAGCTTTGGCTTGAGAAAATACAACTAATTTGAGTGCCTGGACGGGGGACAAAGAAGCTAGGTTGATGGGACCATGAGTGAATTTCGCATCCTCTACATGAATCTGCTTCCCCTTCACTGATTTATCAATGTTCTTTTTTGCATTCTTCTCAAGGATCAAAGGGTTATTTACATCAACTAGAGGGTGTTGGAAATAACAAAGAAGGAAAACTGAGAGGGGGGGGGGGGGTGAATTAGTTTTCACCAGATCTATAAACTTAACCATAAATACAAATATGATAAACTGTAGCAACAACAAAGATAATAAAATTGATATCACACAATGCAACACCAAGATTTTGATGTGGAAAATCTGGTTAAGGGAAAAACCATAGTGGGAACCTACCCACAATAAGATGATACTCTGTAGTAGTATGTGAATATATTACAATGGGGAATGAACCAACATTCAAGAACACTGCCTAGAGCTTACAACTCAAAATACAATAACCCGGAAGGATACAACCCTCAAGAAAGTCTCACTGACTTACAACAAGATTCTGAAAACAATCTGGAAGAAATGAACTGCAATAATAGCATCTACTAATGCCTGATGATAGTTCCGGTTAAACACATATGTCTCCTCTGCAACACCAATCTCTTCTCAATACACCACATCAAAAGATAAATCCCTTTGTTCACACATACACCACTCTCTGATAATGTAGACACAACTTCGATACCTAAATTACATGACTATATCACCTGTTTATACAAATCATCAACGTTGACAACTAGGTCGGCTCAACCCTCAACACCTAATTAAAAAATTGCATCAAACGATATAAAGATCGACCACTAGACCAATATAGTGATATACATGACATAACATGGACCTAAATCAAATCTCTAAATTATCATCACCACCAATAATCACGCCAAGATCAAACGCAACATGCTACACCATGAGGAAAAGCACATAACACAAAGAACATCACTAGATCAACAAAATCACCAAAAAATTGCATAACGATCAATACGATCATCAAGACAAATAGGAAACAAATAGGAAACACCAGCAAGAATGTTATAATCAACGATAACAACTTCACCAACACCACATATGAAATCTTCATCGATCAACATCTGAAACTCAAGAATACTCAAACAACAACAACTGTCATAAAGAAAGATAACTCGCAGAGCACCAAATCATGAACCATCTGAAATGAAGATACAAAAGACCATCCTAAACAATATCCAAAAATCTTAGCTCAAGATCTGATCACACCAGAATATACCAGAGGAAATACTGAATTCTACAAAGCACTGATCGGAAAAACAAACTGCAAAGAAGATTATATGATATGATCAAGTAAGATTTCTAGATCATTTAAATCAATACATAAAGATGTAATAACGCTATAAATACACCATATGCCAAACCATGATCCCAATAAACTAACTTGCAATCACCAGAGAAATAAAACACAAGAATATGTTGACATCAATGACAACGACACATCCTTGCAGCAACAATATCCAACAATCTCCCCCTTTGGCATTGATGGCAACATATGAATGTGAAAAACAATCAATGCAAAGAAATAAAACATCTCCAACAGACTCCCCCTAAGAGAATAGGTGAATTTTGAGAAGAGGTAGCTACAGGCAACCAGATGGTTACCAGAGGTGGCAAAAGTAAACTGAGGTTTGAAGTTGTTTGATTTCTTATAACAGGTCCATGGTTCATAAAACCGCTTAGGCTTTAAGTACAAATTAGGTCCCACCGGGCATGCCAAAAAAAGGACTGTTGACTACTAATTTTTTATTATACGCTAACAACCTTATGGCAAATTTAGTGATGGGGGAACTTTGCACAAAGTTCACTGAATAACCTCTGGGTTTGAGAAGCTGACTCTTCATACAATGGGTGGAAGAAAAGGGAGGAAGAATACTTAAAAGATACACTAATTAGGTGATACACCAAAATATTTTTGAAATATTTGGAGCACAGAAAACCCAATTATTTGAAGTTTTAAGGTCCATTCAACAATCTACATGGCCAATATAGTTAGAGAAGAAAATCAAACAAGTCTCATTCAACATGATATGGAATACACCATTCATCTAACATATAACAAGTTTAATAACATAGTTTAATCCGTAGAGTCTCACAACACATATCATAGAAGTTACTGAATTAGAAAATAGCACAAAAGTTAACCTATTCAACTTCAAACAAAATAACCATAAAGGCCACAGACACTGTCTGGTATATTTATAATCCATAAAATATAATTAACATAAAGGCCTGATTCACAGAGCCAAAGTCTATTAATCTTTTCTCAAAGTCTGAACCTCTAAAACAACTAAAGGAAGGCCAATAAATAGCCCCTAGGTTCCTAACAATTACCAAAAGGAAAGCACAAGAGAAAACCCTTGCAACCGCTCCTATCAGGAATCTCCTTGCATGACATCTATAGAGGTGCATGGAATCAAACAACGAAAATGACCTTTTGATATCATTATGCTAACTGCATCATGGTGACCTATGTACCTACCAAAACAAGAAACCCGCGATGCCAAAAACATTCCAGATCACGAAACGATGAAGGGACATGCAACAACTCAGAGGAGACTTAGAGCCGAGTGCAAAACGAGGACCAAAAAATGAAGCGCAAAGGTGCGAAGTACCACTGCTAGTGCATGAATAACGGTGGGACCGACAACACTCACACCAAAGAGAAGACCTGCACCATGTGGTAGCTCCATGATTTCTTAATGCAAGGCGATAAAGGTGAGCCTCTTAGAGAAACATCATGACACCACGTGGAACATGCTGACAAAATGAAGAGCGGGCTAAAAAAAGAAAGGGGGATGGAAAACACTTAGCCAAAATGCCACCCCGCAAACAAATTTGATAAAACATTAACAAAACCATCACTTCATTGCCAACTTCAAATTCCTTATGTCTTCTCTTCTCATCTGCTTTCTCCTTATACTTGTTGTTCATGTCCTCCAAATGCTTCTTAACCTGAATATGCAAGGCCTTCATGTGATCTGCAAATTCTTCTGCCTCTGCACTCTGCTTGTCCTCATTATTGACATCTCTTAATTTTGATATACCTCTAGGGTGTGCTCTGATAACAGTCTCAAAAGGTGTTCTTTCAGTACTCCTGTTCAGTAAATTATTGTAGGAAAACTCTGCTTGTGCAAGAATCAAATTCCAACTTTCGGTTTTCTCTCCAACCAAGCATCTCAACAAGTTTTCCCAACTCCTGTTTACTACCTCTATCTGTCCATTAGTCCATGGGTGAAAAGTAGAACTGAACTTCAAATTTGTCTTCATCTTCTTCCAAAGTGTTCTAAAAAAATAACCAACAAACTTAGTATCTCTATCTGAAACTATGCTCTTAGGTAATCCATGCAACCTTACCACTTCCTTGAAAAATAGGTCATCTATATGCATTGCATCTGTGACTTACAAGGTATGAAATGAGCCATCTTAGAGAATCTATCCACTACCACAAATATAAAATCATTCCCTCTCCGTGTCTTAGACAATCCAAGTATGAAATCCATGCTTATATCCTCCCAAGGTCTCTTCGGTACTATCAAAGGCTTATACAAGCCCAGATTCTGACTATTGCCTTTTGCAACTTGACAAACTCTACAAATCTACATAAATTTCCTAGCATCCTTATGAATCTAAGGCCTAAAGTAATGCTCACTCACCAATACTACTATCTTATCAACACCAAAGTCTCTGACTAATCCTTCACTACGCTTCACCTTTATCAAATTATCCCCCATAGAACTCTTAGGTATGTAAAACTAAACTCCTCTTAATAACATCCCATCCCGAATGATGTAATATAACCACTTGGTTCAATCTACCATAACTGGTTCTCTACATGCTTTCCAAGGTTCTGCAAAATATGGGTCATCATCATATGAGGTCTTCAACTCCTCAAATCCTAATACTGTCACTCTCATCTCTATCAGAAAATTCCTCCTTCTACTCAATGGATCAACAATTTTTTTAGCTTTCCCACTTCTATCCTTCAACACAAAGGTGTAACTTAGCAAAAAATCTACCCATCTCATATGTCTTTGATTCAACTTACTCTAACTGTTAAATTACTATACGGCTTGATGATCAATATATAACAAAAACTCCTTAGGCAATAGGTAATTTCTCCATTTCTTCAAGGCTTGAACTATGACATAAAATTCCTGATCATACAATCAATATCTCCTCCTGGCATCATTCAACTTCTCACTGAAATAAGCTACCTCTCTCCCTTCCTGACTCAATACATCTCCAATTGGAGTTCCACTAAAGCATCACAATCTACTTGAAACCTTTTGTTGAAATCTAGTAAAGTTAACACAAGCTTCTTAGTCACTTTTTGCTTCAGCAATTCAAAACTTTTGTTTTCTCTGGTTGTCCAGTTGAATTCCTTCCTATCTCCCCTCATTGTCCCAGTCATAGGGTTACAAACTCAACTAAAATTTCTGATGAACTTCTGGTAGAAACTATCCAATCCATGAAATGATCTTACCTCTCTAATGCTTTCTGGTGTAGCCATGCAACACTTTCTTTTACTTTCTCAGGGTCCATCTTTAATCCATCTATAGATATCACAAATCCCAAATAGACTAACTCTTCCTTCATGAAAGTACACTTCTTAAGGTTTATCAACAACTTTTCTTCTCTCAGCCTCTACAAAACTTGTTTTAAATACAACAAATGCTCCTCTTTTATTTGATTGAAAATCAGAATGTCATCCAAATATACAATAACAAACTTACCCAAGAATTTCTTCAATACCTCATTCATCAACCTCATGAAAGTACTAGGTGCATTAGTCAACCCAAAAGGAATCACCAATAATTTATACAATCCTTCATTTGTCTTGCACATTGTCTTCCACTCATCTCCTTCTTTGATTTTGATATGATGATGTCCACTCTTCAAGTATATATTTGTGTAGTATTTGGTTCCACTCAAACAGTCCATTATGTCATCCATCATAGGTAAAGGAAACTGATACTTCAGTGTGATCTTGTTTATTGCTTTGGAATCACTACACATCCTCCATCCTCCATTCTTCTTAGGTGCTAATACTACTAGTACTGCACAAGAACTCATACTTTCTTTGATCAAACCTTTCTTCAACAATTCTTGCACTTGTCTATTCAACTCTTCATTCTCTACCAGTGTCAACCGGTGTGTAGCTTTGTTAGGAAAACTAGCTTCTGGAATTAGGTCCTTGCAATGACTGATACTTCTCACAGGTGGTAATCCATCAGGCACATTATCTGAAATGGTGTCTTCATACTCTGCCATTAACTACTTTATCTCTTCCAGTTGTTCTTCATCCTCCAAGTTCCCAGTCTTCTTTGGAACTAAGAAAAAACACACATTTTCATGTCTCGTTCCATCCAAGAATTTCCTTCCATCCACTAAACAAATTCTAGCATTCATACAGTCTTGACTCTTCATGGGTTCCTCCAAGGGTAACAAGGTTTGTTTCATCCCATTTTCTACAATAGTGTATATGTTCTTTTTCCCATCATGTATTGCCTGTCTATCAAACTGCCAAGGTCTACCCAAAAAAAGGTGACAAATATCCATAGGCATAGTATCACATAAGAATTCATCGTGATAATTTCCAATTTTTTATTTCACCAAACATTGCTCACTTACTAACAACTTATGATCATCTAAAACATGATTATCTGAACTACCATTATCAATAACAACTTTACAGCACTTATCAGATACCTTACATCTAGTCTTGAACAAATTTCTCCTCTGCAAGGGCTCCTCATCTTCTCTAGTATGACACAAAGCTCTCCTCATCATCAATAGTTCTCCATCTTCCGATTTGTTAGCTAATGTGGGGCTTTCTTCTACCAATTTTCTTCTCCTAGTGTTCTTTGTCTTCTTACATTTGAAAGCATGATGTCTGTCTCCTCCACACTTAAAGAAAGTTCTACTAAACACTCTCTTGTCGTGTCTTCTATCATCTTTTCCAAAACCCTCATTCGGGTAGCCATTAGGTTCTCTCCTTTAGTAGAAATTTTTGTCATCCTTCCAGTATGAATTACCTTCTTTTCTTACTTCCTTATTCTTGTTCTGATCTGTATAGGTTCCTTTTCCTCTGGAAAATGTTCCACCTCTACTTCGTTGTCTCTACTCATGTCTTGTGTTCTACTTCTCTTCTACTTTCAAGGCATACTGGTACACTTTTTCAACACTCCGCAACTTGATCAAACTGAGTTCATCTTGTATAGACATCCATATTCCATTCAAATATCTTTGCAACTTGTTCAACCTCATCATTGACATGTTTGGATCTGATATTCAACTTATAGAATTCTTCGGTGTACTCCTTCACACTAGATTCCTTTTGCTTCATGTTATGCAATTTATAGAATAGATTTACTTGATAATCAATTGGCATAAACTTTGATTTTAACTTCGCGACCATCTACTCCCATGATTTGATCTTATCTTTACCTATTCTCTATCTATCAATATGCAAATGCTCCCACCAAAGAGACACATGACCTTTCAACCAGGTACATGCATACTTCACCTTTCTTTCCTCTGTGGTCTCAAAATCAAAATACTTGTCCATCTTTGAGATCCAATCCATCAATTCATCCGAATCCAGCTTTCCATCATACTCTGGTGGGGTAAAATGTGGTTTAGTGTTTGCCCTACTCAAAACCCTCAAGAACCTTTCTTCATCTGGATCGATCACCGGTGGTTTTGCTACTTGTTCTGGTGGGGGCTCTTCTTCCTCATCTTCACTCACATCTTCAATATGTCAGCCTCTTCTCTGGGTTGTCTCAACAACTTCCAACCAAGATGCAATTCCTCATAACATTTCCATCACAACAAGGTTGCATTCCCACGTGCTCCACCATTCCTATTTATTATTTGCGCCATCTTCACACTAGTCCTCTACAGTTGCAAGTTGGATCTATAGTTCACCACCCTACAACAAAATTATCAGGACAACACAATCTCTAGAATAAAATATCTCTCTGATACCACTTGGTGCAGTCACAGGTTATGAGGGACCTCAAAGAGATCAATCTGGGCTAGGAAAAAAGAGTAAACACAATGAAAATGAGAGGCTGTGATGGAGGCACTGTAGAACTTAATATAATAGATCATGAAAATTGATTACAGATAATTGGTAACATTCAGGTTACAAGATTTGGCTCACTGGCCTGCTACAAGCATGCTTAATTACAAAATAGGTCACTCCCGGACCTCCACACCTAAGATCTTTCTACTATGTTCTATCTGATTTCCTTCTAATTGACTTCTAATGCTCAATTACAATAATTTATATGATCCAAGAAGATCTGGTTAGCCAAAAAGGAATCAAATGCCAAAGAACAAGATCAAACGTGTAAAATCAATAGGTCAACCTCCGTGAAAGAGATTCCTCTGAAAAATTCCAAAGGATGAAGTGGGTATAAAAAAGAAGGTCGGACACATGCCAAGGGACATCAAAATCAACGCATAGGGCTCTACAATCTATGAAATGGATTCGATAGATTCACCAATGCAAATAAGTCTAAACGGTTTTGGTGCCATAAAACTGTCTCTAAATCTAGAATCGATAACTTGCCCAAAAATGATCCAAATGTTCCACGGTTTAGGAATAAGGAATATGATCATGTCCTCAAGAAAAATACAACTCCACAAGATCTAGTGAGATAATGCAAGAAAATGTAGAATGAAATGCTGGAACTGCAAAATAGAAAACAAACAGAAAATAAATGTTTTTGGTTGATGCAAGATTGCCAAGAATCGGGGATGCTCTCCCACATCAGAAAGTAATGGAATATTTAGAGTAACCTGTGAAACTCAAGAATATGATGCAATTTTGTCACCCAATAAAATCAAGACATAAAGGATCAAGTCATTCAAGAAAGAGAGTATTAGAGAAAGGGGGAGCATGAAAGAATCCTTGATAGGGGGAGCACTAGAGAATCTTCAACATGGAAAGTAGCATGTTCTTAGAATTATGATGTGAGTTATCAATCAAATGTTTCTAATAATACATTCATGGAAAAAAATTTGATGTACATCCCTTTTCCATTGATGTCAAAGGGGAAGAGATACAAAACGGGAGAGAGTTCAAAGAGAAGAGAAAAAATATGTTGCCATTAATGACAAAGGGGGAGATTGCTAGAAAGTTTGTCATTGATATCAAGTAGCTATTTATTATCTTTGTTGAATGAATGAGATATTTGAATGGTTTGTTATCTTTGGTTTCAAAGTGATTGTTGGAAATCATCAATACATGACATTTATATATACATAGAGAAGATTGAACAAAGCTAATAATATCTTGGATCTAGTCATGGTATCTAGCCAATACATATTCATGGGATTGATTACTAGGATATGACATACATTATTCATACAACATACCCTTGGAAGATTTGAATGTTTTCCAAGTGGAATAGTTGATGCATGATTATGAACTTCATGTAGTAGTCAACCTATAGAAAATTGATATTTGTATGAGGAAATATTTATAGTGATGCATAAAGGTTCAATTTGTATTGCATATGATTAATGAAAAATTTCAAATTAATATAATTAACTTATGGTGAGAAATTTGTATAAAGTAGCAATATGTATGATTAATATTATTGATTATTGAGCATTTTAGGGAGTTTGTTGGTTGTTGATTTCTTTCTTTGTATTAATTTTTTTTCAATTCATATGTTGCTATCAATGCCAAAGGGGGAGATTGTTGGATATTATTGAGAAGTTTGCTGGAACAATGTTTTTTCATTGATGTCAATATATTCCTCTGTGTTCCACTATTGTAGTCAGATTAAGTGACTTGGTTTGGTTAGTATGTTGCAGATGAGCTATTGTGGTTTGATGAGTTTTGAGTTAAGTTTCTCTAGTTGATTCAACAAAAGTTTCAGTGGTCCACATGATGATTTGATTGAATATTGAGGTTGGTTTTTTAGTTGGTTGTGTTGATCAGTGTTCTAGTTTTTGCTTCGCATTGCTCTGGAATTGCAATGTCTTGGTTTGTGTATTGGAAGAGTGTTTGGGACATTCATATGTGTCCTCAATTTCATGATTTGGAGGTCTGCAAGTGAATCTTTTAGTTTATCAGTCAGTTTAGTATGTTTTCTTGAGGTTCAATATATTGATGATGGAGATTTTAGTAAGTGGTGATGTTGCAATTGTTGCTATGGTAATTCACATTGCTTATGGATGTTTCTAGATTGTGTTCTATCCATGTTGTTGGTACACACTGATTGTTGTACATGTTATAGATCATTTTCTTGATTTGGTGGTTTTCTTCATGTTATATGTCATTCATGTTGATTGTAGCATGTTGTCGATGTTCTAGGCATAATTCTGGAGGTGTTTTGTGTTTGCAGTGTTGATTTGGGTCCAGACTATGTCTTAGTTGATATTGTTTTGGTCTTGTAGCATGTTATTGTAATTTATGTTGTGGGTTGAGACGACCTTAAAATATAGGTTAATGATTTGTATAATTATATGTAATATTCATTTGTGAGATGTATCTGTGACTGTCTTTGAGTGTGTGTGATAGAATAAGTGTGCAAACAAGTGTTTTAATCTTTCAAAAGTGTAAAGAAGTGTGGTAGATTAGATCAAACTATGCTTAATTGGAACTATAATCAGGCGTGAGGAGATGCTATTTCATTAGTTCATAATTCTCCAAATGTAATCTGAATGTTTTTGTAAGACAACGAGTCTTCCTCAGGGTTGTAGCCCTTCTTGTTTTGTGGTTTGAGTAGTGTGCTCTAGGTAGTGTGCCTGAATGCATGTGCATTCCTTATTGTAATATTTCATCTAGTCCTAATAGGGTATTATCTCATTATGGGTAGGTTCCCACTAAGGTTTTTCCCTTAACCAGGTTTTCCATGTCAAAAAACTTGGTGTTATGTGTGTTATTGATGTGATGCTATTTTGTTCTTTAACTATTAATTATCAGATCTGAATATAAGTTTAAGTTGTGTAAATTTATTATGCAAATTGATTCAGCCCCCCTTAGTTTGCTACCTTTTTCCAACAATTGGTATCAAAGCTAGATCCTCCAGAAGAATCTTGGCCACTTGAGGTGATCTGAGATGACAATGTTTTCTTTCAAGAAGGATAGTCCAAGCTTTGATGGAATGAATTACACTCTCTGGAAGCATCAAACGGAATGTCATTTGAGATGCATCAGTGATGATTATTGGAAAATTACTAAGAATGTGTATCATGCTCCTCTGAATGGTCCTACCACTCCAAATGAGATAAAGGAAGTTGAATTCAATATTAGAGCTAAGGAAGAATTGTTGACTACCTTGTCTAATTCTGAGATGACTAATGTGATGGATTTACAAACTGATCATGAGATTTGAAAGAAGCTAGAGACTTTGTATGAAGGTGATAGTCATGTGAAAGTTTCTAAGTTGCAGAGATTGAAGTGAAAGTATGAGATGCTGAAGATGGGTGAAGATGAGAATATTGCCTCCTTTATGTAGAAAGTGAATGATCTTGTGTTGAATATCAGATGTATTGGTGGAGTATTGGAAGAATTTGAGATTGTGGCTAAAGTGTTGAGATCCTTGCCTCCTGCTTACAAGCACAAAGCTACTGCTATTGAGGATATCTAAATAGTGACAAATGTGACTAAATACATGTTGATTGGGAAACTTGCTACTTTTGAGTTGAGTGAATTTGGTGAATCTCTTCCTATGTTAGAATCTGCATTCAAAGCTACTCTTTTTGGGAAGCATAAATATGATTTGAGAGAATGTTTTACAAGGGTATCCAGATATGAGAAGGAGATGAGAGAGCTTGAAGAGCTTGAAGCCTTGATTGCTAGAAGACTCCCTAAAGGTTCCGATAAGCATGAAGGAAAGTTGCCTCTTAAATGTTTTTCATGTAATAAGATAAGACATTTTTCTTCTAGGTGTCTAGAAAGAGAAATAATTCCTAAGAAGATATTGAAGTCATACAAGCCCGAATATCAAAAGAAGTGTTATTTTGCTGTTGACGAAGGTGTGACAGATGATGAGTATGAGAAGGGAAATTCAGGAGATGAATGGATATTTATTGCTATCAAGGAAGATGATCCAATGATTGCTGATTCTACTAGCTGCATTATTGAAGAGAAATATTTGGTTGCTAAAGTTGAAGAGAAATATGAATGGGTCATTGACAGTAGTTGCTCTCATCACATGACATATGATAAGCGTAAGTTTGTGAGTATTGAAAAGTATGATGGTGGTGTAGTAAGATTTGGTTATGACAAAGCTAGTATACTATGTGGTAGAGGTTCAATTTCTCTTGATGGTAAACATAATACTAATGTCTTCTTGTATGTTGAAGATCCAAAGCATAACCTTTTGAGTGTTGGATAGATGGTTGATAAGGGATATAACTTGCAATTCAAGAATGGCAAAATGTAAGATCTTGAGTAGCTCTAGAATAGAGATTGCATTAGGAACAAACACTGGAACTAATAAATTTCAATTGAATGGTGGTGGTAAAAGTTGGTTGATAGCTCAGATTGATGAAAGTTGGTTGTGGCATAGAAGGATGTGTCATGTAAATTTTGTCTTCATGGTTAAGACAAGTTCTACTCAAGCAGTGAGAGATCTGCCTAAGTTACTAGAGCCTTCTAATCCACTATGTAAAGAATTTTAGTTAGGGAAGCAAACTAGTTTCTTTTAAAATAAAATAGTATACTTCTAATGGAATATTGGATCTTATGCATATTGATTTGTGTGATCCCTCTAGAGTGAGAAGCTTTTAGGGTGACAATTATTTCATGTTACTGATTGATGACTATTCAAGGATGATGTGGGTTACCTTCTTAAGGGAGAAGGTTGAAGCATTGGAGAAGTTCAATATTTTCAAAGCTATGTTTGAGAATGAGATTGGATTGAAGTTGAAGTGTCTAAGATTTGATAGAGGTGGTGAATTTACTTTCGGTGAGTTCAATGTTTTTGGTGAAGAGCATGGGGTGAAGAGACAATTATTTGCTCCACGGACCCCTCAATAAAATGGTGTTGTGGAGAGGAAGAACAAGAAAATTTAGGAAGATTCTAGAACCATGATGATTGAAGGAAATTTTATGCATATCTACTAGAGAGAAGTTGTGAATACTATTGTATACACTTTTAACTAGGCGCATATCAAAGGTGATACTGGTAATACTCATTATGAGTTATGGTTTGGTCATGTTCCTACAGTTAGATATTTTAGAATTTTTGGTTTTAAATTCTATATCAGAAGAGATGAAGATCTAGGGAAGTTTGATGCTAGATGTGATGAAAGCATATTTCTTGGTTATTCTACTAAGAGTAAGGCCTGTCGGTGTTATAATAAGAGATTGATGAAGATGGTTGAGAGTGCTAATGTGAAAGTTGATGAAGGAAATATGTATAAGACTAGATGCTCCAGATATGATTTAGATGATTAGGACGTTAGTTCAGATAAAGGAAAGCAAGTGAAAATCCATGACCAAATTGAAATTGATCTGGAAAAATATGAGAATGAAGAAGACACTATTGGCAATTTGGAGGAATTGATTATGTGTTGCATTTATGTTTTGTCATTGATGTCAACACTAGTTGTTTTGTTGTTTACTGGCTTCCGGTAGAGTGGTTGGACTATGATATTGATCTGGAGACCATCTTCGGTATTCTCTAATTTGGTCTAACTTGTGGTATTGGCTTGGCTTAGTTATTCATGTGTTCTTGATGCATATCATATTCAATTGGTTAGGGATTTGATGATCTAGATGTTATGATTTGTTCTAGTAATCCTTTTGGTCACCGGTAAGGGTTTTACTGGCAGTTCTTTGAGGAAGACCTTTTGATGAATCTAATAAGTGGTGTTGGTGTAGCTTCTAGAAGGTTATCAAGATGTTGATGGTTATCTTGTTCGTATTCTTTGCATTTAGGACTGGACCTATTCTATCTTGATCTTATTTTGCTAGGTTATGGACTGGTTTGTGTAACATGTTGGTTGATGCTCCTGATGCATCATTGGTTGGATTTATTGTTTAGATTATGTTGTTTCGGTCTTAGGCCGACTTGGTATATCATTGGTTTGCAATATTATATAACAGATCTATTATATTATCTTTTAGGTGGGCGACCTAATTGTTTAGGTCTTGGGTTGGTATAAATATTATGTAAGATCTCTTTGTAGATTGTGGGTTTATGGATAGAGGATTTATCTGTGTGTGAATAATGTTATAATCATATGCAGAGGTTTTTGTCAATCATAGGTGATCAAATTAGGTTTGTGAAAGAGGTTTAAGACCTTTGGTATTGAGCTTAACCAGAATTGTACTCAGGCATACGAGATACTATTCTTGCATTTCATTCTTATTTCTAGATTGTAGTCTGGATTTCTTTGTAGTCAATGAGGCTCTTTTTGTGATGAGAAGTGTCCTTTAGGCACTGTGCCTTCTTGCATGTGTAGGCCCCTCTTATTTTAACCATATAATTGTTGCAGAAGTATTATCTGACTATGGGTAGGCTTCCCATTGTGGTTTTTCCCTTTATTGGGTTTTCCATGTACAAATCTCGGTGTCATGTGTTATGGATGGTTGCTTGATTATTGTGTAATTTATGTTTATGCTTAACTATTACATCTTCTATTCTGGTATTTGGTTTATGAATTCTGATAGAAGGTTAGGTGAGATTAAATTTTAATAATCTGTTGACAACTGATTCACCCCCCTCTCAGTTGTCCACCAGTTATCCTAATAGAGACAAGTGCTAGTGCAGAAGAAAGAGTTCAAGAGTCTGAGAATCATGAAAATCTTAAGACTCCTAGGTATGTGAGATTAAATCATTTAGAGAATTAGATTATAGAAGATAAGAATAGATGTGTTATGACTAGGAGAAGAATTGCTGAAGAGTATTGCTTGATTTCTAAGATTGTACCTAAGGATGTTGATTAAGCATGCAAAGATGAAAATTGGGTTAAAGCAATGGAAGAAGAATTGAATCAAATTGAAAAGAATAATACATGGATTCTTGTTCCTAGAACTAAAGATAAAAATGTAACTAGAACTAAGTGGGTGTTTTAGAATAAATTGAATGAACAAGGTAAAGTTGTTAGGAATAAAGCAACACTTGTTTTGTAAGGGCTATTCATAAATGGAAGGTGCTGATTTTGAGGAGAATTTTGCTCTGGTAGCTAGAATTGAAGCTATTAGACTATTTATTTCTTATGCCTCTTACAAGGATTTTAAAGTTTATCAAATGAATGTCAAGTCAACCTTTCTTAATGGTGAGTTGGAAGAGGAAGTCTATATTGAGAAACCGGATGATTTTCAGTCGATAGATGAAAAGGACATGGTTTGCAGGTTGAAGAAAGCTCTGTATGGATTGAAGTAAGCTCCAAGAGCTTGGTATGCCAGATTGGATAGGTATTTGATGAAGCTTGAATTCAACAAAGGTATTGCTGATAGTAATTTGCATTTCAAGATTGACCATGATTAGATTTTGATTGTTGAGGCATTTGTGGATGAAATTATTTTTGGTGGAAATGATGGTTTTTGCAAGAAGTTTATTGATGATATGCAGAATGAGTCTGAGATGTCTATGATTGGTGAGATGAAATTATTTTTGGGATTACAAATTACTCAGTTGGAAAAAAATATTTTCATATCTTAGTCTAAGTTTGCGAAGGAATTGTTGAAAATTTTTGGTTTGGATGATGCTAAGCCAGTTAGTACTCCTATGGTAACTAGATGTAAGTTGACAAAAGATGATGATTCTCTGAAAGCAAATTAGACTAGATACAGGTCTATGATTGGTGGTTTGTTGCATTTGACTCAGACTAGACCAGATATTATGAATGTTGTATGTCTTGTTGCTAGATTTGAAGCTGACCCTAAGGAATATCATATTGTTCTTGTTAATTTTTTTTTTTAGATATTTAAAAGGGACTGTTGATTATGGTTTGTGGTATCCTAAAGATGATGACTTTACTTTGAGTGATTTCAGTAATGCTAATTGGGTAATTGATTTTGATGACCAAAAGAGTACTAGTGGTGGTGCATTTTTCATGAGAAAGAGACTAGTTTCATGGATGAGTAAAAGGCAAAATGTTATCTCTTTATCTACTCTAGAAGATGAATACATTTTTGCTTCTAGAAATTGTACACAGGTGATTTGGATGAAGCAGATGTTGAGTGATATCAAAGTTTTTTTTGATGTGCTTGCTGTTATATACTATGACAATTAAAGTGCTATTAACATTTCAAAGAATCTGGTGTTGCACTATAATACTAAGCATATATCAATTAAGTTTCATTTCGTGAGAGAGAAGGTGAATGAGAAGGAAGTCAGATTAGAGTATGTGTCTACAAAGGAATAGATTGCAGATATCTTCATAAATCCTTTTCCTAAAGATACATAATGTGAGTATCTCAAAGGGAAGCTAGGGGTAATTGCCCCTCCTGATGAGAACTATGATGCATTGAGTTGCATCAGTGTGGTGAATTTCACAGAGATATCTTATGCTCTAGATTGATGAGTGAGGCTTCTACTTAGGGGGAATAGTCAGATGTTCAGTTTTGTTTTGGCTTAGTGAGTGAGATTTGTGTTGTATGTTTCTTTGGCATTGTTGTCAAAGGGAAAGAGAATCATATGAAAAAATGATATATCTTGTGCTAATCTCAAGGGAGATTATTGAGCATTTTGGGGAGTTTGTTGGTTGTTGATTTCTTTCTTTGCATTGACTATTTTTCACACTCATATGTATCCATCAATGCCAAAGGGGGAGATTGTTGGATATTGTTGAGAAGTTTGCTAGAACAATGTTTTGTCATTGATGTCAACGTATTCCTCTATGTGTTCCAATGTTTAGTCAGATTTAGTGAGTTGGTTTGGTGAGTGTCTTGAAGATGAGCTATTGCAGTTTGATGGGTTTTGAGTTAAGTATCTCTAGTTGATTCAACAGAATTTTCAGTGGTCCGCATGATGATTTGATCGAATATTAAGTTTGGTTTTTCAATTGGTTGTGTTGATTAGTGTTTTAGTTTTTTCTCCGCATTGCTCTAGAATTGCAATTTCTTGGTTTACAAATTTGGCAGAGTGTTTGGGATGTTCATGTGTCCTCAATTCAAATTGTTTATGATTTGGAGGTCCATAAGTGAATCTTTCAATTTATCAATTAGTTTACTATGTGTTCTTGAGGTTTGGTATATTGATGATGGAG
This sequence comes from Cryptomeria japonica, assembly GCF_030272615.1. NCBI lineage: Eukaryota > Viridiplantae > Streptophyta > Pinopsida > Cupressales > Cupressaceae > Cryptomeria > Cryptomeria japonica. The sequence goes on from NC_081412.1 coordinate 657,809,596, forward strand.
ATTCTAGTAAGTGGTGATGTTGCGGTTGTTGGTGTGGTAATTCATGTTACTTGTAGATGTTTCTAGATCATGTTCTATCCATGTTGTTGGTCCGCATTGATCGTTGTGCACGTTGTTGATCATTTTTTTGATCCGGTGGTGTTCTTCGTGTTATGCACCATTCATGTTGATTGTAGCATGTTGAAAATGTTTGAGGTGTAATTATTGGAGGTGTTTCATGTTTGTGGTGTTAATTTGGGTCTAGACCATGTCTTAGCCGATATTGTTTTTGTCCACATATATTATTGTAGCATGTTATTCTAATTTGTGTTGTGGGTTGAGCCAACCTTTAAAAATAGGTTGATGATTTGTATAATTATATATAATATTCATTTGTGAGATGTATCTACATGGTATCTATGAGCGTATCCAAGTGTGTGTGATCGAATAAGTGTGTGAACAAGTATTTTGATCTTTTGGAAGTGTGGCAGAGTAGATCAGACCGTGCTTAATTGAAACTATAACCAAGCATGAGGATATGCTATTTCATCAGTTCATAATTCTCTAGATGTAATCTGAATATTTCTGTAAGACAGTGAGTCTTCCTCAGGGTTGTAGCCCTTCTCATTTCATTATTTGAGTAGTTTTCTCTAGGCAGTGTGCCTAAATGCATGTGCATTACCTATTGTAATATTTCATCTACTCCTAACATTGTATTATCTCATTGTGGGTAGGTTCCCACCATGGTTTTTATATTAACTAGATTTTCCACATCAAATTTTTTGGTGTTATGTGTGTTATTGATGTAATGTTGTTTTGTGCTTTAACTATAAATTATCAGAATTGACTTTAAGTTTGAGTTGTGTAGAGTTATTGTGCAAACTGATTCACACCCCCTCTTAGTTTTCTACCTTGTTGCCAACATTATTGTATATTATGAATTGAATCTCACTATGGTTTTCCATGTAAAAATATTTGTGTTCTTGTGAGAGTGTTTGGATGCTTATGTTTTTTAATTTCATGCTCATGTATTGGGATAGTCGACGTTGTTCAGATAACTTAATATGTTCAAGAATCAAGCTTTTGTGAATGTTGATTCACCCCCCTCTCATCTTCTAGTATTGTTCAATATATATATGTATACAAAAGATTATGGTGGAAGATTTAATGATTATTACAAAGGAAAGTAGAACTGTAGAGGGAATGACATAAATAAGAGAAGATATGACACAGATAAGCAAAAAAAAGGTTTTTGTTCAATGAACACCTACTCTTCTAAAGAAAAATATGGTAATGACTCAAATGGAGAATCTTTGTTCCTGGATATAGAAGAAAAGAATAATGAGTAGTATATAAGTCTAGAAGATGTGAAGAATAGTGAGAGAATAGTGAGTGTGAAGATTGCTCTACATGCATAAATAGAATTGAAATCATGGATCTGACTTTGGATGTTCAAATCATATGAGCAGTGATAAAGGTAAGTTTATTGACTTTGAAAAGTATGATGGTAGATTAGTTAATTTTGCAACAGAGGAAGTTGCACCTATTTGTGAAAAAGGAAGCATCTTTATTGATGGTAGGCATAAAACCGATAATGTTTATTATGTTAAAGGTCTGAGACATAACCTATTGAGTGTGAGTTAGATGTGTAGTAAATTTTGTAAGGTCATATTTCATGAGACCAAAATGTAAAATTAGTAAAGGAAGGTCTAAAAGACTGATTGCAGGGTAAAAGCACAAAACTGTGTTACGTTTTAGGCCAACTTATTAGCACAAGTGAATTTAAGTAATTGTAACTAAAAAATAATTTTTGTCAAACATATGGTCTATAAAGATTCATTATAGTTGTCTTATATATGGGCCACAACTTTTCCAATTGAAATTGTCTACTAAATGTATATTTTATAGCACTTTGGGTTTAATTACCCCAAACAAATTATTTTTTTGAAAAACTCAATGTTTCAACAACTCCCACTCTTATAAATTTTTTTTTGAAATGTGAAAGTACGCTTTTATAGATCTATAAGTGATTTTTTCAAAATATATATCTTTTAATAATTTAATCAGTTTTTATATTTAATATTTTTTTTTATTGAAAGTAGGTTATCAACACTAAAATATAAGGTTGATTATCTTGTAAAGGAAAAATACTAAAATTTATTTAAAATTTCTGAAATAAATAAATGCACTAGAGTAAAGAGTCTATGTCAAAATGATATAATTATTTTCTAATTTGGATAAATAATTAAGAAAAAAGGTGATTCCAAATGAAAATAGTTATATTTTAGTACACACAACTTTTCAAATTAATTGAAAAATATATATACAAAAAAAACAATTAAAAATATATTTTTTGCACTAAAGTTTCAAGTTATCAATATACACAAAAAAATTGAAGAAAGAAAGGTAAAATTTACTATATAAAGTGTGACACCTTGTGTAACTTCAGTTTCATTATTTTATTAGCAACAAAATTATAGTGTTTACTTTATAAGAAAGTATATTCATTTTTTTTTTTAATTTAAAAAAAAAATTACAAACATAAAATACACAAAAAAAAATACATTTTATTAGTTTACTGTTGGAATCAAGGAAGATTGAGGGTGGGGGGGGGGGGGGGGGCGTGAATCAGTGTTTTACAAACTTTAACTTTTATTTTTTCTTTCAACCACTTCATGCATTTAATTAAAAGAAAGATGCAAGAACACAAAACTAACAACCATAACACCATAATGCCATAATTTTTATACGTGGAAACCTGGTTAAGGAAAAAACCATGGTGGGGATGAAACCCACAAGATGAGTATACTCAAATATAAAGTTTTACAATGAGAATGCAAATGCATTCAGGCACACTGCCTAGAGCTCACTTCTCAAGAAAGAGAGGCTCACTGCCTACAAATAAATTACAATAGATAACTGAAGTAAATGAACTAAATAATAGCATCTACAAATCCTTGATTATAGTTCTAGTTAAGCATATTTTACAAACATTTCATATTATACCTTATACTTCTCTAATTGACTATTCTACAATAATCTAGAGCACAAATATTTGACTTGTGCATGTGAAATTATTCACAATCGATCACCAACACCTTTTGTATACACACCAATATCTAAAATGATCATAAAAATCAATTTTATATATCTATTGTTGGCATTGTGTTTTCATTGATGTCAACTTGTATAGGATGGCAACCGATATGGGAGATTGATGGGTAGTGTTGTCATTGATGTCAACTAGCATAGCTGGTCATTGGTAAGGAAGAGAAGGTCATCAAGCATAATCGCCATTGGAGTCACCAATACATAAGTTAGTATTGGCTTGTGTTAAAGACATAAGGACTGCAAACTAGTAAGTGACATGTTGGCAGTGCATTGTTGCCAACAAACAAGAGAGAAAAATGTTGGGCTGTTGATTGTGATGAAGAGGTGAAATGTTACAAAAATTACATCAACACCAAAGGTCAAGTATGTGCAGGCAACTGGTATGCTATGTGGATGTCAAACAACATGACTCCCACCGAATAAAGATGTAGTCACCATATGAAGAGATGTCAGACAGTGAATGTGCCCAACTGGATCACATGTGCCTGTTTGAAGATATGCATGCTCAAATAGGGAAGCCACATTGGTGCAATGCAGGATGTAGATGAATATGATCCACTCCCATTGGTAAGTGGAGATTATCTCCTATTATGCATGGAATGCATCATAGTTCTTCAAGATAAGACAAAAGAATTGAAGGCAGGTGATTGAAGGCTCACACCAGATGAATCAGTGAAACACTAAGTTGCCTTAGATGCATGAGATCAAAGATATGCACTGAATCAGCTAGGTAGACATGATGAGTTTCCAGTATAGAGAAGGAAGGATATGCTTGTCACTTTGAAAAACATGTTAATAGAAGAATCGGTCCAGTGGTGAAGAAAGGTGTTGCCACAGATGCATACAGATGGATTTTGTTGAAGGTTGATGACATAGTGTCATCAAGGTAGTTTCCAGTAAGTATGTCCACCAATAAAGCTGACAAAGTGAAGATGTAGAAGGCTCCCATCTATTGATGATGTGCATGAGGAAGGTTGGCAAGAGTGCTGACCAGTTTAGGTGTTCCATCAGAAGAGAAGCAAAGTGAAAGGTTTAAGGCAAACTGGTTAGGGTATAAACGGTAAGGTTTGTGAACCAGTAGATGAACCCGGTTGTGCAGTTGGTTGGTGATTTGATTTGGAATGACACACAAGACATAGCAAAGGTGGATGTCAAAAAAGGGGCCACATGGAGTTGAAGTGGAATGTATGCATAGGTCGGTGTAGTGCATCTATGAAGTTGTTTGCGACTGGTCCAATATTAATGGTGATTGCGAAGCCCAAGGAATGAAGGTAGAGGATTGTGAATTGAGATCAAGGAAACAAAAGAGATCTAGTTTAGACTGATCTTGCAGAGTGAAGTGGGTGAAGGAAACCACATCATGCACTTGATTGACCAAACACAATGCCAAAAATAATGCTTCAGACAACTAAAGATAGAAGACACATGTTAAAAGGAAAAGAGCATGGCAATGCTGATTGATGAGTTATAAGTTATCAATTAAGGACACGTGATCTGATCATATATGATTTTCCACTATAATCAATGATTAGATCATATGCATATTTAGTGCATGAGGGAAACCCCAGCGTGCCAAGGTTCAAACCAATGTTTAGGTGAGAAATTCTGGCTATAAGAGTGCAAGCCAAAGAAGTAGATGGTGTTGTAGGATGAGAGAGAAAATCAATCAAGTGCTCAACATCAATATGAGAAGAGACTGAGTGTGTGAGAGAGAACAAGTTAGAAGAGTTCTGTTGGCCATTTGGTATAATTGATTATGTGTTGCATTGATGTTTTGTCATTGATGTCTACACTAACTATTTGGATGCTTTACCGACACCCTTCCAGTCCCGGTAGGTTAAGTGGTTTCTGGTTAACTTGGATCCAGCATGATCCGATAGGATCCAGTATAGTCCATTGATGGAATTGTCTTGTTCATGATACTTATACTCATACTTGGTCAGTTGGTTTTGGTCTTGAGATCGGATGCTATCTTTCTTAGAACATTGGTTTTTGGTTCCGGCGATGGTTTTATCAAAAGAGCTTTTGATGGAGATCTTTGATGAATTGCATAAGTGGTGTTGATGCAGCTTCTGATGGAGTTTTAGGATTCTGTTGGTGATCATGTTTGAGACTTGGTGTGTCGAGATCATTGTTGAAGCATGTGGACCTATACTTGGTCCCAATTGATCTAGGTTATGGACCGACTTTAATGTAACATGTGGATAGTGCTGGCAAATGCACACTCCAATGAGAAATTGTAGGTGATTGAAGGTATTATCATTGATGGCAACCTTGCAATCATGTGATACCGATAGACTACACCAACACACAGAACATCGGTAGCGAAAAGGAAGAATACCGACATCCTGGCCAACAACAATTTTTGTATTAATGTATTTTGTAATTAATTGTAAAATCTTTTGTAAGACAACATTGCGGATTGTAATATGAATCATATATGTATGAGATCATTGTAGATCATTTTTGTAGAAGAGATAGGATGGGAAGTATGGAAAAGTAATAGCAGACCTAATATGCGAATTATTGGTTAAAGGTTTATGTATGTAGTAGAGCTTAAACCGGTACTAAATCTGGCATAGTAGATGCTAATTTGAAGCAGTACAAGACATTGGACTAGTATAATCTATTTTTGTAAGTCAGTGTGACTTCCTTTGTAATTGAGCAGTGAGCTCTAGGCACTTGGCCTTCCTGCATGTGCAGGCCCCTATTATAAGAGTAATATTCCCTTATTGGCCAGTAAGCGAATATTGTGGGTCACAAATCCCACCGAGGTTTTTCCCACACCGGGTTTCCTTGTTAAAACACTGTGTTATGGTGTGCTTCTCATGTTGTTGTTATTGTTATTATTTACTACATTATTTCTGGTTTACTAGTACTCAGTTTTAATATGCTTTTCATGTTTTAAATCAAGTAATTTGATATACCAGTTAGATACTGATTCACCCCCCCTCTTAGTATCTTTGGGAATCCTAATAGATAGGATCTATTGATGTATTTTTGAGATGTCTTATATGTTGATATTACTTGTTTGGTCTAAGGCTGACATGGTTTGTAATTATGTAATTGGTTTATTTTCTGGTGGTTGACCTAATTTTTTATGGTCGAGGGTTTGTATATATAGATGTAAGATCTCATTGTAGATCATCATGGTTAATGTAAGAGGTCATGGTCAAGGAATTTTATGTGTGAATAATGTAATATCATTCAGGAAGAGGAGTTGGTCGATCATTAAAGATCAAATTGGGTTTATGTAAGAGGATTTAGTCCTCTGATATTGAGCTTAAACTAGAACTGTACTCAGGCATAGGAGATGCTATCTTTTGAAGTTCAACACTTCTCCAGATTGTAGTATGGATTTATATGTAGTCAGTGAGGCTCCTTTTGTGATGGGAAGTGTGCTCTAGGCTATTGGCCATCCTGCAAGTGTAGGTCCCTTTATTGTAATTCACATACTTACTGCAAATGTATTATTTGAATATGGGTAGGCTTCCCACCATGGTTTTGCCCTCTACAGGGTTTTCCATGTACAAATATTGGTGTTGTGTGGATGGATTTTATTCTATGATTATTGTTTATGCGTAATTGGATTAAGTGCTATTCTGGTATTATTATTTCAGGTTCTGGTATTAAAGTTTAATTGCTAAATGCTTCTGGTAATCTATGACAACTGATTCACCCCCATCTTAGTTGTCTTCTAGTTATCTAAACAGTCTAACAATTGGTATCAAATCTATGGTCCTCTCTGGAGAAAGCTTAACTGCTTCAGGAAGATCCTATGGCGACTAACAGTTCAAGTTCATCTAGTTCTTCTAGAGCTATCTTTTGAAGGGATATTTTGAGGTTTGATGTAACAAATTACACAGTATGGAAGACTGATGCAGAGCCCTTGACACACCTAAGGATAGGTCCAATAGGTTTAGTTTTGATTCTTCAAATGACCACAAGGATCCTACAAGGAAGGACTCCACACCTCATGGGTAGAACTACTCACAAATCCACTAGACTAGCACCTACTCAAGATGAGTAAAGGGCCTCAACATCTTGAATACACCACTCCATGACTCCTCTTGGGGTGATTTTTATTTGGTCCACTCATGACTCATAAGGACTATTCCAAGTATTAATGTTAGGTTTGGTCTTCAATACATTGCACTTCCTTTGGAAACCTACCCCTTTGGCTAGTAGCCCTATTTAGCAAGTGTTTTGACCTTAACTCCAAAATATTGCACACACCATGACAAAAAACTTACCATTATAGATACCCTTTTAGGAGTTACTTTCATTCCCAAAATGGTTTGGCAAGATCTGCATTCTAAAGTTCTAAACCTCTTAGAAGCCTAGAGACCTAATTAGGACGATTAGGCCTATTTTACAAAGTAACCATACTTTATTCATTCCTAACTGCAAGACCGACTTCATGAACATGTGGGGGATTGTAAATAAACTCTAATTCTAGGGTTACACACTTGGAATCCACCGCTACAAGGTTTTAGGGTGACTGTCCTAATTTTGCATGAGGTAGTCACATGGAGATGCCTACCTTGATTTATCTCTTCCTCCTCATAACCAAGTCTTCCCTAAAAAGGCCCATGAAAATCATAGAATACATAGGCCAATCCTACACTCCCCCAAAGGAAGAAACTTGTAGATGAAAGGAATGCAAGATATGGCCATTTTTTGGCTAAAACCATAGCCAAACCCTTACTTTCTGGGTTACAGTTAGAAATTTCAAGGGTTCTCCCTAATCATAAGCGATGAAGATATCATACCACCAAAAAAAAAAGGTGATTCAACCCTCCATATGATCCATGAATGGTTTTTTCCAATTCAATTCATACAAGGATGTACAATCTCTGCAAACTCAGAATTTCTGGGAAAACTTAGTTTATTCAGTGTTTTATTGCTTCCAAAATTCTCAACACAATCAATCTAACCTTGGGAATTGTTTCCACAAGGTTTATATCCCTCTCCAATGGTTTCCAACCTAATTTTGAAGAGGTTGGAGCCATTGAGAGGCTTACATCAACCGAACTTTGAAAAGTTGCATTTTCAAAAGTTGCATTTTCCCACAAAAGTCATCAAACACCACAAGTTTGGGGTCCACACAACTTGGATCAACCAAACACCAATAAGACACCCTAAAAACCTACCAAACACCAAAAAAAACATTAATCTACCCACTATACATCAAATTGTCCTGTCAAGTTGCCTAACTTGTGACAATGCTTTACATGGTGGGGTCTTTATTGAATACATGAAAAGTTCACACACAAAAACATTGAAAATGACTCAAGGATCCAAACCTTCATCATCAGATCCATCATTTCTTGTTGAAGAGGTGACCCTGCACCATCCTAGGGGAATATATCTCAAGTCCACTTGAGATTAGAGTTTGGAGGTCTGCACCATCATTGGAAATTTGTTTGTCCATCATCCAAACTGCTTTAGAGTCTGGTTTGCCCTGCCAAGTCACCAAATACTCAATGTACTCCTTGTTTCTTGTCCTCTTTGTGACTCTAGTGTCTAGAACATTGCTCAATCTTGGTGAATCATGCCTTGGAATATCATTGTCTGCTGCAATTTGCATTGGTTCCTCCACTTCATTTCCATTTCCTTTGTAAAGTGTAAGATCACACACATTGAAAATGGGTGACAATCCAAGATCAGGAGGAAGTTGTATTTCATAAGCATTTTGCCCATATTTCTTCAAAATTTGACATGGTCCAATCTTCCTCTGCATGAGCTTGGTGTGCTTACCCTTTGGGAGTCTCTCATTCTTCAAATGTACCCATACCAAGTCCCCAACAGTAAACTGCACATCCCTCCTTTTCTTGTCAGCATAAGACTTGTACTTCTCTGCAGATTGTTGGAGATGAGACTTCACTTGGTCATGTACCTCCTTGATGGCTGATGTAAAATCTTCACCATTTGCACTAATGGGCTCTTCCTTGGGAAAATCCCTCAACTCTAATACACCCCTTGGGTGGATGCCATACATAATTTGGAAAGGAGACTTCTCAGTGCTTCTATTTATGGTGTCATTGTATGAGAACTCTGCCTGTGACAGTATATTGTCCTACTTTTCTCCATGTTTCCTTGTCAAACATCTTAATAGGTTCCCCAAGGATCTATTGACAACTTCACTTTATCCATCCATTTGGGGATGGTAGGCTGATGAGAAAGCTAGGTTGGTGCCCAACTTCTTCCAAAGGATCCTCCAAAAATGACCTATGAACTTCACATCCTTGTCACAAACTATGTTTAGAGGCAACCCATGTATCCAGACTATTTCTTTGAAGAACAAGTCTGCAACATATGAGGCATCACAAGAGGTTTTACATGGCAAGAAGTGAGCCATTTTGCTAAATACGTCCACCATTACAAAAACGCTATCAAACCCCTTTCTTGTCCTAGGCAGACGCAACACAAAATCCATGCTTATGCTTTCCCATGGCCTAGAAGAAATGGGAAAAGGATGGTACAAATCCACATTGGTGGATTTCCCTTTGGCTTTTTGATAGATCACACATGTTTCTACAAACTTCCTAACATCTACCTGCAACTTAGGCCAAAAGTAGTATCTTTTCACTAGGTCTAGGGTCTTGTCAAGGGCAAAATGACCTACCATTGCTCCACAATGATTCTCCCTAATGATATTCAATCTCATATAAAACTTAGGGATACATAATTGTCCACCTTTGAATAGAAATCCATCTTGTATCCAAAATTCAAAAAATTCAACATGGTACCTCTCACCAAAAGTTTCACATACCTTGTAGATCTCTCCAAAGTCTTCATTAACATCATACATGTTCTTCAAGGAGTCAATGAAAACACTTTCAATCTTGATTTGATTGATAGTTAAGACCCTCTTGCTCAAGGCATCTGTAACTTTGTTCTTGACCCCCTTTTTGTGCTTGAGGGTGAAGGTGAAGGCTTGTAGGCTCTCTACCCACTTCATGTGCCTGTGGTTTAACTTCTCTTGTCTGTTTATGAAGCTGAGTGCCTGATTATTAGTGAAAACTATGAACTCTTTAGGAAATAAATAGTGCTTCCACTTCTTCAATGACTGAACCAAAGCATACATCTCCAAGTCATAGGATGAGTATCTCCTCTTGACATCATTTATTTTTTCACTAAAAAAGGCAATTGGCCTTCCTTCCGGACTGAGTATTGCCCCAATAGCCATTTGGCTTGCATCACACTCCACCTGAAATATATTGTTGAAGTCTAGTAGGGAAAGGACTGGTTGTTTTGCAACTTTCTTCTTCAAGGTTTAGAATGAGTCATCTGCCTCCTTGGTCCAATTGAACCTGCACTTTTTTCCTCCCTTTATGGTGTCAAGCATTGGTGCACAAACATGACTAAATCCCCTTATAAACTTCCTATAAAAAGTTTCTAAGCCATGGAAACTCAGGACATCTTTCATAGTTTTAGGTGTTGTTCAAGATAGTATGGCACTTACCTTCTCCTGGTCCATTTTTAACTCACCTTGTGAGATTACAAAGGCCAAGTAGATGACCTCCTCCTGCATGAACAAACACTTATCAAAATTTATCATTAGCTTCTCTTCATGTAACCTTTTGAGAACTATATGTACATGTTTGAGGTGCTCTTCCCTTGTGTGGCTAAAGATCAAAATGTCATCTAGGTATACTATTACAAACTTGCCTATGAACTCCACCAAGACCTCATTCATCAACCTCATAAAGGTACTAGGGGCATTGGACAACCCAAATGGCATGAATTTCCACTCATATAAAACCTCATTGGTTTTAAAAGATATTTTCCATTCATCCCCTGGCCTTTTTCTAATCTGATGGTATCCACTTTTTAGATCCATTTTGGTGAAATATTTAGCACTCCCGAAGCAATCAAGCAAATCCTCTATCCTAGGGATTGGGAATCTATACCTTATAGTTATCTTATTGATGGCCCTTGAGTTTGTACATAGCCTCCAAGTGCCTTCTTTCTTGTGTGCAAGGACAACCGGTACTACACATGGGTTTAAAATTTTTCCAATTAACCCTAATTCAAGAAACTCCTCAATTTGTCTTGCCATCTCTGCATTCTAATTTGGAGTAAGTTTTTATGCTACTTTATTTGGTAAGTTAGATCCAGGGATCAGATCTATGCAATGACTGATGTCTCTCACCAGTGGTAGGGATCTTGGTATTCCATCAGAGATGATTCCTTTGTACTTGTCAAGTAATGGTCTAACTATAGGGTCTATGTGCCTCTGTCCTTCTTCTTTCCTCTCTGCAAACTACTCCTTCTTTATCACCTTGGACTTGGGAATGAGGGCATATCAAACTGCATCCTTCTCTGCAATCTCCTTCATGAACTTCCTTCCTTCTACCAACAATACTTTGGCATCCTTCCCTTTTGGTTCCATCTCATTCTTCATTAGAGGTAAGAGTTCTATCACCTTACCATCCTTGGTGATTGAATAGGTGTTCCTAACCCCATCATGATAAGCCTTCAAATCAAACTGCCATGATCTCTCAAATAAGAGATGACATGCATCCATCTTGGCTACATCAAATAGAAATCTATCCTTGTATGATCCAATCTAAAACTCTACCCAAGCTTTCTCTTCTACCACTGCTCGTTGACCTTGGGTGAGCCATGAGACCTTGTAGGGGTAAGGGTATGGCAACCTTCTCAACTTATGCTTCTCCATCATTTCAAGTGACACAAAATTTTTAGTAGACCCGGAGTCTATCAAGACCTTGCATACCTTTCCTCCTACCTTACAGGTAGTTTTGAAAAGAGACTTCCTTTGCGGGGGCTCCTTATTAGGTACCTTCATGGTGGTCACTGCTCTCCTCATCATTAGAGCCTCTCCTCTTTTAGGGTAGCCATAGCTATCAGGAGTATTAACACTTTGGTAGGTGTTTGCACTTGCCACACTTTGGCAAATCAGATTCCTGCACCAAGTTGCTCCTCCTTTCCTCCATGGAGCTTGTAGCCTTCTTCGGACACCTATTGGTGATTTTCTCTTCTTGGTTGCATTTGTAGCATCTAGGAGGTCCTCTGCCTTGGGATATTCCTCTAGAGGATGGTCTTCTACCTCTAAAGTTCCCTCTTGGATTGTAGCCTCCTCCTTGGTTATAATTTCTCTCTCCTTTGGTGCCTTCTTGGCTAGAATCACCTTGATATCCAAAACCATTTCATCTACCTCTGAAAGTACCTCTTCCCCCCCTTTGCTATCTCCCTTTGCCTCTGCTATTTTGTTCTTGCCTTCTCTTCAACTTCTCCCCCACCTTGAGTGCCAACTGAAATCATTTTTGGACTGTCTCTGGGGTGTGGAGATTCAAATCTTCTTGGATGGAAAATCTCAACCCATTGAGATATCTTGCCACCTTCTCATATTGACTCTCATTTGCCTTAGTCCTCACACACAACTTCGTGAACTCCTCTGTGTAGGAACTCACATCCATCTCCTTGTGCTTCAAGTTTTGTCTTCTCCTATGCAATTGGACATTATAGTCCATTGGAACATAGGCTTCCTTCACCAAAGCCACCATCTTCTTCCATGTAGCCACTTTCCTCTTTCTCCTTTCACCCTCTCATCTTGGATGAAATTACACCAAGTTAGTGCAGCCCCTTTCATTTTGGATTGGGCCATCTTCACCCTTTGGTGCTCTAGTATGTCTTCACTCTCAAAGAAATTGTCCAAGGAGTCTATCCACTCCATCAATGTATCAGGCTCCATCTTGCCTGCAAACATTGGCATATCCAACTTCACATATATTGTTCTTCTTTCTATGGACTTAAGGGTATTCATCAGGGGTCTCTGGTCTATAGGAACCTCTAGTTCTTCCTCCCTAGGGATTTCCTCTTCATCCCCTTCTTCAACTCCTCCAAAGTCTCTGTCTCCCCTCTCCACTCTATCCTTCAAATGGTCCATTTCATCTCTCAAGGCTTGATTCTAAACCTTGACTTCTCTTCTCTTTGCCATCTTCTTCTTTGCAATGACATTCAACTCAACATTGCTCATCCTTGATGGGACATCTTGAGATCCCTCTTCCTTTGACATCTTGTCTTCTCCTTCTATCCAAAGGACACTCCTAAGCTCTGATACCACTTGATTCAGAGCCCTTCACACACCTAAGGATAGGTCCAATAGGTTTATTTTTGACCCTTCAAATGACCACAAGGATCCTACAAGGAAGGACTCCACACCTTATGGGTAGAACTACTCACAAATCCACTAGACTAGCACCTACTCAAGATGAGTAAAGGGCCTCAACATCTTCAATACACCACTCCATGACTCCTACTCTTGGGGGCTTTGGATTTTGTCCACTCATGACTCCTAAGGACTATTTTGAGTATTAGTGTTAGGTTTGGTCTTTAATACATTACACTTCCTTTGGAAACCTACCCCTATGGCTAGTAGCCCTATTTAGCGAGTGTTTTGACCTTAACTCAAAAATATTTCACACACCTTGAAAAAAAATGTACCATTCCATATACCCTTTAGGGAGTTACTTTCATTCCTAGAATGGTTTGGTAAGATCTACATTCTAAAGGTCTGAACCCCTTAGACGCCTAGAGACCTAATTAGGGCAATTAGGCCTATTTTACAAAGCAACCATAATTTCTTCATTTCTAACTGCAATACCAACTTCATGGGAATGTGGGGAATGGTAAATAATCTCTAATTCTAGGGTTGCACACCTGGAATCCACCGCTACAAGGTTTTAGGGTGACTATCGTAATTTTGCATTAGGTAGTCACACGAAGGTGCCTACCTTGATTTATCTCTTCCACCGCACAACCAAGTCTTCCCTGCAAAAACCCATGAAAATCCTATAATACATAGGCCAATCCTACACTCCCCCAAGGAAGAAACTTCTAGATGAAAGAAATGCAAGATATGGCCATTTTTTGGCTAAAACCCTAGCCAAACCCTTACTTTTCGGGTTACAGTCAAAAAGTTGAAGGGTTCTCCCTACTTAGAAGCAATCAAGATCTTAGACCACCACCAAATTTTTTTTTAATCAACCCTCCATCTTATACATGAATGGTTTTGTCCAATTCAATCTGTACAAGGAGGTACAATCTCTGCAAACTCTGAGTTTCTGTGAAAACTCAGTTTATTCTGTGTTTTATTGCTTCCAAACTTCTCAACACAATCAATCTAACCTTGGGAATCATGTCCACAAGGTTTATATCTCTCTCCAATGGTTTCCAACTAAATTTTGAAGAGGTTGGAGCCATTGAGAGGCTAACATCAACTGAACTTTGAAAAGTTGCACTTTTGGTCTCAAAAGTTGCATTTTCCCACAAGAGTTGTCAAACACCACAAGTTTGGGATCCACACAACTTGGATCAACCAAATACCACTAAGACAACCTAAAAAACTATCAAACACCAAAACAAATATCAATCTACCCCTTATACACCAAATTGTCCAAATTGGCTTATCGAGTTGCCTAACTTGTGACAATGGTTTACATGGTGGGGTCTTTATTGAATACATGAAAAGTTCAAACACAAAAAAATTCACAATTACTCAAGGATCCAAACCTTCATCATCAGATCCATCATTTTATTTTTGAAGAGGTGCCCCTACACCAAAGACTCAGATGGAGACTCATTTGAGATGTCTTGGCAAGGAGATTTGGGAGATCACACAGAGAATGGTGTCACACCCTTCAACCGGGATTTGGTAATCCTCCTCTGATTAACTTGGAAAGGGAGTTTAAGAATTATTGATGATATGATGAAAAAAATATGTATCTAGTAGAATAATGAGAGGGGGGGTGATAGAGTATACTCAAAAATTGATACAAACTCCCAAACTCAAAATAAACTGATCAACAAAATAATTCTGTCAAGATAATATCTCAAAGATTATCAACATCAATTAATATCAATATCAACATTAACTGGTTTGACAATTATACCAACTTAATAGTAAAACAACTTCAAACTTATAAACATCATCAATTCTTAATCAAATAAGATCATAACCATAAAAATCATTCACCACTTGACACAAATATTTATACGTGGAAAACCCAAATAGGTTAAAAACACAATGAGATGAGACTCACAAAGATAGCTTTACAATAAGTCTTGTTCAGAACTGATTCTATCAAGAATCACCCAGTTAGAGGATTTTACAAATATGCCTTGATGAAAAGCATAATACCCTGTTAGGAGTAACCTCATTGGAGGATTTGAGAATCCAAAATAACGGATCACCTTGTGGTAGGATTTAGAAAGTAACCAATCTTGTTAGAGATTACCCTATTAGGGGATTTCAATTTCTGCTATGATTGTTAGAAAACAATAGGTTTTTCTGATCTGTCTGAATAGCACTATATCTGGTTGATCAGATCCTTCTTAAGCTTCAAATTTGCCTTCACTAAAATTACAGATCCATCCTCTGGTTAGGAAACCTCACACTCAACTAACTTCTACCAACTTTGCCAACACCGAAAAGAAAAAACATCATTGACCTTAAATACAAATCAAAATAGGTCGCTAACACAACAAAAACCTAATTCTCATCATTGAGATTACAAACAAGTCGATACAATCTCGACTGTTAGAAATTATGACAATCTCTTCACATTTAACAAGAAAATTCCAACTGCTCCATAATCATCGCTTCATCAGACTTTTAACTCATCACACGTTGTGCATTTGATGCAATTCACTTTTCTCTTTTCCAAGATAATAAAATGAACTCTTAAATGAACTCATCTTCATACAATGACCATACATGTCACCATCATTACTACTTGATCATTAGATCACAAAACAACAAACTTGATCGGTTAGGGTTTTAACAAAAAATAACTGGTAGGGTTTACCGGTTACAAAACATAGAAAGGTTTAACCTTATAAACCGGTTCAACTTACAAACTACCACATACCGGTTTACAACATCTTCAAAGTTTATCACACCAGTTGCAATACAAAAGTAATAACAACAATAACATCAACAATATCATGAATACCATTCACCAGTTCAATTGACATCAATGACAACATATCATTAATGCTCTATGAAAAATGCCAACAATCTAAAAATACTGACAATGATTGTAGAGCAAGAGAATCCCTCTTGTGTGCACTTTATGATCTACAAATAATGGGATTAATAGACAAATCATCTGGAAAGGCTATATGGGATAAGTTGGAGACTCTTAATGAAGGTGAGGTTACAGTGAATATTGCTAAACTTGATGGTTATGGGGAGAGATATGAAAACCTGAAGATGGAAGAAGATGAAAGAATTACTGCATTCATGAAAAGGGTAAATGAGATTGTTATGGGAATTCAATGGTGTGGTGGAACTTTGAGTGAAGATAAAATTGTTTCTAAAGTCCCGATTGCCCTACCACCGACTTACAAAATGAAGGCTACTGCTATTCATGAATTGACAACAATGGCTAATAAATTTGTCACTAGAGATACTTTGGTTGGGAAACTATCTTCTTTTGAGCTTGAGGAATTTGGACCTTTTAGAGCTATGAAGACTGAACCTTCTTTTCATGCATCTACATCTGCAACCAGTAAGCAAGATTGGAAAGCTTTATATGCAAAGGAGTTAGAAGATATGGAGAGAGAAGATGGCAAGTTTGAGCAACTTAAAGCACTATTTGCTAGAAGAGTATCGAAAGGACTGACAAGAAGTAAGTATGAAGGAAAAGCACCTTTTAAATTTTTTGCATGTAATAATTTTGATCATTTTGCATCTAGATGTCTTGAAAGGAATTCAAAATTTGAAGAAAGAGTTAAAAGATCATTTAAGCCAAACCCTAGATATTAGAACAAATATAAATACAAAAAAAATAGAGACAAATCATGCTACATAGCGGATGAGGAAGGTATTATTGATTAAGATGATGAACCAATAAAAGAGTCTGCTAGTGGATCCAATAATAGAAAAGAATGAGTATTCTTGGCTATCAAGGAAGATGATCCAGTACTAGAAGAGAATGTACCTGAAGAGAAGGAACTTTTTACTAAAATTGAGGACAAGGATGAATGGGTAATTGACAGTCGTTGTTCACATCATATGACTGGAGAGAAAGGGAAGTTTCTATATTTGCAAGAATTTGATGGTGGACTAGTTAGATTTGGAGATGACAAGGCATGTATGATCAAAGGAAAATTAACTATATCATTGGAGGGTAAGAACAATACTAACAATGTTTATTATGTTGAAGGTTTGAGGCATAATCTTTTGAGTGTAGGACAATTGGTAGATAAGGGATTTAAATTATAGTTCAAGGATGAAAAATACAAAACCATTAATAGATTTGGCTTGGAAATTGCAACCGGTACACAGCCAAAAGGTAATATATTTCATTTGAACTCCGATGAGAAGACATGTTTGATTACATAGTTTGATGAGAGTTGGCTATGGCATAAAAGGCCATGTCATGTAAATTTTGATTGCATTGTGAAGATCAGTTCAACTAAGGAGGTTAGGGATATACCTAAGACTATGAAGCCCTATAATCTTGTATGTAAAGAATGTCAAATGGGTAAATAGGTGAGAACCTCTTTTAGGAGTATATAATATAAATCAAATGATGTTCTTGATCTAATTCATACTAATTTGTGTGGCCCTGCTAGAGTTAAAAGTTTTCATGGTGATAGATATTTCATGCTAATCATTGATGATTATTCTAGAATGATGTGGGTTACTTTTTTGAGAGAAAAATATGAAGTATTTGAAAAATTTAAAATTTTTAAGGCTAAAGTGGAAACCAAGATAAGATTGAAGACTAAATGTTTGAGATTAGATCATGGTGGAGAATTCACATCCGGTGAGTTTAATAACTTTTGTGACAAGAATGGTATAAGAAGATAATTTTCTGCTCCCTAGACACCTCAGCAAAATGGAGTTGTGAAAAGGAAGAACACAACTATCTTGGATGATGCTAGAACAATGATGTTAGAAGATAATCTACCTCATATCTACTTGAGAGAAGCAGTGATTAAAATGGTTTATACATTCAATATAGTACATATCGAAGGAGAAACTAGTAAGACACCTCATGAATTATGGTTTCCCAATACATCTACAATTAAGTATTTCCAAATTTTTAGTAGTAAATGTTATATCAGGAGAGATGATACTATTGGGAAATTTAATCCTAGAAGTGATGAAGGCATATTTCTTGGTTATTCTAATGAAAGAAAAGAATATATATGTTATAACATGAGATTGCAAAGAATTATGGAGAGTGTTAATGTCAAAGTAGATGAGCTGAACATAAGTTAAATTGAAGTTTATGAAAAGGAAACGATAGTGGAAATGATTATATCTAAACTGGTAGCACCTTTACTGGAACAGAAAGTGAACTAGTTACTCCGATGACATTAGAGAATTCTACAGTAACTGAAGAACAGAGAAGAGGAACAGAGAGTCAGAAGACTCCTAGGTATGTGAGATTGAATCATTTTGAAGATAAAATCATTGGGGATAAGAGAAATGGAGTGATGACAAGAAGACTGGAGACTAATGAGGTATTTTTAATTTCACAAGTTGAACCGGTATTAGTAATTGAGGCATGTAAAGATGAACATTGGTTAAAAGCTATGGAAGAAGAATTAGATCCGATCGAGAAAAATAACACATGGACTTTGGTTCCCCGACCTAAAAATAAAAATGTCATTGGAACTAAATGGGTTTTTAGGAATAAATTGAATGAATATGGTCAAGTTATAAGGAATAAGGCTAGATTGGTTTGTAAAGGATATTCTCAGAAGGAAGGAATTGATTAAGGAGAGACTTTTGCACCTGTAGCTAGGATTGAAGCTGTAAGATTATTTCTTGCCTAAACTGCTTACAAAAACTACAAGGTTTATCAGATGGATGTTAAATGTGTATTCTTGAATGGGGATCTTGATGAGGAAGTTTATATTGAGAAACCTGATGGTTTTTCACTATCAGATGATACATATATGGTTTGTAGGTTAATAAAAGATTTATATAGATTGAAACAAGCACCTAGAGCTTGGTATGCAAGGTTGGATAAATATCTTTTGAAGCTTGGCTTTACTAAGGGCAGTGCTAACCGTAATTTATATTATAAAATCACTGATGATGATATACTGATTGTTGAAGTATTTGTTGATGACATTATTTTTGGAGGTGAAGATAGATTATGCATAGAATTTTCTAATAATATGGAGAAAGAATTTGAGATGTCTATGATTGTTGAGATGAAATTCTTCTTAGGTTTGCAGATCAATTAGACTGACAAAGGCATTTTTACCTGTCAAACTAAATATGCTAAGGAATTGTTGAAGAAATTTGGTATGGGAGATTATAAACTGGTAAGTACTCCTATTGTTACAAGTGAGAAATTGACAAGAAAAGATGTTTCTGCACCAGTAAATCCTACAAGATATAAATCTATGATTGGAGGTCTGCTTTATTTGACTCAGACTAGGCTTGATATTATGAATGTTGTTTGTATTGTTTCGAGATTTCAGAGTTATCCTAGAGAAAATCATGAGATGGCGGTGAAAAGGATTTTTAGATACTTGCAAGGTACATCAAAATATGGCTTGTGGTACCCTAAGGATGATAACTTTACTTTATGTACATATATAGATGTTGATTGGGCTGGAGATGTTGATGACTAGAAAGATACCTCTGGTGGAGCTTTCTTTCTTGGAAAGAAGTTGGTTTCATGGATCAACAAGAAATAGTCATGTAATTCTCTATCTACTACTAAAGCTGAGTATGTTGTTATTGCTACTAACTGTACACAAGTTTTATGGATGAAGAAAATGTTGAAGGATATAAAGGTGGATTGTGATGCATTGGTAGTTATTCACTTTGATAACTCTATTGCTATTGATATATCAAAGAATCTTGTATTTCATTCTAAGACAAAGCACATCTATCAAGTATAACTTTTTGAAGGAGAAGGTGGAAGCAAATGAAGTTAGTCTGGTTTATGTGAACACTAAAGTGCAGATTGCAGATATTTTCACTAAACCTTTATCCAAGGAATCATTTGAGTACCTGAGAGACAGATTGGGAGTTTTTTCCCCTCTGACAGAGACTTGATTGATGCAGTTTAGCATCAGTCTGAAATGGATTATCTGAGATACTATTCATTCCTGCACTTATGTGGGATGCTACTACTCAGGGGGAGTAGTCAGCTTTGAGATTCAGAGGCTTGTATTTTTGCTTTGATATTTTTGACAGATTTTTGGCATTGAGGTCAAAGGGGGAGAGATATTGATGTGAAAAGTTAAAGAAAAAAATTGATAAAAGTCAAAGGGAGAGATATTCAGAGATATATGCAGGTGATTGTTGGTTGTCTTCCATAGGGGATGTTGGTATTATGGATATGTTGCATTGGTTTTTTCATTGATGTCAACACTTATGAACACTTATCCTTCTGGAGATCTTTGGTTATGTTCACCAACAAGTTTAGTGACTTATGCACAATCACCAGTATTTGGTACACCAGCAGGTTATATTATTCATTGACAATGAGGATGACTTGTTATCATCTGGAGATGACTTAGTTATGTCGAAGACATGGTTTGGACACTTGGTTTTGGTGATTTGGTTATTAGTCTAATTAGGTTGACATATTTGTTGTTACCGGTAATTGGTCTAGGTTATGGACCGACATGCATTATCTACTCCAGATCAACATGACACGTTATGGGGATGGTTTAATAAATCGGTATTGATGTTAGGATGACATGATGCGTCACATCTTGACTTACTTGTAATTGATTTTATTGTAATATTCTTAGTGAGATGACCTACACATTTGTTCTTAGGTTTTGGTATATATGTAAGATCTAATTTGTGAGATAATGTAGTAGGTTGAAGGAAGATAACGGTATATGGTTATGTAACATGATATGTGCGAATATTGAAGATTATATGAGTGGACCATAGAGAAGATTCAAGGAAGGTTGAAGGAGATAATCAGAGCTTAACCGATACTGAATCCAACATTAGAGATGCTACTTTGAGCAGTACATTATCATTGGATTTAATCATCCAATTGTAGTCAGTGTGACTCCCTTCTTGTGATTGAGCAGTGAGCTCTAGGAAGCTGGCCTTTCTGCATGTGCAGACCCCATTTGTACACACATACTATTTGTAGTAGTATCATCTGAGTGTGGGTAAGGTTTCCCACCATGGTTTTTCCCCTTACAAGCTTTCCACGTACAAATCTGTGTTATGTATTGTGGATGTTGTTTCTCTTTCAGTTTCATGCATTAAGATTCATCAGTATTAATATTAAATCTTAATCTATTAATCGACATTATGTTTGGTTTACCGATATTAAGTATCAAGTTTGATTAAGTTATATTTGGGTTTAAATTATTAGACAACTGATTCACCCCCCTCTCAGTTGCCTCCAGGTCCTAACAGGGGAGACTTATTCAACATTTCTTGGTACTTAGATGTTTTTTACATCTAGTGTTACCATCAATGCTAAAGGGGGAGATTAGTGGTTATTTGGTGGAATTGATTATGTGTTGTGTTGATCTTTTGTCATTGATGTCAACACTATCTACTTTGATGAATTACTGACACCCTTCTGGTCCCGGTAGGTTAAGTGGTTTCTAGTTAACTTGGATCCAACATGATCCGACATGCTTTGGTATAGTCTGGTGATGGAATTGTCTTTCTCATGATACTCATACTCATACTTGGTTAGTTGGTTTGGGTCTAGAGATTGGATGCTATCTTTCTTAGAATATTGGTTTCTGGTTTCGATGAGGGTTTCATCAAAAAAGCTTTTGATGGAGATCTTTGATGAATTGCATAAGTGATGTTGATGCAACTTTTGATGGAGTTTCAGCATGTTGTTGGTGATCATGTTTGAGAATTGGTGTTTGGAGATCATTACTGAAGTGTGTGGACCTGTACTTGGTCCTAGTTGATCTAGGTTGTGGACCGACTTTAATGTAACTTGTGGATAGGACCTATTGATGTATTTTCGGGATGTCTTATGTGTTGATATTACTTGTTTGGTCTAAGTCCGACATGGTTTGTAATTATGTAATTGGTTTATTGTCCGGTGGCCGACCTGATTGTTTATGGTTGAGGGTTTGTATATATAGATGTAAGATCTCATTGTAGATCATCATGGTTAATATAAGAGGTTATGGTCAAGGAATGTAATGTGCAAATAATGTAATATCATTCAAGCAGTGGATTTGGTCGATCATTAGAGATTGAATTGGGTTTATGTAAGAGGATTTAGTCCTTTGGTATTAAGCTTAAACTGGAACCGTACTTAGGCATAGGAGATGCTATCTTCTGCAGTTCAACACTTCTCCGGATTGTAGTCTAGAATTATATGTAGTTAGTGAGGCTTCTTTTGTGATGAGAAGTGTGCTTTAGGCTATTGGCCTTCCTACAAGTGTAGACACCTTTATTGTAATTCACTTATTTACTGCAGAAGTATTATCTGACTGTGGGTAGGCTTCCCACCGTGGTTTTTCCCTTTACCGGGTTTTCCACATACAAATCTTGGTGTTGTGTGGATGGCTTTTGTTCTGTGTTTATTGTTTATGCTTAATTGGATTAACTGCTATTTTGGTATTATTATTTTGGGTTTTGGTATTAAAGTTTAATTGTTGAATATTTCTGGTAATATGTGACAACTAATTCACCCCTCTCTTAGTTGTCTCCCAATTATCTGAACTGTCTAACACATTCAACTGGCAAGAGTGAGGCAACTGATATTCTTCCATTGAGTCTAGCAGAGGAGTACATCGGTGGTGACTAAATTGGCAAAGAAGAGCCACAAAAGATTTAGGTGAAGATCTGGTAAGTTGAGAACCAATAGGAATAAGATAGCAAACAATTGACTAAGATAAGAATACTAGTGGTGGCTAGCTGCATGTGTGTATGGGAGAGAAGATCCTACAGGTAGTGAGTAGAGAAAGGATTGTTGGAATTGTGTTAGCATTGTGTTTTCATTGATGTCAATCGGTATGGGATGTCTACCGGTTTGAGAGGAACAAGTTATGTGTAACACTGTCAAAGGGGAGTACAGAGCAGGATGAGATATGCTTGATATCTCTATATATTGCAGGACACCGGTAAAGTAAGCCAGAGCATACCACTCAAAGGAATGTTCACTAAAGTTACTGGTACACAAGTTAGTGCCTAACTTATGTGGATAAGATGAGAAGGTTACCAACACAGTGTATCACCGGTAATGAAAGGATGTCAACTGGTAAATGATGTGTTGACATGAATAAGTCAACTCTACCAAGTGAGTGGTTGTCAACCGACAAGATGATGACCAGTGCACAAGAAGGATGGGAAATGGGCTTGAGTGGTTGTTTTGTGATGAAGAGACAAAATGCTACCAGAATCACATCAACACAGGAGGAGAAGGATGAATAGGTCACCAGTATGCTGTGAGGTTGCAAAAAAGTAAAACTCCCACCAGATAAAGATGCAGCCATCATGAGATGCCACATGAGTGCACTGCAGGATGTAGATTACAAAAAATCACTCTCATTGGTAAGTGGAACTTATCTAATAGTATGCACAATATTCATCATAGTTCTATGAGATAATGTAGATGAGGCAAAGACAGGTGTTTGAAGGCTCACACCGGATCTACCATGAGTCAAAAGGAATGCCCCGAGTGCATGTAATCAAGGATATACATTGGATTCTCTGAGAAGTCATGTTGAGATGCTGGTATAGAAGAAGAAGAAGAAGTGATGGGTTTTTCATATTGACAAACCGACAGAGACAAGGTCAGAGTTGATCTGGGAAAATGGCTTGACTGAAGATGATGTTTGCTAAAAGTTGATGACATGGTGTTATCAAGAGGGTTTCACCGATAATATCAACAAGATGCATATGTAGATGACTCCCCATCTGATGAAGTTGTATATAAGGTAGGTTAGCAAGTGTGTTGACTGATTGAGCAGTCCACCCGAAGAGAAGCAGAGTGAAAAGTAGATGACAGACTAGCTTGAAGGTTTAACTGTCAGGGTTAGTAAACCAAAAGAAAGCAAGAACTAGTAAAGCATTTGGTCAGTGATCCTATCTAGACCAACATAAAGAGCCAAGCTAGTGGTTGGTCAACATGGATACCACATGGAGTCAAGGTGGTGAACCTGTATGCAGTGGTAGATGGAATTAATGCTGATAAGGTAGTTGTAGAGATGGTCGATATTAATGGAAGATCCCATAAATCATGGGACGTGTTATAGAGCTGTTGTAGGGGTTTGCGGATCAAGGTTTGGAGGACAACTTAGAGCCAACTAAGAGTGATTGAGGAGATTGAGGCAAATGAAAGAAATAGTAGGACCAATCTTGGTGTTTGACCAAGAGACTAGCGGATAGGGTAAAAAGAATATTGCCAGAGATGGAAGGCGTGATCAAGAAGGCACATTAATGGCAGAGGTGTTTAGTTGGTTTTTAGGGAGATCAGATTGGGTAAGATCTAATTGCATTTGGTTTGCCTTGAGGATGATGAGGAAACCCTAATCACCTAGAATTTGAATAGATTTTTTGGTGGGAAAACCAGGCGATAAATATGAAAGCCAAAGACATAGTTACGTGGCTGTTGAATAGAAGAAGGAAGTGCTGCAACAAAGTGTATTACTTCTGCATGTGAGAGAAAATCAGTCAAGTGCACAAATCCTATCTAAGAAGAGACTGAGTGTGAGGGTGAACCAGGTTGAAGTGTTCAATCGGTAGCAGAGCTGAACTGGTAGTGTCCATACGGATAGAGTAGAAGTAAATGGAGCTGCAAAGAAGGCAAACATAAAATCAGCAGAGTGTTGTATCGGTGAAGAGAAGAGAGTAAGGTGAAGAATCAGTAGAGTAGAAGAAGAGGAGAGGTGTATCGGTAGAGTTTACCGGAAGTAGTTGAGAACTTGAGAGCAGTAGGAGAGGTGAGTTGGTGTAGCAAAGAAGGTATCTCACCAGTAGAGTAAAGTATATGAAATGGTTAAAAGATTCACTTGTAACAAGACAACAAATTTTGTAATTTATGTTTTGATTGTGATCACTGAGTTGTAGCTCAATGCAAGGGTTGTAGCTCCTTTGGGTTGTAGCCCATAAATCTATTAGGGGTTGGTTCTCCTTGGGTTGGTGCTCTAAATCGGGGGTTGTAGCTCCTTAGGTTGGTGCCCTAAATCAGGGGTTGTATCTCCTTGGGTTGGTGCCCTAAATTAGGGGTTGGTGCTCCTTGAGTTGGTGCCCTAAACTTTGTAATAGAGGTGTACGTTAGGAAATAGGAAATCATCACAAAACAAAGATAAACATAATCATCAATCACAAGTACATTCATTGCAATGAATCTATCCTAAGACACATTCAATAGAGACATGAAAACAAAGCATACAAAACTAATGATTGTGCAAACCAGATGATGATTTGAATGCTCCTTCATGCGGCTCCATTGTTCTTCTTTCCTCTCCAAATAGTTGTGGATCTCACCTACAAGTGCACACACAATTGAAAGCAAGTAAACGGGATTCTTGATCAAGAGTACTAGAAGCTTAGATTTGATAGCCTGATTATCAATTACCAATTACCAAATTAAGGGGTTTGATTGAAGAAATTCATCCAATTTATAGAAGAATTGGAGAGATGACAAGATTAGCATGATTCAATTCAAATGGAAATTGCAAATCAATTATGTCAATTATGATAAATTATGACAAATTATGCACTTTCTATGCAAAATTTGTTGATTGATAATTTATGACAAATTATGACAACTTCTATGTCAAAATTGATTGATTGTCAATTATGACAAATTTATGACAAATTGACATGTCATTTCCATGAATTTAGGAGAGAAATAGGAGGAAAATGAAATTAGGAATTAGAAAATTAAGAAATTAGGAAATTGATGGAAATTAGGAATTTGAAATTAGGTAAATTAATTAATAATCTATCATTTATTAATTAATTCACAAAGAGGAATAATTAGCCAATTAAATGACCATTTAATTGCAATGAGAAGACTTAGGATAAATAAACAATTTATTAATCCTAAAGGAAGAAATGACACACACAAGGTTAAATGATTAAATCATGAAACCCTAGAAGATGAATTAGGTCTTGATGAAAGATAATTGACTTGATCATGATTTGATTTTGGATTGATAAATGACCAATGTGATAAATGATTTGATTAATAAATACGCCAATTGACGAGGCACAATGACAAATTGATCCAAATTGACATATTTGAGACAGACAATGATCGATGACAAATCAATTGCAAAATGACAAGATCGAACAAGATGACAAGAGATTGATGACAAAATAGATTGCAAGATGACAAGATTGAAAATAACCACGATCGATGACAAGATCGAACATGACAACGACCGATGACAAATCGATCGCAAGATTGACAAGATTGAAGGATTGATGATAAATCGACAAGATTGATAAGAGGACAATGATCGATGGCAAATCGATCGCAAGATTGACAGGAGGACAAAACCCTAATTAGGATTGACGATGTCCAAAATGATAACAAATTAGCATGCACATTGATGCGATAAGATAAAATCGATCAAAATCATGATTGGATAGTGTTGTTGACAAGACCAAATTTGAAAGCGAGACAGAATGAAGAATGTAGAAGAATGACTCGATGCTCACAAATGTTAAAAACCAAGTGCGTGACATAGGAGAAATGTTAATGCAACGCAAAAACCTAAAATGAGGCAATGCGCAAATGTTAAAGTATGACCTCGCAAGCGTTGACCATTTTTAGGTGTCTACAAGAGGTTTTGATTGTGAGGATGGATTGGAGTAGTAGTCTCCAGCAACATTGCTCACCGAGGTTTTTCCCATCTTGGGTTTTCCTCATACATACTAGTGTTATGTGTTCCCTCTTGTGTGTGTTTAAATTTAAAGTTGGTATCCTAACTAACCAGTAAGTTTGTTCCTAGTTATATCTATTGTCATTTTTGATAATGTAGACACCTAAAAATGGTCAACGCTTACAGAATCATACTTTAACATTGGCGCATTGTCTCATTTTAGAGTTTTGCGTCGCATTAACATTTTCTCCTATGTCATGCACTTGGTCTTTATCATTTGCGAGCATCGAGTCCTGCTTCTGCATTCTTCATTTATCTCGCTTTCGAATTTGGTCTTGTCGATAACAATATTTGTCATGAATTTGGTCGGTCTTATCTTGTCGCATCAAATGTGCGTATTCATTTGTCATTATTTTTGGACATTGTCAATCCTAATTAGGGTTTTGTCCTCTTATCGATCTTGTCATCTTGCGATCGATTTGTCATTGATCGTTGTCATTTTTCAATCTTGTCATCATGCGATCGATTTGTCATCAATTCTTGTCTTTTGATCAATCGTGGTCATTTTCAATCTTGTCTTTTTGAAATCTATTTTGTCATCGATCCTTGTCTTCTTGTCAATTTTGTCATTTTTTGCAATCAATTTGTCATCAATCGTCGTCTTTCTCAATTGTGTCAATTTGGATCAATTAGTCATTGTTCCTTGTCAATTGGCGCATTTGTTAATCAAATCATTTGTCAGAATTGGTCCTTTATCAGTCAGAATCATGATTAAATTGAATCGATATTGATTATCCTTTGTCAAGACCTAATTGTCATCCTTGCATTGCTAATTCATCTTCTAGGGTTTTATGATTTATTCATTTAATCCTGTTTTTCATTTCTCTCTCTAGGTTAAATAAATTATTTATTTATCCTAGGTCTTCGTGTCACAATTAAATGTTTAATTTAATTGGCTAATTATTCCTCTTTTTGTGAATTAATTAATAAATGACAAATTATTAATTAATTTACCTAATTTCACATCATTCTTAACTTCCTAAATTCCTCAATTTCTAATTTCCTCATTTTCTAATTTCCTAATTCCTATTTTTCTATTTTTCTAATTTTCCTAATTTCTAATTCAATTTCCTCCTATTTTCCTCCTAATTTCATGGGAATGACATTTCAATTTGTCATAATTGACAATCAATCAATTTTTGACATAGAAATTTGTCATAATCATCAATCAATCAATTTTGCATAGAAAGTGCATAATTTGTCATAATTGACATTCTTGATTTGCAATTTCCATTTGAATTGAATCATGCTAATTTGATCATTTCTCCAATTCGTCTATAAATTGGATGAATTTCTTCAATCTGGGCTAATAATCACATTATCGATCTAATAACCACTTCGTCAAATCAATCACGCTTCTAGTACCCTTATGCTGTCATGTTATCTTGTCAATCTTGCTTTCATCTCATGCGTATGCACTTGTAGGTGAGATCCACAAACAAAAGCAATTTGAAGGAGAAAGAAGGACAATGGAGATTTCTGGAGGAGACATTCACATTTGCGTTGGTTTGCATTTGCATTTGAATGTTTTTACAGTTTTTATCGTTGCATTTTAGTTTTCGTGATTGAACTAGTTTAATATCTATTTGCTTTGATGATTTCCAGATTCCTATCTATAGATAATGATGTTGTGATTGTCATTGATGGACACACACTTGCTTTGAGATCACTTTTTGTATGTATAAGTCATGCTCAACCGGTATGTGTTCCAAACCAGTATTATGTACTATAGTCTTTAGACTATCTGTGTTTTGAAGAAAGTGTTTACCGATGTCAAGCGGTATGAAGACCTCAAGTGGTATGAAGACCTCAAGCGGTTCGAGGATCTCAAGCGGTATGAAGGAAATGAAGGGGCAGTTATCATTTTCCCAGTCTTCATTTTTGGACAACCGGTAATCGGTTTAATGTTTGAATTGGTATTACTCTATGATGAGTTACCAACCGGTAATCAGTAAAGTTGTATAAACCGGTAATACTCTGTGATGAGTTACCAACCAATATTTTTGTGATGAGTTACCATCTACCGACACTTTGATGGTGATTTTGTGTTGTGTTATCAAATGTGTCTAGATGCAATGAACCTAGGAAATTGCAATGTAGTCCTATTGGACCAACATGAAATCAGATTCCTTTTTAAGGACATCTTGCCTAGGGTTTTAGGAGATGTAGCTGTTAGGGTTTTTTGGTGGTTGATGAGTTTTTGTATGTGCGATCTTAGAAGAGAAGATCAAGTCTGTGTGCTGTAACAAAGTGTGGATTTACTGAAGACTGAAGTAATGCTGAAATGCATTAGCAATGAGCTATCATGGATGTAACCAAGCAAACTGTGGTATTTTCTAGACCATTCACTTGTTGATTACTCACATCTTCTACAAGTCTGAAACCCTTAACCGGGTAGGCCCAGAAAAGCCTTTGTAAATCCTCTAACAAGGTGGTTCACATCTGTGGATCTGAAATCCTCTCACAAGGTAGTCTTTAATTGGACTTATCTCCTAACAGAGATTGAGATTCCTAATAGGATCCGTTCTGGTGAATAACATTGTATGACCTTAACCGGTGTGACCTTAACTGGTCTGGTTACTATTCTGCAAATAGTTACTTGTGAGTTTCATCTCACCATGGTTTTTCCCATTTGGGTTTCCACATCAAAATCTCGTGTTATGGTGATTGTGCTTCTGTGGGTTAGTGCCTTATTTTCTATTTGGTTTGCATTTGTGTTAACTGGTTTGTTAGTAAATCTGTTATACTAGTTTACTGCTTAAATGTTTAAGTGTTTAAGTTCAGTATTTATTGGTATACTAATTCACCCCCCCCTCTTAGTATTCATAAATTGGTATCAAAGCCAACATTTCTATAGGTTTAACCACTTGGAAAGAGATATGGGGGAATACACTGTGAGGGAACTTACTCATCGGCTCACTCAGACTGAGAAAGCCTATGATGAACTCAAAGTCAAGTTTAAGGCCTCTTTGGCAAAAAAGAGAGAGCATGCTGAGAAACTGATGGAGCTAACTGAAAATAGTTCCTCTGATGAAGCGGACATGGAAGCCCTAGTTGAAGAAGTTAAAAAGATGAATGAGTCTAATGCCAACTTGAGAAGGGAACTTGAAGGACTAACTATTAGGATGTGTCAAGAGCTTGAGAACTGGAGAAAAGATGAAGATCTAGTAAAAGACAAAGATCATGAGATCTCCAAGCTGAAGCAAGAAATCAGTGCACTTACCACTCATCTCTAAGAGAGCAAAGTAGAAAAAGAGGAAATGAAAGGTGAAATAAGCATGGCTATTTTTGAGAATACAACCTTGAAGGAATCTAATGCTGCTATTAACAAAGAAATCACTGAGTCAAAGGAAATACTTGCCAAATTCAATAAGAGCACTGTTAATCTAGAACAAAAGCAGGAATCAACAAAACTAGTGAAGAATACCACTGGACTTGGTTTTTCTGGTTATGAGGAAGGTGAGACCTCTGGAACAAAAGATGGAGCATCAAAGAAGCAACCGGCACCAAAGGATAAAGGTAAGAAAAAGTTCAAACCTTTTTGCTTTAATTGTCTCAAGGAAGGACATATTGCTAATGTATATAGAAACAAGTCTTACAATAACTTTCCTTACTTTCTAAACAATAAGCCTAGATCCAATAGACTCAATGGAAATTGTTATGCATGCAAAAAGTTTGGGCATAGAGCATTTGAATGCAGGTCTATCATGCACAACACCGAAAGGTATCCTCAAAGGAGTCAAGGAGTCTTTCCTGAACCCTCTGGGAACCGGAATCCAAACCGGTTTAATACCTATAATCATCAGTCAGGAAGCGGTGGCTATCAAGCAGCAACTGGATGGAGAGAAACCTATTTGATCTATCATGGTAGTGGTCACATAGCTACAACATACAGAAGGAATAATGGAAACATGAATAATGGACCTTGGAGAGCACCTCGAATGGTTTGCTATCATTGCAACAAACTGGGTCATACAACAAGATTCTACAGAATGAGAAAGAACATATTGGATGATATACCGGTCACTCCAGAAGGAAAGATTGATGTTGAAATTGTTCAAGTGGATATGAAGGAAACCTGGAAAAAGAAGCTAGAAGAAGTGTCTCTAGAAGAACCGGTTTCTGCACCTGGTGTGGAAATCTTTGAACCAGAAAAATAAGCTATAGGAAAGCTTAGGGGGAAACAAATAGGTAAAATATTTTGAACCCCCGGTTTACATCGGTAAAAGACCTTAACCGGTATTTGATACCTGTCAATTGGCAGAAGATTGGAAACAGTAAAAGGAAAATTAAGTTTTATGCCCTAATGATGGAGCATTTATTATGGTAGGTGGAGAATTCATTTAAAAGGGAATTTCAAGTCATTTTCACTTATCAATTTTTGAGCGAAGAAGTTTTCAAGTGCAGAGTGACAAAAGATGATTTGTCTTGCAATTCAGAGAGATTTCAAAACCTTGAAGAAGAATCTGGAGATAACATCAATCAGTCAAGTGTTCAACTCAAATCAGTAACCCAGCAACTAAGGTAGTGAGTGGCGAAGTGGAATTTGCAAGCCCTAAATCTCAACTTTCGAAGGTATTTTTTGAGTTTCTCTATTTATCATGGCTTCAGCATCGCACTCTAGTTCTAGTGCACCTATTGATTCAGTAGATTTCATCCAATGGAAGGCAAAATATAATGCACTATCCCAAATACCCGCTGGTGTTATAGTTGAGGAAGGTATTTTGGATTACATTGACTATAAAATTAAAGACCTAGGATCTCTAGTGATCCATTCTCAGTTGAGTTTGTTCTGTGGAAAGGACAAGAAGATCAAACTGAAATTCAGCATCTTGGAAAAGAAGAAGCTTCACAATGCAATCTATTTCCTTAAAGAATTCACAGATGATCACATCCACATTATTCTAAGCAGAGTGCACGGTGACAAATGTATTTGGAGCGGATACATGACATCACACTAGAAGTGATTCATGCCGTCACCAGTTTCTGTAATGTTGGAGAAGTGCCAACCCTAAGGAAGATCAGCAAGACCAAAATGATCAAGCTCACCGGTTCTGTGAGTGACCAACGGGAAATGACCATCAATACCATCAAGGACAATTTGGTCAAGTATGCCTGCATGGTGATACATTACTAGACATTCCATGCTATTAGAATTAACTCTATCTCTACTGTAGCGGTAAATGCTGGCTATAGGATGATCATGGAGGATGCCTTGTTTGATTTATGCACCTATATGCAAAGGTAGCTACTAGTGAACTTGAAGTCAATCAAACAGAACAATGCCTTGAGATTTAAATTCAAACAACTATTGGTTAGATTGTTCTTCTACTTCCAAGGCTACTTCCTAGGAGTCAGTGATATTCAGTGGTCTATTGACCAGCCGGTTACAAAGCAAATCAGGGAAAGTCTTCAAGCAGTTGGAACTAGTTATCCTGAAGTCCTGAACAAATACTTTGATGAGTTCAGATGCAAGATGAGCCAAAGGGTGAGAATATCTGGTGATATTGTCAAGAAGTATGAAGAGGACATCTACTTTATCATCAAAGTAGATGAGTGCATAATGGAGGCTGTTGAGCCCAAAAAGGAAGAAGTAGAGCCTATGGGTTATGAGGTGATGTACGACATGCTAGACGGGTATGCTTCTACCCTACTTGCCTCACCACTTGATCCTAAAATGAAGAGAACTGACACCTATCTGGAAAGGGTTACACCGATTGAGGAGCCCTTTGTGAAGATAGGAAAGACAGTTCCATCTGTATCAGCACCGGTTACTTCAACAAGTCCTAAAGTGACCAAGTGGTCACCAACAAAGAAGAAACCAGAAGTTGCACCCACCAAAGTATTTGAGAGAAAGCGGAAGATAAAAGGCAGCACACCAGACTTAGAAGATACAAAATTTGAAGAAAATCCTAAGAAGACTAGGTAAACAAGAAAGAAGACAAAGACAACCAGCAATGAACTGACATCATCAACACCAGTAAATATTGATATTTCCTCTTACAAACCTTTGACACATTGTCAAAGAACTATTAAGAACATTAGGAGAAAAGTGCTGAGTGATTTGGCAGATTATTTTGATGATTTCAATGATAATGAGAAGGAGGAAGTAGAACAGGAAGTCATTCAATATTTATGTATTAATGACCGGTCACCATCAGAAATTAAATCTGTGACACTGGATTCTTTATATAATTCTTTAAAAAACAAATGGCGCATTTCCATAGAAAAGGAACAGGAGATAAGAGAGGAAATATTTGCTCAATATTTTCCTGATGTGTCTAATTTCGAACTTTATGAAGTTATGGAAAAATATAAAGGCCTCTTCTTTATGTGAAGAAGGAGACTCTTGTTGCTAGAAGGGAAGTCCCTAGGGTGGTAAAAGATACTCACTCTCATGCCCAAGCTGCTCTGAAGTTGCACCAAGTGTCCGAAGCCAACAAGAAGGCTAAACAAGAACCAGAAATAGCAAAACCAGATGAGGTGTATAACAGTGAAGAAGAACAAGTCACTAAGAAAATGGACCCTATTGATGTTGATGCTTTGGATGGTGAAGATGTTACTCCAGATACGCCAACATAAATGACAGGATAGGAGAAATAGGACGAGGAAAAGAGAAAGGAGGAAGCGAAGAGGAAATAGGTAGAAGAAGAGAAGAAGCAAAAGGAAGAGTAGAAGAGAAATGAAGAAGAGAAGAGAAAAGAGGAAGAGAAGAGAAAAGAGGAAGAGAAGAGAAAAGAGGAAGAGAAGAGAAAAGAAGAGGAGAAGAAACAGGAAGAGGAGAAGAAGAAGAAGGAAGAGGAGAAGAAATAGGAAGAGGAGAAGAAGAAGAAGGAAGAGGAGAGGAAAGAAGAAGAGAAGTGGAAAGAAGAAGAAAGGAAGAAGGAAGAAGAGAAAAGAAAGAAAGAAGCTGAGGAGAAGAAGGCAGAAGAAGGTAAGAAAAAAGCCAAGGAAAAGAAGGAAGCAACAAAGAGTGTACATGTAGAGACCCCAAAGGCAACCGGTGGTAAAGCCAAACCGACTGACATCACCAGTCCCATTGACCTCCAGTTTGCAAATGAAATTGAGCCACTGCAAAGTATTAAGCTTTCTCAAGAGCGACTGGAAGCACTAAGGAGGAAAAAGGAGGAAGATGTCATTCAAACTGCGGTGGAAACTCTCACCAGTTTGATTCTCGATACCAATCTCCCAAGTATCAATTCCTCTCTAGCTCAATTGAAGCTCCTATGCACAGTTGTAGAGGACCAAGTGCAATGTCTGGAAGATGTTGCTGAAGCCAATACAAAAAAAAAGCATCAAAAGGCTTTGAACACTGCTTTGGTAAAGAAGTTAAATGAGCTCCGATCCGATCTACAAAAAGCACATAAGGACATAAAAGATGTTTTGGATGAGGGGAATCTACTGCTCAGTAAGATATGTCAACCTCATCTATTCTATGATGATGTGCTTGCTCAGAAAGACAATCTGCAAACTGATTTGCAGACATACATAAGCACCTTCAAGACGCTCTATGATTCCTTCACCGCATATGGGCAAACCGTTCATCGGTTTCAACTCTAGTCTACAAGAATAGAGTTAGAGATCAATAACCGGACATGAGATTTGCAGGAACTTCAACTGGTTCTACTACCAAGACTGCAAATACTTCAGAAATGCTATCTCAATCTGGATGCCTTAACGATCACTCAAGAGATGAGTACCTTGGATGCCATGGAGGAACATGTATCCCAAATGCAAACGGAAAGTGAGGTTGCTACCTCATTGCTTGAGTCATGGTCTTTATCCATGAAGACATTTATGCAAGACTTTAAATCAGTTTTTGACAAGTTTCACTCTTTATTGTCATAAACTCTTATGATTTTAATGATAATGGAAACATGGGTTATTCAGCTGTACTTTGTCATTGTTGGAAAAGGGGGAGTAGTATTCTGTATTAAATTTTTTGATGCATGTTATGTATACTTTCATGTTTATCTCTGTAAGGGAGTAGTATACATTGTATTTTCTGCAAAAGAGGTAGTGTATATGCTTAGGGGGAGTAATTTTGATTATGGCATATTTTTGTTGTAAAACACTTAGATGTCAAAATTTTTCCTAAGTGTTGCCATCAATGCCAAAGGGGGAGATTGTTGGCATTTTTTATAATGATGTTGTGATTGTCATTTATGGACACACACTTGCTTTGAGATCGCTTTTTGTATCTATAAGTTATGCTCAACCGGTATGTGTTCCAAATCGATATTATGTATTATAGTCTTTAGACTATTGGTGTTTTGCAGAAAGTGTTTACCGATCTCAAGCGGTATGAAGACCTTAAGAGGTTCGAGGATATCAAGTGGTACGAAGGAACTAAAATGGCAGTTATCATTTTCCTAGTCTTCATTTTTGGACAACCGGTAATCGGTTTAATGTTTGAACCGGTATTATTCTGTGATGAGTTACCAACCAGTAATCGGTAAAGTTGTATGAACTAGTAATACTCTGTGATGAGTTACCATCCACTGACACTTTGACGGTGATTTTGTGCCGTGTTATCAAATGTGTCTAGATGCAATGAACCTAGGAGCTTGCAATGTAGTCCTATTGGACCGACATGAAATCAGATTCCTTTTTAAGGACATCATGTCTAGGGTTTTAGGAGATGAATCTGTTAGGGTTTTTTGGTGGTTGATGAGTTTTTGTATGTGCGATCTTAGAAGAGAAGATCAAGTTTGTGTGTTGTAACAAAGTGTGGATTTATTGAAGACTGAAGTAATGCTAAAATGCATTAGCAATGAGCTATCATGGATCTAACCAAGAAGACTATGCTATTTGCTAGATCATTCACTTGTTGATTACTCACATCTTCGACAAGTCTAAAACCCTTAACCGGGTAGGCCCAGAAAAGCCTTTGTAAATCCTCTAACAAGGTGGTTCACATCTGTGGATCTAAAATCTTCTCACAAGGTAGTCTTTAATCAGACTTATATCCTAACAGAGATTGAGATTCCTAATAGGATCTGTTCTAGTGAAGAACATTGTATGACCTTAACCGGTCTGACCTTAATCGGTTTGGCTACTATTCTGCAGATAGTTACTTGTGAGTTTCATCTCACCATGGTTTTTCACATTTGGGTTTCCACGTCAAAATGTCTTGTGTTATGGTGATTGTGCTTCTGTGGGTGAATGCTTTATTTTCTATTTGGTTTGCATTTGTGTTAACTGGTTTGTTAGTAAAACTGTTGAAGAGGAGAAAATCCAAAAAGGTGGATTAGTGGTGGTTAGCATATAAATCAAACACTAAAAGCATAAGAACATGAAGCATGCATAAAACCACCTAAAAATATGAAAATAATGCTTATACCTTGCTATCTTTACCTCTCCCTTAGATCGAGCTTGATGAAGTGAAGGTGCCCCTTGATGATGCTCCACTTGATATGCTTCTTGCTTGATTTTGGATGTGGAATGCTCTCCTTGTGCTCAACAAGGTAAGATTGATGGATGGATTATTGGATTGTTGGATTTGAGTGATGGATTATGAATTTGATAGATTTGAGAGATGATTTAGAAGAGGATGAGAGGAGAATAGAGAAGCATGAGGATGCATGAGAAGTGGATCTTCTTGTGAGGATAATATACTCCAATTTATAGATTGGAGGAGGCCAATGGAGGGCCAAGATTAATTTGATTATGAAGGGTCAAGATTAATTTGAGATAGAAGGCATGGATCAAGAGTGCCTTGGGAAAATAAATAGGAATATAAAATTCCTTTGGAAAAAGGGGGGAGAAATTTGAATTTCAAACTGGAGGAATTAAAAATTCCAAAATAAGGATGCATTGAGGGATTCAAAGAAATTTGAATTTATTGGAGAGATTCAAAGATGATGTGACATGAGTGGGAATTAAAAAATGGAGAATAATGATAAGCATGATTATGAGAGATTCTAGAAGAATTAATTAGGCTAAGTGGGATTAGGAAAAGTGATTTGTAGGAATCACATGACTAGGTTAATTAATTAGAATTAATTAACTGAGTGGGTTTAGAGGAAATGATTATTTAGAGGACTTTAGGAGAATAGGAGAATAATTAATTTATTTGATAAATTAATTATTGGACTATAGTGACAAGATTAATTAAATTAGATTTAATTGATTATGAGAGGAATAAGGATAACACAATTAAGTTAATTAATTATGTTGATAGGCTTAAATTAATTAAATATTAATTTTAGGTGTCTACAACTGTTTTATCGTTTTACTGCTAAACTGTTTAAGTGTTTAAGTTAAGTATTTATTGGTATACTAATTCACCCCCCCTCTTAGTATTCATCAATATCCAATAACCGGTATACAAACAAAGGATAGATAAAGGGAAAAGATTGAGAACCACTCATTCACCCCCCTCTCAGTGGTGCATTGTGTCTAACAAGGATAAATTAGTGAGCAGAGTAACCGATTGCAAGTGTATGTTTTGACTGTTCATCCAACAGGTAAAGGTAGAACCGGTGTGTCAGCAACATCAAGTGAAGGTGAGAAGAGAGATTGAGAGAGATAAAATTAAGAGTAGAAGTCAATTGGTGAGGTAGAGGAGGTGAGAAACCGATAGGGTAAAGTGTATGTAGTGGTTAGAATATTCACTTGTAATTAGACTATTACTTTTGTAACTTATTATGTTCATTGAAGATCACTGAGGTTGAGCTTGGTGCAGGGGTTGCTGCTCCTTGGGTTGGTGCCCTAAAATTAAGGTTTGGTGCTCCTTGGGTTGGTCCCCTAAAGAAGGAGTGGTACTCCTTGGGTTGGTGCCCTAAATGTTGTAACTAAGGTTTTCATTATGAGGCTAGATTGGAGTGTTGGTATTATGGATGACTACGTCATGTGTTGCATTGATTTTGTCATTGGTGTCAACACTTATCATTTTGAAAGTCTACATTGCTGATTTGGCACTCTGGTTATATTGGTTTGTTCTTGAACCAACACATTGTGTTCATCGACATGGATAGTGGCTTATGCACAGTTATCGGTATATGTTCACCGACAGGCTATATATATGGTTCACCGGTAGTGATGATGACTTGTTATCATCTGGAGATCATTTGGTTATGTCGAAGACATGGATTGGATGTTTGGATTTGGTGTTTTTTGATTGTTGGTCTAATCGGGTTGACATTTTTCTTTTACCGACAGATAGGTCTAGGTTATGGACCTGTACAAGATATCATCTTCCAGATCAGCACGACAAATTTTGGAAATGGTTTATTGATTAGATATTGTGTAAATGTATTAAGGCCCACATATTGTATCACATCAAGACTTATTTTGTAATCTATTTAAATGTAATATCTCTAGGGAGCCGACCTCATGTTAAGGTCCTAGGTTTTGTATAAATAAATGTATGATCTCATTTGTGAGATGTAACATATGAGTGTATGTGCAAATATTGAAGATCATATAAGCAGATCCTTGTGTGAATCACACAAACATTATCTAGAGGTTGAAGGAAGGTTATGAAGATGTTTGCCAGAGCTTAAACCAGTACTGAATCCATCATTACTAATGCTACTTTGAAGTAGTATATTGTTATTGGATTTGACCATCCAACTGTAGTCAGTGTGACTCCTATTTTGTGTTTGAGCAGTGAGCTCTAGGCGGTTGGCCTTTTTGCATGTGCAGGCCCCATTTGTATACACTTACTATCTGCAGTAGTATCATTTGATTGTGGATAAGGTTTCCCACTATGATTTTTCCCCTTACAAGGTTTCCACGTCAAAATATCTGTGTCATGTGTTGTGGATGTTGTTTTCCTTTTTGTTTCATGCATTAAGTTATACTGACACTACTATAATTGTTAATCTGTTTTAGCAATATTAAGTTTGGTTTATCGAAACTAAGTTTTAAGTTGGAATAATTTGAATTTGGATTATAACTTATTAACAACTAATTCACCCCCCCCCCTCTCACTTTTCCTTCTAGTTCCTAACAATTGGTATCAGAGCCAAGTCCACTTTTTACAAAAGCCTAACAGCTTGACGAGATCCTATGATAGCAAATATTTTCAAGAAGGACAGTCCTAAACTTGATGGAACTAATTATGGTATATGGAAGATCAGAATGGAAACACATCTGAATTGCATTGGAAGAGATATATGAGATGTTACAAAGAATGGCTATGTTGGTCCTACTCTGAATATCCCTCATCCATCGACATTGGCTAAAGACTTGGAAAATGATTGCAAAGCAAGAGAAGCACTTCTGAGCACATTATTAGATCAACAAATCATGAGATTATCAGACCAATCTACTACTAAATCTATTTGGGATAAACTGGAAACATTTAATGAAGGAGATACCACTATCAAAATTCCAAAACTGGAATGTTACCGGGTCAGGTATGAAAATTTAAAAATGGAAGAAGATGAAAGAATTTCTGCATTTATGGAAAGAGATAATGAAATTGTTTTAGGAATACAATGTTGTGGAGGATCTTTAAAGTGAAGACTAAATTGTTTCTAAAGTTTTAAGAGCTTTTCTACCGGCTTACAAAATGAAAGTGTCTGCTATTAATGAATTGAGAACAATGCCTAATACATCAGTATCTAGAGATACCTTGGTTGGAAAACTTTTAGCATTTGAACTTGAGGAATTTGGTCATGTTGCTACAATCAAGACTGATTTAGCTTTCAAAGAAGCATCATCATCATCATCATCATCATCATCATTTGATAAATCTGACTGGAAGGCACTTTATGAAAAGAAACTTGAAGATATCAGGAGGGAAAATGAGGAACTTGAAGAACTTGAAGCACTATTTGCAAGGAAGATGCCTAAAGGTCTAGTAGGAAGTAAATATGAAGGTAAAGCACCTTTCCAATGCTTTAATTGCAATAAAATTGGTCATATAGCATCTAGGTGTCCTGATAGACATGCAAGATTAAGAGAGGAAGCAAAGAGAACATATAAGCCTAACACTGAATATCAGAGATACAAATTTAAGAAAAATAGAGATAAGTCATGTTACTATGAAGATGAAGGTGTTACAGATGATTCAGATGAACATCCAGCAGATAGTGGATGGGCATTTGTTGCAATAAAAGAATATCAACCTACACCTATTTTTAAACCAGTAGAGCAGGCACTGTCAACAAAAATTGAAGAAAAGGATGAATGGATCATTGATAGTGGATGCTCGCATGATATGATTGGTGATAAAAGAAAATTCTTGTAATTTTGGGAATGTAATGGAGGTCTAATAAGATTTGGAGATGACAAATCTTGTTCAATCAAAGGAAGAGGCACTATATCTTTAGATGGTAAGCACAATACTGACAATGTTTATTATGTTCAAGGTTTAAAGCATAATCTTTTGAGTGTTGGTCAGTTAGTGGAAAAAAGATTTCAGTTACAATTCAAGAATGGAAAATGAAAAATCATAAACAGTTATGGATTGGAAATTGCAACCGGTAATCAGAGTAAAGGTAATATCTTTCATTTGAATACCAATGATAAGACATGTTTGATTGCTCAGATTGATGAAAGTTGGTTATGGCATAAGAGACTTGTCATGCCCAAACTTTTGGGCATGAACGGGATAATTTCTTTTATAAAAATAACAACCTAAATAACATTAAATTTACTAATATGAAATGCACTAGCAAGTTTTGTCTTAACTATGTGTGAGTAGCTCTAACCTCTAAGTCAAGTAAATGATATTAATTTAAATCAAATGCGGAGCACTAAAAGAATTATTTATTATCTCATCAATTTTAATCAATAAATTAATTTAGTCAATTAATTGATGTAGATAAAATTAATCTCCAATAACCATTAATTGATTTTAAGGACTAATTAAATTAGTCCTAGCACTTAGTTTATAAATGTCTTTATTTTATTTTAACAATAATTAAAATGTGTTTAAACTAAATCGACTAGAGGGTCAATTAAATTCACAATGACCCTTGTCCTATATAGTTTAATCTCATAAACCTAAATCTAGGTGGACTAAAATTATTCCCTATAGTCAAATAATTTACAAATAGAATAAATTTCCTAAATGATTATCTCCAAACTAATTTAAAATTTAAGACTTCATATTTAAATGTTTATTTAACATATATAAAATATGAATGTTAAATAAACTAATTATATTAAAGTCAAATTTATACATCCATAATTTTAAACTATATATAAATATGTATATTTATAAATATACATATGATTATATATATATATATATATATATATATATATATATATATATATATATATATAATAAACACTGATATATTTATATGTGAGGTTATTCCCCCTTTTATTTAAACATACCTTATTAACCAAAAATACTCAAGAACCCTAATTTTTTTATTATTATAAAATGCCCCTCTATTTTTTTATTTCTTAATTACTTCTACTATCTTTCGAATACCCTAACCCAAACTGGGTTAGGGTTTCGAATCTTTTCCTTGTTGTAGGGGGGCCGAACGAATGTGAATGGTGGAGGGCGAGTGGTGGATTTTTGAAGAGGCGGAGGCCATGGGGGGGGGGGGCGCTCCCCGCAGGGATGGTCACTACCGAGCCTGTGGGTCATGGCCCACAGAGGCAGCCTAGTCTGCTGCTGTGGGACGCGACCCACAGCCCGACAGTGCCGCCGCTGTGGGGCACCGCCCACAGAGGGGGCCGAAGCCTCCCATTGTGGGTTGCGGCCCATAGTGGCGGCTGCGGCTGCCGCTGGGGGGTCGTTGCCCACTGTACGGAGGGGGGGCTGCCCTGTGGGAAAGTCCGCAGGGGCTGAGCCCCTTGCCATGGTAATAAAGTTATTTAAAAAAAAAAAATTATTTTATGTTATTTTTTTTTGTATTTTAATTTGTTAAATATATATATATATATATTGGATGCATTTGAAACCCAGGCTAACTCTGTTAAATATTCTAATTTAAATCTAGGTATATATATATTTTTTATTTATTTAAAATACCACAAAACAGAGATAAACTATTTGATTTTAGATTTATTTTATGTAATTATATGATTGACAGAATTCAATAAAATTAAATAGCAACTATATAAATAGGGTATAATTTAAACTAACTAGACTATTTAACTCTAGATTTTATTTTCTGCAAATTAGTAAAACGTCAGAATTAAATAAATTTATACAACAATTATTTTTAGACTAGAAAGCATTGAAATAGAATTTGGAGATAGTCATATTAAATTTTTTTTTTTTAGATTTGTTTTCTGCGAATAAATTGAAAGGAAAAAACGACAGAGTTTAATAAAATATATTCAGCAACTACATAAATCTAGATTTATTTTAATTAAACTTAGAGATATGCATAAGGAAATAAACTTGAACATTTGTTCTCAAGATAACATGCATGCAATCATTAAAAGTTCAAGAACAATACAAAATGTAAACTCAACATAAATAATTCATTTTGCAACCAAATAATACTTAATAAAAACAATGTATTTCCTTAAAGTATATTTAAAATACATTATAGTCAACTTTACAAATGGATCTCTCATTTCTATTAAATGAGGACCTTAAAAATAATAGATACAACATAGTTTCCCTTTACATTCCTGCAACTAAAAAAAAACATAAATATTCCATTCCCAAATCTTTTTCTGTAATAATAAATCCAACAATCTTCTACTTGTCCTTTTCTTTTCTTTCAACAACCTGCAAATAAATCAAAAGGCTATGACCATGGAGTGCTCACCTCCCAGCCTAGGCTTACTAGAAGCCACCCCCGAGCTTGGAGAACCAAGCCCTAGATAGGTTACACACATGCAAACACAACAAATAAGGGATAACAAACACAACATCATATTCCCTGTTATCACTGTTTAAAAATGGGTTTTCCTTTCCCATAATTGGCTATGATTTTGAAATTTTGAGTAAGACACATTACCAATTGCTTCAGCTCTGTGTTAGGTCTTAAGGGTTTAGGGTTTTTTTTAGTTTTAAAATCGCTCAATGTTTTATCAAAAAACCCTCTGGTTCTATTCCTTCATTACTTTATCCACTTAAGTAATGGGTCCTGGGGTCGTAAGTGGTGTCCCCCCATGTCATTTGCTGAGGCGGTCATTTGAATTAATCATAAAATTTTATGCCTTATATATTCTCCTCCTAATGTTGTCGGGCCTAGTAAATGGTGTGCATCTCTCAGGTGGATCTATGGTTTTCGCTATTTTGCTAGGCGAAGTTGTGCGTGGTTTAAAACCCACGAAGTTGCGAAAAGGCTTTGCATTCTAAATGGTGATTTTGGTCCGGTTTAAAGAGGTCTCATCTTGTCCAAGATCCAACAGTTGGCGTTATTTCACAGCCTGAACTTGCAAGTGAAATACCTTTCGTGAAATGGCGAAAGCGTCTGGTGGGACCCGACAGCGAAAACTTTCTAAGCGACTAAACAACGATCAAGTTTCTTTTGATCGGACGGTTGGCGCTGTTTCGTAGGATAAAAATGCTCAACAATTATCTTTCGCGAAGT
Organism: Cryptomeria japonica; assembly: GCF_030272615.1. Lineage (NCBI taxonomy): Eukaryota > Viridiplantae > Streptophyta > Pinopsida > Cupressales > Cupressaceae > Cryptomeria > Cryptomeria japonica. The sequence goes on from NC_081412.1 coordinate 657,853,008, forward strand.
TGCGAAATGACATGGCATTCCAAGTAAACGGTCCAGCTGGTCGAGAGGGCGAGTAAGATGGTGGCACATGGCAGAGGCTACAATAGTTAGCAAGTTGGGTCTAAGAGTTAAAAGGTGGGTCCCAGAGGTGAGTCATACTGTGGGATAAGAGGTGACCTGGCAGATGCAGGTGGTAAGAATTAATTGGAACCCAGTGTTTTCTCTCGGCAAATGAAAGACTGACATGTCAGCTCTGAAAGTGACTAGATGCCAGGTGTTCAAGGTTGAGTCAGAGGGCCCACATCTGCTGGAGTCTGTTCAGATGGTTAAGCACCGAGCAAGTAGAAAATAATCTGATGGCCCGTGTGATTTCACAAGGGTAAGATGCTCGTGCTTTATACCCTGCAAAATGGCAAAAAGGTTTTTCGTCCCCAAAGGCAAATAAAAATAAGGTTAAAAGAGGACCGACTTTGTTTTGATCCAACGACCAGCGCTATTTCATGGTTGTGAGATGCTTGAAGGATATGCTTCATGAAATAGCGCAAGTAAAAGAGGTTCATCCAAGTGTCAAGCTAGATGGTGACGTGGTGGTGGACACGTGGTTTCAAAAGAAGTTGAGGGCCTACCAAGGTGAAACCGGCGGTATAAAGGAGAGACACGTGGCTGACGTTGAATTAAATGCGAAGGGTTTTCCAAAGCCAATGGTTGAGTGCCACGTGGTAGCCAGTAGCCAATGAAAAGGTGGTGTAAGTAAAGCAGCATAAAGGTTTCCCTTAAAGGATGGTCATCTCTGAATTGATCCAACGCTTCACGCTGTTTCGCAGCTTGAAGTTGATAGATGTTTAAGCTTCACGAAATAGCGAAAAACCGCTAGCAGTCAAAGTAAAGGCGCTGTTAGTAAAGATGTCGACGGTTTCGATCAAAGTTAAAAACCAAGCAATTAGAGTTCCATCTAATGCCTGGCACTGTTTCACGAAGGAGAAGTGCTCGAAAGATAAAGTCTGTGAAATGGCAAAAAGAAGGTGGGGCCCAGTGTGAAGGCAAGACTGTTAAGTCGGTATAACGGCCGATCAAGTTTCTTTTGATCGGATGATTGGCACTATTTCACAGGACGAAATTACCTGAAGGTTATGCTTCGCGAAGTTGTGAAAGAGTGAAAGGAAAAAATTGTAGGAATGTTATGGCCTGTTGGAGTGAAAAATATGAATTCTCTCATGAATTCAATTTTGAAGGGATGACCGAAGCATGTGGTGTCAATGTCGCAGTTAAGAGCCTGGGTACCATATATGATTTCCTATCAACTGGATGAAGGTATCTTTCCAAAGAATTATTGCAGAGGAGCAGATACAGAGCCATTTTCTTCAAACACAAAGCAAGTCAATTCAGTTGCAAAGCGGATTCACTCGAGCTAAAAATTGGTTTTCTTGTACTCTCGTGTAGGAATTTCTTTGTGGTATGTTTTAAATAAGATATTGATTTGTCACAGAACCATTTGGGGGTAGTATTTTGATTACTTGCATTTTCAAAATGGCACCTAAGAGAGAATTTTCCGGAAAAGTCAATTATCAGGAGAGGGCCATTTGTGATGATTTTCTTGAGCAATTGACATTGCCAACTAATCAAGCATCGAAATCAAAATAATTAGTGCCTAGAGCTCCTCATTTGAAAATAGGAGAAGGGCTATATGATAAGGGCAACTGGTTGAGAGATCCACAGGTCAGATTGTCTGGGTTGGGGTTATTCAAGGTTGGATTTGGAATGAGAAATTCTTCGGCCCCACAAAATAGCATATGGGAATTAGATGTAGGGAAGTTGGTAGTTCCAGGGGTATTCATGGACATGGATCTGTTGACTCAAATTGTACATAATTATGATCCAGTCACAAGGATCATTAGGGACACAAATGGGAAAGCCCTCATTGAAATCAATAATGAGGAATTCAGAAGTGCTTTTGGGCTAAATGAGTTTACCAATTTTTTGGAACCCATTAATTTCAAATCATTAGCTCAAGTATACAGTGCACAGAGGAATCACCTTAGAAATGGACCTCTTAAGGAATTTTTTGTGAAGATAGGTGGGTTGACAGTTGTAGGACCCAACACTGAAGAGCCCTTCTCATTGAATCTGTTCACCCTTAGGGCTAAGGGAATGTATTGGGCACTCTGCCAGATTTTGGGAGAAGATGCTGAGGCAAATATGCCCAATCACTATTTGCTAATGATTGCTCAGATTTTGAATCCTTCCCTTGCAGTAACATTTGACTTTGCTTCTTTCATTACTGATGCTATCCATGGAGGATTAATAGGAATAAAAAATGGGAAGGTGGATAGGCCTCTCAGATGGTATTCACTCCTTATGCATCTATTTCTGTTCAAAGGTGGTGATTACTTTGCCAGTGGATTGGACCTCATCAAAGAGAAGGATGGAGAAAAGATGCCAGTGCAACTATGGAGTACTGTGTTGTCATGGGACAAAGAGGATGCTAGCTTTTTAAAATTTGATAAATATTTTGCATCCAAGATTAGGACTCTTCTCTACTCAGAAAACCCAAGAATCCCCAAGGTTCTTTTGGAGTTTGTTAGACCAAAAGAATTTGCAGAGAGTATAAAGATTGTTCACAATTGGGGTGACATTTATCTGTACCTAGTCTCAATAGTTTTTTAGAGTTTTTGGTTTCAGAGGCACTCCATTCTTGTTGCCCTATCAGGTCCCTCTCAAAGTTGGAATTGCAGAAGTCCTTAGACAAATTGGTAGTGTACAAGAGGTAGAACTGACAGGCAGGGGTAAAGGGACTATTTTTCCTATGGTTACCATAGCCCACCAATTTGTAATAACTAAGGGAGGTTGGAATTGTTTTGAGGATTTTCTCAAACCTTATCATTTGTCAACTGCAATATCCAGGTGTGCTGATCCAGAAGACTTCTTTAATGGCATGTTTAGAAAGAGAGCAGCATGCAGAGGTAGACCCCATCAATTTCAGTTTCTTGAAGACCTCATTAGAAATGAGTTTGATCTAGATGAGAAGGAGCTGAGGAAGGAGAAATGGGTGGCTTATAAGAAATTCTTAGACTTTGTGCATCAGTTTGATGCCAGCTATGACCCATTGTCTAGCTTTTTCCTTCTAGAGGAGAAAATAAAGTTTTTAATTGTTTGCTTTGAGGAAGTGATGCAGACCCTGAAGGAGAAGAGGGAAGCTATGATTAAAAGAAACCCTAAAAAGGCAAGAATGGTTCTAAGTAGGTCTGCCTCCACTAAAGCAATCCCTCCTAGTGACTACACCCTGCACAAGAAATCTAGTTATAGTGTGCTGATGCCTACAACAGGGGAGCCCTCTACCTCCAAAGGAAAGAGGAAGATACAAGATGTCATTGACATCCAAGAGAGCCCTAAGAAGTAGAGAGTAGGAAAAGAAATACCATTTGATACACCTTTGTACTCTCCATCCCAATCCCCTATCCACATAGGAGATGATCAAGCAGTAGCTAAGCAACTTTTACAATTAGGCAGTCTAGGAGAAATTGCCTATACATATGATGAAGTAGAGGAGGGTATGCCAGAAGAACCCCTTGTTGCTGAAATGAATATTACTACCACTTAACTTAAAGGTTAGGAGTGGGATCCTGAGATAAAGCAGGTGAGTGATGACTTCTTGGCTGACAACAATTTTGTCACATCAGGAGCATTTATGCAGTTTGTATGGAAACAAAATATAGATAAGTACAATGCAAGATGTGAGAAGAGAAAAGGTGAGCAACCTAGCAAAGATCCAACCCTGGTGGAGGAGGAAATAAAACAAGAGATGATGGAAGAATTTAAGACCATCACTCCTGAGCAAGGAAGAGATATGGTGGCACAAGCTGGAGTGCTCATTCTCCTTGAGTGGGACATAGCAGATGCCCTGGTACTAGAGGCAGTGAGAAAGGAGACCAAGCCCATGGAGGGAATTACTTTTAGCAAGGATAATGCTGCACTCGTCATGTGGTCTCTCAAGAGAGATGAGAGTAAGAGAAGCAAAGATACCCCAGGGTCAAGATACCTTGGTGGAATGACAGTGAAGAGAGTGCATAACACATGGGTGGTAGAAGCTGCTAGCACTGTGCTAGAGATTGCAAAATTTAGTATTGCAGTAGTAGAAAAGGAGGCCAAGGAAAAAGAGGTCCTCCAAGTCAACTTGGAGATAGTTTTGAAGGCCTACAACAATGCTAAGGAGGAGGTAAGAGGTAAGGATAGCATCATTGCTAAGCTGTAAAGCCAGTTGATAGGACAGTACCATCAAGGTGAGTCTTCAACACTGATGATCTCCTCTTCCCCTACAAGACCTCCACCTACCAGCCCCATCATTGAGTTCCCACCATCTCCAGCACCTTCTAGCTCTCAAATGGTTGAGATTACTCCTCAAGAGCTAGAGAATTTAAAATAGGCTCAGGCCTTGTATGCAAAGAAATATGAGGAGAGAGTAAGGGCCACTATTTCAAGTTTTACAGATACAATGATTGCCTCATTGCTATATAATAACATAAGCAAGATTTTGGATATGAGGAATGAGCTCAATGGAGATAAGGCCATTTCGACACTTATTTTTGACAAGTGGAAGCCCAGAGAGCAGGATTTGGAGTCTATTTGTGCATCTTATGATGAAGCAGGGTTGATCCTATCATCAAATCCACTTGTGACACCACCAAGGATCTAGTAAAATTGGTAGGAGAGGTAGACAATGCTGACATGAAAATCAACTTGTATAAAAAGGAGTACACTGATCAGGTTTTTGAATTGATTCCAGGAGTTTTTGTTAGCCCAAATCAGTTAAAGGACAAACAAGTGTGGCTTAAGGAATTAGAGGCCAAATTGTCAGCCAGAATAAAATGAATTGTTGACTTAGATGATGCTTCCTTTTTTGTTGTAACAATTCAGGAGATAGAGAGAATCAAATCTCATTATGGTTTTCTCAATTCAGAGGTTAACAAGATGAGGAATTCATGGAAAAAGTTAACCAAGGCTAAAGAAAAAGTGATTAATTTCACATGGTCCACTGATGATGTGTATAATGAGTGGACAAGAAAATATGCCATCCAGGATGTAGAGCAGTTAGAGGGTGCTCCGGAATAGTTAGAAGAGGTTGCAATCGGACAACAAGTTGAAGAAGCTGCAGAGGTCGAAAAGGACTTGTAACTGTTTTTGTAAAAGGCTTTGTAACTTCTTTTGGAAAAGAAATGATTGTAACAAATTCTCCTAGGAAAGTCCAAAGCTATGTGCATCCATATTGTTATAAATGGATACCAGGACTAGTAAAAGGATGATCACAAAGAATTGTAAGAAAATGTTGCAGAAATTTATCTGAGCTTTTCTAAGTGTAATGGAGAATATTCAAAAGTTTTTGTAATACTTTCTTGAAGAATATATCAATATACAGACCATCAGTTTTGAGTAAAACTTTGTGTCATCTTTGAATGTGCTTGCAATTGTTTATTGTTTCATTTTGAATAATCCAGGGTTATTTTGTTTGAATGGGGATTGTAAGGCAATTTTCAGTAGATGTGTTTGCTAGCTTTTCTCTTTAGGAGGGAAATTAAATATGTGGGGATCATTTCTACCAGTAAATTACTTGTGAGACATCTTGAATCCTAATGAGCATAGTTTATTTTAGTATGTATAAATTCTTATATGTGTCAGGCATATATAGGGATCAACAGAAGCTGAGCCAATGGGATGTGTAGAGATATTTTGTTTGGGGAGTATTGTTTGAATTTAGATGACTCTGTGACCTTGGATAAGGCACTGGTATAGATCAAGGTTGTCTATTGCATGTTTTGTAGATCAAAATACTGAATATGAGCATAATTTTCATTCCTTTGTTTTAGTTAGTTTCAAGGTGATTAGATCCACTGGTTTTTTGGACTGGTTTGCTGTGGATTTATCTTTTGAAAGTATGAATTTAGTTCACAAAGGTATACCCACCTAGACTCTGAGTAAGTCTAAAGTGTAGAAGGTTAAATCAAACCTTGTCATATGTTGTCCTAAGAGTTTCCTTCCCCTGAACATCTCTCCTGCACAGAGTTAAAATCATCTTATTATAAGGATGTTGAAGTGAATCAGATTTGGAAGACAACATTCCCAACCAAGGCACACTGCACCACACAATGTGATGATTTTACATGGGTGGTAGTGGACCAAATACCTTGAGGAGACTGCAAGTATGGTAAAACACAAAACCACCTCATGGAAAACAAAGATATATCATAAATATAATAACCCCACATCCTTATGCCCCCCAAGGCATTTATGCCTTATTTCCCTCCTTATGACCCCCAAATGCATAAACAAGCCATGCAGCAAGGGTCACATAAATATCCCTTGAGATCACTCTCATAACGAGAGCCTCTCACTCGAGGGCTATCAAACTTCTACCACCCACAAGACCATCCTCTCTCCCAAGAGTAGGAGGCCTTGGTTACTCCCAAAACACAAAATGCATACAAGAAATCAAAGACATAACGCATAATAATTTTCACATAATAAAATGCAAGAGAACAAATTTTTCCTCGCAAACAATCTTTCCAAAATAACATGCAACATGAAAGAAAACAAGAAGAAGTTAAACCAACCTTTAATCTGCCCAAAGGTATGCTAGTCTAGTTGAGGATGAGCAACCCCATTCCACAATTCCTTGCTTCTCTACCCTTAGCCAAATTCCTATACCAAATCTCTTCTTTTTTTTCAAAATTGCATTGTCTCCAAAAATAGAGAGTGGGTGATTACCCACAAAATCTATCATTCTTGCATAAGAAGACCTCAGTGAGAGTTCTCACAGGTTTCTAAAATTGAAAAAGGAAAAAGTCCGAAAAAGATCAAAAGAGATCTCTCATCAAAAAGGAAAGTTAACTAACCTAGATATGCCTTCTAAATTCAACTTTCACACATCTTAGAAAAATCACTTTTAGGGTGACTAAACAACCACATGGGAGTTGTCACATGCCTAAAATTACTCCTAACCCTTATGTATACCTTATGGGCTTTGGAAACACCTTTAAACTACCCCTAGGAGTCCATTTAACCCCTTTTAAACCCATCTAAAGTTAACTTTCGGGTCAAACCTAAGTTGACCACCCCAAAGATTCTCTACCCAAGGAAAATATAGAACCACATTAAATTATTTGAAAAAGCTATGGTTAAAACAACTCCCTCCAAGAGACAATTCAAAAATCAAGACATAAATCAACACATGTGTCAAGTGACACAATAAAATACTTTACAACATTACACATGAAATTTTGTCTCTTGTTGGATTTACACAAATTAATAAATTCAATTTAACACACATGCAACATACACTTTCACAAATAAAATACGATACAAATGGGGTGTTGTCTCTCCAAATAGACAAACCTTGGTTTTACGAATGTACATAGGTCTAGGTTTGGTTCTCCATAATGTTTCCATGGTCACATGGATAATTTTCCTGCGCATCTCAATTACACGTTAGTAATTCCAAATAACCTCATATAATATAAAACACATGAATAAGAATACACATCAAACACTCTGCATACAATATACATTTAAACAAATCAATACATCTTACATCCAAATACATCCACATAAGCAATTATCATAATCCCCATAATATTAATCCATACATAAAACATGCATCCTATTTCTATCATCATAGTAAAGTCCTGCAAATCCAATAATGACATATATCATCTCAAATTTATCCTATTCTAGAATCATATAGAGTTCTATATCATAAAGCATATAAATGAAGCATCAACATACATCAATGTTATCCAAATCATGGAATCATATAAGTTCTAAATCCATAATACATAAAAATAAAGCATCCATAATAGTCTTAACATGAAAATCATTGAAATGCTAGAATGAGTCGGGGTAGGGCCTCACAAGACTCTGTCATGTGAATTTTGATTGCATTGTAAAGATCAATTCAACTAAGGCAGTAAGGGATTTACCTAAGATTGTGAAACCTCATAATCCGATATGTAAGGAATGTCAAATGGGAAAGAAAGTCAGAACAACATTTAAAATCATTTATGAGAAATCCAATAATATTCTTGATTTAATTCATACTGATTTATGTGGTCCTCCAAGAATAAGAAGTCTTCAGGGTGATAGATACTTTAAGCTAATAATTGATGATTATTATAGAATGTGTTGGGTTACTTTTCTCAGAGAGAAATCATAAGCTTTTGGGAAATTCAAGATATACAAGGCAATGGTAGAGAATGAAACCGACAAGAAAATCAAATGTTTGAGATCTGATCAAGGAGGAGAATTTACATCTAGGGAATTCAATGCATTCTATGAAGTGAATGGAATAAAAAGACAACTATCAGCACCCTGGACACCTCAATAGAATAGAGTTGTGGAAAGGAAGAACAAAACTATTCTGGATGCAGCAAGAACCATGATAATGGAAGAAAATTTACCTCATGTGTACTATAGAGAAGTAGTGAATACAACAGTTTAGACTTTCAATAGAGTTCACATTAAAGGTGAAACCATTAAAACCCCTTATGAACTATGGTTTGTTCATACTCCTACTCTTAAATACTTTAGAATATTTGGAAGTAAATGTTATATTAGGAGAGATGAGTCTATTGGAAAATTTGATCCTAGAAGTGATGAAGGAATATTTCTTGGTTATTAATCTAGAAGCAAGGCGTATAGATGTTATAACAAAAGATTGCAGAAAATCATTGAAAGTACTAATGTAAAGATAGATGAAAATTTTAGAGGTGAATCAAGGTCTGTAGATTCTAAACCGACAATTGAAATGATTATAAATGAACCGACACAAATTGCACCAGTATAGAATGTCGATCCAGTCACACTGGCATCATCAGAAAACTCAACTGTGACTGAAGAACAACATGTGAATAAACCCAGGTATGTAAGATTGAATCATTCAGAGAATCAGATAATTGGAAACAAAAATCAAGATGTTATGACAAGAGGAAGATTGGAAAATGAAGAGGTATGTTAATTTCTGAAGTTGAACCAACATCTGTTATTGAAGCATGTCAAGATAAACATTGGATAAAAGCAATGGAAGACTTGGACATTAGTTCCCCGGTCTAAAGACAAAAATGTAATTGGAACTAAATGTGTATTTAGATATAAACTTAATGAATATGGTGAGGTAATCAAAAACAAAGAAATATTAGTTTGTAAAGGTTATTCTCAGAAAGAAGGAATTGATTATAATGAAACTTTTGTACCGATAGCCAGAATTGAGGCAGTTAGACTATTTCTTGTATTTGCAACTCATAAGAGCTATAAAGTTTATCAGATGGATGTAAAATGTGCATTTTTGAATGGTGATCTTGAAGAGGAAGTTTACATTGAACAACCTGATGGATTTTCATTGACAGATGATAAGGATATGGTTTGCAGATTAAGGAAAGCTTTATATGGATTGAAGCAAACTCCCAAGCTTGGTATGCTAGATTGGATAAATATCTTCTAAAGCTTGGATACATAAAAGGTAATGTTGACAGTAACTTGTATTACAAAATCACTAATGATGACATTTTGGTTATTGAAGTTTTTTGGATGATATAATTTTTGGAGGTGAAGATGGATTATGTAAAGACTTTGCTAACAAGATGCAGGAAGAATTTGAAATGTCTATGATTGGAGAGATAAAAAATTTTATAGGTTTGCAGATTTCACAAACAGATAAAGGTATATTCATATGTCAAAAAAAATACTTGAATGAAATTTTGAAGAAATTTGGTATGGAAAACTCCAAACTAGTAAGTACTCCTATGACTACAACTGATAAATTGACATTGAAGGATGATTCAACTCCTATAAATCTGACAAGGTATTAATCTATGATTGGTGGATTACTATATTTAACACAAACCAGACCTGATATAATGAATGCAGTATGTATTATTTTAATATTTCAAAGCAATCCGAAAGAAAATCATGAATCAACAGTAAAAAGGATTTTCCGGTACCTACAAGGCACACCAAATCTTGGTTTATGGTATCCTAAGAATGGCAATTTTGAGTTATGTGCATATACATATTCAAATTGGGAAGGAGATTTAGATGACAAAAAGAGTACCACTGGTGGTGCATTCTTTCTTCATAGAAGATTGATTTCATGGATCAACAAGAAGTAGAGTTGTACACCATTATCTACAACCAAAGCAGAATATGTTGCAGCAACAAATAATTGTACTCAGGTATTATGGATTAAGCAAATGTTGAAGGATATAAAGGTAAAATACAAAGAACCAGTAATTATTTATTGTGATAATTCAGCAGCAATTGATATATCAAAGAATCTGGTATTTCACTCTAAGACAAAGCATGTTTCTATTAAATATAATTTTCTAAAAGAAAATGTTGAAGAAAATGAAGTGAGATTGGTTTATGTGAATGCTAAAGAGAAAATTGTAGATATCTTTACAAAGCCTTTGCCTAAAGAAACATCTGAATATCTCAGAGAGAAGCATGGGGTAATTTCCCCACCGATAGAGACTTAGATGTTGAAGATTGGCATCAAACCGACAGGAACTAACAGAAAAATATTTTTCCGACTTTGATGGAGGAGAGCTACTTCTCAAGGGGAGTAGTTATCTATATGTTATGTTCCGATTTTGACTCTTAACTACTTTGGCATTTGGTGTCAAAGGGGGAGAGATATCTATGGAAAAAATTTGTACTTTGGGGAGAGATGAACATTCTACTTGGAGATGTATTTTGGTTTTGGTTTCTAGTATTGATCTATTTTGGGAGATTGTTGGTTTGTTGATTTTTGGCATTCTATTTTGGCACTTAGATGTTTTTCCATCTAATATTGCCATCAATACCAAAGGGGGAGATTGTTGGTATTATGGATGAATTCATCATGTGTTGCATTGGTTTGGTCATTGATGTCAATACTTATCTTTCTGGAAGTCTACATTATTGATTTGGCACTCAGGTTATATTGGTTTGTTGTTGAACTGGCACATTATGTTCACCGACATGGATAGTGGCTTATGCACAGTCATCAGTATATGTTCACTGACAGGTTATATGGTTCACTGGCAGTGATCATGACTTGTTATCATCTAGAGATCATTTGGTCATGTCGAAGACATGGATTGGATGTTTGGATTTGGTGTTTTACATTATTGGTCTAATCGGGTTGACATATTTGCTTTTACCGGTAGATAGGTCTAGGTTATGGACCGATACAAGATATCATGTTCCAGATCAGCACAACACATTTTGGAAATGGTTTATTGATTGGATATTGTGTAAATGTATTGAGGCCAACATATTGTATTGCATCAAGACTTATTTTGTAATCAAATTAAATGTAATATCGCTAGGGAGCCAACCTCATGTTAAGGTCCTAAGTTTTGTATAAATAAATGTAAGATCTCATTTGTAGGATGTAACATATGAGTGTATGTGTGAATATTGAAGATCATATAAGCAGATCCTTGTGCGAATCACATAGACATTATCTAGAGGTTGAAGGAAGGTTATGAAGGGGTTTGTTAGAGATTAAACCAGTACTGAATCCAACATTATTGATGCTACTTTGAAGTAGTACATTGTTATTGGATTTAACCATCCAATTGTAGTTAGTGTGACTCCTATTTTGTGTTTGAGCAGTGAGCTCTAGGCGCTTGGCCTTTCTGCATGTGCATACCCCATTTGTATACACTTACTATCTATAGTAGTATCATTTGATTGTGGGTAAGGTTTCCCACCATGGTTTTTCCCCTTACAGGGTTTCCACGTCAAAATATTTGTGTCATGTGTTGTGGATGTTGTTTTCCTTTCTGTTTCATGCATTAAGTTATATCGGTACTGCTATAACTGTCAATCTATTTTATCAACATTAAATTTGGTTTAATGACATTAAGTTTTAAGCTAGAATAATTTGAATTTGGGTTACAACTTATTGACAACTAATTCACCCCCTCTTAGTTGTCCTTCCGGTTCCTAACATGGAGCAGTAGTCTCCAGTAGCACTTCTCACTGAGGTTTTTCCCATCTTGAGTTTTCCTTATACATCAGGTGTTATGTGATGTCCCTTTTATATGTGGTTACATTTGTATCATCCTCCCATATAACCAGTATGTTTGTTTTGTGTTAGATCAATTAACTGGTGTACACATATAGGATAGAAAAGGGTTATGTTTGGAAACCACTGATTCACCCCCCTCTTAGTGGCATATTATATTCAACAATTGTTATCAAAGCCTAGGTTCCCGGTTGATAAGATTTCTCTAACTTGGATAGATTCTGGTATTTGAACATAATGGTTTTACTAGTGTTAATCCCTACTCCTATCTTTGATGGTTCAAATTATTCTATTAGTTCTAGGATGGAAGTCTACATTTCCTCCGTAGGGTTTGATTCGTGGATGTCAGTTATTAATGGCTGCCCTAGTAAAGCCAGTATTCCCATTGATTCAGAAGAAGAAAGAAGAAACCGATGCAATGATGTAGAAATGAAGGTTATACTCTATGGGCTATCCAGTGATATTACTTCACAGGTGGATAGATGCAAATTGACAAAGAGTTTATGGGAGAAATTAAAGAATCTCTCTATGGAAATGAGCGCAACACTGCAGAACTAGTTTGTGGAAACAAGAAAGAAAATGTAACTCATGAGTCTGCAGATGAAGGTATATCAATATGAAACAACATAAATGATGTAGAGTAAAATCACCTCTTCATAGCTCAAGAATCATAAAATGAGAGGCACACATCTGAGAATGATCATGCAGATCATTCCTACCCATGAGATGTCTTTGGTATTGATAGTGAAGGTGAAGAAGAAGATGAAGTAGAAGTTGATCTTGAAGGAGAAATTCTAAGTGCACTCAAAGAACTTAGTAGAGTGAGGAATGAAAACAAAATATTCAAGAATGTTGTAGTTGTGGAACATAACCCGTTGATCAGATGCCTTGAAGAATTTGAGAAATGTATCTCTAAGTTTAAGATACCACAAGAAGACACCAAGGAATGCAAGTGTAAAGATCTAGCATTCGAGCTAGAGGCAAAAGATAAAGAGTATCGACAGCTAGAACGAGATATGGAGAATCTTTGAAAAGACCTTGAGAATTGTCACGATGAGCTCAAAGTGAGATTCTAGTTTGATGACAGTAGTGATGGCTTGGACAAAATGTTGAAGAAGCAAAAGCATTCCAAGGATACCAGAGGATTAGGAAGTGGTGCTAGTGAATGCTCCACCAGCAAGAATGTCCCTCACAATGACATTCTGTTTGTCTGCTCAAATGGAGATAACAAGGGACATACCTTCATTGTTCGGAATACTCCCCAGAAGAAGGTTGATCTAACTATAACCGGTGAAGACATGAAGTTAAGGATGAAGACTGGTGCTACAAGAAGAAGAAACAATACAAATCCAAAAAGAAAAAGAAAAATGGGAGAAGGCAGCTTCATCAGAAGCAAGAACAGAAGGAGACAACATAGAAGACCTCCTATCGGTAGAAGACAAGGAAATTCTACCGCCCACAAGACAAAGCAAGTGTGGGAAAAGAAGGGATCTAGGAGAAACAATTTAGGTTTCCATAGATATCCTACATATGGGTACAAAGTTTCAAAGAGTAGAAACATGCATATCCCCTCTCCCAGTTATGCAAATATTTTATATTATCAAGGCAATGGTTTTAAAAATAGAAGTCATGAATACAGGAAGAAGAATTCTTAGTCCTATGGCAATTGGTGGAATAACCTGATAACTCAATGATGAGAAAATAGTACCAAACCAGTACTAAGAGGGGGGGGTGAATCAGTACAGGCAAAAATACAGTCCTAAACCAGTTTGACAACAAACACTTCAAATAACTGACAGACAGTGACACGGGTTTGAAATAGAGTGCAACCAATAAAGCTAAGAATGTCTGAGACAAGCATTAACCGGTTACTCACTTAGCTTTTTACTCAACTTGAGACTACACTACCATTTCACCCTTATGCATAAATAAGTAATCTATCATCAGATCATAATAACAACTAGTTGAACATGTTTTATTGACAGGCATAAAACACAGAACCATCATATGCTTGACAAATAATAGCAAAGCATCACAAGATAAAAGCATCACACATGACACACATATTTTTCACGTGGAAACCCAACTGGGAAAAACCACGATGGGGATGAATATCCACAAGCTGTTTTTGAACTCTTTGGAAGTCCGCTCTGTTAGGATCCTTGTCTGGTTAGAGACATTACAATAGGTTCTGCTAGGAACCGATCCTATTAGAGATCACTCGGTTAAGGGATGGCCACAATACCTGGTTAAGGGTTAAACCCTGTTAAAGGTTACCTTGTTAGAGGATTTCAAGAACTCAATAGCTAAAGGACTTCAAACTCAGTAGCTTTGAGTTACCCTATTAAAGGATTTACAGCAAGCCGGTTAAGGCTACCCTGTTAAGGGATTTTCCAACTGTTGAGGTGTTTAGAGATCAACAGGTATTACAATGATCTAGTAACAACACTCAATGCCAATGCAGATTCACTTAAGCTCCTCTTTACCTTCTGTACTTACACTTTGTAGGTATCACTTCTCTCCTTTTGGTCTGGCAAGAATCACGTATCCCTTCTCTTGGATACTCACACACAACTTTTGCCAACAACCCTAAAAGGAGTCACAACATCGACTTTATAGGAAAATAGTTAGGTCAGCAACATAAACCCTAAACCCTAAACCTAATAGGTTAAGGAATTCAAACGGTTCAATCCTGACCATTGAGCATACTGCATTAATCTCCATCGTTTGTTTTCCACCGATTTCATGGCGGCTGATAACCCATCACACGTTATCACCATTTTATAGTCTTCACACATTCCTGAGATAGATAGGAAAGATCTTCTTCATGCAAGATCCTTCATGCACACAAGAATTACGTGGCAACACGATCTGTTCTTTGTTATCATGCTAACTCATCGCACCAAGTCACCAGTTGAGCCACACAGGCTTGAAGCACTTCAACTAGAACCGTAAAGTTGAGACTACCAACCGGTAGTCATACAACGCTTCCATGTGCTAGTTCCCATAACCATATGCTGGATCACCTTGAACAAGCACACCGCTTCACTTTGGCACAAATGCTGGTTCACAGTGTTATACCGGTTCTCACATATGCCGGTTCACACCTCTTCAACATATTGACATCAATGACAACATACAATATCATTATGTCCTCTTACCGGTTCACATAATGCCAACATAACCATGCTCAGTATGGAAGCAATTATAGGGTATATGAGCAACAAAGACCTACAGGGTACAAGAGGAGAAGTGTTCCTATGCAATCAAAGAATCCATGGAGACCGGTAGCCAGTTACAATGGCATGAGGATAGAAGGTCCTCCATTCATGCATTTGGCATGAACAGTATTTGATTCTATAGAAATGCTTTTGGTCATGATGTTGAATCTGGTAGAGGAAGGATAGATTGACAGAAGAAAGTAAAACCTACTCCCAAGATTAAAAATGGGAAGAAAAATGACGTCATGTAGGTATGGAGAAAGAAAGAAGATACAACCATGAACTGGCATTGTGCATTCAATGCATAGGTAAGATCTACTAAGGATTAAAAGAGATGCAGGACCTTAGAGGGAGTAGTACATTGACCATATCATTCATCCCCATGCTTTATAAGGGCAAAGGAGAAGACAAGTTGCTGCTAGTAAGAAGAAAAAGGTAAGATAAGTGTGTGTAGTGGCTGCCTTAGCTACACATCTACAGATGGAAGATGGATCACTACTGCATGTGTCAATGGATGGCTAATTGCAAATTGGGATCAGAAGAAATTGACAAAAGAAGACAAGCATTAGAGGAAGGTGCTCTGATGCAAGAAACTGGTATGTGCATTATGTTACCGGTATGTATACTAACCGATATTTGCAAGTTATGTAAGAAAATGAGGTACATGATCATTGCATTAATTTTGGTTGCATGGATTGAGGTGTTTATGTCTCAGGCAGTATTGGAAAAGACTTGAATGACATACGATGGCCTGATAGTTGATCATGTATACATGCACCTTTTTGGGCTAACCGGTTTGACTTATGGCATGATAGTGATATAGTATGGTATTATGTACATCTAGGATCATGTCATATGCTGTGGTGCAAATTATGGATCTAATAGATCATTAGATTTATCACATATGCACAACTCAACTGGTATAAGGTGTATTCTGGCTCTGGCTTAGAACCTAACAAGAAAATGAAGATCTAAGATGTATGACTCAGGGGGAGTTGACAACCATGTTTTCTAATTTGTATCCGACTTGCTAGAAATAGAGAGAGTGAAAATGTCTATGGCTATACTAGTATGATTGTGTCCTTGGAAGTATCTAGGGTTGTGAGGTATTTCAATGACTATTCAATTTGTACTTATTTAAAATCACAATTGGACCACCAAGAGAGTTATTTGTAAACAGGGAGAGTTACCTACATAAGAGAACATACTGTTGGCATCGGAGAAGATGCAATTGGTATCAGTATCAACTTCAACACTTGATATCATAAAATTAGGGTCAAAATGACTTCTGCATATCAAAGGGGAGATGATGCAGTTTGACCGACAGCTAAGTTTTAGTCACTGACATATGTTCCTTCAATTGGTTTCAAACTTGTATATGCAACATGCATCCGATCTGTATATTCACTTGGTTGCTGAACAATTGGTGTTAGTTGGTGGTTGAACCCTCCTTCTCAAGTGTTGTGAATTGAGAGGATGCAATGTATGATGGTAAAAGGAGGAGAAGCATTTGGTAGAGAAAAAGGAGGTTAGAAATTTCTATCAGTGCATGGTAGAGAGAAGGAGGAGAGAAACCCTGCCAGTCCCCTTTGCCATTGTTGTCAAAGGGGGAGAAAGAATCTGTAGTATGTCAGCTACTACATGTGTTGACATCAATGCCAAAGGGAGAGATTTTTGGTATTGCATTGTCATTGATGTCAACCGATATGGGAGATTTATGGGTAGTGTTGTCATTGATACATAGAAGAAATGGTGTCATTGATGTCAACTGGCATAAATGTTCACCAGTAAGGAAGAGAAGGTCATCAAGAGTAATGGCCATTGGAGTCACTAGTACAAAAGTTAGTGTTGACTTGTGTTAAAAACATCAGGAGTGAAGACTAGTAAGTGACATATTGGTAGTGCATTGTTTCCAACCGACAAGAGAGCAAATTGTTGGGTTGTTAATTATGATGAAGAGGCAGAATGTTACAAAAATATCAACACCAGAGGTCAAGTATATGCAAGAAACTGATATGCTATGTGGATGTGAAACAATAGGACTTCCACTAGATAAAGATGTAGTCACCATATGAAGAGATGACTGAAAATGAATGTGTCCAACCGGATCACATGTGCCTGTTTGAAGATATGCATGCTTAAACAGGGAAGCCACATTGGTTCAATGTAGGATGTAGATGATAAGGATCTATTGGTTCCCAAAAATGGATGGGTTGACACTACCACTAGGCACAGACCAAACGGATTCCTCTAAATATCTATGGAGAGCCACCTCCAACTATCAATATCTGTCAGGCTTGGACCAGCATTAACAAGGACATAAAGTCCTACACTCCGGGATCTACAGAACCCAAGAGGGTAGAAGGAATTTATGTCCTTGTTAATTTTTGTCCAAGCTTGATGAATATTGATAGTTGGAGGTTGCTCTCCATAGATATTTGGAAGAATCAACTTGGTCTCTACCCAGTGCCAGTGTAAACCCATCCATTTTTGGGAACCAACAAAAATGGCAACTCCGCTAGGGAAAATATGAATTGTAAAGAATCTCCGGTAAAAAGATTTACTTAATACATAGTCGAGATTATACCATTCGATTCACCAACACAAATGGTGACTCTGCTCAGGAATGTTGCATAAAGTTGTCTGGGTCTTTTGTGATTTGATGGTTGAGCAGTACTCTCGCATCGCAGAACTATAAACTTTTTCCCACAAAGTGAAAAACTTCTTAACTTGTCCCTTATCGGTTTGAGTCAATTCTCATAAATATTGTTAGAAAAGATGAAGCAGATTTGAGATGAAGTACCCTAACAAATTGAGGATAGAATCAATAATTCCATTTGATGATAATGAAGTGTTGCAGTGTTGTGTTGAAATAAATCTTACTTGTGAAGGAATTCCATTTGTTTGAGTATTTACCCTCTGCAAGGAGGTGGTGGCTTTGTCAAAAGATCAGTGTTAAAGATTTGAATAATTGAAGGTGATTTTGCAAGTCCAAGGTTAAATAAGGCATCATCAGCTTCAACATTTCTAGGTATTTATATTTTCATGAATCAAATCTATTTTCATGAAGATTGTGTGTAAAAAAATGTTCCCTAAAGAGTGAAAGAAGCACTAAGGAATGGAATGGTAGTGATTATTTTATATACTCCTATGACTCAGTTTCCATTTTTTGTATGATATTGGATAGAGTATGTTTTGATCCTTTGTAATGTGATAGTTTAAGATTTATGGCAAAAGGAAAGAAATAGGGAAATAAGTAAAAAGATGTATCACGTGCCTGTGCTTCCCTATGAAATGACAAATACAAATGTGCAAACTCCGTCGAATCACCATAAAGATTTCTTTATGGAAATATATAAGCCATTGAATTTTAAAGGTATTCAAGGTTTCCCAAATCCTATTCTTGTAGGGGTTAGGGAGAGAGTACCAGGATATAGTGGAAAAAGGTCAAAATCAACACAACAACATTTGCAGGAGTTTTACGAGTTAATAGAAGATTTTGAGATAAACCAGGAAGATGTTTTCATGAAGTTATTTGTTCAGTATTTGAAGGAAAATACTAGAGACTAGTTTTCTTACATGCCAATATGTTCTATCTCATCATAGGATGAGTTGAAGATAACATTCATGGAATAGTTTGGTGAGAGAATTAATCCAAGCTCAGTTATGAAAATATTCATTGGTATCCAGAAGGAAGAAGGTGAGTTAGTACCTGCTTTTAATCTCAAGTTTACTAGGGCATTGGAGGATATTCCTAGCAGCTATAGACCAAATGATGCAATGTGATTAGTTGTTTATTTGGCTGCATTTGATGAGGAAGAGAGTTATTTGTTGAGAGATAAGGATCCTAAAACCTTGCATCAAGCTTATAGGATAGAAATGGATATTGAGAACAACTTAAGATATGGAATCCCTAAGGGTTATCTATCTACAAGGGTATGTTATCCTAAGATGTTAGGGGTTGAAGAAAAGCATAAATCTGAACATAAAGAACCATATCAAGGCCCTAATATCCTAACTGATCACATTAACCCTGTTATTAATTATGATTTGAACAAAAATATGAGTGAAGAGAAATTGTCCCAAATAGTGGTTATTCCTCATATTGATGAAGAAGAGGTTAATAAAAAATTATTTGACATATTAGATGTAGAGGTGGATGTGGTGTCGATCGCTTTACTAAATGACAACAGTAATAATTGCTCTAGGAAGAACATCTCGTATAAGATTTGTTTGCAGTCTTTTATTTCAGATAAATCCAATAATGAGTATAAAGAATTGGAAAGTTTTATGTCCGATATTAATGCAAGTATGAAGGATTATGATGATATGAATTTAGTCTCTCAGGAATCAATCATATATGATGATGGGAATTCAAATGATAAGATCCCACCAATTTTAGTTAATAAAATTATTGGGATAGAAAGATGCATGATGTGTACAAATGAGGAAGTTATCCTAATACAAGCTATTTCTAGCATTGAGGACCGAACTATTATAAATTACTCTCATTTCCAAAATGTCTCAGAGCTAACCTCTACATTTGATAGGAATCTAGTTCAAAAGAATCAGAATGATCATGGTAGCTTTGATGGGGCTTATGAATATCTTAACATGTAAAATTCATACTATGGGGATCATATTGTTGGGTGTTGTTCTAGTTCACATTCTGATTCCTTGATTCCTGATGAACCTGGAGATAAGATGAGAAATGATTTTAGTGAAAATATCAATGTATTATTTGATGAAGATGCAAATCAAGATCAATTGGTGCTCTGTTATAATGTTTTTGAGAAGGGTTTTCATATTGTTCTTAACCCTTTGTATGAAGAAACAACTGAGAATTTGGATATTATTGTATCAACTTCCAAAATGGAATATTATGAAGATAAAGGTGTAATACCTAATTTAAAGATAGGTAACAATGATCAATTTTCCCCTGTTGCTGATATTCTTGACAATAAATTGGATATAGAACAAGAGGGTGAAATATTTGAAGAGGTCATCTCTGATCCTTTTCCTCCCCTTGATAGTAGTTTGCTTGTTATGATCAGTAAGAAGGTGAATTTTTCAGAGAGTTCCTATTTTAGTAGGCAGGCTGATATTGCAAGAGAGGCATGTTTTCTTAATTATGTGCTAGAATATTAGATTTCTCTTTTTCAACTGGATGATGTTTTTGTAGAAAAGGATATCAGTTGTAGTTAGGATGTGTGCTATGTTTAGTACAACACATATATGTCACACAATAACAAATATTCTATATCATTGCACAAGTTTCAGATTCTCAACAGTAATTGCAGTGATAAAATTAAGCATAGTGGTTGGTCGATGAAAGTAGCCAGCAAATTTGAAAAATGGTTTTCCACTTATGTTATTAAATTACATTTGATGCTTTCAAAAGAAAATCATGTTTATGACAGAGGAAAATACTGGTTGACATTGACAGATGGCATGGGGCCATCATATGTGGTTTGACCCTGCAAGCCACAAGCAATTTGGGGTAGAGTAAGTTTTTTCTGACTCTATGCCCAATGGAATTATAAATAAATTCCCTCTTAAATTGCCTATTCATGGACAGTTTTTGAGGTTCTACTTTTCTTAAAGTAGTTGTTATCCATGAGCATTAGTTAGGTTTTATTTGGTAGTGTAGTTTCCTTTCTGTTGAAGTTACCCTATCCAGGTAATTTCTTTTTGGTCTACTTCACTCAAAGATTTTGACCTCTCGTCTCATTCCTGTGAAATGAGCATCCCCAACTAGAGCCACTAATAGCTCTGAAAATTGATTGCCTGAAATTTTCAAATTTTGAGCTTGAATGTTGATTTTACGGTTTTATTTGTATCCTCTATAATTGATCCAAGGTCTAGGGTTTTAGGGTTTATCAAGATTTCTTACGTTTTGTGAAGAAAACCCTAGCAATGATATATTTTGTTGTTACTTTTTTCCCACTTAAAAGACAAGGGTTGTTTACTATGGGTGGGGCCATTTCATTTCCTAAGTGTTAAGTGGTGGTCTACTAGTTTATGAAATGTGATTTTTTCTAAAGTTGCGAAAAATTTCCTATGACCGATCTCCTTTTAAATATTTGTGCCCATGATTTCCCTAAGCCTGAAAGTCCTGAGTATTTTGACTGTTGCTAAAGATAGGATAAATCCAATGGTTCACGCTTCCCTATGATCAAAGATGCAAGGATTATAAAGACCGTGACATCATGAGATTGTGCCACGTGTTATCAGTGGAAGTCGGCAAGGTTGGCAGTATAATCGGTCAAAGCATTGTGCTACCATTTCTCAGGTGGTAAAGGTTAGTTTACTAATACTCTTATCAATTTGCACATGTTCAAAACAAATAGAGAGGTTTTATCCTGAGGTAAAAGGTGCTCAATCTTTAATTCTGGAGAAGTTAACGGGCATTGTGCAAAGTGGTAAAGTTTGAACAGATCTGACTGCCCCCGTATCCCCACAATGGAAGTTTCAAGGAGGTTATGGACATCGATATCATGAGATGATGCCACATGTCTTGAGTTGGCTAGGAGGATTTACAGTGGGGCTGATGACAAAGTCTGATTGAAAGATGATATGGAACTGTTTAGTCAGGTTTTGGTGGGTCCGTGGATACAGATGGAAGGTCAAATGCCACATCAAAAAGCAATGATCGTTTTATTTGCCAGGCTGGGTAATATTTGTGGTTGAGTTTCAAATATGAAATTAGGAGGGATTTTGGAGGCACTGGTTGTAGCTTGCATGAAAGGTAGAATGAATAGGATACAAAATTGTCCCCTCGGGATGATTAGTGACCAGTTGGGAAATTTTGATGCCGAACCAGTCTAGGAGGATTATTTTCAAATTTTCTATTAAGAAAAGGACTGATTCGATAAGGCAAAGATGATATTTCAGAGATGTGAAAGGATTTGGATAAGCTTCTGGTTCAAGTGTGATGGATCATGAGTTCTCTGCTAAATTCAAAGATTTGCTTGTTGACAGAGATCCTAAAGCAGAAGAATGTACACCTATGGAAGAATAAAATCCCAATAAAATCCCTCACATCAAATGAACCTTGATAGAAGAATATAGTGAATGTGATATGCAAGAATTCTAGTGTCCATAGCTGGTAGATTAAATCAAGAGCACCAAAGTAATGATGTTTCATGAAAATACACTACTTGATGAATTATTGTTCAACTATAAATACAACAAGGTGGTGATCAAATTGGTAGGAGAGTATGAAGCCTTTTCATTTTCTGAAAGCAGTTTTTCCTTTTGCAGAGAAAATGATGTTTGAGAAAGCTCGTAAATGGAGTTGCAATATACTCTGTGATACTGGATGGATTTCTTCTCTCATGTGTGAGTATGTCTATTGCCAAAGGGGATGTGAAAGTGGGGAGGATTTTCAAAGGGGGCATTAAATCCTTTTCTTATGAAGAAAGGCCACATATAGCACAACCTCTGCTTCTACTCTGTCATTGGATGGCAGTGATGGCATTTGCATGAAGATTGCATTAATGATATGTTATGTTGTCATTGATGTCAATTAACCGATAATGATATTGTTGATATTGCTATTATTATTGATATTGTCTTGTAACTAGTAGGAAGAGCTTTTTGGAGGACATTGTAAACTAGTATGTAAGTTTGTGAGTTAAATCTGTAACCGGTAAAATCTTAAACCCTATCTATGTAATGTAACTGGTAAACCCTACCAGTTGTTTTTGTTAAACCCTAACATATTAAGGTTGTTTAATTGGTTATATTGGTTTATGATCTAATGATGAGCGGTAATGATGGTGACACGTATGGTCATTGTATGAAGATAAGTTCAAAATTTTTTGGTGCCTTTTTGTCTAGGGAATGACCAAGGTATTGCATCTAATGCAAAGTGCATGATGAGTTACTAAGTTCGATGAAGTGGCGATCAAGGAGCGGTTGAGGTTTTCTTGATTGATGTGTAGAGATTGCTATGTAATCCAATGGTCATACTTGAACTGAACTTGTTTGTAATCTCTATGATAGAATTAGGTTTTTGTTGTGTTATTGACCTAATTGATTTTTGATGAATACTAAGAGGGGGGGTGAATTAGTATGCCAAAAATCTTTGCACTTAAACACTTTGCAAGACTAACAGTAAACCGGTAAAATAGTTTAGCAGACAAACTGGTTAACATACATGCAAACCAAATAGCTAATAATGCATTGACCCACAGAAGCACAAACACCATAACACAAGAGATTTTGACATGGAAACCCAAATGGGAAAAACCATGGTGAGATGGAACTCACAAATAACTATCTGCAGAATAGGAACTAGACCGGTTAAGGTCTTACAATGTTCTTTACTAGAACAGATCCTGTTAGGAATCTCAATCTCTGTTAGGAGATAAGTCTGATTAAAGACTACCTTGCTAGAGGATTTTGGATCCATAGATGTGAACCATCTTGTTAGAGGATTTACAAAAGGCTTTTGGGCCTACCCAATTAAGGGCTACAGACTTGTCGAAGATGTGAGTAATCAACAAGTGATTGATCTAGCTAATAGCACAGACTGCTTGGTTAGATCCTTGATAGCTTATTCCTAATGCATTCTAGCATTACTTCAATCTTCTACACATTCATATTCTCTCCAACTCCTCAACCACCTTAAACCCTAGCCACAAAATCAACTATCGCAACAACAACATTATCAACAACCTAAAACCCTAGACATGATGTCCTTATAAAGGAATCTGATTTCATGTCAGTCCAATAGGATTACATTACAATTTCCTAGGTTCAATGCATCTAGACATATTCTAGTAACATGACACAAAAAGCATCGCTAAAGTGTCGACACCATCAAACAATCGGTGGATGGTAACTCATCACAAAATGTCGGTTGGTAACTCATCACAGAGTATTACCGGTTCATACAAAGTACCGGTTCAAGCAAAATGTCGGTTGCCAGTTTGACAAAATGAAGATTGGAAAATATGTGTTCTACCGCTTTGGTCCTTCGTACCGCTTGAGATCTTCGAACCGCTTGGTGTCTACATACCGCTTCAGATCGGTAATCACTTTCTGCAAAACACCAATAGTCTAAGGACTATAATGCATCATACCGGTTGGAACATGTACCAGTTGAGCTTTAACTTATACATACAAAAATGATCTCAATGCAAGTGTGTGTCCATCAATGACAATCACAACATAATCATCAAAAATGCCAACAATCTCCCCCTTTGGCATTGATAGAAACACTTAGGAAATTTTGACATCTAAGTGTTTTAACAAGAATATGCCAGAATCAAAATTACTCCCCCTAGGAATATACACTATCCCTTTTGCAGAAAATACAATGGATACTACATCTTAACAGAAATAACATGAAAGTATACATCACAACATTCAAAATTTATACTTCTCCCCCTTTGCCAACAATGACAAAAATAATATTACAGACTAACCCATGTGTCATTAAAATAATAAGTGTTTATGACAGTAAAGAATAAAACTTGTCAAAAATAGATTTAAAGTCCTACAAGAATTGTTTCATAGATAAAGACCAGGACTCTAGTAGGGAGGTTGCCACTTCTTTCTCTGTCTGCATCTGGGAGACCTGTTCTTCCATGGCATCTAGTGTGCTCATCTCTTGTGTTGCCGTTAAGGCATCTAGATTAAGATAGCACTTCTAAAGTATTTGTAGATGTGGGAGTAGAACTAGTTGTAGCTCCTACAAATCTTGTGACTGGGTGCTAATCTCATGCTCTAGTTTAGTAGACTGGTTATGAAACCGGTGAACGGTTTGCCCATAAGTTGTAAAAGAGTCATATGACAGCTTGAAGGTGCTCATATATACCTGTAAATCAGATTGAAGCTTTTGCTTTTGTGCAAGTACATTGTCACAAAATAGATGGGGTTGACAAATCTTGCTGAGTAGAAAATTCCCCTCATCTAGAGCATTCCTTATATCCTTCTATGCTTTTTGCAGTTCAAACTGGAGCTCATTAAGATTCTTCACCAGGGCAATGTTGAGAGCCTTTTGATGCTCTTTCTTTGAATTTTCCTCTGCTACCTCCTCTAAGCTTTGCACTTGATCATCCACTATTGTGCATATGAGCTTTAGTTGTGCCAATGATGAGTTGGTCCTGGGGAGGTTTGTACTGGGTAACAAACTACTAAGAGTGTCCACCGTAGCTTGGATCACATCTTCCTCCTTCTTTCTCCTTAGCACCTCAAGGCATTCTTGAGAAACCTTGATGCTCTATAGTAGCTCCATTTCACTTGCAGACTGGAGGTCAATGGGAGTGGTAAGGTTAGCTGGTTTGGCTTGACTACCAGTTTCCTTAGGCATCTCCATCTGCGTGCTCTTTGTTGCTTTAGCTTCCTTGTTCTCCTCTACCTTCTTCTTCTCCGCTTCTTTTCTCTTTTCCTCTTCCTTATTCTCCTCTACCTTCTTCTTTTCTACTTCCTTCCTCTTCTCCTCTGCCTTATCTTCCTCTTCCTTCTTCTTTTCTACTTCCTTTAGCTTCTCCTCTTCCTTTCTCTTCTTCTCATCCTCTTCCTCTTTCTTCTTCCTTGCATCTTCTTGTTTCTTTTTCTCTTCATCCTCTTCTTTTCTTTTCTTCTCTTCTTCTTTTCTCTTCTCTTCCTATTTCCATTTCTCCTCATCTTCTTCCTTTTTATTCTTGTCCTCTTCATCCTTATTCTTCTTTTCCTCTTCATCCTTCTTCTTCTTCTCCTCTTCATTCTTCTTCTTCTTCTCCTCTTCATTCTTCTTCTTCTTCTCCTCTTCCTTTTTATTCTTCTCCTCTTCATCCTTCTTCTTCTGTTCCTCTTCCTTTTTCTTCTTCTCCGCTTGCTTCTTTGCTTCCTCCTTTCTGTCCTCTGTTTCCTTTTTCTTTACTTCCTATTCTGCCTACTTCTCCTGTCCTGTTGCTTCTGATGGTGTACCCTGAGCAACATCCTCTCCATCCAGAGCATTGACATCAATAGTGTTGATTGGTTCAGTAACCAGATTTCCTTCATCATCAAATACTTCATCTGGTTTAGTTATTGTCAGTTCTTGCTCAACCTTTCTATTTGCTTCAGCCACTCGATGCATCTTCAGAGCATCTAGAGAAAGGGTGTGTGTATTCTTGAGCACTTCTTTACCCTTACCTTCCAGTAACAGGAGTCTTCTTCTTCTCATGAAGAAGAGGCCTTTGTATTTGTTCATTAATTCAAACAGTTCTAAGTTTGATACATGAGGAAAATGTTCAGCAAAAACTTTCTCTCATTTCCTATTCTTGCTCTATGGCAATGCGCCATTTATTGTCTAAGGACTTATACAAAGAATCTGGTGTCTCAGCTCTAATTTCTGAAGGCGACTGGTCATTAACACATAAATACTAAATAATTTCTTTTTCTACCGCTTCCTTTTCATCATCTCATCAAAATAATCAACCAAATCATTTAGCACTTTTCTCCTAATGTTTTTGATAGTTCTTTGACAATGTGTCAAAGGTTTGTAGGAGGAGATGTCAATATTTACCGGTGCCAATGATGTCAGTTCATTCTTTGTCTTTTTCTTTGCTTGACGTGTCTTCTTATGTTTTTCCTCAGACACAGTTTCTTTTGAGTCTGGTGAGGCATTCCTTGTCTTCCTCTTTCTCTCGAAGACTTTAGTAGGTGCCACTTCCAGTTTATTTTTAGCCAGTGACCACTTGGTCACTTTAGGACTGGCTGCAGTAGCCAGTCCTGTTGCTGAGGGCATTACTTTTGCCTTCTTTACTGAAGGTTCTTTTCCTTTCTTTGCTAAGGGTTCCTCAACCGGTTTTATCCTTTCTAGATATCTTCTGGTTCTCCTTGCCTTTGGATCAAGTGGTGAGGCAATAAGGGTAGAGACATACCCTTCCAGCATATCATTCATTACCTCATAGCCCATAGGCTCCACTTCCTCCTGTCTAGGCTCAACAACCTCCATTATGCATTGATCCACTTTAATGGTGAAACGGATATCATCTTCATATTTCTTGACAATATCACCTGATATTCTCATCCTCTAACTCATTTTGCATCTGAACTCATCAAAGTACTTGTTCAGAACTTCAGGGTAACCGGTTCCAACTGCTTGAATGCTTTCCTTGATTTGCTTGGTTACCGGTTGGTCAGTAGACCACTGGACATCACCTACCCCTGGAAAGTAGCCTTGGAAGTAAAAGAACAACCCAACCAGTAGTTGTCCAAAATTGAACCTCAATGCATTATCCTATTTGATCGATTTAAGATTCAACATGAGTTGCCTTTGCATACTGGTGCACAGGTCAAATGATGCATCCTCCTTGATCATCTGGTAAGCAGCATTTACCGCTGCAATAGATACAGAGTTAAGCCTATTGGCTAAGAACGTCTGGTATCCAATCAACATACATGCATATTTCACAAGGTCATCCTTGATGGAATTAATAGTCATCCCTCGTGAGTCACTCACTGAACTAGTAATCTTTGACATTTATGTCTTGCTTACCATCCTTAGGGTTGGCACTTCCCCTATATTGCAGAAACCGGTGATGGCATGTATTGCTTGCGGAGTAATATCATGCGTTCTTTCTAGGTACATCTTGTCACCATGAACTCTGCTCAGAATGATCCTAATGTGATCATCTGTGAAATCCTCCAGGAAATAAACAACATTGTGGAGCTTCTTCTTCTCCAAAATACTATATTCTGGTTTGATTTTCTTATCTTTTCCACAAAATAAACCTAGCTGCGAGTGAATTGCTAGAGACCCTAGGTTTTCTATTTTATAGTCTATGTAATCTGAGATTCCCTCTTCCACTATCACACCGGCTAGAACTTGTGATAGGGAATTATATCTAGACTTGCGTTGAATAAAGCTTGCTGAATCTATAGATGTACTAGAGCTAGTATGGGATGCAGAAGCCATGATAGAAACTGAAAAATTGAAAAATACCTTTCGAAAATCATGATTTTAGGGCTTTTAGATCCTTCTCCACCTCACACTTCGTCAGTTGCAGAATCACCTCTTTGCATTCTTCACTTGACCATTTGCAATTTGAATTTGAATCTTCTTCAAGGTTTCCAACTTTCTTTGAATCACAACACAAATCACTTTATCGTCGCTCTGCACTTGAAAAACCTTCTTCGCTTCAAAAATGATAGTGAGAAATGATTTAAAAATTCCTTTTAAACATATTCCTCACCTACCACATTTAATGCTCCACCATTAGGGCATAAACCCTAATTTGCCTTTTACCATTTTCGGTCTTCTGCCAAAATGATAGGTAATGCATACTGGTTAAGGTCTTTTATCAGTGTAAACTGAGGGTTCGAAACAT
The DNA here is from genome assembly GCF_030272615.1 of Cryptomeria japonica. NCBI lineage: Eukaryota > Viridiplantae > Streptophyta > Pinopsida > Cupressales > Cupressaceae > Cryptomeria > Cryptomeria japonica. The sequence continues at coordinate 657,881,570 of NC_081412.1, forward strand.
TTCGCCATTTTCTCCCCCTAAGCTTTTCTGAAGCTTAGTTTGTCAGTTCTGTGATTTCCACACTAGGTGCAGAAACTGGTTCCTCTTGTAACATTGCTGGATTCTTCTTCCAGGTCTTGTTCATATCTGCTTGAATAGTGTCAACATCAATCTCTCCTTCTAGGGTGACCGGTATATCATCTGATATCTTCTTTCTTGATCTATAGAATCTGACAATGTGAACCAGTTTGTTGCAGTGATAACAGTCCAATCCAGGTGCTCTCCAAGGTCCATTATTCATGTTGTCGTTCTTCCTCCTGCATGTTGCAGTCGTGTGACCATGACCATGACAGACCAGACAGTTTTCTATCCATCTGGTTGCCACTTGATGGCCACTGCTTCTTGGCTGATGATTGAAGATATTAAACCGGTTGTGATTCCGGTTCACAAAAGGTTCAGGACCAACGCCTTGGGTCCTCTGAGGATATCTACCAGTGTTGTTCATAATTGACCTACATTCAGATGCTCTATGCCCAAACTTGTTGCATGCATAATAGTTACCATTGAATTTATAGGATCTAGGCTTATCATTTAGGAAATAAGGAAAATTATTGTAAGCCTTGCTTCTACACACATTGGCAGTATGTCCTTCTTTGAGACAGTTAAAGCAAACAGGTTTAAACTTTTTCTTACCTTTATCCTTTGATGTTGGTTATTTCTTTGATGCTCCAGCACTTGTACCAGATGTCTCACCTTCCTCATGACCGAAATAACCAAGTCCATCAGTATTCTTGATAGGTTTGGTAGATTCAAGCTTTTGTTCTAGCTTGATAGTACTTTTGTTGAACTTAGCAAGTATTTCCTTTGACTCAGAGAGTTCTTTGGAAATAGCAGCATTTGTTTCCATTAGGTTTTCATTTTCAGAGATGGCAATGTTCATTTCTCCTTGCATGTCTTCCTTTTCCATTTTTCTCACATGGAGTTGAGTAGTTAGGGCACTGATCTCTTGCTTCAGCTTGGAGTTTTCATGATCTTTGTCTTTGACTAGATCTTCAACTTTCCTCCGGTTCTCAAGCTCTTGACACATTCGAATAGTGAGTCCTTCCAATTCTTTTCTTAGGTTGGAATTGGATTCATTCAGCTTTTCAACTTCTTGAATCAGGGCTTCCATGTCCGCTTCATCAGAGGAACTATTTTCAGATAGCTCCATCAGCTTTTTTGCATGTTCTCTCCTTTTTGCTTGAGATGCCTTGTATTTGACCATAAGATCATCATAGGCTTGCTCAGACTGAGTGAGCTGATGAGTAAGTTCCCTCAATGTGTATTCCCCCATATCTCTTTCCAAGTGGTTAAACTTATAGAAAGGTTTGATCTAATACCAATTTATTAACACTAAGAGGGGGGGATGAATTAGTATGCCAAAAATCTTTGCACTTAAACACTTTGCAAGACTAATAGTAAACTAGTAAAATAGTTTAGCAGACAAACCAGTTAACACACATGCAAACCAAATAGCTAATAATGCATTCACCCACGGAAGCACAAACACCATAACACAAAAGATTTTTATGTGGAAACCCAAATGGGAAAAACCACAGTGAGATGGAACTCACAAGTAACTATCTGCAGAATAGGAACCAGACCGGTTAAGGTCTTACAATGTTCTTTACTAGAACAGATCTTGTTAGGAATCTCAATCTTTGTTAGGAGATAAGTCTGATTAAAGACTACCTTGCTAGAGGATTTTAGATCCATAGATGTGAACCACCTTGTTAGAGGATTTACAAAAGGCTTTTGGGCCTACACGGTTAAGGGCTACAAACTTGTCGAAGATGTGAGTAATCAACAAGTGATTGATCTAGCTAATAGCACAAACTGCTTAGTTAGATCCTTGATAGCTCATTCCTAATGCATTCCAGCATTACTTCAGTCTTCTACACATTCATATTCTCTCCAACTCCTCAACCACCTTAAACCCTAGCCGCAATATCAACTATTACAACAACAACATTATCAACAACCTAAAACCCTAGACATGATGTCCTTATAAAGGAATCCAATTTCATGTCAGTCCAATAGGATTACATTACAATTTTCTAGGTTCAATGCATCTAGACATATTCTAGTAACACGACACAAAAAGCACCGCTAAAGTGTCGGCATCGTCAAACAATCAGTGGATGGTAACTCATCACAAAATGTCGGTTGGTAACTCATCACAGAGTATTATCGGTTCATACAAAATACCAGTTCAAGCAAAATATCGGTTGCCGGTTTGACAAAATGAAGATTGGAAAATATGTGTTTTGCCGCTTTGGTCCTTCTTACCGCTTGAGTTCTTCAAACCGCTTGGGATCTACATACCACTTCAGATTAGTAATCACTTTCTGCAAAACACCAATAGTCTAAGGACTATAATGCATCATACCGGTTGGAACATGTACCAGTTGAGCTTTAACTTATACATACAAAAAAGATCTCAATGCAAGTGTCTATCCATCAATGACAATCACAACATAATCATAAAAAATGCCAACAATTTTCTTATAAGGTCTATGAAGTTGTTTTGTTGAAGGTGTTGGCAGAGATCAATTGAGTGTGTGGTTGCTGAATTGGATGATGAGTTTGCAATTTTAGTAAAGGCAGATAGGTGCTTAAAAAGGATTTGATCAAGCAAGTGTAGTTCTATTCAGATAGATCACACAAACCCCTGTTGTTTTCTAACAATTACAACAGAACTGAAATCCCCTAGCTAGGTAAGCTCTAACAAGCTTGGTTACTTATCAAATCCTCTAACAAGGTGATTCATTAGCTTGGATTTTCAAGGTGGTTACTAAGGTGGTTACTCCTAATAGGGTACTTTCTTCTAACAAGGCATTTGTAGTCAATCCCTTAACTGGGTGATTCTTAATAGGATCAGTTCTTAACTAGATTGGCTCCTAACAGGGAGAACTTCAGAAGAGTTCAGATAGTTATCTTGTGAGTCTCATCTCATCATGGTTTTTCCCATTTGGGTTTCCATGTCAAAAATACTTGTGTCACGTGGTGAATGTTTTTTTGGTAATGATCTTATGGTTGATTTGATTAACTACTTAACTATTCTGATAAGGCATGATAACCAAAGCATTGAGAAATGAATTTTGTTGAGTTATGATAAAGCATTTGGATGTTTACGAGTTTAATCTTGTTTATTGTTAAATTGTTGTAACAGTCAATCGGTTTTCTTACGAGTTTTTATCTTAACAATGATATTTCATTGATAAGTTTACTTTTTGTGATTGATATTGAGATTGGGAAAGTTTGTATCAATTTTTCTATTTACCGATTCACCGCCCCCTCTCAATAATCTACCGGATATTTATTTTTTCATCATACCATCAATTGGTATTAGATCATAGCAAGTCCTCTAAGATCTAAGACTAACAACTTGAGGAAAATATCTTGTAGATCTTGATGAAGAAGGAAGGTCTGAAGTTTAACAGAGAGAACTATAGGATATGGAGCGATAAAATGAAAATTTACATCAAGAGTCTGGGAAATCAGTATTGGGAACATGTCAATACTAAATATGTTGCACCCACTGGGATTCTGACTGATGATCAGAAGAAAGAAAAACAAGAAAAAAATCAAGCATTAGAGGCCATTATCAGTTCCCTATCTAATGCTGATTATGTAGATGTTCATGGTCTAGAGATTGCACATGAGGTATGGAAAAAACTTGAAGAGATTTATAGTGGTGATGAACATGTTAAGATTTCTAAAGAGGAGAGTCTACGAGGAAAGTTTGATGATATGAGGATGGCTGAAGGTGAGAATACCCCACAGCATGGTCAAAGGATAAAAGATATAGTTGGTGAAATTAAGAGTGCAGGAGGGAAAGTGGAAGATGCCACAGTGATTAGTAAGGTACTGATAACCCTACTACTGGTCTACACTATCCAAGTTGCAGTTATTCAGGAGCTGAAGTCCATAGACAAAACAAAGGTAACTCTTGACTCCATCATTGGCAAACTTACTACTTTTGATTAAATAGTTATGATGGTAGTGTATAGAAATCTGAGTTTGCATTTAGAGCTTTTGTCTCTAACCCATATGTGAGAAAAAGTAGAGATACTAGTCATGGTTATGAATCCAGATCCAACATAGATGCTAATGATAAAGACAGTTTAGTGGAGATTGAAGCATTGTAGGTAAAGCGGTTGCCTAGAGGAACTGGAAAATATATAGGTAAATTACCTTTAAAATGTTTTGCATGCAACAAGATTGGCCACATAGCTGCTAACTGTCCTAATGGTGAAAATGAACACAAGTAAGAGAAATTAAAAAAGTATAAGGGTAAAGGAAAGACAGATTATCTTATTGTTGTTGATAGTGGTATCACTGATGAAGAATCTAATGGCGATGCTAGTGAAGATATTGTGTTTGTAGCTATTAAGGAAGAGATATTAGACCAGAAGGGATTAGTGTCTAGGATGGATAACTCTGATTATTGGATCATTGATAGTGGTTGTTCACATCATATGACCAGTGATTGGAGCAAATTTATTTCCTTGAAGGAATTTGATGGCGGTGTTATAAGATTTGGCAATGACTCACCTTGCATGGTTAAAGGTAAGGGAGTTATTTCTCTTAATGGGAAGAGCATGTTAGACACAATGCACTACTGAGAGGGGGAGGGGGCGAATCAGTGGTTCTCAAATCCCTTTTCTTTTTGCAATCCTATGTGAGCATACCAGTTGATAGATTTGACTCAATGCAGACTTATCAGTTATGGAGGAGACTCACTTAAATGCAAACATACTCACAAGGGGACATCACATTACACCAGCATATATGAGGAAAACCCAAGATGGGAAAAACCTCAGTGAGCAATGTTGCTGGAGTCTACTGCTCCAATCCAACCAATAAACATAGTTAAAAAGTTTAGCGAACCAACCCAAGGAGCACCAACCCCTACTTGATTTATGGGCTACAACCCAAAGGAGCACCAACCCCTGACTTTAGTGCACCAGCCCAAGGAGCTACAACCACTGCACTGAGAAACAACTTAGTGTTCACAATGTAAACATCAAATACATAAGTGGTTATCTTGTTACAAGTGAATCTTGCAACCATTACATTTATCTTACTCAATCAGTGAGATACCTTCTCTGCTTCACCAACTCACTTCTTTGTTGCTCTTCACTTGATGCTTCTCTGTTGGTAAGACTTACCCGTATATCTTCTTCTATACTACTCTCACTAAATCTCCTCTTCACTGCTCTGCTTTTCACGAATTCTCCTCTTGGCTAGTTCTCTGTTTAACATCTCTACAACCTCCTTCACTTCTGCATTGCTAGTAGAATACTACCGATTCTTCTATCCAACTAGTTGAATGCTTCAACCAAGTTCTCTCTCACTCCCACTCTCTTTATAGATGCTTGTTGAGCACTTGGATGATTTTCTCTTACTTGCAAAAGTCTTCAACTTCACAATCACAAAATATTCTATTATTCAGTAGCACAAAACATTCTCTTCAGCCACACACTTTTAGACCAATTTTCCCTCCAAAAACCAATTCAAAATCTAGGCGGTTAGGGTTTCCTCACCATCCTCGAGGCAAATCAAATCCAATCAGATCTTTCACAATCTGATCTTTTTGACATCTAATTTCACTCTGCCATATTCACATCTCTTGGATCATGCCTTCCATCTCTGGTGACTTTCTTTTTATCCTAATAGCTGATCCCTCGGTCAATCACAAAATATTTGTCGTGCTTTTTCCTCTATCACCTCGATCTTCTCAATCTCTCTTATCTAACTCATATTTGTCTTCCAGACCTCAAGCCTCAAACCCCTGCAATCACTCTGCAACATGTCCCGTGATTTGTGTGACCTTTCATTAAAGTTGATTAACCCTGCAACAACCCTGTCGATGTACATTCCATCTTTATCCAAACATAGGTTTCCATGTTGATTCCATGTGGCATTCATATCAACTAGCTACCAGCTTGGCACTTCATGTTGGTCCAAATAGGATCACCAACTAGCCACTCAACCGGTTCCTCTTTCCTACCGGTTTGTTAACCCTACCGGTATCACACACTGTATCGGTAACCTCATCATGTCTGCATTTTGCTGAACTTTGAGTGGAACACCTTGATTGGTTGTTAGACATGTATTTCTTTGAGCAAGCTCATTTTATCATTTCCCCAAGGTGGAGAGTCGTCAACATCTACACCTTGCTCATATTACCGATGGGCTTACATACCGGTTATCATGCTTGATGACACCAGTCATCAACCTTTGCTAGACTCCTTCATCGATCAGACTATTATCCTTTGACTGTATCTGCTCAGCCAGTTCATTTGAATGAAAAACATATCACTCTTCTCCAGAAAGCCTTCTCTATCGGTCCAGTGCATAACCCTGATCTCAAGCACCCAAGACATTCCCTTAATTCACCGGTGGATCTAAAGTTATCCTTCAAGTCCTAGCTTTTCCCTCTTCACTCTATCTCACCAAACTATAATGTCTCAATGCATATAGGAGATAAGCCCCACTTGGTGGAGTAACACTAGTTCATCTTCTCATGTGAGTTCCCTATTTGTGCAACATATCTTCAAACAAGCACATATGATCCAGTGTGGACACACTTACTGTTTAGTCATTGCTTCTCATAATGACTACATCTTCAATCAGTGATGGTCTAGTAGTTCTGCAACCTCACAACACACTGGTTCATTCTTCTCTTCTAGTGTTGATGTGATTCAGATAACATTATACCTCTTCATCACAAACAACTGCTCAAACACCTTTCTATCTCATCACACAAGTCAAGTACTAACTTATGTATTGGTGACTCCTGAGGTCATCTTTCTTATCTTTACTAGTGTTCTAAAACACAAGGTGATATCCAAGATATCACATCCTGTACTCCTTCATAACAGTGTTGCACATACATATCTTCTACCGGTGATCATCCCATACCGGTTGACATCAATGACAACACAATGCCAACAGAGAAGTGCAGATGATGTCTACTGAATTGAAGTTCTAAAGCATAATCTTTTGAGTGGCACAATTCAATGACAAAGGATACCCACTGGAGTTTAAAAATGGTATGTGCAAAATCTTTGATAACAAAGGTGAATTGATTGCAACTGGAAAGAAAACTAAAGGTAACCCATTTCACCTTAATCATAAAGTTAGCAACTATTTAATTGCAAAAATAGATTATAGCTGGCTTTGGCATAGGAGATTTTGTTATATAAACTTTTATAACATTGTTAAAGTGAGTAAGTCCAAGACAGTGAGAGGTTTGCCTCAATTGGACAAACCAGTTAATTATCTATGTAAGGAATGTCAGTTGGAAAAGAAGACATCCTCAACTTTCAAGAGAAAATATTTTTCAGCAGAACATTTGTTAGATTTGGTTCATACAGGTCTTTGTGGACCAATAAGGACAAAATGTATTCAAGGTGACATATATTTTATGATCTTCATTGATTGCTCAAGAATGATGTGGGTCACATTCTTGAAGGATAAGACTGAAGCTTTTAGTAAGTTCAAGGCATTTAGGGCCTTAGCTGAGAAGGAGAGAGGTAAGAAGATAAAGTTTCTGAGGACTGATCAAGGCAGTGAATTTACTTATGAGGAAGTCACTAGGTACTGTGAAGAGAACGATGTCAAACAACAACTTTCTGCACCAAGGACACCACAACAGAATGGTATCATAGAGAGGAACAACCAGTCAGTTGTTGAAGTTGTTAGGACAATGTTGATACAAGGAGGTGTAGATAAAAATTTTTGGAGAGAAGCTGTCAACACAACTATTTACACTATGAACTGAATTCTGGTGAAAAGAGGTAAGGACAAGACTCCTTATGATATTGGTATGGAAGATCACCTAATGTTGGCTATTTTAAGATATTTGGAAGGAAATGTTTTATTAAGAGAGGTGATTACATTAGCAAATTTGAGGCTAAGAGTGATGAAGGTATGTTTCTTGGCTATTCTATCAAGAGTAAGGCCTACAAGTGTTTTAATAACTGGACATAGAGAATTGTTGAGAGTGCTGATGTTCGAGTGGATGAGTGTCCTGAAGTTTCAAAGGAAACTAGTTTGGAGAAGAAGGATGAAGATCCTTGCATTTTGTTTTTGGAACTAGAAACTGTGAAATCTAAAACCGGCAAAGCAAATTTTGATGCACTTGTTCAACCGGAACAGATAAATTCAGAAGATGATGATAATGATGAAGCATAACCTAAAGATAATGATCATGCTATTTCTAGATATGTGAGACTGAATCACAATCCTGAAAAGATTATTGGGGATAAGGATGTTGGAGTACTAACCAGGAGGATAATAAGAGAGAAATCTTTCATGATCTCCACCATTGAACCAAGAACTGCTAAGGAGGCATTTGGTGATGATCATTGGGTTAAAGCCATGGAGGAGGAATTGGATCAAATTGAGAAGAACAACACTTGGACCCTAGTACCCCGACCGATAAATAAGAATTTTATAGGTACTAAATGGGTATTTAGGAACAAGTTTAGTGAAGATGGTGTTGTCATTCACAATAAGGATAGGTTGGTTTGCAAGATTTATGCACAAGAAGAAGGAGAAGATTATGGCAAAAATTTTGCACCAGTAGCAAGAGTGGAAGGTGTCAGAACTTGACTTGCATTTGCAGCCCATAAGAAGTTCAAGGTATGCCAGATGGATGTTAAGTTTGCATTTTTGAATGGGATATTAGAAGAAGAAGTATACATAGAGCAGCTAGATGGTTATTCTTTGACTGATGAGAAGGACATGGTATGCATATTGCATAAGGCTTTATATGGATTAAAGCAAGCACCCAAAGCATGGTATGAAAGGATTCATACACATCTGATGAAGATAGGATTTCTAAGAACCAGTGATGATAGTAACATATATCTCAAGTCTAAAGGAGATGAAATACTGGTCAGTGAAGTATTTGTTGATGATATCATATTTGGAGGTAATGATGTCATGAGCAATAGTTTTGCACATGAAATGAAAAATGAGTTTGAAATGTATTTAGTAGGGGAAATAAAAAATTTCATAGGCTTAAAAATACAACAAATGAAGAATGGTATTTTCATTACATGGTCTAAGTATGTGAAAGAGGTGTTAAAGACATTTGGCATGAGTGACTGTAAACCCGTTGGGACACCAATGGTTACAAGTTGTAAGCTGTCTAAGGAAGATGAATCTAAGTCTGTTGATGAGAAGGAATACAGGTAAATGATTGGCAAATTGAACTATGTTGTTCACTGCAGATTGGATATAGCCGATGCGGTTGGCATAGTTGCCATATTCTAGAAGAATCCTAAGGAAACACATCTGATAGCAACCAAGAGAATTTTTAGATACTTGAAAGGTACTATTGACTATGGATTATGGTATCCATGTGGAGGAAACTTTATTTTGAAGGTGTTCACAGATGCTGATTGGGAAGTAAATGTTGATGACCAGAAAAGAACAACTGGTGGAGCATTCTTTCTTGGAGGAATACTTGTTTCATGGAGTAGTAAGAGGCAGAGTTGTACTTCACAATCTACTGTTGAATATGAATATGTTGCAGCTTATATGAATTTAACACAGGCTATTTGGATGAGGCACATTTTGGAAGGTTGTAAGATGAATATTTCAGAACCCATAAAGATTTTATGTGATAATACAAGTTCCATAAATATTTCCAAGAATCTTGTCTTGCACGCACAAACCAAACACATTGAATTGAAGTATAATTTCTTGAGGGAAAAAGTGCAGAGAAAAGATGTTATCTTAGAGCATGTTTCTACCAAGGAGAAGCTTGAAGATATTTTTCCAAACCTCTACCTAGGATTATATTTGAGTATCTTAGAATTCAAGTAGGGGTTGTACCCCTTCATGAGGTTAGTTGAGCATGACGTTGATTGCATCAGTCCTTGAACCACTTGTAGAATTTTACAGAAGGATTGGTGTAGTAGTGGAAGCTATTCCATAGGGGGAGCATTAAGTGGAAAATTATTGTTGTTGTACAGTGAAACTTGACATTACATGTTTTCATTTCAATTTGGCATTGTTTTTTAAGGGGGGGAAGAATTATGTGATTGTGAGGAGGAGAACCAATGACAATTTGAAGACATGGAGAGCATGGTGAATAATTGGTAATATAAACTAGGATTCCTATTCACAATCACAACAACAATCAAGGTGTTGATATTTGTATTGCCATCAATGCCAAAGGGGGAGATTGTTGGCATTTGGATGAAGATTGCATTAATGATATGTTATGTTATCATTGATGTCAAATAACTGGTAATGATATTGCCGATATTGTTGTTATTGTTGATATTGTCTTGTAACTGGTAGGAAGAGATTTGTGGAGGACATTGTAAACCAGTATGTAAGTTTATGAGTTAAACTGGTAACCGGTAAAAGGTTAAACCCAATATATGTAATGTAATTGGTAAACCCTACCAGTTGTTTTTGTTAAACCCTAACCGATTAAGGTTGTTGAATTGGTTATGTTGGTTTATGATCTAATGATGAGCGATAATGATGGTGACACGTATGGTCATTGTATGAAGACAAGTTTAAAATGTTTTGGCATGTTTTTTTCTAGGGAATGAGAAAATTATTGCATCTAATGCAAAGCGCATGATGAGTTTCTAAGTTTGATGAAGCGGTGATCAAGGAGCGATTGAGGTTTTCTTGATTGATGTGTAGAGATTGATATGTAATCCAACAGTCATACTTAAACCAAACTTTTTTATAATCTCTATGAAATAATTAGGTTTTTTTGTGTTACCAACCTAATTGATTTTCTCATAAGGTCGATGAAGTTGTTTTGTTGAAGGTGTTGGTAGAGATCAGTTGAGTGTATGGTTGCCGAACCATATGATGAGTCTGCAGTTTGAGTAAAGGCATATATGAGCTTAAAACAGATTTGATCAAACAAGTGTAGTGCTATTTAGACAGATCAAGCAAACCCCTATTGTTTTCTAACAATTACAACAAAACTGAAATCCCCTAACCGGGTAAGCTCTAACAAGCTTGGTTACTTATCAAATCCTCTAACAAGGTGATCCATTAGCTTGGATTTTCAAATCCTCTATTGAGGTTACTCCTAACAGGGTACTTGCTTCTAACAAGGCATTTATAGTCAATCCCTTAACTAGGTGATTCTTAATGGATCGGTTCTTAACAGGACTTTTGTAAACCTTTAACAGGCTTGGCTCCTAACAGGGCAAACTTTAGAAGAGTTCAGATAGTTATCATGTGAGTCTCATCTCACCGTTGTTTTTCCCATTTGGGTTTCCACGTCAAAAATACTTGTGTCATGTGGTGAATGTTTTTGTGGTTATGATCTTATGATTGATTTGATTAACTACTTAACTATTCTGATAAGGCATGATAACCAGAAGCGTTGAGAAATGAAGTCTGTCGACTTATGATAAAGCATTTGGATGTTTACAAGTTTAATGTTTTTGATTATGGGAAAAGTAGGTTTTGAAGGTATCCCAAAACCCTTTACAAAATATCCTTAAAAGATAATATCATTAAGAAACAAGAAAAGACAAACTACCAAAAAACCAGCACAGTTATGGGCAAAAATCAGCAAAAAATCCCAACAAAACCAGCCACATCCTACCATAATAGAAAAGAGATAGAAAACAAATTACTTAATTTTTTTAAGGGCATTAGATAAATTTACGCTAATCCCTTGCAAATATTTAATATTATCCCTAAGCTTAGGGATATCCTTGGAAGATGCCACTGCATCTTTTTTCATTCTTGCCCTTGTTCTTTTCACCGCACCACCAAGAGCACTTTCCACTGTTCCTACCTTGATAGCATCCTCATCAATATCTAGATCCATGATAGGTTTGGGGGTGCCAGAACCATCAAGGAAATTGGTAGTTTCCTCTAAATTCTTAGTCACAGAGGAGAGAATATCTGGAATCATTAGCAGAAATTTTTTCATAGCTGTTTTTCCTTCCTCCAGATTACCAATCTGAGCTTCCAGCTTCTCCACTTTTTCCTCCATTCCTTTATTCCACTATTCCTAGTTTATTTCAGCTTTCTTCCCTTTCTCTTTCTATTGCCTATCAATTTTTTCTAGATTCTTTATTCCTTCATAAACCCACCTGTCAAAACCTATATGAGCCTCAGACTTGTTTTGAGTTTATCCAGAATTATCCCATCTCTAACTTTATCTCGATGCCTGCTTGAATTCTCCTTGTCCTTCTCCTGCTCAATTTCCATTTCCCTTTCCTCATTAATTTTGTCTTGCTCCTCCGTAGGCTGGCTGTTAACAATTCCTATGCTCACACTATGGGTCAGACTATTTTGATTAGAGACTTCCTCAACTCCTCCTTCCTCTTCTCCCACTTCCTCTTCCTTCTAGCTCTCCTCTCCTTCAGACTCATCAGTCTCCATCTCACTTCCATATTTTCCAATATCCTCTGAACCCTTATCCTCTAGAATTTTATCCATAGTATCTTTTTAACCTTTTTTTCTCTATGTCCCCTCATCCTTGCTAGGCCCGCCTTCCTCCATCTTCTTCTTTCCTTTCCCCGATGATACTGACAATCGCTTGTTTTCCTAGATAGCTAGAATCTTGCAATGCTCATAAATGAGCAAAATAAGACTGCAATGAAGCACAGGCGAAGAAGGATTCTTATTGTGCTTATTTAGAGACCTCGACAGAGACCTAAAGAGGTAATATGGCAGAGAAATCCTCTTCTCATGTCTAAAATGATTTAAAAGCACAAAATGGTATGTGTAGACCCTGGTAAAATGACCCTCCATAGTAGTATATTCCATTATAGCATTAAGCACACAACCCCAATTTTTCTTAATATTGGAAGCATCATAATACCCCCCGTAGCTTTTCCTATTTTCTCTCTCTCCTTCTCTTTACGTAGAAAAAGCTTAACTACGTTATTAGACACTTTCAAGTCTCTAAAAAAGTTAAGACCAGAGTGGGGCATACCTGTAACTATCACAATGAGACCCGCATCTAGCTTAAACCTAACACCATGAATTTTGAAGGAGCCATTTATCCAGTTTTCAGTGACTTTGGTTACCACTAGGTTAACTCTGCCTTTATCATAGTCGACCAGCTTTTCCATAAAATTTGTCATGAATCCTTTCTCCAGATTTGCCCAAACCTTAGGCATCTCCTTCCATGTAGAAATATTATCTGGTTCCTCTCTTCTTAGATCTCCCCCCATTTTAGATTTTGATTTATAACCTCTTCTTCTGCAACTTCGGAGATTTCTTCCCAATGACACTCAAATTTTTGAAAATGCAAACCCACAAAGTGTGCGGAGAATTAATATTCTTGATTAGGACTCTACCCTTCTGATGTGTCATCATTACCTTTCTAAATATTTGAATATTACTCATTACAACATTCATGATTAATCATGTGATCCCTCTTTCCCCATGAATCTGTCCTTTCTGATAAGTTCTTTAATATTAAAATCCATATTAACTTCCCCATTCCATATACATTGAACTTCAAAATTTATGCCAAAGTTTTCTAACCCATCCGCAACCCCATTTTTTTTTCTCTAAAGGCATGTTCTATAATAATAGATTTAAAGCTAGCAATTATTTCTCTAGCTTTAAAAATAATATTTTCTATAGTCCACATAGGCTCAATTTCTCCCTTGAGGCATTTAATTATGTTGAGTGAGTCTCCTTCCAACCATATATTATCATGATTAAGATATTTTTCAATAATCAAAGTGTTCAAAGTCGTTGATGCTTCAGCATAATGACTTGTTTGATTACCCAAAGGGCCAACAACTGCCACAAGGAAACTTCTAGCAAAATTCCTGACAATGCCCCCAAAACCAACTTTCCCCGAGTTCCCCTTAGACGCCCCATCAAAATTGGCCTTAATCTATCGTTGAGAAGGAAAGCACCAAACAAGATCATCCCTACCCTTATCCACATTTATTCTGTTAATGGATAAATTCCATCTTTCAATAAAATCTTCTTTAGCAGCCAAACCATGATCAGTTCCATTTAGACATTAAAAAATCCCTCTATAGATTTTATCCACCACCACTTCAGGTTTAGTACTTTTATCCCTAAAAATCCTGTTGTTACACTCCTTCCAGATGTTCCATATTACATTAGGGAGAGTAAGTTACCAAAGCTCAACATTCTTAGAATTAGAAGAAGGACAATACCATTGCTGCCAGAACTCTTCCAAAGAATTCGGGAAAACCCAGCTCAACTTCCACCTGCTAAAAATAATATTCTAGATTTCCTGACTAAAAATACACTGGTAGAGGATATGACAAGAAGAATCCTCCTCCCTGCAACAAACATAACACCTATTAGGAAAAAATAATTTATGCTTATGGAGATTATCAAGGGTTAACACCTTATTTTGGATAAAAATCCAAAAGAAGATATTAATTTTGGGCGTCAGCTTCTTTATCCACACTTTATCCCATAAAGGGATCTTGTCTGGAACTTTGTTGTGGATAGATACTACTGAAGACACATTATATTTTCCATCAGAAGTTTCCCTCCAAATCAGACAATCATCAACGTTGTCCCTAAAATTTTTAGAAGAAAGCAGAATCTCTAGAAATTTTAATCCCGGGCAAAGCTGGCTGAACTCAATCCACTTCCCATTTTTCTAGTAATCTCTAACAAATACTCCATACCTACTTTTGAACCAGTCTTTCCATTCCTTAAGGATAGGAAATTCCTCCAGCTGTTTATGTTGGCATTTTTTGTTGTTTATGTTGTGATTGTCATTGATGGACACACACTTGTATTGAGATCCCCTTTATACGTATGAGCTCATGCTCAACTGGTATTTGTTCCAACTGGCATGTTGTATACTAGTCTTTAGACTAGTGGTGATTTTGCAGAATGTGTTTCCCGGTCTGAAATGGCATGTTGACCCCAAGTGGTTCGTAAATCACAAGCGGTATGAGGGAGAAAAGCGGCACAACACATTCTTACCAGTCTTCATTTTTGTCAAACTGGCAACCGGTATTTTGTATGAACTGGCAATACTCTGTGATGAGTTACCAACCGACATTTTGTGATGAGTTACCAATCCACTGATTGTTTGACGGTGCCAACACATTGACGGTGATTTTTGTGTCATGTTACTGAGTATGTCTAGATTCATTGAACCTAGGAAATTGTAATGTAATCCTATTGGACCAACATGAAATCAGATTCCTTTAAAAGGACATCATGTCTAGGGTTTTGAGTTGTTGAACGAGTTGTTGTAAAAAGGGTTAATGTCAAGCTAGGGTTTAAGGTGGCAGTTGAGAAAAATCTTATCTGAGAAGATCAAGTTGTAACTGTGAGAGAGAGAGAGAAGACTGAAGTAATGCTGGAATGCATTAGCTATGAGCAATACTAGATCTAACCAAGTAGTTTGTACTATTAGATAGATCAAACACTTTTTGATTACTCACATCTTTGACAAGTTTGTAGCCCTTAACCGGGTAGGCCTCAAAGCCTTTGTAAAATCCTCTAACAAGATGATTCACACATGTGAATCTAAAATCCTCTAACAAGGTAGTCTTTAATCGGACTTATGTCCTAACAAAGATTGAGATTCCTAACAGGATCTGTTCTGGTGAAGAACATTGTAAGACCTTAACTGGTCTGGTTTCTATTATGCAGATAGTGACTTGTGAGTTCCATCTCACCATGGTTTTTCCCAGTTGGGTTTCCACGTCAAATATCTTATGTTATGTTTGTATTGCTTTCGTGGGTGAATGCTTTATTCGCATTTTGGTTTGCATGTGTGGTAACCGGTCTGATTGTTAGAGTACTTTACCAATTTATCTTTAGACTGTGTAAGTGTTTTAGTGCAGTAATTTTTGGCATACTAATTCACCCCCCCCTCTTAGTATTCATCAATTGGTATCAGAGCCTACCTTTCTATAAGTTTAACCACTTGGAAAGAGATATGGGGGAATACACCTTGAGGGAACTTACTCAATAGCTCACTCAGTCTGAGAAAGCCTATGATGATCTTATGGTCAAATACAAGGCATCTCAAGCAAAAAGGAGAGAACATGTAGAAAAGATGATGGAACTATCAGGAAGTAGTTCTGAAGATGAAACTAATATGGAAGCCATGATAGTAGAAGTAAATAAGCTGAATGAATCAAACTCCAACCTGAGAAAGGAGTTGGAAGGACTGACTATTAGGTTTAGTCAAGAGCTTGAGAACTAGAGAAAAGCTGAAGATCGGATAAAGGATAGAGATCATGAGATCTTCAAGTTGAAACAAGAGATTAGTGCACTGATTGCTCAGCTTCATGAAAGCAGAATGGAAAAAGAAGACATGCAAGGATAACTGAACATTGCCATCTCTGAAAATGCAAGTCTAATGGAGACAAACACTGCTATTTCCAAAGAACTCTTTGAGTCAAAGGAAATACTTGCTAAGTTTGGCAAAAGTACTATCAATCTAGAGCAAAAGCTTGAGTCATCTAGACCGGCAAAGAATGCCAATGGTCTTGGTTTTTCTGGACATGAGGAAGGAGAATCCTTAGGAACAAATGCTGAAGCATCAAAGAAGCAACCGACACTCAAAGGAAAAGGTAAGCAAAAATTCAAACATGTTTTCTTTAACTGTCTTAAAGAAGGACACACTTCCAATGTATGTAGGAGCAAAGCCTACAATAATTTTCCTTATTTTATCAACAATGTACCTAGATCCAATAAGTTCAATGGTCATTGTTATGCATGCAACAAGTTTGGGCATAGAACATTTGAATGCAGGTCTGTGATGGATAACACTGGAAGATATCCTCAGAGGACCCAAGGAACTGGTCTTGAATCTTTTATGAACCGGAACCACAACCGGTTTAATGTCTTCAATCATCAGTTGAGAAGCGGTGGCCATCAAGCGGCAACTAGATGGAGAGAAAGCTATATGATCTGTCATGGTCATGGTCACACTGCTGCAACATGTAGAAGGAAGAATGGAAACATGTACAATGGACCTTGGAGAGAACCTAGACTTGTTTGCTATCACTGCAACAAACCGGGTCACATTGCAAGATTCTGCAGAAGCAGAAAAAGTATATCTTATGATATACTGGTCACTCAGGAAGGAGAAATTGATGTTGAAAAAGTTTAAGGGGACATGAAGAAAACATGGAAGAAGAAACCAATAATGTCGGAAGAGGAACTAGTTTCTGCACCTAGTGTGGACATAATGGAACCAACAAACTAAGCCTTAAAGGCTTAGGGGGAGCAAACGGCGAAATGTTTTTGAAGCCCCGGTTGACATCGGTAAAAGACCTTAACTGGTATGCATTACCTATCGCTTGGCAGAAGACCGAAAATGGTAAAAAGGCAAATTAGGGTTTACGCCCTAATAGAGGAGCATTAATGACGGTAGGTGAGAGACATGTATAAATGCATTTTTTAAATCATTTCTCACTATCTGTTTTTGAGTAAAGAAAAGTTTTCAAGTGCAGAGCGAAGTAAAGGAAATTTGAGCTTAGATTTCAAGAAATTGAATAACATTGAAAGAGATTCAAATCCAGTTTGCAAGCAGTAGTGGAGAACACAAAGTGGTGATTTGGCATCCGATGGAGAGTGAAGTGAAGCAGAATTAGGAAGCCCTAAATTCGCATCTAAAAGGTATTTCTCGTGTTCTTGAAATATTCTTCAATGGCTTCCGCATCTCATACTAGTTCGAGTACATCAATTGAGTCAGAAAGTTTTATTCAGAGGAAGTCTAAATATAATGCTTTGTCACAAGTTCCGACTGGATTCATAGTCAAAGAAGGAATTTCTGATTTTATTGATTGTAAAATAGAAGACCTAGGGTCTTTAGCCATTCACACTTAGTTAGGTCTATTTTGCGGCAAGGACAAAAAGATCAAACCGAAATTTAGTGTCATAGAGAAGAAGAAATTCCACAACGCAGTACATTTTCTGGAATATTTCACAGAGGATCATATCAAAATTATTTTGAGCAGAGTCCATGGTGACAAGATGTACCTGGAAAGGATGCATGATATCATGCCTCAGGCAATTCGTGCAGTCACCAGTTTCTGCAACACAGGGGAAGTGCCAGCCCTGAGAAAAGTGAGCAAAATAGAAATGACCAAGCTCACCGGTTCAACAAGTGATTCATGGGGTATGACAATCAATCCTATCAAGGATGATCTGGTGAAATATGCCTGCATGGTGATAGGATACAGAACGTTCTCAGCTAGCAGGATTAATTCTATATCTGCTGCAGCAGTAAATGTCGCTTACTGAATGATAAAAGAGGATGCATCTTTTGACTTATGCACCGACATGCAGTGGAAACTCCTGTTAAATCTTAAGGCAATCAAACAGGACAACAATCTGAGGTTTAAGTTTGGACAACTACTAGTAGGGTTGTTCTTTTATTTCCAAGGCTACTTTCCTGGTGTAGGAGATGTCCAGTGGTCCCCTGACCAACCGGTAACCAAGCAGATAAAGGAAAGTGTACAAGCCATTGGAACTAGCTACCCTGAGGTATTGAACAAATATTTTGATGAGTTCAGAAGAAAGATGAGTCAGAGGGTAAGAATCTCAGGTGACATAGTAAAGAAATACGAAGATGACATATGTTTTACTATTCAGGTGGACAAATGTTTAATGGAGGTTGTTGAGCCTAGAATGGAGGAGGTAGAGCCAATGGGCTATGAAGTTATGTTTGACATGCTAGAAGGGTATGCCTCGACCCTTATTGCCTCATCTCTTGATCCAAAGGCTAAGAGGACTAGAACCTACTTGGAGAGGATTGCACCAGTTGAAGAACCATCGACGAAGAAGGGAAAAGAACTGGTAGCAAAGAAAGCTAAGGCAGTGCCTGCAGCATCAGTACCGGCTACCACTGCAACTCCAAGAGTGACCAAGTAGTCACCGACAAAGAAGAAACCAGAGGTAACACTGGCAAAATTCTTCGAAATAAAGAGGAAGACTAAGGCAAATGAACCAGACTCCAAAGAAACCAAGTCTGATAAACAACCAAAGAAGGCAAGATAGACAAAGAAGATGAAGAAGATTGAACTGGCAGCATCCGCACCGATAAATATAGACATCTCCTCATACAAACCTTCGACACATTGTCAAAGAACAGTAAAAAATATTAGGAGAAAGTTACTTCATGATTTAATAGATTATTATGATGAATTTAATAGTGAGGAAAAAGATGAAGTACTACAGGAAATCATTCTTTATTTATGTAAAAATGACTGGTCACCATCAGAGATTAAATCTTAGACACCATATTCATTATTTAAAGCATTAGATAATAAATGGCGCATTGCCATTGAAAAGGAATGAGAGATTAAGGAGAAAGTCTTTGCACAGTACTTCCCCGAACTCTCAAATTCAGAATTATTTGATGCCCTAGATCAAAATAAAGGTCTCTTCTTCACAAGGAGAAGAAGACTCTGGTTGTTGGAGGGGAGAGTTGATGATGTTGAAAAAGATACACATCAACATATGGCTCATGCTATCAGCTCTCACAAAGCACGAATGGCCAACCTCCAAGCAGAAAAGAAACCAGTTATTTCCAAACTGGATGAGGTCTTTGATGAGGAAGGAAACTTGGTGGAAGAACCAATTGACACCATCGATGTCGATGCCCTAGATGTAGAAGATGTCACTTAGGACATACCTTTTGAGGGAACTGAATAGGGGCAACAAGCCGATTAGGGTGGTGAACAAGCTAAGTATACACAACGAGTGGCAAAGGAACAGGAAGAGAAAAAGAAGAGGGATGAAGATGAGAAATAGAAGAAAGAGGAAGAGAAGAGAAAGGAGGAAGAGGAGAAACAAAAAATATGAAGAAAAGAAGAAGCAAGAAGATGATAAGAAAAAGAAAGAAGAAGAGGATAAGGAAGAAAAGAGAAAGAAGGAAGAAGAGGAGAGGAAGAAAAGAGAAAGAAGGAAGAAGAGGAGAAAAAGAAGGAAGAGGAAGAACAGAAGTAGAAGGAAGCACATAAAAAGAAGGAAGAGGAAGCAAAGAAAAAGGTAGAAGCAGAGAAGCAGCAGAAAGAAGAAGAAGACAAGAAGAAGATGGAAGAGGAAGAGAAGAAAAAGAGAGAAGAGAAAGAGAAGTAAGAGAAGGAGAGGAAAAAGAAGGAAGAAGTAGACAAGACAATCGAAGTGATGAAGAGCACACAGATGGAGACTCCTAAGGTAACCGGTAGCCAAGCCAAACTGGCTGCTATGTCGAGTCCTATTGACCTCCAATCTTCAAGTGAGTTTGAGCTTATGCAGAGCATCAAGGTTTCCCAAGAGCTCCTTGAAGGCATTCACAGGAAAAGGGAACAAGATATTATTCAAGTGGTTGTAGACACACTTACCAGTTTAATCCCCGGTACTAATCATCCTGACACTGAATCATCACTAGCACAACTCAAACTTCTGTGTGTTGTAGTGGATGATCAGGTGCAGAGTCTGGAAGAAGCAATAGAGGCCAATGTAAAGAAAGAGCACCAAAAGGCTCTTAATGTTTCTCTAGTTAAGAAGATGAATGCGCTTAGGAATGAACTGCTAAAAGATCAAAAGGACATAAGGAATGCCTTGGATGAGGGAAACTTGCTACTCAGCAAAATCTATCAACCGCATCTGTTCTATGATGATGTGCTAGCCAAGAAGTAATAGCTTCAAATGGACTTACAATCCTACTTGGGAACATTCAAGACTCCTTATGATTCCTTTGCAGCATATGGGCAAACCGTTCACCGGTTCCAGATCCAGTCAGCCAAGATGGAGCAAGAGATCAGCACACGGTCTAGGGATTTGTAGGAGCTTCAACTGGTATTACTTCCACAACTGCAAATTCTTTAGAAGTGTTATTTGAACTTGGATGCCCTGACAATCACACAGGAACTGAGCATAGTAGATGCCATGGAGGAACAGGTATCCCAGATGCAGATAGAGAAGGAAGTGGCAACCTCCCTACTTGAGTCCTGGTCCCTCTCCATGAAACAATTTGTGCAGGACTATAAATCAGTTTTTGACAAGTATTATTCATTATTGTCCTAAACTCTTTTATATATATATATATATATGGAAACAGGGTTTTTTAGTGGTACTTTGTCATTGTTGGCAAAGGGGGAGAAGTATATCTGGTTTTTGGTTTTAAAATTTTGATCTTCTGACACAAGGGGAGAAGTATCTATTTTGAAATTTTGATATATGCTGTGATATATGATATATGCTCTAATGATTATGCTCTGTATGCAAAATTTCTATACACTATGTTGATTAAGGGATAGTGTATATGCTTAGGGGGAGCAATTTTGTTAATGGCAAGTTTTTGTTTTAAAACACTTAGATGTCAAAATTTTATTTTCCTAAGTGTTGCCATCAATGCCAGAGGGGGAGATTGTTGACATTTTTTGTTGTTTATGTTGTGATTGTCATTGATGGACACACACTTGTATTGAGATCCCCTTTATACATATGAGCTCATGCTCAACTGGTATTTATTCCAACCGGTATGTTGTATACTAGTGGTGATTTTGCAAAATGTGTTTCCTGGTCTGAAGTGACATTCCGACCCCAAGTGATTCATAGATCACAAGCGGTACAAGGAAGAAAAGAAGCACAACACATTCTTACCAGTCTTCATTTTTTTCAAACCGGCAATCGGTATTTTGTATGAACCAGCAATACTCTGTGATGAGTTACCAACCAGCATTTTGTGATGAGTTACCAATCCACCGATTGTTTGATGGTGCCGACACATTGACAGTGCTTTTTGTGTTGTGTTACTGAGTATGTCTAGATTCATTGAACCTAGGAAATTGTAATGTAATCCTATTGGACTGACATGAAATCAGATTCCTTTGAAAGGACATCATGTCTAGGGTTTTGAGTTGTTGAACGAGTTGTTGCAAAAGGGTTAATGTCGAGCTAGGGTTTAAGGTGGAAGTTTAGAATGATCTTATCTGAGAAGATCAAGTTGTAACTGAGAGAGAGAGAGAGAGAGAAGAGTGAAGTAATGCTAGAATGCATTAGCTGTGAGAAATACTGGATCTAACCAAGCAGTTTGTGCTATTAGATAGATCAAACACTTGTTGATTATTCACATCTTTGACAAGTCTATAGCCCTTAACCGGGTAGGCCTCAAAGCCTTTGTAAAATCCTCTAACAAGGTGGTTCACACATGTGAATCTAAAATCCTCTAACAAGGTAGTCTTTAATCGAACTTATATCCTAACAGAGATTGAGATTCCTAACAGGATCTGTTCTGGTGAAGAACATTGTAAGACCTTAACCAGTCTGGTTTCTATTCTGCAGATAGTGACTTGTGAGTTCCATCTCACCGTGGTTTTTCCCAGTTGGTTTTCCACGTCAAATATCTTGTGTTATGGTTGTATTGATTTTGTGGGTGAATGCTTTATTCACATTTTGGTTTGCATGTGTGGTAACAGGTCTGACTGTTATACTATTTTACCGGTTTATCTTTAGACTGTGTAAGTGTTTTAGTGCAGTAATTTTTGGCATACTAATTCACCCCCCCTCTTAGTATTCATCAGTTTATCCATAAGCCATATGTCCTTCCAAAATCTAATAATTCTCCCATTCCCCAATTTCCACATTCTTCCAGCTGCTGCCCAATCTCTAGCCATTTGAACTGCATTCCAAATTGCAGATCCTTCAACAAACCAAGCTTTTTCCATAAATTCTTCCTCAAATGGTTGCATGTACAGGTATTTCTTTTTCCAAATTTAATTCCATTCTCTTTCCTCCCCTTTCATTCTCCAAATTTGTTTAGCTAACAAGGTATTATTCATAGTTAAGATATTCCTTAGTCCTAGGCCCCCATGCCCCTTAGGAGTACAAATATTATTCCAAGCAATAAGGGGGATTCTATTTTTATCTTGCACTCCTGACCATAAGAATTTTTTTTTAATTCTTTCAATTGCCTTCGCAAACTTTCTAGGGATTTTAAACAGACTGAGGGCATATATAGGCAAATTTTGAAGGGTAGATTTAAGCAATGTCACCTTTCCCGCTTGGCTAAGAATGGCTCCTTTCCTCCCCACCAACTTGGTATTGAATCAATCAACCAGCTTCATTTAGAAATTCTCTGAAGGCTTTAGACATAGAGGGAGACCCAAATAGGTTGAAGGAAACTCATAAATTTTGTATCCAAGGATTGTTTCTATCCTTCTTTGTCTATCCTCAGGGGTATTGATAAAGAACAAAGAACACTTATCCCAATTTAATTTTTGACTAGAAGCAGTTTCATAAGAATCCATAACACTCTTCATGTTTCTCGCTTCCCTAATGGTAGATTCTCCCATTATGATCTAATCATCAACAAACTATTCATGAGTACAGGTTATGTTGGAAGATGAAGGTTTAAGGCCTTTGAGTTTTCCTTCTTCCACATTTCTCATAATAAATCTACCCAAACTTTAGCCAAGATAGTAAACAAGATAGGAGATATGGGATCCCCCTATCTTAGGCCTCTAGTACTTTTGAAGAAACTGGAAGGGGATCCATTAATAATAACTGCAAAGGTAGAAGTTCCAGTCAACTGAGAACAAAGATGAATCACCTTTTCCCCAAACCCAAAAGCTTTCATAATTATGAAAAGGAATTGCCAATTCACTCTATCATATGCCTTAGACATAGCCAGCTTAAGAAAAAGGCCATGTTTTTTAGCAACAGTTAAAGAATGAATGTTCTCATGAACAGAAATAATAGAATCCAGAATCTATCTCTTAGGGACAAAACCATTTTGTTGAGATGAAATATTGTGGGGAAGAATATCCAGCATTCTAGAGGTAAGAACCTTAGATATAATCTTGTAAAATAGAATTACAGAGGCTGATAGGTCTGAACTTATTAAGAGAATCAACTCCAGATATCTTAGGAATGAGAATGATAAAGGTAGCATTGAGTTCTTTTAGAAGCCTCCTTGAACCAAATAATTCTTTAACTCCATTACAGATATCATTCTACACAATATGCCAAAAGTTATGGAAATAGAACATAGGGAATCCATCCGGCCCAGGAGACTTATCTCCATGAAAAGAAAACACAACCTTTTTGATTTCTTGATTCAAAGGGATACGAGATAGATTTTTGTTGTCATCATCATTTAAAATAGGAGGGATAGCTTGAGCAAGAAGGTATTGATTTCTGATATCCAGCACATCCACCCCTCCCAATAGATTGCTAAAATAATTCATAGCTTCCTTACTTATTTCATTTTCATCCGGTAAAATGCCCTTGTTGCAGGATAATCTAGAAATCTTGTTGGCCACCCTATGCTTCAGAGTAGTCAAGTGAAAAAAAGGGGTGTTTTTATCACCTTCCTTCAAATACAATGCTCTTGATCTTTGTATCCAAAAGGTTTCTTCATTAGAGATAATTTTAGGTATTTTGACAACAACCAATTTTCAACATTTCTCAAATCCTCAGAAAGCCCTTCCTCTTGGATTTTTTCTTTAACGTCTTTTATATCAGTCTTAATTTGAGATTTAATTTTAAAGATATCTCCAAAAGTCTCTTTGTTATAGATCTTGACTTTATCTTTTATAATGTTAAGCTTTTTGGCCACTCTGAACAAGGTCGTTCCCTCAATCTCTGAATTCCACCATTCAGCAACACAGACTTCCAACGATGGGTGGGATAACCATGCTTTTTCAAATCTAAAAGGAAAATTTTGCTTAGCAGAAGTTGAATTGGCAGTGAAAGAAATAGGTTAATGATCAAAGCCAATCTTAATGATAGACACTAGAGAACAATTATACTTAGAAAGCCAATCAAGAGAAATAAGGGATCTATCCAACCTTACTTGAAAAAGATCAGAACTAGTTCTTCGATTGGTCCAAGTGTAATTTATCCCTTGGAGGTCCACATCCATCAAAGTTTGATCATTAATAAAATCCATAAGGTCTTGTCTACCCTCCAGTTGCAAAGGGAGGCCTCCCATCTTTTCATCCTCTTTTAAAGGAGTATTGAAATCTCCATTGATCATCCAACTTTTGTCAGCAAAACTTAATCTATCTTCAGCCAGTCTCCTCTAGAATTTAGTTCTTCCAGCTTTAGAATTAGGTGCATAGATATTAGTGATAACCCATTTAAATTTATCCTTAATATGCTCAAGCAAGACTGAGGTCCTATTGACCCCTGAAGCAATTTCCTTACCTATAATAGTGTTCTGATTCCAAAAGATAGTTGTACCTCTTGAGGCACCCTCTGAACTGGTTCCTATTACCCCATTACTTTTAAATATTCTAATCCTTTCCACTTTATCCTTACACATCTTAGTTTCCTAAATTAGCACTACATCCAGTTTATTATCTCTAACAATATTACGCAACACATCCTACTTATGGGGGGAATTCAACCCTCTAATATTCCATGAGATTATCTTCATACTTTAACTAGGGATAAGGCTGACTCAATGGAGCTCTGTGTTCCATCAGTACGGTTCTTCTAGCTTTCTTGTTCCCTTTGATTCTTTAAGGAAGGTCTCCCCTTCTTTTTGCTCTGACTTCCAACATCTGCCCCTTTCTTATTCTTGCTTCTAGTTGAGATACCTACATTGGTTACTACATAATTTGACTTGCCTTCTTTAGTATCAAAAATCTTAAGATTTCCCTCAAGAACCACCGTTTCCAAACTTTTAGGAGGATTTTTACATTGGGAATTCAGGATCATATTTCCATTATGCTTTGGACTTCCATTGGTTAATAACAACAAAGGCTCAGTATCTAATATATTACAGTCTTGCGCTTCATTAAAGTCTTTCTCATTTTCTTTATTACTAGATGAAGTCGAAGCATCATCATAGGAACTCTCATCAAATTTACCCTGGATGATAGGACCAACCTTCTGATCCTCTAATTCAAATGTTTGAACCTTTTTTTCTTTCCTATATTCTTCCTCCTTGTTGCTTTCTTTATAATTGTTGGAACAGTTACAAACAAATTTTTCAATGTTACTATTTACCCCCTTCTTTAACTCATTTTCCATCTCAGTCACTTCCTTCTCAAGTACAACCTCTAAAGGTAGTTCATCATTCTTCCCTTTTATTTTCCATTTCTGCTTCAAGTTGCTATCATTTTTACTAATTTTACTCTTCTTAAGCAGGCAGGATTTTGCCCAATGACCCGACTTTTTACAATGAAAACAAACAAATAAGAGAGATTCATATTCAATCGCTTGGGTCCATTTCCCCAATTTAGACAGGATCTCAATAGATTGAGACATATCCATCATTTGATTAACATTCACACAAATACAAGAAAAAACCAACCTTGATATAGCTGTTGTCATCGAGTCGATTGAAAGAAGTTCACCAAATGATCCTGTGAAGTTTACAAGTTTAATGTTGTTTACTATTAAATTACTATAACAGTCAGTCGGTTTTCTTATGAGTTTTTATCTTGACAGTGATATTTTGTTGATAAGTTTACTTTGTGTGATTTATATTGAGATTGGAAAAGTTTGTATCAGTTTTTCTATTTACTAATTCACCTCCCCTCTTAATAATCTACCAGATACTTATTCTTTCATCATACCATAAAGTAGAGGGTTCTGAGAGAGAGCCTGTAGAGGAATGAAAAAGGAACATGCCTACATGGGGAGTGGCAACAATCCATCCATGTAGTTGCATGGAAGCTGTGATCCCTCCCTAGCATATTATGTTTACTCTCTAACTTCCCCTCCCACTACCTTTGATCCTGGGAATGAAGGTGTTGGCATTGTGTTGTCATTGATTTCAACCGCTATAGGATGTTACCAGTATCACTGATATTATGTCAACTAGTGAACAAGAGGTTGTTGGCATTAGAGCTTGATGTCAATCAGAATAGAAGATGGACCAGTATGGGAGAAGAGTTGATGTGTTGTCATTAGTGACAACCAGGTGACCATCTTCTTGCAGGAGGTAGAACCAGTATGTACCAGATGCTAGAGGTGCAGTAAAGTGACCACTCTATAAAAGGATTATTGATATGGTATTTCATACAACCAGAATGAAGAGATTACATGATGGGAATTGATTGTGGTGGAATGATATTTGGTTCACATCAACATTGGAGGAGAAGTATGAGCAGGCCACCGGATTGCTAGTGTAAGCTTAACTAGCAGGACTCCCACCGGTTGAAGAAGTTGTCACAGGCTAGGTGATAGGTTAACGGAGTATGTTGCCTCTAAGTGTAGGTTGACTTATGGAAAACCATTGGGACATATGTCAAGCTGGAGATACATCTGCATAATGACAACTATGTCATATTTGTGCAATATCGGATGCAGAAGGCAAGTGAGTGAATGAATAGATCGTAAAATCAAGTAAAAGATGAGAATGCTTCCAGAGTCTGAGATTAGTTAAACCTCCAGAGAGTTGTGATAAGAAATACACACCGGATAAGCAAGTAAAAACAAGGTGTTCTACCGGGACTATGAAGGAAGAATGAGGAGTTGAGATAGTGTGTTTTTCATCTTGACAAACCAGTTGCAAGGAGAACCGGTTTTATGAAGAAGGATGCTAGTGAGTATGTAGGAATATACGTGGTGATATTGGGATGTTGAAGGAAGGTTGATGCAGAATAGTTGGAGTGTGATGACTTGGTGTCATCAATGTGTCTCTCTGGCAAGAAGGAAAGTATGTTGTCCACCAATAGATACATCCACTAGAATCTGCATTGATGATAGTTGACATATTATGTCAACTAGTGAAACATCAGAGAAGAGATAAGGAAGATAAGGCTCTCACTTGATAAAGACAAGTGTAGCAAACTGAAAGATAAGGAGAGTTATCAGAGTAGTTATGTTGTGGGCAAGTGAACATATTTTTAGAGGTGTTTCACCAACAAAGCAGTGAAGTGTAGACATAAGGGTTACACCGGTAGGTTAGAAAAGGTGATTGTAGGAAGGATAACCGGCAAGGTGGTTAGTGCCAGTAGGTTTAGTGAATCGGTATGGGTGTACCGGTTATGTGTGTGGTCACTGACCAAGTTGAACTGACAGAGTAGTGTGATGAGGTGCGTACCGACTATGATGCCACATGGTGCTGAGGTGGAAAATATGTAGTGGTCAGCGATCTCTGGTATCAAAGAGGTAGTTGTGATTGGTTGACATTAAATGTTGGTTACGACAATCATAGAGGAGTTGTAGAGTGTGTGGCTCGATAAAAGATGAATGACAGAGGAAGATCAGGGATCTACTAGTGCCATGATTGATGTTTGATATCCAACTCCAGATTGACCTCAAGAAGGAAACAAATGGATCATAAATGTGTCAACTGATTTTGACACTAAAGAATAGGTTTGGATTTTATATTTTTAGAAAATATGCATTGGATGATGGAAAATGTGTACAGATGCATTCCTCCAATATAGGTGATCAATCCAAGGTAGATTGGATCAGATCTAATGAAGATTTGATTGGTGGAAGAAACCTTAACTGATGGAAGTTTGAATTGGTTTTTGGCGGGAGAACCTGTTTATATATACGAAATCCAAAATCAATGAGGGGTGTTGGTTGAATGATGTTGCATGGGAAGACTATGCTAGATATAGTGTTTGTATACCTTTGTGAGTAATGAAATCAGTCTAAGTCTTCTTGGCTAAGAACTTAAGTGTCTAAGTATTAGAAGGAGAACCAGTTAGAGGGTTTAACTGGTAAGTTCAAGGCTACAAGTGAGAATGTGGTAGAGATTGAATGCAAGTTGAATAAAGAAAAAGAGGAATCAAGTCAAGCAAGAAGAAATGATAGATAATTGGAAGTGACAGATAGTCGTGGACATGATAGAGGTAAACTAGAAGAGAAGAGGTAGTATGCTGAGTGAAGAAGAAATCAGTAAGTAGCAACAGTGTGAGGAAGAGAGAAGAGAGTGATAGAGGAGATCCAACAAGATAGTGAATGAGTTGTTGAAAATCCAGTTAGAGTGAGCAGAGAACTGGTAAGGAAGAGGATACACCTCACCAGCAAGATGGATTGTATTAAGATGTTACAAGATTCACTTGTAACTAGATTACCACCTTTGTATTTGAGGATAATGTATTTTGTTTACTAAGTAGTAGCTTGGTGCAGGGGTTGTAGCTCCTTTAGGTTGGTGCCCATATATAAGTCAAGGGTTGTAGCTCCTTGGGTTGGTGCCCTAAACATTATAAATGAGTCTCATTGTGAGGCTATATTGGAGAAGTAGACTCCAACAACATTGCTCACCAAGGTTTTTTCCATCTTAGGTTTTCCTCACACATGCTAGTGTTATGTGATGTCCTTTTGTGTGTGATTTCTTTTGTGATTAGTCTTCCCACTAGCCGATATATCTACATTGTGTTAGATCCCATAACCGGTATACACACATAAGCTGGTTAAAGAGAAAAAGATGAGAACCACTGATTCACCCCCCTCTTAGTGGTGCATTATGTCTAACAATTGGTATCAAAGCTAGGTTCCTTGTTTATCAAGCTTTCTCCAACTTGGGTAGATTTTGGTGTAAGGACACAATGGTTTATTTAGTGTCAATCCCTACTCTAGTATTTGATTATTCAAACTATTCCATTTGGAGTTGCAGAATGGAAGTCTTCCTGTCCTCCTTAGGTTATGATGTCTGGATGGTAGTTTGTAATGGTCTCCCTAGGAATGTAAGTCCTCCCACTAGTCATGAAAAAGAAAGAAGATCCTTGTGCAATGATGAAGCCATGAAGGCTATTTTTGAATGGACTAACAAATGATGTCTCCTCACAGGTGGATAAGTGAAGATCAAAAAAAGGTCTATGGGATAGACTGAAAAGCTTTATGGAGATGAACCCTGCATGGCTGGATCAACTTGTAAGAGTGAGAAGAACACTGCAGTAGATACATGTGCATATGACAGAGGTCCATTGGAGTGTTGCAGTAGCAATGGTGATGAAGCGACTCATCTCTTCATGGCCCATGAGATGGACATTGAGAATCACACATCAAAAGGGGATAATGCAGATAGATCCCACTGGTATGATGTGTTTAGCAGTGACCTTGAAGAAGATGAAGAGGAAGGAGACAAGATAGATAGATCTAACTGGCAAGATCTATTTGGAAGTGATGATGAAGAAGAAGAAGATGCAGAAGTAGATCTTGAGTGTGAACTGGTAAGTGCTCTAGGAGAGCTACAAAATGTTAAAAAGGAATTTAAAAACTACAAAAGATCATTTCATGGGGATTGCAGCCAGTTGAGTACCTGTCTTGAAGAACCAAAGCAAAAGGTTAGTTTATTGACCTCTCAACTAGAAGAAGTAATGAGATTGACTGATGATTCAAATTCAGTCTTGGAATCTAAGGAAAGTGAAATGGAGTTTCTAAGGAAAGAATACAAGATGTTCAAGAATGGTGTTGTTGTGGAACAAAAATGGTTGGTCAATAGTCTTCGAGAATCCGAGTTAGCCCTTTCTAATCTGAAAACACAAGTGGTTGACTAACAAAGTGAATGTGGAATTCAGATCAGATCTGGATACAAATAGGTGTAGGTGCAAAGTGTTAGAGAAAGAGGTGGAGACTAAAGGAAAGGAGTGTCATTCTCTTAAGGATGAAGTTGAAAATCTCATTTTAGAGCTGGATAAGTGCCAAGATGAGCTTAAACTAAGAAAGAAATATGATGGTGGCACTGAAGCCTTGGATAGGATGTTAAGCCAACAAAAAAATTCCAAGAACAATGGAGGACTAGGATGTGGTGTCGGTGACTGCTCCATTGGCAAGGAGAATTCTCAAGAAGACATTCAATTTGTCTCCTCTAATGGAAAAGGAAAAGGACAAACCTTCACAATCTAATATGCTACAAGAAGGAATCATACAGATCCAAAAGGAAAAGGGAAGTTGAGAGAAGATGACCTCACCGAAAGAAAAAACATGAGAAGATAGAGAAGAAGAAAAGGAAATGGTGATGTCCACAAGACAAAGGATGTATGGGAAAAGGAGAAAATGGATGGAAGATCTATAGGATGTGGACAATCCAAGATTCATACCCAGAGAAACAAAAATGGAAACACTAAACTGGTAAGGTCTCCTCAAGCTTGGTAAAACAAATTTGTAAGTAACGTACCTCCTCTTTTCGGTTAATGTTTTGCATGCAAGGAATATGGTCATATGGGAGATGAATGTAAAATGAAGTCTAGGGATAGATAGTGTGTTCTTCCTAGAAACAATAATATCATCTATTGGAGGTGTAATGGATGTGGTCATAAAAGTCATAATTGTAGAAGAATGAACTTGTAGTCACATGACTACCGGTCTAGTAGATATGCTCAACATAGAAATGGATATAGAGAATATGAGAGACAAAATATTGCATGGAACAAAAGAAGAAGAGATTTTGTTCCCATGAGATCAAGGGGTCCACCAGTTCTAGCAACAGGATACAATGGGATGACCAAAAGAAGATGGTCTAATCGGTATGCTAAGAGATTCCCCAATCATGAAGTTGGGATGGATGTTGTGTTCTACTATAGAACCACTTCTGGATGTGATGTAAAATCCGGAAGTGTAAGGATCAATCAACAGGAGAAGAAGAAACCTTCTCCCTGGATTGAAAAGGGGAAGAAAAGTGATACCAAGCAAACATGGAGGAAGAAGAAGGAAAGTAGGACCATGGACCGACACTATGCATTCAATGCACAAGTGATATCTCCTATGGCTTAAAGGAGATATAGGTCAAAGGGAGCACTAAATGTTGATAAGATCATTCACCCCCTTAGTGAAAATGGACAAGAAGAAGAACAAGGTGTTGTTAGTAAGAGGAAGAAAATGAAATGGTAGTGTGTGTAGCTACCACCTTGACTACACATGGAAGATGGTTTACTAGTACAGGTGAAATGAATGGTAGTGGAGGTAATTCAAACTAGGAGATAAAGGTAAAGAGGAATGTGCACTAGTAGAGATAAGAGACTAGTATGTGTAGTATGTTACCAACACAAATGTTGATTAGTATTGCAGGTTATGTAAGTCAATGAGTCGAGGGATCATTTTAGTAACTCTGGTATCCTGGATAGATGAGGTTATGTCTCAAGTGTTATTAGAAAGGACTTGAATGATATGGGTTTGTCCAGTAAGATGATCTTATGAGCTACATATTTATGGGTCAATCGGTTGGATATGTGACCTGCAGTTGGTATTGTGGTCATGATGGTAGATGTTACAAGTAAAGATGTGAGTACCAGTTTAGGATCTAGCAGATGAAAATAAAGACCAGAGATTTGTGCTTCAGGGGGAGTTCAAGGCCATACTTTAGATTAATATTAGATATACTAAACACAGAAGAAGATCAAGCAGATGCTTGATAATCCTGGAAAAGATATTTCTCATGTGAGTATGGGTCATCAGTTGAAAGTAAGAGAAGTCTGGAAAACTGGTAGGACCACATGGACAAGAGAAGAAATTCATTCCTCAATTGGTTCTGAGTGAAAGCAGGAGAGAGAGACTAGTGTATGCTGCTAAGGGTTGTTTGGTACCTAAGCTTTCCATCTCAAGTGTTGATGATTAAGATGACGTTGTGCATAATATTTAAAGGGGGAGATGCACCTAGTAAAAAGGGGGAGAACGATTTTTATCAGTGCTCAGTAGATATAAGGAGGAATGTTATCCTGACAGTGCCCTTTTCCATTTTTGTCAAAGGGGGAGAAAGATACTATAGTATACCAGTTACTACATGTGTTGACATCAATGCCAAAGGGAGAGATTGTTGGCATTGTGTTGTCATTGATGTCAATTGGTATAGGATGTTACCAACATCACTGATATTATGTCAACTAGTGAACAAGAGGTTGCTGGCATTAGAGTTTAATGTCAATCAAAATAGAAGATGGACTAGTACGGGAGAAGAGTTGATGTGTTGTCATTAGTCACAACTAGGTGACCATCTTCTTGCAAGAGGTAGAATCGGTGTGTATCAGTATGATAGAGGTGAAGTAAAGTGACCACTCTGTAAAAAGGTTGTTGATATGGTGTTGCATACAACCAGAATGAAGAGATTACATGATGGGCGATGATTATGCTGAAGTGGTGGAATGCTATTTGGTTCACATCAACACTGGAGGAGAAGCATAAGGAGGCCACCAGATTGCTAGTGTAAGGTTAACTAGTAGGACGACCACTAGTTGAAGAAGCTATCACATGCTAGGTGATAGGTTAATAGAGTATGTTGCCTTTGAGTGTAGGTTGACTTATGGAAAACCACCAGGACATATGTCAAGCTAGAGATACATCTGCATAATGATAGCTATGTCATGTTTGTGCAATATCGGATGCACAAGGCAGGTGAGTGAATGAACATACCAGATGATCAAGCGAAATATGAGAATGCTTACAAAGTCTAAGATCAATTAAGTCTCCAGAGAGTGTGATCAGAAATACACACTCGATAAGAAAGTTAAAACAAGGTGTGCTACCGAGACAATGAAGGAAGAATGAGGAGTTGAGATGGTGTGTTTTTCATCTTGACAAACTAGTTGAGAGGAGAACCAGTTTGATGAAGAAGGATGCTAGTGAGTCTATAGGAATATACATGGTGATATTGGGATGCTGAAGGAAGGTTGATGCAAAATAATTGGAGTGTGATGACTTGGTGTCATCAATGTGTCTCTCCAGAAAGAAGGAAAGTATGTTGTCCACCGACAGACACATCTATCGGAATCTGTATTGATGATAGTTGACATATTATGTCAACCAGTGAAACATCAGAGAAGAGATAAGGAAGATAAGGATCTCACCTGATAAGGAAAAGAGCAGCAAATTGAAAGATAAGGAGAGTTGTCAGAGTAGCTATGGTGTCAGCAAGTGAACATATTTACAGAGGTGTTTCACCAGCAGAGCAGTGAAGTGCAGACATAAGGGTTACACTGACAGGTTAGAAAAGGTGATGGAAGGAAGGATAACCAACAAGGTGGTTAGTGTTGGCATTTGCATGAAGATTGAATTAATGATATGTTGTGTTGTCATTGATGTCAGTTAACTAATAATATTATTATTATTATAATATTTTGTAACCGATAGGAAGAGATAAGTGAAGGATTTGTAACCAGTAGGAAAGTTTGTGGAGTGAACTAGTACTGCTAAGTATTGGAGGGTTGAACCGGTAAACCCTAACCAATTAAGTTTGGTGAATTGGTTATATTGGTTTATGATTTGATGATGAGTGATAATGATTATGACACACATGCATATTGTATGAAGAGAGTTCAAAGTCATTTAGGCACATTGAGGTAACATTTTTTTTGTCTTGGGAATGAGCAAGTATATTGCATATAATACAAAGCGCATGATGAGTTACTGAGTTCGATGAAGCAGTAATCAAGGAGTGGTCAATGATTTCTTATATGATGTGTAGAGATTGTTATGTAATCCAATGGTCATACTTGAACTAAATTGTTTGTAATCTCTATGAGAATTAGGTTTTTGTTGTGTTACCGATCTAGTTGATTTGTTTATAAGGTTGATGAGTTGTTTAGTTTGAGTGTGTTGGCAAAGTTGAATTGAGTGTGTGGTTGCCAAAACCGGATGATGTATCTGCAGTTTGAGTAAAGGCAGATAGGAGCATGAAAAGGATCTGAACAAGCAAGTGAAGTGTTATTCAAACAAATCAACAAACTCTTGTTGTTTTCTAATAATTACATCAGTTAAATCCCCTAACCAGGTAAGCTCTAACAAGTTTGGTTCTATTCAAATCCTCTAGCAAGGTTATCCATTAGCTTGGATTCTAAATCCTTTACAAAGGTTACTACTCACAGGGTATTGCTTCTAACAAGGCATTATAGTCAATCCCTTAACTGGGTGGTTCCTAACAGGATCAGTTCTTAACAAGACTTTTTGTAAAGCTTTAATAGGCTTGGCTCCTAACAGGGAGAACTTAAGAAGAGTTTAAAATTTGTTGTGAGTTCCATCTCACCGTGGTTTTTCCCACCTGGGTTTCCACATCAAAAATATTGTGTCAAGTGGTGAATGTTTTTGTGGTTATATTTCTATGGTTGATTTGCTTAACTACTTATTCCACTTTGATAAGTCATGAAAACCTATGAAATGAAGTTTTACTTATGTAAGTAAAAGTATTTGAATGGTTATAAGTTTCTATAGCTAGGAATTCGGAAATCATCACAAGCAAATCAAAATACTAATCTAGCTCAATCACAAAAGCTCAAATGCAATGATCAATCCTAACACACTCAATAAAGACATGAAAAACAAAACATTCAAGATTTGAAAATTAAGCAAACCAAGTGCAGATTTGAATGTCTCCTTCATGTGGCTCCATTGTCCTTCTTTCTCCTTCAAATAGCTTTGTTGTGGATCTCACCTACAAGTGCATGATCATGATATGAAAGCAAGTAGACAAGATGATTGCTCAAGAATACTCGAAGCGTGATTGATTCAGGAATTGATTTGAAAAGTGATTCGTTCGATAATGTTATTATTAGATAATGTGATTATTAGATTGATAATGTGATTATTAGATAATGTGATTATTAGACTGAGATTGAAGAAATTCATCCAATTCATAGACAAATTGGAGAGATGATCAAATTAGCATGAAGAGATTCAAATGGAAATTGCAAATCAATATGACAAATTATGACAAATTATGACAAATTTGCACTTTCTATGCAAAATTGATTGATTGATAATTTATGACAAGATTATGAAAAATTTCTATGTCAAAATTGATTGATTGTCAATTATGACAAATTATGACAAATTGAAATGTCATTCCCATTAAATTAGGAGGAAAATAGGAGGAAATTGAATTAGAAATTAGGAAAATTAGAAAAATAGAAAATAGGAATTAGGAAATTAGAAAATGAGGAAATAGGAAATTAGTGAATGAATTAATAATTTTTCATTTATTAATTAATCCACAAAGAGGGAATTTAGAAATTGAGGAATTTAGGAAATTAGGAATGATGTGAAATTAGGTAAATTAATTAATAATTTGTCATTTATTAATTAATTCACAAAAAGAGGAATAATTAGCCAATTAAATAAACATTTAATTGTGACTCGAAGACCTAGGATAAATAAACAATTTATTTAACCTAGAGAGAGAAATGACAAACAAGATTAAATGAATAAGTCATAAAACCCTAGAAGATGAATTAGAAATGCAAGGATGACAATTAGGTCTTGACAAAGGATAATCGATATCGATTCAATTTAATCATGATTCTGACTGATAAAGGACCAATGCTAACAAACGATTTGATTAACAAATGCGCCAATTGATAAGGAACAATGACTAATTGATCCAAATTGACACAATTGAGAAAGATGACGATCGATGACAAATCGATCGCAAAATGACAAAATTGACAAGAAGACAAGGATCGATGACAAAATAGATTGCAAAATGACAAGATTGATGACAAATCGATCAAGAGACAAGAATCGATGACAAATTGATCGCATGAAGACAAGATTGAAAAATGACAACGATCGATGACAAATCGATCGCAAGATGACAAGATCGATAAGAGGACAAAACCCTAATTAGGATTGATGATGTCCAAAAATAATGACAAATGAATACGCACATTGATGCGACAAGATAAGACCGACCAAAATCATGACAAATATTGTTATCGACAAGACCAAATTTGAGAGCGAGATAAATGAAGAATGCAGAAAAAGGACTCGATGCTCGCAAATGATAAAGACCAAGTGCGTGACATAGGAGAAAATGTTAATGCGACGCAAAAACCTAAAATAAGGCAATGCGCAAATGTTAAAGTATGACTCCGCAAGAGTTGACCATTTTTAGGTGTCTACAGTTTCAAGTTGATTACTGTTATCTATTGTAACTATCAACCGGTTTAGTTTGACAATTTTTATCTTGACAAAGAGATTGCATTGATAGTTCTAAGTTTACTTTGAGAGATTGATTTTGAGATTGGTGAAGTTTTATCAGGTTTTCTATCTACTGATTCACCCCCCCCCTCTCAGTAGTTGACCAGATCCTTGTTATTTCATTATACCATCAGTTAGCACCGGTAGGGTTAGTGAACTAGTATGGGTGTACCGTTATGTGTATGGTCAGTGACCAAGTTGAACTAATAAAGTAGTGTGATGAGGTGGATACTGACTGTGATGCCACGTGGAGCTGAGGTGGTGAATATGCAGAGGTCGGTGATCTTTGGTGTCAAAGAGGTAGTTGTGATTGGTTGACATTAAATGTTGATTGCAACGATCACGGAGGAGTTGCAGAGTGTGCGGCTTTATGAAAGATGAATGATAGAGGAAGATTAGGGATCTACTGGTACCATGATCAATGTCTGATATCCGACTACAGATTGACCTTGAGAAGGAAACACCTAGATCATAAATGTGATGACTGATTTCGAGGCTAAAGAACAGGGTTAGATTTGTTATTTTTAGCATATATGCATTAGATGATGGAAAATGCATACAGATGCATTCCTCCAATATAGGTGATCAATCCAAGGCAAATTAGATAAGATCTGTTCAATATTTGATTGGTGGAAGAAACCCTAATGACTGAATTTTGAATTGGTTTTGGCGGGAAAACCTGTTTATATATATGAAAGCCAAAATCAATGAGGGGTGATGGTTGAATGATGTTGCATGGGAAGAATATACTGGATAGAGTGTTTGTATACCTCTGTGAGTAATGAAATCAGTCTAAGTCTTCTTGGCAAAGAACTTAATAGAAGGAGAACCGGTAAGAGGGTTTAATCAGTAAGGTCAAGGCTACCAGTGAGAAGGCAGTAGAGATCAAATGCAAGTTGAATGAAGAAACATAGGAATCAAGTCAAGCAAGAAGAAATGATAGAGAACTGATAGTGACAGATAGCTGTGGATATCATAGTGGTAAACTGGAAGAGAAGAGGCAGTATGCTGAGTGAAGAAGGAATCGGTAAGCACCAATAGTGTGAGGAAGAGAGAAGAGAGTGATACAAGAGATCCAACAAGATAGTGACTAAGTTGTTGAAAATTCAGTTAGAGTGAGCAGAGATTTGGTAAGGCAGAGGAGACACCTTACCGACATGAAGGATTGTATTGAGAGGTTACAAGATTCACTTGTAACTAGATTACCACCTTCGTATTTGAATATAATGTATTGTGTTCATTGAGTTGTAGCTTGGTGCAGGGGTTGTATCTCCTTTGGGTTGGTGCCCATAAATCAATCAGGGGTTGTATCTCCTTGGGTTGGTGTCCTAAATGAGTTGTTAGTGCTCTTTGGGTTGGTGCCCTAAACATTGTAACTAAGTCTCATTGTGAGGCTGGATTGGAGCAGTAGACTGTAGCAACATTTCTCACCAAGGTTTTTCCCATCTTGGGTTTTCCTCGTCCATGCTAGTGTTATGTGACATCCTTTTGTGTGTGATTGCTTTTGTTATTAGTCTCCCCACTAATCGATATATTTGCATTGTGTTAGATCCCATAACCGGTATACACACATAAGTTGGTTAAAGAGAAAAAGCTAAGAACCACTAATTCACCCCCTCTTAGTGGTGCATTGTGTCTAATAGAAGGTTGAAACTCCTCTAGTTTAGAGGCAATTTTTCTTCTTGTCGGGACCCCATTTCCTTTCCTAGAAGGAAAATGCTCAATAGGAAAAAAGCATGACATCTCACACTCCATCCAAAGGTGTTAGGGCGACAATGACATGGCTCAAACAATTTTACCCCTACCAATTTCTAGTTAAGAATGATGATTCACAAGTGCTAGTGCATAGATATGTAAATATTTTTGTAACAGGATTGCACACAACCTTTTAGGGCTAACTATTAAGAATGAATCTACTGTTAACATGTGTCTTCTGGCCGGAAGCTTGTCACTCCCTTTATCATATAAAAAGGGAAATCATGGCCAGAAGAAGGGTTCAGATTTGTTGAAAATATCTTGTAGGTTCAGTGTTTTTGGTTCCTTAGGTGTTTCCTAGTTTGTTTCTAGTAGCGAGTCAAAGTAAAGCAAACAAGTTGTAAAATATTTATAAAGAAAATAAAGAAATGTTTTAGTGTCAAATATTGTACAAGTTCTTGAAGGAGTTATGTATAAATTTTATCTTGTGACAGAGATAACATTTTACTTATAGAAAAATAGAATTTCGACCTTTTTCTCTCCATTGCATGATTCTATCAGTTTTGAAGTGAAACAAATCAAGGGTCTATTTTATTTAGTGCATTGTTATGATGTATGTAGCTTTCTATTTATTCTTAGGCCCAAGGGGTCAATTAAATTACATAAATGGAGTTGTAGAATGATAGGACTTATGCCATGATTTTAGATAAGTAGTTTCAGGTTAGGGTTGCAAATGGGATATATTGTAAGATAGTATCATCTCAGATCTTATGTTATCGGATCAAATTTTGCCGCACTTTCAGGTTTATGTTTCACATCTTTCAGGTGCCCAATGGAGTAAGGTACTAATCAATGCTTGTAAACAGTTTTGTTTATCAGTCTTGTTTTATTTTCAACTTATGAATCTCTACAAATCTCATAAATATCAAAATATGATTTGTTAAGTTTTGTGTCTCTTCTAAAAAGTTGTCCCACCCTTCTCATAGTCTAGCTTAAGGTTGAGGATCATTGAATGATTTTCCATCCTTGAGAATTCTCCCTTTCTATTGAGTCCTTTTATGAGACAATCTGATTTGTTTTCAGTAACTTCATGTATCATTGCAAAGAGTAGGATATTTGTTGAAGGGATCACCCTTCTGGGTTTTACAGAGCCCGAAGTGTATAAGGACTTTATGACCTTGTTACTATTGGTCCAATCCTGATGAATATTGATAGTTTGAGGTGGCTATCCATAGATATTTGAAGTAATCAGCTTGATCTCTTCCTAGTGGCAGTGTGAACCCATCCATTTTTGGGAACCAACAGGATCCACTCCCATCGGTAAGTGGAGCTTATCTCCTATTATGCATAGAATGCATCATAATCCTCTAAGATAAGACATGAGAATTGAAGTTAGGTGATTAAAGGCTCACACCAGATGAATTGGTGTAGCACTAAGTTTCCTTAGGTGCATGATATCAGAGATATGCACTGGATCAGCTAGGTAGACATGATGAGTTGCTGGTACAAAGAAGGAAGGATATGTTTGTCACTTTCACAAACATGTTTATATCATAACTAGTCCAATGGTGAAGAAAGGTGTTGCTACATATGCAAACAAATGGAGTTTGTTGAAGGTTGATGACATAGTGTCATCAAGGTGGTTGCCGGTAAGTATGTCCAATGGTAAAGCTGACAAAGTGCAGATGCAAAAGGCTCCCATCTGTTGATGATATGCATGAGGAAGGTTGGCAAGAGTGCTAATCAGTTTAGGTGTTCCATTGAAAGAGAAGCAAAGTGTGAGGTTAAAGACAAACTGATTAGGGTATTGTGTGTGTGAAAAAGTGAAAACAGTCTTTATAAGCTACAAGACACAACACTTCAATTAAGTCATTGCATGCATGGTTAGACAGATATAAGCATGAATAATAAATCCATAACAAATCGACTAATTGCCTTCTAAAAGATGCGAGTATAGACTTGCTCTCAGATTTATATAAGCAATACCAGTGACTAGACTACACCAAGATGAAGGATTTAATCTATATGAGCATGATATGAAGCTAAATGGATGCAAGATGGATGAATAATTCAAGCAATATGAATTCAAGAAATAATGGATTCAAGCAATATGGAGTAAACTAAATATGAAAAAAGTTAAACTAATATGCAATAATCTCAAAAAACAAGCACAATATATTCAATGACTCCAGAGCGAAAAGTGTGTAATAATAAATCTCCAAGGTGTTTTGAATGAGAGCTGAAGGCTAAATTTATAGAGCATCACAAGAGAGATCAAGAAAAAGCACAATTTAGGATTAATTGAAATAATTGAGAAATTAGATTCAGTTAACCTTGAGATAGATTCCAATTATAGTTTAATTGAAATGCATTTAGAAAAGAAGTTTGAGTTTGCATTAGAAATAAGAATTAATTAATTCCATGCATTTGTGATAAAAATAGATAATTCTTTGATTTATTCAAGAAAAGATCCTTTCAATGCAATTGAACTTCTTTTCTCAAAAGCTTTGAGTTCCAATTTTAGAGACTGATTAAATTCCTTTTAATTGTTTTTTTGATTTCAAGTTCTCAATTTAGAAGAAGAAAAAATATCTCAAGTTTGATTTCTCTCAATTCAATTCTTTTATTTTATTTTCAATTTAACTCTTGCTTTGTGATTAATTCCTCTTTTGTGATAAATTAATTCCTTTTTTGCATGAATAAATGGCAAATTTATTAATTAATTAAATATGCTAAGATATTTAATAAATTAAACAGGATAATTGATCAAAAAGATATTCTTAGAATGATTTAATTAATTAAATAAATATTTAATTAATATTGAGTATTTGATTTTCCATGTGACATTTGATGATTAAAAAATTAATAATGTGCTCAAGATTGATTTAATTGCCTTTGGTTAGGACCTTGGTGATGTTGTCGAGATTAGGGGCCCATGGTTTAGATGACCATTTTTAGGGTATTATATTTGCCCCTCTTTGAATTAATGTGTGAGCAATGCGTTGGTTCAAAGAATAGTTGATGTCTAGGAGATACCAGTTTTGAACTTGATTGATCACGAACCGGATGAAAAACAAGGTTTTTAGCTTGATTTGAAGCGATGAAGCTGAATAGAGTTGATTAAAGTGATACC
Source organism: Cryptomeria japonica (assembly GCF_030272615.1). Lineage (NCBI taxonomy): Eukaryota > Viridiplantae > Streptophyta > Pinopsida > Cupressales > Cupressaceae > Cryptomeria > Cryptomeria japonica. The sequence goes on from NC_081412.1 coordinate 657,923,217, forward strand.
GATCCCGAACTTGATTGAACTAGGACCAATAGAGAGAAAAGATACTGAACTTGAACTTGATTGATCAAGAAGCGGATCTTACTAATCTAGAACTTGATTGATCTAGACATAGTGAGCGAAGATTAAATAGGTCTTGAACTTGATGGATCAAGACACGATGAATGAAGGTAAATTATCCAGCTTGATTCGATGCGATGAAACTGAACACCTGCTTAGATTGAGCGTGTGATCAAAGATACTCTTTAAATTTTTGATTGAGTTTAAATGAATAATTAGCTTGATGAAAAGTGATGTAACTGATTAACGTTAAGAGATTGATTCAAATGAAGACGAATATCAGCTTGATTTGAAGCAATGAAACTGATGCCCCTAGTTATTGATTCGATTTAGATGATCGAGAGATCTCAACTTGATATGAAGCGATGAAGCTGAGATGTCCCTTAGCAATAAGAATTTCATTGATTTTCTTTAGTTGAAAAAGATTTTTGCTCGACTTTTGATGAAGATTCAAAAAATTTCTCGACTTCGAAGATGTGAGGTCATAAGGTCATGAGTATGCCCCCTTGGGAGCAAAATCAAAAGATAGTGAGGGTACATGATGATTATAGGCAATTTTTGGTGATGATAATGATTTGAGCGCAAAAATTGAGTTGGAGGAATATTTGAAAATTTGGCATTGATTGATGAGAAATTGAGCGTGAATTTGATTTGTATAATTGAAATGGAGATTCAACGTTGATTCATTAGAAATTGAGCAAAATTTGAAGAAAGAATTGAGCTTTTTGATGAAAAGCGCTAAGTGGTCCAAATTTTAAAAAATGATCTCCAATTTTGATTTCGATCCCGAAAATGGAATAAGGACGAGCAAATTAGATAAGGGTACAATTTTCATGTCCAGTGGAGCAAGTTGAAAAATTAGGGTTTTGGCTATATATGGGGTAAAAGTGTCATTTCCAATTCATTTTAACCCTCCATGTTTGAAAATTCAAAAAGCCTTCTATGAAGAAAAATGGTGGTTCCCACACAAGTACATCGATTTGAGTGCTAGAGACAATATAATAGACCTCGAAACTATGAGGCAGTGGTAAGTGATCAATCTTAAACCTGTTACTCATTTCAATTTTGAATTTTTTTGTTGAATTTTTCAATTTTTTGGCATGTAGAAGTCGGACATTCTCATTTTATCATGCGAGACAGGATCCTGTACCATACGACAAATTGATTAAGTTTGTTTTATCGTTTGAGGTCATTACTTTTGTCGTACTGTAACTACCCTTTTGTCATATGAATACCTTCAAAAGAGACCATTTTGTCATTCTAGGGCTAGTCCTATGTCATATCAGACTATTTTATCATACGTAGTTTATTCCTGACTCGTACAAGTCGTTGCCTCTATGATGTTTTGTCGTTTGAAAAACAGTAAGCCTTTTTAAAGGTACAAACTTGAAATTTTGATTTTGGAGTTGATGTAGTTGGATTTGCATGATGTTATACTTCTCTTATAGACTAATTTGAAATGTTTCCTCATGATCTTTTGTTTGATTTCCCCACGTGTTGTTTAGATGTGTATATCCACCGACCATGACATTAGTTTTTCAGTTATCTGATATTGACCGAGCTCATATAGATTTATGCAGATTGACTCATCTTCTTAAGTTGCCTCATATTCGCGTGAATCACGATATGCTCACTATATTAGTTGAGAGGTTCCATTCAGAGCATAACACATTTCATTTACCAGTCAGGGAGATGACGATCACTCTCGAGGATGTATACAGGATTCTCCGTATCCCTTTTATTGGGGGTAAGGTAGATTATGATGCAGTACAACGTCCTAGGATACTAACTATGAGATAGGTATTTAGAGATGCAGACATTTTGACATGTTATATTAGTTGGGATGTGTTGATGACCAGGTATAGTGAGAACTTTCCACTGGCTTGTGTCTTGGCAGGTTTCATCAGTTGCTTTCTTATGCCGGACATGGGACATCAAGGGTTTTTATGTGGATGGGGCAAGATGTTGGAGAGACTTGTGGAGCAGCCCCAGAGGTTAGGATAAGGTTCTTTTATATTGGCACACATGTATCGCAAGATGCATGAGATTGTCTACTGAGAGGGGAAGAGTATGACTGCAAGAGTTTTGATACTACAGATATGGGCTTGGGAGCATCTCCCAGTATGTCGACTGATTGTGGATGACACTAGAGATCCACAACAACTTATTGTTTATTGATATTCTAGATATATTACGTAGCCCCATCTGGGCAAGACTGATTATTGGAGACGAGAGTTGGATGACTTGATAGTCGTGATATGGAGATTGTATAGGGGTTTGGAGACTTGGGATGATTGGAGAGTTGTGCACAGATACCTCTTCATGACATGACCTTTCATAGGCAGATCACAGACAGTGGTCAAGTGGTTTGTTGTTACTCAAGTGATGAGGTAGTATGGTAGACCTCAGGGATCTCGCAGGAGTTTATTGCATATGCACATTATGTAGATGAGGAGAGGCGGGGATGGGTGCCTAGGTTATCATATGCCTTAGGCATGAAGGTGCTGACTAGGTTACAATGGCTGAGATGGAATTACTTTGATGATATTACAGATGCGAGGGTATTGCCCTAGTACAGGGATTGGTTCTAGCAACATCCATTCTCAAGATTTACTGATCCAGCAAAGAAAGCACCTCATATAGAGGAGGTTGAGGATGATACCCCTATGCAAGCACATGGACAAGGATAGAGGCAGGTATTGAGAGCTGAGGCTCTAAGGTGAATAGGTGGCAATCCTAGCACTAGCAGTAGCAGGGTGCTAGTTGGTGGTAGGCAATAGTAGAGAGGATAGGGTGGATCCCTACGGACTGTTGGTGTGAGACTTAGCAGAGCGAGGGTGATAGAGGGTGGCGAAGGGGAGGAGAGGGTAGCTCCGAGATAGGTCAGACAGAGGAGGGAGGAGCAGGGGGAGCTGGAGGTGGAGATGGAGGTAGAGATGGAGGCAGAGAGCTTGCGAGGGATCAGGGGGCCAACATAGCGTGGTGAATGAGAGAACGCCTAGTGGGTTTATAGTCACAACTAACTATGGCATAGACTTAGCTGGCAGAGCAAGACCAGCAGCTAGTAGAGATGAGGGCTGAGCACGATCGTCAGATCACAGAAAGGAGGGCAGAGACAGATGCTTTGCGATAGGAGGTACTTTATTAGATGAGCCAGGAAGCCTATTATGTTGCGGCTTATAGCATAGAAGTTCCATTAGCACAGTAGGTTGTACCTTATTCTCAGTATATGGCTCGATCAGAGGGAGCTCAGGCACCTCAGTAGGATCCGAGTCAGCAGGCTCCACCTCCTCCACCACCTGGCGATGAGGGAGAGGCAGAGAGCTAGATTTTCTTTTTGTAGCTCTGAGATTGTTTTGTAGACACACCCATTTTTTTGTAGCCCATATGATTCTTTCTCCGATGGGAGTTTGTATATGTCAGTTGAAATTATTTTGTACCCTGAGACTTGATCATTATATATACAAGATCTTGATTTGACTCCATTGTACTTGTGTCGATCGATTTATGAGATGCTTTTCTATATGCTTTATTCTATATCTATGCATATTTGTTCAGTATGGATGTATGTAATGCAAATGAATATGGATGTTTTTTTTTTTTTTTTTCTTTTCATATGCAAATAAAATGAATGAAAATGAGTAATGAGTAGTGCAATTGTTTTTCATTTTTCTATGCAATAAGATGAATGCAAATGAATGTATGAATCTATATAAAATGCTTATGTATGTAGCTAACATCTCAATACACAAGTACTCGATAGGATAAGTGATGAAGAAGAGACTACTTAGCTAAGAAATGATGATGCTTCCAACTATCATTCAGAAGATAAAGAGATCATTGTTACCGAAATCACTCTAAATTCACAAAATACATAATGAAATGCAAAATGAGATGCAACCTAAACCTAGTCACTAGATTTGAAATGCTTAAGTTTCATCACTGAGCATTAACAAACATAGCAGGCAGATTAGAGTTCCTTTCTTTCATGTGCAATATTAATTATCTTGTCCGTAATGACCCTTTTTCCGTTCATATCCTTGGACAAATTTCGCAGAGACCTAGATTGCATGATAAAGAAATTCCCTCAAAATAGACAAAGAAATGATGTGAATCTCCCTGTAGCATACAAATAAGTGGGGTTGAGGTATGTGTGGTGATTTCACCTTGATGTGAAGGATCTTATCATAGACACCCAGCTTATTAGATGTTTTCAGATCATCAGAATCATTCCTACAAGTAGAAAACAAAGAAAAAATTATGCCCCCAATCCTTGCTCCTCTTAGTCAAGATAGACTTCCTAAAGTTACTCAAAGGGATAATAATCTAAAACCAATATAAAAGACTGTTAGGATTCCTAAAGATACTGAGAGGGGGGGGAGGGTGAATCAGTGTCTAACCAGTTTCTTAATTTACTTGAATTAAAACATGTAAAGCATATCAATATTGTGTATCGGTAAACCAAAAATAATGTAGTAAACAAGAATAACAACAACAACAACATGAAAAGAACACCATAACACAGTAGTTTAATGAGAAAACCCGATGTGGGAAAAACCTCGATGGGATTTGTGACCTACAATATTCACTTACTGGCCAATAAGGGAATATTACTATTTTACAAGAGGGGCCTGCACATGCAGGAAGGCCAAGTGCCTAGAGCTCACTGCTCAATTACAAAGGAAGTCACACTGACTTACAAAAATGGATTATACAAATCCAATGTCTTGTACTGCTTCAAATTAGCATCTGTTATGCCAGATCCAGTACCGATTTTAGCTCTGCTTCATACATAAGCCCTTAACCTATAATTCACATATTAGGTTTGCATAATTTTGCTTATATCCTTGTTCATAAATGTTCTACAATGATCTCATACATATATGAGTCATATTAAAACTCGTCATGTTGGCTTACAATGATTTTACAATTAACTACAAAATATATTATCAACAAAATTCCTATTGGCCAGAGTGTCGGTATCCATCCTTTCACTGTCGGTGTTCTGTGTGCCGGTGTAGAGTTTGTCATTGCCAGTATATATGTTTTGCTAGTATCATATGATTGCAAGGTTGCCATCAATGAAAAAACCTTCAATCGCCTACAATTTCTCATTGGAGTGTGTTTTTTCCAACAATCTCCCCCTTTAGCACTGATGGCAACACTCATGAGAAAAATAAAAAAGTGTTCAAAAATGATATCCAAAAATAGTCTGCCAAAAGTGTCTTACCAAAAATAGTCTGCCAAAAGTGTCTTACCAAAAATGTATGCTCAAAACTATGTGCTCCCCCTAAGCAGATGAACCATTTTTCTCATTCCTCTACTCCCTCTTTGACATCAATGACAAAGGTTGTCATTCGGTGTCAGTGGAGTCCTGCCTGAATTCTTGTAACCGGTGGGTTACAATCTGAAAAATGTCTGTCAAAACTAGATTTATTCCATTGCTGAATGTTTTGCAGTCTTTTATGGCTTCTTGTGTCCTCTGCACTGTACCGGTGAGTATGTACATTTTCTCTTCCAGTGTCTTTAGTCCAGGAACTAGAGCCTTAGATATTTCTTTTCTTAAAGAAATAAGATACTCTAGTCTTGGACCAAGTCTGCATTTTAAGTCCTTTGCTTTGTCCTTTATTCTTTGTTTTTCATTTTCTAGTTTCTTGATTTTCTCTTCCTGCTCTACAATTTTCTTCTCTAATTCCAAAAATGAGTCTGATGTTCCAATCAGATTATTAGCAATATTATTAATTTTATCCTGTGCTTTTATGATTTCTTTGTTAAGATCCTTTGTTAACATCCGTTTTGCAAGTGTCCTTGTACAATTTCTTGAAGTCAAGAATGATTTCACTGAGTTTCGGTAAAAGAGTATCCATTTCCTCTTTGTTCTTATTAACAATTTTCATAAATAATTTTTCTCTCTTTTATCATTTTTCCTTAAATGTATCCTCATTTATTTTGTCTAGTGTTATTAGGTTGTCAGTTATATACTTAGACAATGTGTCTAATTGGCTCAAAGAATCTTTATTTTCAACACTGCACTTTGGTGCTATCATCTACAAAATTGGTAAAGTGTCATCTATAGCCTTATAGGCTTGTGCATTGCACTTTTTTATTTTCTTTATTGAATCTAATAAGACCTCAACTACATTAGTAGGTTTGAATTCTATCATGGCTATACCGAATGTTTGTCCATTAGTTTTTACAATCTGTAATCTGTTGGTTGTAGTTGTAGCTTTGCTTTCCTCTTTCTCTAGAGGATCTGTTTGGGTTTGCATTTCTACAAACAAAATTTTAGGCTTTTCATTTTGGGCTGGTGGCACTTTCTCTATCGGTACCTGTGAATGAGCCTGTTGCTCTACCTGTTTCTCTGTGTTGTCCACTACTGGTTTTTCCTCTGTGCTGCCTGTTGCCGGTGACTCAATTGGTTTTTTAGTTTCAGTAGGTTATGGTGGCTTAGTGGATGCATTAGTATGCACATATGTGTTTTTTGCATGTCCAGTGTCCGGGGGTTCACTTGATCCTTTAGTTTGTTTTAGTTCCCCAATTTCAATGTTTTGTACTACAATATTTCCTGCCGGTGGCTTTGTTGCCACATTTGATTTCTCAATAGATTCCTTATCCACCACAATATTGACTTCCTGAGTGTCAATGTTCACTGTATATAACACCTCAGAATCAGAATTTGTATCCTCATGTGGTGTGTCCATACTCTCAGTTGTCGGTCGATTGTCAGTAGTGTCTACCGGTGGGGGAAAGTTGTCTGCTATCTTTATATTGGGAGGTCCACCTACCTTACCTTTTCCTTTGTCCCTATCCTTTTGATATACCTTGAAGGTTTTAGGTTTTTGATACTCTTCCTATTTCTCCTTTTCTACTAGGAATATGTCACATGCATCTATTGTTTCCTTTGTTACCTGATTCACTCTTCCTACCATCAGTGCTACATGTCGGTGAGCAGTTGAGAATTATGACCAGTTAGCCTCAGAGATTAATTGATCTATCTCATCAGGTGAGTTAACAGGGTGCATTGCAAGAAGTTTTTCAATCTTTATTTTCTTATCTAGCTCAACAATAGCTACTCTTCTACCTTCTAGTCTATTATATAGATCTGTTGGTATTTCATCAACAACTTGCATCAAAAATTTGTTGAAAATATTTAAGTGTAAGATTACACTATTCTCTACTTTCTCTTTGTCATTAGCAGATAGTGTGTCATATAGTTTGTTGATGTTCTTCAACTTTCCATCCTCTGTAATTTCACTAATAAGTTTATCAATGGGTATAATAGTTTGATGTGTCTTCTTCTTAGGAGTCATCTTATTTTTCTTTGGAGTTAATTTCTTTGCTGGTGGCCTCACTGCTTGTTGCTTCTATCTTGTCCTCTTTGGTGTAGGAGAAGGTTTTATTTTCCTTTCAACTCTCCTAAATACAATAGGTATGTCACTATCTGAAGAAGTTCTAACCGATGAAAGGTGAGTTTCCAATTGAAGTGCTTTCAACTCACTTTTAGTTATACCGGTTTGTTTTAGTACATCTTCTTTGATAGCTTTTTCCTGCTGGGTTCCTTTTCTAACAGTTGCCTCAACCTTCTTAACTCTTTTCCTTGATTTAATTTGGCTTTCTATAGTTTCAGCATTACCAAATACTTTCTCTTCTGATTCCTTAGGAGCTTCCAGGAGGACTTTTGCATAAGTTTCTATTATGTTGTCATCAGTCTCATACCCCATTTCAGTTACCCAGATGGTTCTAGGAATAACTGCCTCCATCCAAATTTCATCTTTCTTTATTACAAAATAGATTTCCTTTTGGTACTTATCCACAATAGCTTGTGATAGCCTTACTCTTGTTTTCATTCGAGCCTTTAGTGCTTGAAAGTGCTCATTTATGGTTTTCTCCCTATTCTCTCCCATATTTTTTAGCAATTCTGATAGTTGTTTTCCTACCAGTATATCAAATCCAAAATCTTTAGCACCAATACCGGGTACTTGTTTGGTTATGTATAGCATCAGACAAACAAGTAGGTTTCCAAATCTGAATGTTCCTTTCTTTTCCGTTTTGATCTTTCCTAGATTGTGTATTAGCTCATCTTTAAGCCATTCGCATATGTCTATCCTTGCATTATCATTTACCATATCATAGGCACTCTCAATACATAGGCTAGAAACTGAGTTTAACCTATTTGCATGTGTAGCCTTGTAACCTAAGATCATACTGATAAATTTGATATTTGTATCCTTTACATCGTTTACCCTTAGTGATCTTTTATCAAATGTTGCACCAGTAAGGCTTGTCACTAAGTCATTTGAGACCTTCTTAGTTTTGTCAGGTCTATTGCCAGTGGAGAGTAACCTTGTTACTACCCTTACCACTTCTTTTGTGATCTTGTAAATAGAGTCTAACAAAAAAAAATTCACCATGCATTCTGCTTAACACAATCCTTATGATATCCTTGGGAAAATCTAGGATACTAAGTATTTCAGTGAAACCTAGGGTTTCTACTATCTTGTGTTCAGGTTTGACATTTATGGATTCATCACAGATTACAATCTCATACTTATTCCTAATTTCATCATCACCTAGTTCATCAATATGACAATTTATATACATTCTAGGGTCTTTAGCATATACTACTCCTTTAGGGATTTAGGAGAATGCACCTATGTTGTCATCTTTCTTAGCAATTTCGAGAACTAGCTGAAAAATAGGTCTAGGTTGCTTAACAACATCAACAACAGTAGGGTTGCAATAAATTCAGGAGTGGATGAAGATGCCATAGCTATAAATACCTCAATCTGCCTTAAGGATGAATGGTTTGATGGATTGCTTCACTTCTTTTCTTGGAGTGTTTTCGCTCGGGAATTTTAGCGCTCTTGAAGATTTGAATGCTCGGTGAATGGAAAAAAGAGCCAAAGCACTTACTTTATAATGTTATTTTTGCCAACTACCACATTTAATGCTTGTTGGTTAAGTCACAACTTAAGTTATCTGCCAGTATAGAAGTAATTTCAACTTCTCACCATCAACCAAGGGAATAATAGCATGTTTTTCATTTATTGCTAAACCCCCAAAAGAATGTTCTTCAGTTAGATGAGGAGTCTCTTGCCAGTGGAGTGTTACTCTATTCTACTTGTGGAGGTGTAATCATATCAACATTCTGATCTGACTTTCTGATCCATTGTTTTGAAAATTCTTGCTTGACATCTTCAACTTTTTCTTTACCTTTCAAACTAGGACCTTTGTTATTTGCCGGTGATGCCTTACTTCTGCAAAATTTAGCAATATGTCCGATCTTGTTATAGGCATAACAAGTCACATTGTTCTTTTGAATAACTTTCCCATATCCTATGCTGATATGTGTTCTGCATTGATTAGATAAGTGCCCAAATCTTCCACAAACATAACATCTCACATTCATTCTACAATTTTCTGAATTATGACCAACTTTGTTGCATTTAGAACATTGACCGGTGGGTGTATTAGTGTTTTGATAATTTTTAGATCTACACTGATTTGTTCTATGACCATACTTGTTATAGTTAAAGCATTTTCCATTAAATTTGTAAGCAGTAGGTTGTCTTACCGGTTTTCTATGATCATGATTGTTTGCAGTACTAGAGCTTTCACCAACTTCAAAGTCAAGCCCATTTGTATCACCATTAAGTTTCTGATTCTTCAGCATTTCACCAAGTTCTTCTAAACTTTTCTTGAATTTTTCTTTGCGATGATTTGCAGCAGTTAGTTCACTTTCCAAGATTCCTTTCTGTCTTATGAGTTCAATTCTATCATTTTGTGTGTGCATTAAATCTGTCTTTAACATATCATTTTCATGACTAAGTCTTGTATTCTCATTTCCAGCATCATTTAGTCTTCTAGCCAAGTCTTCTTCATTCTTCTTCCTATCATCAATTTCTTTACAAAATCTCATAGTCATATTCTGCATCTCATTCATTGTTGTACTGATCTCTTGTCTTAGCTTGTTTACCAGATCATTAAGAGTTTCCTTTTCATCATTCTCATTCTACATCTTTTCACAAAGTTCTCTTCTCTTATTTCTTGCAATGGTAAGATTTTCTTGAAGCGCTTGAATGATATCCTAGGCAGCCTTTAGATCATCTTCAAGTTTCATATTCTTCACCTTTTCTGCATCATAGTCTGAAAGAGCTATTTTCAATTGTTCTCTCAAGTTTTCCATCTCTACCAGTGACAAGATCTTCCTCAAGTTGTTAGGCTTCTAAAAATAGAGGACCAAGCTCTGATACCAATTGTTAGGATTCCCAACGATATTGAGAGGGGGGGTGAATCAATATCTAACTGATTTCTTAATTTACTTGAATTAAAACATGTAAAGCATATCAATACTGTGTACCGGTAAACCAAAAATAATGAAGTAAACAAGAATAACAACAACCACATGAAAATCACACCATAACACAGTAGTTTAACGAGGAAACCCGATGTGGATAAAACCTTAGTGGGATTTGTGACCCACAATATTCACTTACTGGCCAATAAGGGAATATTACTGTTTTACAAGAAAGGCCTACACATGCAGGAAGGCCAAGTGCCTAGAACTCACTTCTCAATTACAAAGGAAGTCACACTGACTTACAAAAATGGATTATACAAATCCAATGCCTTGTACTACTTCAAATTAGCATCTGTTATGCCAGATCATGTACCGGTTTTAGCTCTGCTTCATACATAAACCCTTAACCTATAATTCGCATATTAGGTCTGCATAATTTTGCCTATATCCTTGTTCATAAATGTTTTAGAATGATCTCATACATATATGAGTCATATTACAACTCACCATGTTGGCTTACAATGATTTTACAATTAATTACAAAATATATTATCAACAAAATTCCTATCGGCTAGAGTGCCAGTATCCATCCTTTCACTGTCAGTGTTCTGTGTGCCAGTGTAGAGTTTTTCATTGCTGGTGCCGGTATCATATGATTGCAAGGTTGCCATCAATGACAAAACCTTCAATCACCTACAATTTCTCATTACGAGTAAGATTTTTTGGGATAATTTGGTCATGCAGATAAGAGTAAATAAGGTTGTAGCAAGATGAGTCGTGTCCAATAATAGAAAAAACTATTTGGGACTTAGGAGAATCATAGGAAGGGTAATGTAACTCTTCCACCAGGAATTCAAAGCAAAAATTAGACTCTTGTAACTTTGGTATGGATGCCAAGGTGGCCATAGCATCTGCTGCTCTGTTTGCTGATCTGGGAATTTATTGGAATGATACAAAAGTAAAATATTTCTTGAGATCATCAACCATTCTCTTATAAGGAATCAGTTTCTCATCTCGAGTCTGATATGTATCATTTATTTGATTAATGATTAGTTGAGAATCTCCATAGATGTGTAATTCAACAACCTTCCATTTGATAGCCAACTTGATCCCATTTACCAGAGCTTCATACTCTGCAATGTTTTTTGTACAAGGGAAAGTAATCTTATTAACCTTTAGGATTGAATACTTTTGAGGAGTAATAAAAATTATTCTAGCACCAGAACCATTTTGAGTGAAAGACCCATCAAAGAACATCTTCCAGGATTGTTGAGTAAGGTGTATTATATGCAGCAGTTGAGTGTCTTCAAGTGGAGCCTCAACAAGTTGATCTGCAATCACCTGTCCCTTGATAGCTTTGCATTCCACATATTCAATATCAAACTCTGTAAGAACCATGAACCATTTTGCCAATCTTCCAGTGAGTGTTGCTTTGTTGAGAAGATACTTGAGCGGATTAATCTTAGCTGCTAGCTTGATGGAATGTGCCAACATGTAGTGTCTCAATTTTTGTGATGCAAAGACCAATGCCAAGCATGCTTTTTCTATTATAGTGTAGTTCATTTCATAAGACACCAATGTTTTGTTGATGTAATATATAGCTCTCTCTTTTTTATTTTCATCTTGTTGTGCCAGAAGTGCCCCCAATGATGAATTAGTGGCTGATATGTATAAGATCAATGGTTTACCTTGAATTGGTGATTTGCTGAAGGTGTTGTTCACATTCTCAATCCCAGTTGTATATTACTCCTTTTCTTAATGCCTTTTCTTGATCCCCAGGAGCTATTTTGATCTGATTATAGCCAGAGAATCCATCCATTAGTGAGTACATCTCATACCTAGTAGTTTGGCAATGGAAAGTCATCCTTCGGACAAGATTTGTTGATATCTTTGAAGTCTATGCAAACCCTAATAGATTTGTTTGCCTTTGACACAGGTACTATCTTTGAAATCCATTCCTCATAGTCTATAGCTCAGATAAATCCATCTTTTAGCAGTTTTTCTAACTCAGCTTTGACTAGTAGTGCCACATGAGGGTGCATCTTACAGAGTTTCTGCTTGACTGGTTTAACTCTTGATGTGATAGAAAGATGGTGCATGATAAGATCAGGATCCAGCCCTAGCATATCAGAGTACATCCATGCAAAATTGATCTTCTTTTTTGAAAAGAGATGAGTGAAATCTTTCAATTCTTCTACTGATAATGATTGAGCTACATGAATGATGTGTGGTGTCTCTTGACTCCCAATGTTCACTGGCTGAGTTGGCTCGATCAATATAGAAGACCTCTCCTAGAAATGACTTGGCAGTATATCAAGTATCTCACCTTCTGGTGCCTCAGAGAGGTTTTAACCCTTAGGTACGTTCTTTATTTTCTCTTGTTTATATTCTGACACTGCCACAATGTGGTTTTTGACAACTCAATGATGAGCGGATAGTACCAAACCGGTATTGAGAGGGGGGGTGAATCAATACAGACAAAAACACAATCCTAAACCGGTTTGTTAGCAGACACTTTGCTTAGGCAGATGAACAATAACACCGGTCTTGAACAAAGTACAACCGGAAAAACCTAGACTAACTGAGACAAGAATAAACCAGTTGACACTTATCTTTTCATACATTCTAATACTTCATTTCCATTTCACCCTAGTGCATGAACAGGTAATCTATCATCAAAAGATATATAAGCATAGCTAGATCAACAAGATTCACCGCTTGACAGAAAAAAACATATCATATCATGAAAAAGACATCACATATGACAGACATATTTTTCACATGGAAACCCAACTGGGAAAAACCACGGTGAGGATGAATACCCACAAGCTTGTTTTTGAACTCTTTAGAAATCTGCTCTGTTAGGAGCCTTGTCTGGTTAGAGACTGATACAATAGGTTCTGTTAGGAACCGATCCTGTTAGGGATCACCTAGTTAAGGGATGGCTAGAATACTTGGTTAAGGGTTAAACCCTGTTAAAGGTTACCTTGTTAGATGATTTCAAGAAATCAATGGTTTTGAGTCACCCTGTTAAAGGATTTACAACAAGCCGGTTAAAGCTACCCTGTTAAGGGATTTCTCAACTGTTGAGGTGGTTAGAGATCAACAGGTATTACAACGATATGGTAACAGCACTCAATGCCAATGCAGATCCACTTTAGCTCTTCTTCACCTTCTACACTTACACTTTGCAGGTATCACTTCTCTCCTCTGATTTGGCAAGAATAACGTATCTCTTCTCTTGGATACACACACACAACTTTTGCCAACAACCTCAGAAAGAAACACAACATCAACCATATAGGAAACACATAGGTCAGTAGCATAAACCCTAAACCCTAAACCTGTTAGGTTAAGAAATTCAAACGGTTCAATCCTGACCATTGAGCATATTGCATTAAATGCAACAATCTTGATCCAATCTCAAGACATTCTGCATCATTTGTTTTCCACTGATTTCATGGCGGCTGATAACCCACCACGCGTTATCACTGTTTATAGGCTTCACACATTCCCAAGGTAGATGGGAACAATCTCCTTCATGCAAGATCCTTCACATTCACAAGGCTAACATGGCAATATGATCTATTCTTCGTTACAATGCTAACTCATCACACAAAGGCACCGGTTGAGCCACACAGGCTTGAAGCACTTCAACCGGAAACCCTGAAGTTGAGAGTACCAACTGGTAGTCATACAAAGTTTCCATGTGCCGGTTCCCATAACCACATGTCGGTTCACCTTAAACAAACACACCACTTCACTTTGGCACAAATGCCGGTTCACAGTGTTATACCGGTTCTCTTCTCTTCAGCATATTGACATCAATGACAACATACAATGTCATTATATCCTCATATTGGTTCACATAATGCCAACAATCTCCCCCCTTGGCATTGATGGCAATATACAAAGATATCTCTTCGCTTCACATCTTCTCCCCCAATTTCTATAGATATCTTCTCCACTTCTCTTCTTCTCCCCCTTTGACAACAATGCCAAAGTGGAGGCACAAGCTTCCCTGTTCCATTATGTTGCTCCCCCTGAGGAGTAGCATCCTTCAACACATCAATCCAAAAAAAATTTGACTATGCAGTACCTGACTGATGTGGAGCATATACCTTTAGTTCACCTCCTGAAGGGGCAACACCCCTAATTCACCTCTTAAGTACATAAATGTAGCCTTTGGGAGAGGCTTGGTGAATATGTCTGCTAACTGCTCCTTACTGGAGACATGTTCCAATGCAATTTCTTTGATATGAACCTTTTCCCTCAAGAAATGATACTTAAGCTCAAAGTGCTTGGTTCTTGAATGTAAAACTGGATTCTTGGAGATGTTAATTGCACTAGTATTGTCACAAAATATACTTACCGGTTCAGATACAGGAACTTTGAATCCATTTAATACATGCTTCATCCAAATTGTCTGAGTGTAGTTCATGAAAGCTGCAACATATTCTGCTTCCACTGTAGATTGAGAGATACAACTCTGCTTATTACTTATCCATGAGACCAGTCTACCACCAAGAAAGAATGCACCACTAGTTGTGCTCTTCTGGTCATCTATATTACTAGACCAATCAACATCTGTGAACACTTTCAAGTTAAAATTATTATTGTATGGATACCATAACCCATAGTCAATAGTTCCCTTTAGATACCTAAGAATCCGCTTGACTGCAACCAAGTGGGATTCTCTTGGGATTTTCTAGAACCTTGCAGTTATGCCAACTACATGTGCAATATCTGGTCTGCTATGCACTACATAATGCAACTTACTAATCATTAATCAGTATTCCTTCTCATCAACCAATGCTGAGTCATCCTCTTTGGATAATTTGCAACCGGTCACCATCTGTGTACCAACCGGTTTGCTATCTTCCATGCCAAAGGTCTTGAACACCTCTTTGACATACTTGGACTGAGTGATAAAGATTCCATCTTTCATCTGCTGGATCTGCAGTCCAATGAAGAACTTAATCTCCCCTATGAGTGATATCTCAAACTCTTTCTTCATCTCATCTGCAAACTCATGACTCATCTTGTCATCTTCACCAAAGATAATGTCATCAACAAATACCTCACAGATCAAGATCTGATCTCCGTCAGACTTCAAGTAGATATTGCTATCTTCACTTGTTCTCTCAAATCCAATCTTCACAAGATGGGAGTGCAGGCATTCATACCATGCTCTAGGTGCCTGCTTTAGACCATATAAGGCTTTATGTAGCCTACATACCATGTCACTGTCTTCAGATAGGGCAAACCCATTTTGTTGCTCTATATACACCTCCTCTTCAAGTACACCATTTAGGAATGCAGATTTTACATCCATTTGATATACTTTGAATCCTTTAAAGGCTGCATATGCAGGAAGCATACGAACTCCTTCCAATCTAGCTACAAGAGCAAAGGTTTCTCCATAGTCTTCTCCTTCTTCTTGGGCATATCCTTTGCACACCAGTCTAGCTTTGTTTCTAATCACCGTGCAATCCTCATTTAGCTTATTTCTGAAAACCCATTTGGTACCAATGACATTTTTATTCTTCGGTCTAGGTACCAAAGACCATGTACCATTTTTCTCTATCTGGTCAAGTTCCTCTTCTATTGCCTTGATCCAGTCTTCATCTTTATGTGCCTCTTTGAATGATTTAGGCTCAAATTCAGAGATCATAAATGAGTTTTCTCTGACCTTTCTTCTTGTAAGGATTCCTGCATCCTTATCTCCTATGATCTTCTTAGGATCATGATTCATCTTGACATATCGAGGAATGGTCTTGGTAGGTTCCTCTTGCTTTTCTTCTTCATCCTCATCTCCATCAGTATCAGCATCTACATCTACCAGTGTAGAAACATTGTTATTGGTACTTGGTTGACTGACAAACGGTTCCCAGAAGGTTACAACCGGTTCATTTACTGCTTGCTCACTACCAGTTTCCTTAGTTTTCTCAGAGGTTTCATCAATTTACATTGATGCTTTCCATAATTATCTGAGTCCTATTATTGAAACACTTGAGAGCTTTTCTCTTGGTGGAATACCCTAGGAATATTCCCTCATCACATTTTGCATCAAATTTTCTTTGGTGTTCGCTCCTCTTGATGTAACATTTACTACCAAACACTCTAAAGTAGCTAACCATAGGTTTCTTACTGGTCCAATACTCATAAGGAGTTTTATCCTTACCTTTCTTGATGAGTACCCGGTTCATTGTGTAGACTGCAGTGCTCACCGCTTCTCTCCAAAAGGTGTGGGCTACCTTTCCTTGAGTCAACATAGTTCTAGCTGCTTCAACCATAGTCCGGTTATTCCTCTCTACTAGGCCATTCTGCTGCGGAGTCTGGGGGGCAGATAGTTGTCTCTTTATGCCATGTTCTTCATAGTACTTGTTGAATTCACCGGAAGTGAATTCCCCTCCTTGATCAATTCTAAGGCACTTGATTCTTTTACCACTTTCCTTCTCTACTAATGCTCTGAAATATTTGAACTTTACAAAATCTTTAGACTTATCTTTCAAGAATGTGACCCACATCATTCTTGAGCAGTCATCAGTGAGAATCATGAAGTACCTATCACCCTGCACACTCCTAATTTTCATAGGACCACACAAATTAGTATGCACAAGATCAAGCAAATTGTCAGCAGTGAAAGGTTTGCTTAGCATCGGCAACCCTCTAACTGCCTTGATCTTACTGGCCTTCACAATGTTATCAAAGTTTACACGGCAAATTCTCCTATGCCATATCCAGCTATCATCAAATTTAACCATAAGACATGTACTTACATTTGCATTCAACTAAATAGGTTACCTTTGGTCTACATGCTAGTGGCCACCAATTCACCGTTCTTTCCTTTGATTCTACATACTCCATTCTTGAATTCTAGAGTGAGACCACTGTCATTTAGTTGGGCAACACTCAGAAGGTTGTGTCTGAGACCATCAACCCAATACACATTGTCAGCACTACTCTTTCCATTCAGAGAGATGGACCCTCTGCCTTTGACCATACATGGTGCATCGTTACCAAAGCGAACCACACCACCATCATACTCTTCCAAGGATAGAAACTTGTTCTGGTCACCAATCATATGGTGAGAACAACCACTGTCAATAATCCACTCATTGGAATTATCAAAATGGGAGACAAGAGCCTTCTTGTTTGACACATCTTCCTTGATAGCAACAAACACAATATCTTCATTTTCTTCATCTTCTGATTCCTCATTTGTGACACCTTCATCAACTACCACAAAACAGTTTCTCTGGTTTCCTCCTTTGAATTTCTTGAACCTTTCTGGTTTGTCCTTGTGGTCACCATTAGGATAATTTACAACAATATGTCCTATCCAGTTACAAGAAAAGCATTTCAAAGGGAGCTTACCTTTGTATTTGTCGGTTCCTTTAGGAAGTTTCCTGGCAAGAAGAGCTTCAAATACCATTAGAATCTCCTCATCATCCATTTCTCTGCTCTGTCTTGGTTCACCACTAGTGCTATCTTCTTTTCCTTTTCTGGATGGTACAACAAAAGCTTTAAAAGTTGATTCAATCTTTTGAACATTGCCATCAAAACTATTTAGCTCATAGGCTATCAAATTTTCAATGATGGAGTCTAGAGATACCTTAGTCTTGTCTATTGATCTCAGCTCCTGAATAGCGGCAACCCTTATTGCATAGACTGGTAATAAGGATCTTAGGACTTTTCTTACCATAGTGGAATCTTCCATTTTACCACCTGCACTATTGATATCTCCAACAACGGTTTTGATTCTTATTCCATACTGTTGAATGGTCTCACCTTCAACCATCCGCATGTCTTCAAACTTCCCTCTAAGGCTTTCTTCCTTAGCTTGTTTTACATGCTCATCACCACCATAGATATTTTCAAGAGTATCCCATACCTCTTTGGGATTTACCTTATCTTGGACATCAATAAACTCAATGTTAGATAAACTACTAATTAGGGCTTCCATGACTTGCCCATTCTCCTGCATCTCTCTCTTTTGGTCATCGGTGAGAGTACCGGTAGGAGCAACATAGGCATTCTCAACATAACTCCAGTATTGAGCACCCATGCTTCTGATGTATATCTTCATTCTGTCTTTCCATATAATGAAATTTTCTCTGTTAAACTCTGGACCTTCCCTCTTCATCATTAGACTGGGATCTTTACCTCAAGTGGTTAAGCATATAACACAGAGGACCTGGAGGATGCTCCGATACCAATTGATAACTCAATGATGAATGGATAGTACCAAACTAGTACTGAGAGGGGGGGGTGAATTAGTACAGACAAAAACACAATCCTAAACTAGTTTGTCAGCAGACACTATGCTTAGGTAGACAAACAGTAACACCGGTCTTGAACAGAGTACAACTAACAAAACCCAGAGTAACAGAGACAAGAATAAACCGATTGACACTTATCTTTTCATACATTCTAATACTTCATTTCCATTTCACCCTAGTGCATGAATAGGTAATCTATCATCAAAAGATATATAAGCACAACTAGATCAACAAGATTCACTTCTTGACAGAAAACAACATATCATCTCATGAAAAAGACATCACATATGACACGCATATTTTTCACGTGGAAACCCAACTGGGAAAAACAATGGTGGGGATGAATACCCACAAAATTGTTTTTGAACTCTTTAGAAGTCTGCTCTGTTAGGAGCTTGGTCCAGTTAGAGACTGATACAATAGTAACTGTTAGGAACCGATCCTGTTAGGGATCACCCAGTTAAGGGATGGCTAGAATACCCGATTAAGGGTTAAACCCTGTTAAAGGTTACCTTGTTAGAGGATTTCAAGAACTCAATGGTTTTGAGTCACCCTATTAAAGGATTTACAACAAATTGGTTAAAGCTACCCTGTAAAGGGATTTCTCAATTGTTGAGGTGGTTAGAGATCAACGGGTATTACAACGATCTAGTAACAGCACTCAATGCCAATGCAGATATGCTTTAGCTCCTCTTCACCTTCTGCACTTACACTCTACAGGTATCACTTCTCTCCTCTGGTTTGGCAAGAATCACATATCTCTTCTCTTAGATACACACACACAAGTTTTGCCAACAACCTCAGAAAGAAACACAACATCAACCTTATAGGAAACAGATAGGTCAGTAGTGTAAACCCTAAACCCTAAACCTGTTAGGTTAAGAAATTCAAATGGTTCAATCCTGACCGTTGAGCATATTGCATTAAATGCAACAATCTTGATCCAATCTCAGGACATTCTCCATCATTCGTTTTCCATCGATTTCATGGCGGCTGATAACCCATCACGCGTTATCATTGTTTATAGGCTTCGCACTTTCCCGAGGTAGATGGGAATAATCTCCTTCATGCAAGATCCTTCACGTGCACAAGGCTAACATGGCAACACGATCTGTTCTTCATTACAATGCTAACTCATCACACAAAGTCACTAGTTGAGCCACTTAGGCTTGAAGCACTTCAACCAGAAACCCTGAAGTTGAGAGTACCAACCAGTAGTCATACAAAGTTTCCATGTGCCGGTTCCCATAACCCATGCTAGTTCAAACAAACACACCGCTTCACTTTGGCACAAATGTCGGTTCACAGTGTTATACCGGTTCTCTTCTCTTCAGCATATTTACATCAATGACAACATACAATGTCATTATGTCCTCATACCGGTTCACATAATGCCAATAGTTTTCACCATCATATCTTTGATTTTAATTTTTTTGATTTTTGCGACTAAGATACTTGATATCTTTTTCAGTCATGTTTTCACTTCGTTCGCTGGTGGAAGAGTACATGGGTTCAACTGGATTTAGGTAATAGGCTAGCGTATAGTCATTAGCAAAAGTAGGTACATTCATGGGTTGGTCTTGTAGACTACAGTCAATTAATTCAGGATGTACCAAGGATAGAGTGTGGATAGGTTCAAGGGAGTTCACGATATTGTCATCACAACTACGAATCGAAAAGTCAAGTTCTAGAAGACTACCTTGCGTAAATATCTCGAGACCAGGAAGAGTCAGAACATGATTATTAAAGTGTACGTTAATATTTAGTTGACCTAATCCAATAGACCTACCTGTAGCATTGTTCTCTATGCTAGACTGGACTTCAT
Organism: Cryptomeria japonica; assembly: GCF_030272615.1. Taxonomy (NCBI): domain Eukaryota; kingdom Viridiplantae; phylum Streptophyta; class Pinopsida; order Cupressales; family Cupressaceae; genus Cryptomeria; species Cryptomeria japonica. The sequence continues at coordinate 657,943,684 of NC_081412.1, forward strand.
ATCGAGGTTCAACAGTAATAAGATCAGTAGATAGATTCTCATCATTTACATTAGAGGATTCAGAGTTTGATGCTGAGTAGATATTGTCATAAATATGACTATTGTCAAAGTCATCGGATGAAGTTTCTGATTCTTCTTCAAGTGGTTGAGTGAATGTATGTATGGTATCGACACCAACATCTTTAATGCTGAAAGTTCCTTCAAGATTTGGCTCATTTATCATTTGTATCTGACACACCTGTTGACATGATCTTGATGGTTTTGTGACTCCTCGTCATCTACTCCATTCAACTTCCTCTAGACTAATGACTGGTTTTACTTCTATAGCTTCCAATTCTTCTAGTGTAGTCCCATACTTGATTTGTTCTGTCTTTTTAGAGGGGTATATAATAGATGAAAAACTATCTAGTACTCTTCCTTCCTTCAGCCTTTGTTCATAGTTTGCTTGTCTTTTTAGTCTGATTTCGTGTATCTCCTTTTCTAGCTTTAAGTGCATCAGCTCTTGAGTGTCATTTGTGATATCACTAGACTCTTCTGCAGTTTCTGTACTGGATGTATCTAAGATGTGGTCTGGACCCCATTCATACTCATTTGAGTCAGTTTTTGAATTTTCTACTTGTTGCCTACCAGTGTACGTGACTAGAACTTTCAGTGGTGCAAACGATTCTCTAATTATTTCTACTTCATCTCTCATATCTTCTGGAACTTCAACTCCCTGTAGTGTTGTAGCTGATACCATTGGAACTTGAGTACTAGTTGTTTCTTCTCTCTTGATTGGCAGTTCCTCTTGTTCTTTTCTACAATCTACTTTTGTTTATTGAGCGTCGACTTCCTGTGATGTTGAAGGCAATATCCTTTTCTTCCATTTAGACTTAGAAGCCTGTTTTTGGTCTGATGTCTTTTTTGGATTGTACCCTAGTCTAGCCTTATCATTTGTAGATTTTGTTTGTAGATGAATCAGTTCAGTAATACCCTCTTGATGTTTGCCCAGGGGACCAGTGCCTTAATATCCCATGCGTTGGATCATTTTGTAGCTAGGACCATATTGGGTTGGGGAAATCTCACAATGCCGTAGTTCCTCATTTTGACTATCTTCCTTGAAAAGCCACTTAAGAACATTATCCTCTTCTATTTCATCTTCCAGGGAAGTAGAAGATTGTACAAAAGACCATCATATATGATATTCAGAGTTGAATTATATGTTCTCATAGCCTTTGATGGTTTTCCCAACTATTTCGGTGATGGAGGAAGATAGACTAATTAAAGTACTAGTTCTATCTTGTATCCATCCATGCCAGTATTTGTAATCTTCAATTTATTTTCTAAGTCCTTCATCTGAGCTTTTGGATTTTCATTTGTAGAGACTTCCCTATTATGAGGCACAAAGGTATCAACACCTTTTGTCAATGCATTACAGGGGAGATTTGTATCAGTAGGAATACTGACTTCAACTCCATTATAAGGGAACTTTAAGCATTGATGGTATGCAGATGGAACTGCCTTCATTTCATGAATCCACGGCCTGCCCAGTAAGATATTGTATGATAAATGAAGTTCAAGTACCTGGAAAATAACATCTCTTTCTACAGGTCCCACCCTGATTGGTAATGATACCAGACCTTTAGAGGTCCTTCTTCATCATAGGTTTTAATTGTTATTTTCTTGGCTGGATCAATGACATTTTCACAAAATCCTAGTTGTGTAAGCAGACTGTAAGTACAAATATTCAACCCCGTGCCTCCATCTATCAAAACATGTTTAACTCTATGTTTATGGATCATGGCTTCAATATGCAATGGCTAGTTATGTAGATGATTTAGGGAGTTGTCATCTTCTTCAGAGAAGGTCAAATAGTGAGGTGAAGTTAGATGACCCACCATAGAATGAAACTGATCAATGTCTAAATCTTTTAGAACATTAGTGGTGAGCAATGCTTTGTCGAGGATCTCTTTATGAGCAGAAGAGATTTTAAGCAACTCAAAGATTGAGATTTGAGCATTTGTCATCTTCAGTTGGTCAATAATGCTATATCTAGAGGATGATGATGAAGTTAGTTGTTTAAATTTATCAAATGTTGATTCTTTTTGTTTGTTTGATGAGGTTGGTAGGTTTAATGATGTTTGAGCCGAAGTTGAAGAACTAGCTCCTTGGAGAGTTACTTTCTTTTAAGAACAGGTCATAGAATTTGCATGTTGTGATTCATGTTGTTTATCTTTGATTATAACCACATTGCAATATTCAGGTTGGGAAAACTCAATCATGTTGATGATGTTGTCATTGCTGGTATAAGCATAATTTAGTTTGGGACCTCCTTTTGTCTTTGAGGAATCACCTTGTTCGCAAATAGGTAAGGGGTCCTTAAAAGCTTTATGATTAGCATTTGTTGGGTGATTCCCGACAACAATTTTACTAGGGTCTATGAGATCTTGAATCTCATGTTTGAGCTTCATGAATTTGTTTGTGTTATGACCTTCATTCCGATGGTAGTCCTAGTATTCATTTTCTCTCCACCATTTTGGTTTGACTTCTAGATCATATGACCTAGAATTATCTGGTAACGTTATCAAGTTGTTTGCCAATAGAGTTTTGAAAGTGAATTCATATGATTATTCTAGAGGAGTGAATTCGCATCTAGCTTTTGAAAGCCAAGGTTTCTCCTTGAACCACTCTTTTGCTTTCTTCGGAGGATTTTATGCTGCAGTTTTAGCTGCTTCGAGTGCTTGTGTGCCACTAGCCAAGTTGAATATCATGGGCTTTGAGTTGGTTTTAATAGTGTCTACTACTCCATCATTAACAACGTTCTTGTTGTTGTCTTTGCCATTGTAGATTATGAATTTGGAAATCATCAAAGCAAGTAGCAAATTAAACTAGCTCAATCACAAAACCAGATTGCAATGATAACAATCCTAAAAACATTCAATAGAAAACATGAAGACAAGATATTCAAAATGAAATTAAAGCAAACCAAATGTAGATATCTCCTTCATAATTCTCCATTGTCCTTCTTTCTCCTTCAAATTGCTTTGTTTGTGGATCTCACCTACAAGTGCATAAGCATGAGATGAAAGCAAGATTGACAAGATGAGATGACAGCGTAAGGATACTAGAAGTGTGATTGATTCGGATCGGATCCCTCTGAAAATGTGGTTAGATTCGATAATGTGATTAATTTGGGGTCAGGGGCCATGATTGAAGAAATTCATCCAATTTATAGATAAATTGGAGAAAAGACAAGATTAGCATGAAGAGATTTGAAAGGAAATTTCAAATCAAGAATGACAAATATGACAAATTATGACAAAATTGACACTTTCTATGCAAGATTGATTGATTGACAAGGTTGCTATGCAAAATTGATTGATTGACAAATTATGACAAATTGCTATGTCATTCCCATGAAATTAGGGGAAATATTAGAAAAATAGGAGAAAATAGAAAATTAGATGAATTGGAAATTAGGAAATTGGAAAATTAGGTAAATTAATTAATAATTTTTCATTCATTAATTAATTCACAAAAAGAGGGAGGAATTAGTTAGCCAATTAAATAAATATTTAATTGTGACAAGAAGACTTAAGGATAAATAAATAAATTATTTAACCTAGAGGGAAAATGACAAACAAGATTAAATGAATAAATCATAAAACCTTAGAAGATGAATTAGAAATGCAAGGACGACAATTAGGTCTTGACAAAAGATAATTGATGTCGATTCGATCATGATTCTGATTAAAAAAGGACCAATGCTGACGAACGATTGAGATTGGTTGACAAACTGACCAAGATTGATAAAGAGACCAAATTAATAGGCACCAATTGACGAGGAACAATGACTAATTGATCCAAATTGACATGATTGAAAAGGACAACGATCGATGACAAATCGATCACAAAATGACAAGATTGACAAGAGGACAAGGATCGATGATGAATCGATTGCAAAATGATAAGATTGACAAGAGGACAAGGATCAATGACGAATCGATCGCAAAATGACAAGATTGACAAGAGGACAAAACCCTAATTCTATCATCGATTAGGATTGACGATGTCCAAAATGAAATCAAATTGATGATGTCAAAATATGACAAATGAGCAGGCACATTGATGTGACAAGATAAGATCGACCAAAATCATAACTGAAGATTATTATCGACAAGACCAAATTCGAAAGAAAGACAAATGAAGAATGCAGAAGAAGGACTCGATGCTCGCAAATGATAAAGACCAAGTGCGCAACATAGAAGAAATGTTAATGCGATCCAAAAACCCTAAAATAAGGCAATGCGCCAATGTTAAAGTATGACTCCACAAGCTTTGACCATTTTTAGATGTCTACAGCCATATTTCCAATACTTGTTCTTCTCTTTAGAGCTAGATCTTGGTTGTGTTTCTTTTCAAGGTGAGATATCTCCTTTCTTTATAAGAACATCTTCCATTCACATATAATTATCTACCATTTTGTTAAATGATGGGTGCACTTGCATTAGGATACAATATCTCAATTCAGGGATTAGATTGTTGACAAATATATCCATTTTCTCAGAATCTGGGATAGACCATGAATACCTAGAGAACATCTTTCTCCTGTTGGCATTTTTGATGATTATGTTGTGATTGTCATTGATTGACACACACTTGCTATGAGACAACTTTTTGTATGTATGAGTTATGATCAACCAGTATTTGTTTCAAACCGGTATTATGTTATAGTCTTTAGACTATTTGTGTCTTGCAGAAAGTGTTTACCGATCTCAAGTGGCATGAGGACCTCAAGCAGTTTGAGGATCTCAAGCGGAATAGAGAAAAGGAACTAGAAGCGACAGTTATCATTTTCCCAGTGTTCATTTCTATCAACTGGTAATCTGTTTAATAGTCAAACCGGTATTACTCTAAGTTACCAACTGATAATCGGTAAAGTTGTATAAACCGGTAATACTCTGTGATGAGTTACCAATTGGTATATCTTTGTGATGAGTTACCATCCACCGACACTTTGATGGTGATTTTGCGTTGTGTTACCAAATGTGTCTAGATACAATGAACCTAGGAACTTGCAATGTAATCCTATTGGACCAACATGAAATCAGATTCCTTTTAAGGACATCATGTCTAGGGTTTTAATAGGTGAGTAGTTGTTAGGGTTTGTAGTGGTTGATGAGTTCTTGTATGTGCAATCTTAATAGAAAAGATCAAGTCTGTGTGCCGTAACAAAGTGTAGATTTACTGAAGACTGAAGTAATGCTGAAATGCATTAGCAATGAGCTATCATGGATCTAACCAAGTAGACTATGCTATTTGCTAGATCATTCACTTGTTGATTACTCACATCTTTGACAAGTTAGAAACCCTTAACTAGGTAGGCCCAGAAAAGCCTTTGTAAATCCTCTAACAAGGTGGTTCACATTTGTGGATCTGAAATTCTGACTACAAAGGGTAAAATTCCAACTACAAAGGGTAAAATTCCGACAGAGGAGTGTTGTCAGATGCACAACATCCTCGTCAGAACTCTCTTGGAGGCTGTCGTAGCACTCCTCTGTTAGAATTTTACCCTTTGGAGTTAGAATTTCGACGATAGGCCGATTTTTTGAAAAAAAAAATTTATAGAAAAATATTGACATTGGTATCTCTCTTCTATCTCTCTTCTCTATCCCTCTCTACTATCTCTCTTCTCTCCCCCCTCTCTAGGTCTCTTTCTCCATCCCTCTCTTCTTGTCTCCCTCTCTAGTTCTCTTTCTCTACCCTCTCTAGGTCATTATCTCTTCCTCTCACCCTCTCTCTCTCTCTCACCTCTATAGGTCTCACCTTCCATTCCTCCATCATTACCCATGTTGTCAAGTTGCAAGATATTTCCCAAAGTACTTGGTTGCTAGGGTTGATTTGCTTAAGTGTTGGAGTCAGAATTAGATGAGACCTGCATGATTAAGTTGTATTAAGTGATCAAGTCACCAAGATCTCAATTGTAAACATGACTAGGTTCTAGGGTTTTAGGGTAGCATAGGTCAAGATTGAGGTATGGTGGTCAAGAATTACCTTCCAATGACAAAACACATCCAAATGATGAAGAATGAAGGTGATGAACTCATAGAAGTTTGGAGGAGATAATTTGACTAAGTTAAAATTTTGTTTAAGTCATGGTCATGATACTAGCTTGCTCATCAAGAGCAATTTGTGCGAATGAACCCTAGAAATGTGCCCATGCTAGAGAAGCAAGAATTCCAATAAAACCTAAGGCAATGCTAGTAAGGGGTCAAAATTAAAGAATTAGGGTACAAAAAACAAAATTTGGCTAAGTCGAGATGTTGCTCAAGGATGACCTAAATCATGGAGTGTAAATCAATCATGAAACATGAGAATGGATAGGTCTTGACCCAAGCAATGTAAGTCCCCCTTGTGATTCCAATAGATATCACATCACAATCATTGAGTCTATTTGCAATATAAAGTCAAGACCTGACTATTGGAATCTTGGAGTCATCCCATTTGATCACGTAGTTTAGCACTTGGGAGGATTTTGTTCAAGAGAGGATAGAATACATAGTATTTTATTTTGTGTTGCATAGTGCATAAAAAACACATCAACAGAAACCATTGAAAGGTTTGGTTAAAGCCTTTGAATCACAATCTCTATGAGAAGCTATCAAGAGTGCCCAGAATTTGGAAACTTTAGTATCCAAGAACATAATTCATAAGGCACCACTTTTAGAGCAACCAAAGAAGCCTATCAATGTAATATTTTATTTACCTGGGATATGTTTTATCCTAAGTGTGATATTCCACTATTAAAAAGCTTGATTAGGTAATATTTTTACTTAGGTAGACTAAGATAATGAGTTGCACATTCTCCTTCTTTGATTGAGATTCTACTTTTTCCTTGTCACAAATTTGGAAACTTGGATAAGCAATTTCTTTTTTTGGTTTTCTACCTCTTCATGATCCTCATGGATATGGAATCTTGGAAGCTATATATTGTAGGTTTTTCCTCAATTAACATATGAAATGAAACTATTGTGAGCTTTCATATCTTAACATACCAAGGGCTTAAGTTTGGGGATGACAGGGGGATGACGAAGGGGGCGGGGTGGGAATTAATTATAAAAGGATGTGTATAGAATAAGTATAACAACTGTAAATAAAACTTTGCCACACTATTTAAATTTTACAATAAACATTAAAAATATGTCAATGATTGCATTGAAATTTGAACATTAAAAATGGTGGTAGAGTTTTGGAACTTTGGGAACAAACTAAGAATAAGTATAAGAATTGCAGATGAAACTTTGGCATACTAAGTGTTTAAACTAGTCAACATAAAAAAAATGGAAATGATTGCATTAACAATAAGAATGGTGGGTAGAGGTTTGGGGTCAATGGGTAGTGCTCCTTGTGGGGGGTTTGGGGCAGAGCCCCCATCAAGGTTAGGGGGCATTGCCAAACCTTTAATACGAATGACATTTTCACAATAATTTCACCATTTTTGTTTAGAATTGGAGTTTCTAATTGGGGGCCATGGGAGACTCATAGGCATCCTCAAGATGGTAAAGAAACTCCTTGGAGTCCCTAAATTGTCCCTAAGTGGTGCGGCAAGGGGATGTTTCCCCTAAGTATTGCATCCTGAAAAAATAGGGATTTTGGAGGGGGGGAAGGGGTCCCCATGTTTCAATGGTTTCAAAAGATTCTAGGTTTTTTTTAATCTTGTAATAACAAAATATACTCCTCTTGCATCCTTGGATGATTTGAAAATTGAAAACAATTTGACAAGAAAAAACTAACTTCTAAAGTTTAGACTTAGTTTTCTTTTTTTATCCAAGTCACTACAACATTTCAATGATCAAAGTAGCTTTTTTTTTGTGGTTTTGAAGAATCCAAAAGGCTTGATAAATTCAATATTATCTTTCATTCCACCGAAATTGGAGATCAAGAAGCATGCTCACAAACAAGGATTTGTTTGTAACTTAAGGCAATCGACTAGTTCTTGGGGCATTTTCAGGTCTAAAGAACCTACCATTGTGTCAAAAAGGCCCATAAGACCCCATTTTCATCTAAAACTTGTCTCTTTTGGTTGTAGAAGCATTTAAGGAAAAAAAAAATCACACAACCAATGATATGCCTATACCATACATATTTGAGTTAAAATAAAAATAAAAAATTGAGAAGGTTTGGAGACCATTGAACAATTTGGGAGATTGCTAATACATACATTCAATTTATAAAGTCTCAATTTGATGTACTTAATCTTCGAGAGGCCTATACAAAAGCATTTTGTAATTGCGAACTAAGATAAATTTCCATTTTTGGCAGTTTTCATCATGGATTATGGTATTAAATTCTAGCATTCTATTGTCAAGATAAATTCAGAGAACCATTTGTACTCGAAACAAGGGATAGTGAAAAATTACATTATGTAGGATCTCCTACCCTATCTCATTGAATTCATTCCTACACCAAGTGACTATGAACAAAAGCATAGGTATTTAACAACAATGACATGGTCCATGGACTAGTGATCCTCCTCTTGATACTCCATCTACAAATGAGAACATCTCTTATACACATTGCTACTTCAGAATTAAAAGTTGCTTCATCTAGAACTTTCCATGATTCTTTGCAATAGGATTATATGTCTTCTAGATTCACCCCACTAGGACACATTCCTATCAAGCATCTTTACTTTTTTGAAAAGTAGACCACATTTCAGATCTAGATGACACCATAATGACTTTGATTTCCTCTTTCAAGATATTCCTCCATCATGTATTGCTTCATCGAAGTTCAAATTTCCTTCTTCAAGGGCTCTCAATGATTCTCTATATAGGATTCTTCGTGTCTATGAGATCCACTTCATTGGGAGGCCTACTTAAACATTTCACATCTGTTTGTGGACTCTCACCTTTTAAATATTGATAAAACAATTGAGAATATTTGTCTTCTCATTGATGACAATGCCCATCGAGTTACATCATCTCCCATTGTAAATTCACTTGTTCTATCCCCACCATATCATGCAACATGACACATTCTATTTCACATTAATTAAGGTCTCACACTTCAATGATTGTAGTCCCTGAATCTTCTATGGAACAATCATAGCTTAACATCAACATCAAGACACATGAGTCACTTCAAAAACCATACATCTGAATTCCCTTTTACATTCCACTTGAATGGGAATTCAACAATTTGACAACTCAATATTTCCATATTGTGAAAGGAAGGTGCATCATTTGTTGCAAATGAACCTACTACAACATTCACCATTCAACATTTTGCATTGCTTTTCTCTCTTCTTTGTGGAGGCACCAACTTTAGGGGATGGGGTGGGTCTATATTATCCTTCACATATGTCACTTGGGATGGAGTTTTTTCCTATGGATTTTCTAGTCTCTACTTCGAGAGGGTACACTCTCTTTATAATTTGGGGTTATTTCATATTTTACATGGATACCTAACCTTGTGACCCATTTCTTCTTACCTCAATTGCACTTAAGGGGGTGTGCCAATGTACCATTTTATTCACCAAGTGGATATGTTTTATCATAAGTATGATATTGTATTTGTTTGTTTAGTTTACTTAAGTAATTTCTTTTAACTTGAGATAATGACTCGCACATTCTCCTTCTTTCATAAGATTATGTTTTTTTCCTTATCCTCAAAAATTTGGAAACTTGGATAAACAATTCCTTGTCTTTTGGTTTTCTATCTCATCCTCATCTTCATCCTCATGGATTAAAAATCTTGGATATCGAGTGAAGATATTGTGAACTTTTTCATTTTCTCTCTTATGAAATCAACTATGTTATGCTATTTTGATTTTATTATCATTTATATTTAACACTTTTAAAAATGTTATCACTTACATTAATTTCTAGGTTAATATTTATTTTGTAGATTCTAATAGAATTGAATACCATACCCAAACAATATCTAGTATGAACTAGTTAGTTACAGGCTAGGTTCCAAGCGTACTTGGTAACACAATTTTTGAGCTTGTGTTTGCTTATGATTTAATGATTGATGCATCTAGCTTTGCTACGCATCTACTTTGAATACAATGAGAGGGTGATTTTGTCTAAGCCAAGAGACCCTGCTATTTAATATCACCCAAGAAAGATACTGATATTTTACCTTGGAAATATAAGCCTTTTGTAAGTATAATTCAATGAATTGTGATAATAACTTAAAACGAAGTGAATTAAAATTTGATTGAGTTCCCCATTGTATTTTAAAAAATCACCTAGGAAGATGTTCATTCCTAACAATTTCCAATTCTCTTTCCAAAAGGATGAAAAAGAAGAGAAAGGAACTAATTAATGCTGGGATATAATTTAGAAGACCTATGTTTTGTGTCTGAAAGCTACTAGCATAGAGAGCATGGAAACAATCTGAAGTCATGGGAGAGAGTTTCAGTTCTATCTCCAGAAATTATGTCCAGTACTCTTATATTGAATTTTTAAATCCTTCTAAGTTTAAATGTTCACGAGGAAACTCTAAAATTTTAATAAAATACATAAATGAAAACCAATTTTGTTTTGTCGGAATACTTTTGAAAATCGCATCACCTCAATAATTGAACTATAACAATAAGATTGCATACAAAGTGCAGGTTTGCTATGAAACATGTTAAAAGGGTTAAACTATTTCAATTAATACAAACACTGGAACTATTAAACAACAATAGCTTGTTGGTAATCAAGATTTTGGACTATACCCACATTTTACACCTTTTCATACAGTTACAAAGAACATAGAAAACATGTACGTGGAACTACAGATTCCAACATATGTAAAAATACAACAATCTAAATAAGAATGGGAAGCATGTGGAGAATGGTTAAGACATGCATAAATAAAAGGAAAACAAAAATCTCTCAATGTGTATCACAAACAAATCAAGGAAAAAATCTTTTAGGCAGGGGACCAATATGATCATAAAAATTTCAAAACATCCAAAGTATAGAGCATTTGAGAATTAAGTTACATCATTATTGACCTTACTTTGGGATGCTATGTATGAGATTGGAACCTTTTTTAAGGTGTGATCAATGTGCTATCATAAATGCAAAGCCAAAACCATTTTGATGAGATCATGATCCCACTAATACTATTTTGCCTTGTTAATTTTGCACCCACAAAAATGATAGAACCAGATATAATATGCCATCAATGCCCATATACCAACAATGCTCAAGATGAGCCATTTAGAGGTAGAGTTTAACCACTTTCCATATAGGTAGATTATCTCTAACCTCATTTTCCCTATAGGTAACTTATTAGGTTCATTTTAGAGTCTTATTTCCAAATATGTACCTCTATGTTAGCTTTTTGCTTTATTATTTGCTTGTTTATGCTTAATCTTGTCAATTTTGCATAATTTTACTTAGTTCTTGTATCTTCAATGAAATTATATCTAATCATATCGAATCACATCAAAATGGAACAACTAATCATGTTGCTGGTCTCTCCTAGAGGAATTAAATTGAACCAAATTGACTATTCCCCAATAAAATGTTTTGAAATGGTGAATGTATAAGTTTGTAGTTTACTTTCCTAGTCTAGGACCCCATTTCGTCAACATTTCACTATGAAAGCATAAATATTTTTTCTTGAAGAGAACATCTTACAGATTATGCTTCAATGTATAACACATTTTCATAATCAATCATTCGACTTCACATGGATAAAAGAATTCACATATTCTAAATCATGATCTGATGATGTGAACAACTCATATGCAACTATATGGCATGCAAAGCATTTATTTTAACATACACTTATTCATCCACATTGCAGGGATAACAATACAAGGCTCACATATTGGTCTAAGAGGATGCCATGGTCTCACAAAGTAACCAAGAACCATATGAAATGATGGTCTTGAATCCACACACAACTAGGGAGGATCCATACGATTATGTATGACTTCCCCCTTGTTTGTTTAATGGGATTAACCTCCAAGACATAGCCATCAATAATCACTAAGAATGTACAAGTGGATCGTAGCTACCCATACAACAAACACTTACCCCTATCCTCAAATTTTCCCAATGTTTGATTCCTTATATACACTCATCCAAGGTTATCTACGTCGATCTTGGTGAGGAATCACATCACAACAAAGAAGGCAACATTTAAAAATAGCAAGAGTTTCACTAAACTACCAAAGATCATAAATATTGAAAGAAAGAAAAAATAGTACCAATAATAAGTCAAATAAATGTGTTCAATTCCAATAGAAAATCAAACATAGCCACAATAACTACACAATAGAGAAAACTCACAATAGTGATTAAACTAATTCAAACAAGATAAAATAAAATTGTTGGCCCATGTAACAAAGATGAGAGATCATCAATAATTGAAGGAAACTTCACAATCCTTAAAAGTGCACATTACATAACTATATGACTAGAAATTGTGGCTAGATAGAGTGAAGATTCATCATGACTCCAATAATACTCCCTCATGTGTGCATTTGTGGCATGAACACAAAAACTCCCACATGGCATGGCCATGTACCTAATGGAGAAGACATGCCTAGGCTACATGCCCAAAAAACATGACTATAATAATAGTCCCTCATGCATGCATTTGTGGCCTACACACTACAAATCCTAACATATCATGGCAATACACCTCATAGAGAAGACACACCTAGGGCCACATTGCACATAGCAATGTGCCTCACAAAGAAGACATGCATAGGGCACATGCCACATCGCAATGTGTCTTATGGAAGAATGTGCATGCATGTCACACACCAAAGCTATATGTATACATCATGAGGCACATTCATATGTTATCAAACACAACCTATTGTATCTAACATGAGTTCCTCTCTACATGTGTGCAAATCTTCCAACACTAATCGCCACTAGTAAGGAATAATATAAAATGCATCTTCAAATATTTGTGTGTGTGTGTGGAATTGTGTCTTTGAACCCAAATCGCTACCATCAACAACATGTAACCATCACCTACACTATATCAAAACATAAGTATGGTGTGACATCATATCTATTTGCATAATGTCAAAACACATGCAAACATGAAAATCATCATAGCATGACAAAAATCAATCTCCATATGTTGGAACAAAGATATAAATAAGATAATAGGGTAAGAGGAAACCCATAACAAGAACCACATACCAACTATCGGCAATGCCATCAAGATAAATGTAGGATAGGATACCACTATGAGCCATCCAATGGTCCATTCTATGAGGAGAACTAGGAGATACTATCTTTGAAAGGTGTGGTCAATAGAGATAATCCCTACTAATGCCACAATATGTCACCATAGCTTCTTGAGTTTTCCATTCTTCTACTTAACACCACATTTATTGAGTTCCTCAACAGCGAGGTTGGTTCTCAATAGGATGCACAAACATGTAAACACACAAGCATGGTTTCATCATACTTGTACAACAATACAAATTCATTTTTCTAGTTAATTACTTAGTGTAAAAATAACTCCATTACATAACATAGGGCAATAATCACCATAAGTTTTCAAATAAACTGCCCAAACATCAATTGGAGTTACCCTTTCTAAGGTACAAACATAATTTATTTATAATTCGAAATTAAAATAATCACAATACATCCAAATAAGTTCAATAGTGCATTGAAATAAACAACATGATCCATAATTAAACCCATAAATTACCCTAATTGGATATGCTAATAAAATGGTGTCTCAAATAATAGAGATTATGTTGGACCTATAATAGAGATCTGGACTTTGTTTCATCATATACAAGCATGGTTTCATCATACTTCTATCCAAATACACCATCCATAGATAGGTACTAAGTACCACAATCTCATGGGTACCCTTTTAGCTGAATTTACCCTATATTTAGGTGAATCTACCCTTGTATCATTCCTTGATCTAGTATGTGTAATGCCCTGCTAGGAAACTCCGAAGGGATTAAGCCATAACAAAAGAATAGAGTGCAATAATTTTTTTAAAAAAAGTTACACCACATTAAGATACAACAAGATATCAAAGATTCAGATTATATAGCGGAAGACATCAACTAACACCTAAAGAGTTTCCCAACGAGATTACTAAAATATCACAATTCACTTAACTCACACAATTAATCCACTAAGATGATTATCTTTATAACGAGATAATTCCTAATTAGGATAATTTCTTTCAAAAGATGGAAATATAAATCACAAGCAAGGATTCACCCATTAAGATCCATTCATAATCTTCATTCAAGCTTTTCATTTAAAATTACAAGCCATACATATAATATCTTAACACACTAGAACTCCATCATAAACATATGAGATCTTTTCAAGCATACTTAGTATCCTTAACAACAACTGAGTATATTTCATTACTCTAAGATACATTCTTTCATATTCCAACTTATTGCATTTTAAAAGACGATTACAGGCATCTACGATAAATCTCATCTAAACCACTTATGCATTCGATCAACATGGCATTCAAGAAGGAACTGCATATAAACATTTAAAGTTAATTCCATTTATCCACTTAACCACTCTAACATAAGCTAATCATACATGATAAAGCTGAATAAAGGAAACATAAGAGAATACATCACATAACACCATAATGATCTCGGAGTTCACCCCTAAGGGCTACATCTCCGGGTCTGCTCAACTGCAAGACCCCTCTGATAAAATAATAAAGTTAAGAATACAAGAGGTTACACCATTACAATCCGGCCATCAAGGCAAAATATAAACAATATACAAACGACCGCATCGGTCAATTAATAAATAAACGATCCCTGAAGAGAACAGGATCCAGCTGAACAAAATCAAGCTAATACAAAGGTCCAGGAGAGAATCCATACAACTGAGCCATCAACACCCAAGGTCTATCATGAAACTGACACTCACAAGGGCATAAACAAAAGAACGACCCACAAAGGTACTCATAACAGGACAAAACGACAACACACTAGCGAACGTAGGGACAAGTGTCATCACACAACTTGGTATGGCTACCATGGCAAGTCTTCATAGGTCCCAGTCCCATACACTGGGTTACCCTAGCAACCTAATCCAAGCTTCCGGCCCATCCAAGCCTCATGTGGAACCACACATCCTCTCGTGAAGACAAGGATGATGGTTTGCAATTTCAGGCCTTCTCACAGCATGTCGAGTCTATATTAGCACTCGTCTCATGTGTGAGGCACATTTGTCTTACTTAGAGTTTACATTCTAATCTACTATTAGGTTATCACTTATTAGACTCACTTTCGATGGGTTACCCAGCAGCCACTTTGGGCGCGGCCCCCAATCGAAAGCCACTTTCCCATACGTCACCA
The DNA here is from genome assembly GCF_030272615.1 of Cryptomeria japonica. NCBI lineage: Eukaryota > Viridiplantae > Streptophyta > Pinopsida > Cupressales > Cupressaceae > Cryptomeria > Cryptomeria japonica. Next base: position 657,959,000 of record NC_081412.1, read on the forward strand.
GACTATACTCAGACGAACTCAAAACCAAGGAATACACATGGTCAGATGAACGGAGTTCAAGAAGAGAGAAACAACCATCAGGTCAAACACAACTCAAAGATGCACACTTACTAACGGTACTCTAACTAGAGACCTGGCCAACAACGGTCAACCACAAATCATCATTCGACTCACACAAAGAGGATATGATCAAACGACACTACCACAAACAACAGTCAACTCGGAACAAAGGACTGAAACAGGTACCCCAAGTCAATCCATACGACAGGGACCTATCAAACAAAGCACTCTTGCCATTTCATAATCAAAAGCGAATATAGAAATTAAACTCGCAAAGATAATAAACAGAAAGAACAATATTCAACAGATGCAATCTTTCCGAATTGATCTAAACATTAAACGTCGATCAAGTTTTCTACAAGATCTAAATCAGAATACAGTTATCTACCTCATCTAGGGATAAGTTGTTCTTGGTTTTCTAACTCTCTAAGGTTCAAAGCATCGAATAGACATATTAAGTCATAAAGATTTCTTAAACCAATTCATATTAATAAAACTCAGACAACCATTAATCATTTAAATAAGATATTTAATCTCCAATAAAACACCATTGACGTACTGGTTCAAAACCAACCTCTACAGTTTCATATTTTCACGCCCAGATGCATTATACGGATCACGGAAATATAATTATAAAAAGAGAGTCTAAAAGGAGATAATCATTTCCAAAAGCACATCGTTTAAATTCAAATACCCAACGATATATATTTCACTTACTTCTCAATTACACAAATGATATGTTCTGGAATAATATTTAACATCATCAATCAGTAATTATAACATATTTCAACAAATTTCCTAATAACATAATATTCTATTTTGTTTTTAAATAATACTACCTCAAATAGCCATCTTCCCTAATCAGCTAGAAGGTAAGATATAAATTTACTAGACCAAGATCAATCAGAATATAATCGATAATATGCAATTGCGAAATTACATTGTAGAACTTAATTAGAAGGGGTGCATAAATCATGAAATGGAATTGAATAATGATCAATCTATAAACTCCATTACAAACTAATCAATATCAAATTAACATTAATCAAGATTAATGCCACCTTAATCATAATCAAGAAACAAATTAAAACTTAGTCATTAACATAATATTTACAAATATTATATGCATTTTTTTTTTTTGAATGATAAAAAAAATACATTAAAAAAAAACCATTTTAAAAACTATGTTTTTTTAAAAAAAAATGCATTTAAAAGAAGAAGCGAGGGCGGGGCCCACCTCCCAACTGGGATGGCTGGGTGCCCAACCCTAGCCGCAGGTAGAGGAAGCTCGCGGGCGGCGCCACGGTGGTGCCCGCAGGTCCTGCGGTGCCCTGCGGCCACCGCGGTCCCTGCGGCCACCATCGTGGGCCGCGGCCGCTGTGTTGCTGAGCGGGAGAAGGGGGATGAGCGGGGGAGGGGTGGAGGAGCGGGTGGAGCTCCGCTCCCTGCCCTCCAACCCCAAACCAAGGGTTCGGTTTCTATTAAAATTTCGCCCAGTCCGAAAATTAACACAAACGCCCAACACAAAATGGATAAAGAATTTCAATTTAATAAAAGTTCGGTTTAAACAAATTGTGTTTGATAACATATTTTCTTGATGGTTTTTCATCCTTTACAAACACCCAAGGGTTTCAAACGCCCAAAAAGAATAGAGGAATTAACAACACCTCAAATACATTCCCAGCCAAGCTAATTAATTTACTAAATCAGTTCATAAGCATGGCATTCAATGTAGAATCTGGAACTAAGATAGCATGAAAACCTTCAAACCCCCATTTCCATTTTATACAATAACTAAAATTGAGAATTAGATCCTACCTGATCTCACGTTCTTGGCAAGATCTGCTGAAGAGCCCCAGTCTCCAGCTACCAAAACCTTCCTTCTCCATCCAAAATCCCCAAATTTCATCTCCAAAATTTCTTTCCAACCAAAAATTCTCCAAAAAATGTCCATCCTCCAATTTTCCCCAAATTTTGGGTTATATGGAAGAGTTGACCAAAATTCCATTTTTGGAATTAAAATTCTTATTTACAAATAATTCTCAAAATTTAATCCTTTTCTAACTATTGCAACAAATTAACTTGCTTTTCAAATCCAAAATCGATTTCCTCATTTAATTAAATTTAGCCTTTCAAATTTCAAAAGCCAATAGAATACTATTAACTCTATTGCGATAAAATACAAAACTTTCTTTTCAATAGCATATTCAAAATGCATTTAATATTCAAAATCAGTCATTTAGTCGAATTTACTCCCAATTTAAAATAAGCAAATCATATCACCGAAAATCGCATAACGAAATCCCGATTAATTTAGTCCATTAACCTCTAATGCACAAATACATATATAATCAAAATAATTACTAAGGACTAATTAATCAATTTAACCATGCACACCAAGCACGCAAACCGAGAAGGTCAACCAAACAGACGACTCGCAAACCCAAACAAAAAGGGAACACCGACGACGACTGACGATGCTCACTTGAGCACGACAAAGGTCAACCAGGGTCTTACGACCACCTAATCCAACTCTAAGGATTAAAGAGGTACACTCAAACCTGCAAATTCAGGTGAAGACGAACCTCGCACTCATGCGGCGTAGTACCTGAAATCTCCTGCAACCAAGAGTCATACATGCATACATATATAAAATTTAATGAAAGCGTTAGCTCAATATTAATACCACGAAATAGGTACACTCAACAACTTGCATACAACTAGTGTGAGAACCACATCAATAGCTATGCATTAAATCAAACATCTGACTATAACATTATATTAAGATAAACTAACCAAGATTAGAGATTGATTAGGGTAGGGGGTACTACATTCTCCCCCCCTAGGTTCCGACTTACTCCTGGAAGTCGTAAGGCTAGATGGAGAACATGTCGTACGCATCAGCCCTGAAACTCATTCAACCAAGATCAAATTGCACATAGAAATCTTTCCATAAATAAATGAAATATTATTGCAAAATCTTTTACAAACGCCATAATCCATTGGCAAGATACATCTAAAACCATACATTCCTTAAAATATTCTAGGAATTATCCACAATCATAGCAGAGAAACAAGAATTTTCTTCCTTTTCATTACACCAAATTAAAGCATTACAAAGAGGTAAACAACAATTACCATAATCATCGACCAAAAATGACAAGAAAACACGCCATCATGATCAATTTCCTTTACCAATCCATCTATTTCATCAACTTTATAACATAGAACTAGCTCAAAATATCAATTTCTACAACCAAATTACCTTTCATGAAATAAGAGCAACATAAATAACTCAATTGATTACACTTGCCAGGCATAAGAAAACCTTTCCAATGACTATGTCCCATAACATAGTGACAAGTTAACACAATTTACTCCATGATACAAATAATAACCATCCACATAACTGGAATGCATAACATAAAAGGCCACATGTGAGCATGTTCAATGCTCGGTTAAAGATAACATGCATGATCAGCATCTCTATGCCTGATTGCAGAACAACAATATGATCATAAATATCCAATATCTCACTCAAGGCTCGATGGTGCTAGGCACACCATAGCGGTGCTACCTTCCATACAAGACCTTTGTGAATATCCCTTGTTGAGCAAGGTGGTTAGCCTCCAAGAGATAGTCACCACACATAGGTAGGTAGTGGATACTAGCTGCAACACAGCCTCACATACCCCCATCCTCAAGGTTCCCTACAACTACTTCCTCGCACACACTCTACCAATTTCGTATCATACGTCCTTGGAGAGGAATTTCACATCTCAACACAAGACCAGCATCCGAAAACAATAAGGATAAACCAGTTTAGCCACCAAAGTACAGATGAATAAAGATAATAAATCATCAATTCCAACAGTAAGGCAAGAAAATAATCCAGAATTTCAACACCAAATCAAAAGTGCAAAAGATCACAAGATCGTGGCTAAACCTTCATAGTCAAAGTAAAATAAATTGCTGATCCCCAAAGAATTAATAAGAATATCACAACTGCACATAACATCACTGTGTGACTAACATCTAGCCACCAACGAGGAAGGAAGGAACAACTGACTAGCTATTGCAGTAGCTCATCATGTGGTGCGACATAGTCACACTACCCACATGGCATGGCGGTGTGCACCTCGACATCACCCCGCATCACGTCGTCACGTGGCATGGCAATACCCCAAGTGGAGAAAACACACAATGGACGTATCCTGCATGGTAGTGCACCTCATGAAAAAAGCACGCGCAGGTCACATCCCGCATAGCGACGTATCTAGAAGGATACTCGCCGTAAGTCAGAGGTATACATGACTATGGTCCACCCACATGCCCACGAACACATACTAATTGGCAGCACATGTGAATAAACCTACCTTTCATGAAGACAAGGCAAAGGATCCTCCGAATCACACCATCACGATACACAAGAGTCACCATCGAAATGCTCAAATAAAGGAGAGGAATAGGCTATCACATATAAACCTATAAATAGATTCATCAAAAAGGGAAAGTATTGAGTACACCTTTGATACAGTTTAATAGTACAACTATATCATTCCTCGAAGTAGAGAAGCTAACGTCGCTTCGCACCGACATTACTCGTACGCCAATCCATACTATTCAAGGAACGGTTACTTCGAATACTACCCCTTAACATACTGAGTTATCCACAACCTGAGGTTTGGTACTCAGCAGGGAAACAAATAAGCAACATCACATAAACAGTATGGTTTCCCATACTCATAAGCAACATATCCTCCATGGTTGATTACTTCACCAATCCATGGGCACACATAATAAGCACTGGTTTCTTACAGCACACACAAATACACCAGTACTGGTTTAGTCACATTTACGGGGAGTACTTTTCAGTACGCTAACATCTATTCAAGGAAGATTTTAATTATGCTTTCTATATAAATAACTGAATCAAGTTTACTCTAGATTCAAGTACTGAAATTATCAACAATTCACAATTATATAAGGAAATAGCATCATTCCTATATCTTTCTTAAATTTCACTAAGCATTCGTAATGAAATTACTAACTATGCAAATTCACTTCTAAAGCTTAAGACTTTCATCTTTCCAAAAGAAGCCCAAAAGCAAACATACAATTTCACATGTTTTATAAACATTCTATTTAAATCAATGCATTCTTTAATACCATTTCTAAAAATCTTATGATTAGGCAAAGAGAAGGGAAAGAGAGTTTGATAATCAAACTGTTTCTTACGAAGACACAAGATCAAACAAGATCACACTACATTATAAAGTTTCTCACTATAAGCCTATCATTTCAATTACACGGTTTTCATATCGCTACCATTAAAAGGATGACAATCAGCCTAACAAAACACTTTCAATAATTATGGTTGCAACAGGAGGTTCTAGTTTTCCAGACAAAATAGAGATCAAGACAGGCAATCTTTTCGATAATGCAAGACCTCTTAAGAACACTCACTTATAATAATACAATATAGACACATGTCATAATTTTGCAACCTATTAGAGAAGATCACATTATGATCAAAGATAAGCAAGGAGCTATTACTCAAATAAAACATATTAATGCATGCACATCAAACAAACTTTTCATCCGCACTTTCTAAACACATCAAGGTAATTACATATACCCAAAAGCGAGTTCAATGGAGCATTTGCTAAAATAAATCTTCAATCAAACTGGTTTAATGAAACACATAAGACAATCTTTCGGAAAACACATTAATACTCTCTCGAAGCTACAATAACATGCTCCCTTTTAATACTTCTTTATACAAACCAAGCAGTTTCACAAAATTCAACTATTCGCATAGAAATGCACCTTACTAAGGTAGAATTTAATCATGCTACTCCTACAAGATACATATGGAGAATTCTTTAAACGTACACATACAGTTTTCTCCCAATCACCAAAATAAATTTTTAAACCCATAGCCCTTTAATAATCTAAAAACATAAGCGTCATAAGGCTCACACAAGGGTTTAAGGAGTCACACCCTTTATTCTCTCTTGCAAACAAGAAAACTCGAATCAAAGATAATTACACATATCCTAATCATTTAATTTCTAGAGAGAGAGAGAGAATGGTGATAATCATTTAATTTTCTACAAAATAAACATTCAATGATTGCCATACTAGTCCTTCAAGTGGACAACACTAAGCTAGATCATAATCTTTAAACAAACACAATTCGCACTCTCGGATTCAAGACAAGCACGGACCAACCCAAATGGATTAGTCTAAAGAGTACAACACCCAATAAGGAAGGTACATACGACTCTCTTTCCAAATAAGAGTAATCGTAGACCAAGACATCAATAAGCACACAATGCACATATAAACACTCAAACACCAACATCAAGAAGGCGAAAACAAGGTGTGAACACATATACGTTACACACAAGCTAAGGTCCACTCAATCACTCACATGCAAAGGGAGGACAAGCATACACATAAGGTTGATACACCTCACACCAATAGAGGGCACACGCGACACCAAAGATCCCAATGTTTGCAACATGGGCTCTGATACCAAATGTAATGCACCGCTAGGAAACCCCGAAGGGATTAAGCCATAACACAAGAATAGAGTGCAATAATTTTTTAAAAAAAAGTTACACCACATTAAGATACAACAAGATATCAAAGATTCAGATTATATAGCGGAAGACATCAACTAACACCTAAAGAGTTTCCCAACGAGATTACTAAAATATCACAATTCACTTAACTCACACAATTAATCCACTAAGCTGATTATCTTTATAACGAGATAATTCCTAATCAGGATAATTTCTTTCAAAAGATGGAAATATAAATCACAAGCAAGGATTCACCCATTAAGATCCATTCATAATCTTCATTCAAGCTTTTCATTTAAAATTACAAGCCATACATCTAATATCTTAACACACTAGAACTCCATCATAAACATATGAGATCTTTTCAAGCATACTTAGTATCCTTAACAACAACTGAGTATATTTCATTACTCTAAGATACAGTCTTTCATATTCCAACTTATTGCATTTTAAAAGATGATTACATGCATCTACGATAAATCTCATCTAAACCACTTATGCATTCGATCAACATGGCATTCAAGAAGGAACTGCATATAAACATTTAAAGTTAATTCCATTTATCCACTTAACCATTCTAACATAAGCTAATCATACATGATAAAGCTGAATAAAGGAAACATAAGAGAATACATCACATAACACCATAATGATCTCGGAGTTCACCCCTAAGGGCTACATCTCCGGGTCTGCTCAACTGCAAGACCCCTCTGATAAAATAATAAAGTTAAGAATACAAGAGGTTACACCATTACAATCCGGCCATCAAGGTGAAATATAAACAATATACAAACGACCGCATCGGTCAATTAATACATAAACGATCCCTGAAGAGAACAGGATCCAGCTGAACAAAATCAAGCTAATACAAAGGTCCAGGAGAGCATCCATACAACTGAGCCATCACCACCCAAGGTCTATCATGAAACTGACACTCACAAGGGCATAAACAAAAGAATGACCCACAAAGGTACTCATAACAGGACAAAACGACAACACACTAGCGAACGTAGGGACAAGTGTCATCACACAACCTGGTATGGTTACCATGGCAAGTCTTCATAGGTCCCGGCCCATACACTAGGTTACCCTAGCAACCTAATCCGAGCTTCCGGCCCATCCAAGCCTCATGTGGACCCACACATCCTCTCGTGAAGACAAGGATGATGGTTTGCCATTTCAGGCCTTCTCACAGCATGTCGAGTCTATGTTAGCACTCGTCTCATGTGTGAGGCACATTTATCTTACTTAGAGTTTACATTCTAATCTATTATTAGGTTATCACTTATTAGACTCACTTTCGATGGGTTACCCAGCAGCCACTTTGGGCGCGGCCCCCAATCAAAAGCCACTTTCCCATACGTCACTAGACTATACTCAGACAAACTCAAAACCAAGGAATACACATGGTCAGACGAACGGAGTTCAAGAAGAGAGAAACAACCATCAGGTCAAACACAACTCAAAGATGCACACTTACTAACGGTACTCTAACTAGAGACCTGGCCAACAACGGTCAACCACAAATCATCATTCGACTCACACAAAGAGGATATGATCAAACGACACTACCACAAACAACAGTCAACTCGGAACAGAGGACTGAAATAGGTACCCCAAGTCAATCCATACGATAGGGACCTATCAAACAAAGCACTCTTGCCATTTCATAATCAAAAGCGAATATAGAAATTAAACTCGCAAAGATAATAAACAGAAAGAACAATATTCAATAGATGCAATCTTTCCGAATTGATCTAAACATTAAACGTCGATCAAGTTTTCTACAAGATCTAAATCAGAATACAGTTATCTACCTCATCTAGGGATAAGTTGTTCTTGGTTTTCTAACTCTCTAAGGTTCAAAGCATCGAATAGACATATTAAGTCATAAAGAGTTCTTAAACCAATTCATATTAATAAAACTCAGACAACCATTAATCATTTAAATAAGATATTTAATCTCCAATAAAACACCATTGACGTACTGGTTCAAAACCAACCTCTACAGTTTCATATTTTCACGCCCAGATGCATTATACGGATCACGGAAATATAATTATAAAAAGAGAGTCTAAAAGGAGATAATCATTTCCAAAAGCACATCGTTTAAATTCAAATACCCAACGATATATATTTCACTTACTTCTCAATTACACAAATGATATGTTCTGGAATAATATTTAACATCATCAATCAGTAATTATAACATATTTCAACAGTTTTCCCAATATCATAATATTCTATTTTGTTTTTAAACAATACTACCTCAAATAGCCATCTTCCCTAATCAGCTAGAAGGTAAGATATAAATTTACTAGACCAAGATCAATCAGAATATAATCGATAATATGCAATTGCGAAATTACATTGTAGAACTTAATTAGAAGGGGTGCATAAATCATGAAATGGAATTGAATAATGATCAATCTATAAACTCCATTACAAACTAATCAATATCAAATTAACATTAATCAAGATTAATGCCACCTTAATCATAATCAAGAAACAAATTAAAACTTAGTCATTAACATAATATTTACAAATATTATATGCATTTTTTTTTTTTGAATGATAAAAAAAATACATTAAAAAAAACCATTTTAAAAACTATGTTTTTTAAAAAAAAAACGCATTTAAAAGAATAAGCGAGGGTGGGGCCCACCTCCCAACTGGGATGGCTGGGCGCCCAACCCTAGCCACAGGCGGAGGAAGCTCGCGGGCGGCGCCACGGTGGTGCCTGCAGGTCCCGCGGCGCCCTGCGACCACCGCGGTCCCTGCGGCCACCATTGTGGGCCGCGGCTGCTGTGTTGCTGAGTGAGAGAAGGGGGACGAGCGGGGGAGGGGTGGAGGAGCGGGTGGATCTCCGCTCCCCGCCCTCCAACCCCAAACCAAGGGTTCGGTTTCTATTAAAATTTCACCCAGTCCGAAAATTAACACAAACGCCCAGCACAAAATGGATAAAGAATTTCGATTTAATAAAAGTTCGGTTTAAATGAACTGTGTTTGATAACATATTTTCTTGATGGTTTTTCATCCTTTACAAACACCCAAGGGTTCCAAATGCCCAAAAAGAATAGAGGAATTAACAACACCTCAAATACATTCCCAGCCAAGCTAATTAATTTACTAAATCAGTTCATAAGCATGGCATTCAATGTAGAATCTGGAACTAAGATAGCATGAAAACCTTCAAACCCCCATTTCCATTTTATACAATAACTAAAATTGAGAATTAGATCCTACTTGATCTCGCGTTCCTGGCAAGATCTGCTGAAGAGCCCCAGTCTCCAGCTACCAAAACCTTCCTTCTCCATCCAAAATCCCCAAATTTCATCTCCAAAATTTCTTTCCAACCAAAAATTCTCCAAAAAATGTCCATCCTCCAATTTTCCCCAAATTTTGGGTTATATGGAAGAGTTGACCAAAATTCCATTTTTGGAATTAAAATTCTTATTTACAAATAATTCTCAAAATTTAATCCTTTTCTAACTATTGCAACAAATTAACTTGCTTTTCAAATCCAAAATCGATTTCCTCATTTAATTAAATTTAGCCTTTCAAATTTCAAAAGCCAACAGAATACTATTAACTCTATTGCGATAAAATACAAAACTTTCTTTTCAATAGCATATTCAAAATGCATTTAATATTCAAAATCAGTCATTTAGTCGAATTTACTCCCAATTTAAAATAAGCAAATCATATCAACGAAAATCGCATAACGAAATCCTGATTAATTTAGTCCATTAACCTCTAATGCACAAATACATATATAATCAAAATAATTACTAAGGACTAATTAATCAATTTAACCATGCACACCAAGCACGCAAACCGAGAAGGTCAACCAAACAGACGACTCGCAAACCCAAACAAAAAGGGAACACCAACGACGATTGACGATGCTCACTTGAGCACGACGAAGGTCAACCAGGGTCTTACGACCACCTAATCCAACTCTAAGGATTAAAGAGGTACACTCAAACCTGCAAATTCAGGTGAAGACGAACCTCGCACTCATGCGGCGTAGTACCTGAAATCTCCTGCAACCAAGAGTCATACATGCATACATATATAAAATTTAATGAAAGCGTTAGCTCAATATTAATACCATGAAATAGGTACACTCAACAACTTGCATACAACTAGTGTGAGAACCACATCAATAGCTATGCGTTAAATCAAACATCTGACTATAACATTATATTAAGATAAACTAACCAAGATTAGAGATTGATTAGGGTAGGGGGTACTACAGTATGTCATTCCACCAATCAATAATTTTTCCATATTCTTGGGAGAATACACTATCCCTTAGGTGAATATGCCATATCCTTAAATGAATCCTCCTTGTCATCATCCTAAGTCCTCTTTTTGTTAAGTCTTATCCCTTCATCTTTAGGAAAATCCACCTATCCTTATGTGAATCTACTTTCTCTTAGGTGAATCTATTTCACATAAATCATTTATCTTATCCATCTTTCTTACGCAAATGGTGAATTTTTCCTATCCTTAGATGAAAACACTCCCATTTAGGTGAATCTATCTAGTTTTAGTCTCCTTCCATTATTTTGACCAAATTTGTATCCTCTAGTTTACATGAATCTACTTGTTCTTAGGAAAATCAACCCTATCATTCTAAGGAAAATTCACCTTGTCATCATCCTTAATAATCTACCTTTCAAGTGTACAGTCCATCCATCCTTGGGAGAATCTAACATATTATTGGGAAAATCCACTCCCTCTTAGGTGAATCCACCTTTTCCACCTTCTCATTAATCTATTATTTGTTCTAAGAAGGACACAAAAGTGGATAGAAAATGATAGAGGAGATAGTACTCAAACAAGTACTAAGGAATTGCATTAGTGACATGTCACAAATGTGAGTTATACATGTTCCAAATTGATTGATTCTCATGAAGGAACTAAGTTATCTACAATAAATAGCCACCCAAGAAACCCATTTGCTTTAGGCAAACTATCTTCTTAGTAGTAGCTTAATTCTTGAGACACTTGATTTAGATATGATCTTGTAAATGGTGTTAAAAAGAGTAATTAGTCACCAACCAACAACACTCTTCATTTGTATATTTAAGAATTAGTTTGGTCAAACCTTGATTGTAACAAGCATAACCAAATCCTCCATGATAAAGTTAACAACAAATATATTATTGCATAACCAAATCTTTGTGGTAGGTTTGTTCAAGAAATATATTATTGTGTGAATTGCTTTTGTCCAAAATGTAGGAACTTGATCTACATATCCATGAAGGCATGATTAGGTTTCTATACAACACTGTTTTGTTGATGCATATATGTAGTGGTTAGTTGTTTTCTTTTAGTTGTGGATAAACCATTTTGAGTGAATTTCTCATTTACCTGAGAATTTTGCATTTAGAGAACAACTGGATGACCATTCAACAAGGGGTTTAAACCCTTTGAACTTCACAAATGCTTGAGATTTTCTTGTCAAGAAATGTACCCACATCTTAAAGACATCAAATTATGAAAGATGATAGTCCCAAATCTGCAAATGACTGTCACAACATAGTGAATAAGGGAAATCCATAAATACATTAATGAGTAGCCCTAGATCAATACAAAGAGAGAACATGCATGCTAAGGGAGCATTGAACAAGCCTTTTTCAGGATAATATAATGGTAGTAAAAGAAATCAATAAAGAGCGCAAGTTCATCAAGAACAATTCTTAGCCACAAAGATCTAAGGTAATCATAGAGGAGTTGATAATAAGTGAGTTCAAGAAGACACACTCAAGCATTCATCACATTCCATAAAAAGAAAATCATTATTCCATATAATTGGAAGGAAATGATATATTGTAAAGATTACTATGAAGGTCTAAAATAGTAAAAGAGATGAGACTAATCTTTTATTTCTACTTACAATAGTGAATTGGTTGAGATATACTCATAGACAAAGTGAATGACATGTATGAGAACAACCTCAATAAAGGTAAAAAGGACAATAAATAGTAGTCATAGATGACAATGCATTGAATGTGCCAAGAAAAAGACAGTGGAAGCCATGGAGAAATCACTATCAAAACAAAGCCATTAAATAAAACTATGTTGGTGCAGCTTGAGAAGAATAGTAGAACAATGAAAAAAAAACACTACTTGGTCCTTGAAAAGCATGTAGTCACAATGATTGAAAACCACAATGACAACATAGAGGGCATGAATGTTTGGAGTATTTCCATTCTTAAGAATCTCATGATAGTCCATTATTAGGACAGGTGAAGTGCACTATGAAAGTGTCTTAAAAGATAATATAGCCATAAGTGATAGTGCCAATGCTTTGAGTTCAAATCCTCATGAAATACAGTCATGTTTATCTCAATGCAATGTTTGCCAGCATCCTCCCTGCGTGTGCCAAAATAGGAGCTTTGGAACAAGGTATGGACATCCATCAAAGCATAATCGAAGGGGGTTTTTTGTCAGAAATTAGTTGCAAATGCTCCAATAACAAAAATCGCAAAATGGGGTAGCATACACACAACATGTGAATTGTATGACGGAATACCTCAAAGAGATGTCATTTCATGGAATTTTAAGATTGCAGGATATGCACAAAATGGATTAATTTGCAAAAAAAACCAGTTGCCCTTGATTGCAAAAAAAAAATTAGTTGCCCTTCATTGAAAAACAAAGAGTTCCTTTGATTGCAAACAAAACCTTACCTTGCTTGTGCAGAGATCACTTCGGTGGGGGGGGCAGGGAGGCAAGACGGTCGTCGCTTGCTTCGGTTTGCTTTCAAAATGAAAATGAGTTGTGTTTTTTTTTTTTAATAAAATGCCTGAGGTTGTCGGAATTCTGATGGACACGGCCATTTTAAAAAAAAAAAATCAAATTTTCACACAATGCTCCTTGTCTGTCGGAAACCTCCGTCGGAATTTGACCCCAAATGTATTAGTGTTACCAAAGAACTTACTGAGTCAAAGGAAATACTTGCCAAATTCAATAAGAGCACTGTCAAGCTAGAGCAGAAGCTTGAATCAGCTAAACTGGTAAAGAATACCAATGGACTTGGTTTCTTTGAATATGAGGAAGGTGAGACCTTTGGAACAAAAGATGGAGCATCAAGGAAACAAATGACACCAAAGGATAAAGGTAAGCAAAAGTTCAAACCTGTTTGCTTTAATTGTCTCAAGGAAGGACACACTGCTAATGTATGTAAAAGTAAGGCTTACAATAACTTTCCTTATTTTCTAAACGATAAGCCTAGACCCAATAGATTTAATGGTAATTGTTATGCATGCAACAAGTTTGAGCATAGAGCATTTGAATGCAGGTCTATCATGCACAACACCAGAAGGTATCCTCAAAGGAGTAAAGGAGCTTTTTCTGAACCCTCTGGTAACCAAAACCCAAACTAGTTTAATACCTATAATTATCAGTTAGGAAGTAGTGGCTATCAAGCGGGAACTGGATGGAGAGCAACCTGTTTGATCTGTCATGGTAATGGTCACACTGCTACAACATGTAGAATGAAGAATGGAAACATGAACAATGGACCTTGGAGAGAACCTGGAATGATTCTCTATCATTGCAACAAACTGGGTCATCCAACAAGATTCTGTAGAATGAGAAAGAATATATCAGATGATATACTGGTAACTCCGGAAGGAAAGGTAGCTGTTGAAACCGTTCAAGTGGATATGAAGAAAACCTAGAAGAAGAAGCCAGAAGAAGTGATTCAAGAAGAACTAGTTTCTGCACCTAGTGTGGAAGTCACTGAACCGGCAAACTAAGCATCATAAAAGCTTAGGGGGAGCAAACAGTGAAATATCTCAAACCCCCAGTTTACACCGGTAAAAGACCTCAACCGGTAAGTGATACCTATCAAGTGGCAGAAGATCGGAAATGGTAAAAGGAAAATTAGGGTTTATGCTCTAATAGTGGAGCATTTATTATGGTAGGTGGAGAACTTATTTAAAAGGATTTTTCAAGTCATTTTTCACTTATCAATTCTCGAGCAAAGAAGTTTTTTAAGCATCGAGTGACAAAAAGCGATTTGGATTGCGATTCAAAGAATTCTCAAAATCTTGAAGAAGAATCAGAAGCGAATATCAACGAGTCAAGTGTAGAGCACAAAGCGGTATTTCAGCAATCGAAGGAGTGTGTGACGAAGTGTAAATTGCAAGCCCTAAATTTTGAATTATGAAGGTATTTCTCAAATTTCTCTGTTTATCATGGCTTCCACATCACACTTTAGCCCTAGTGCACCCGTTGATCCAGTAGACTTCATTCAACGGAAGGCAAAATACAATGCCCTATCTCAAATACCCATTGGTGTTATAGTGGAGGAAGGCATTTCTGATTACATTGATTGTAAAATTGAAGACTTAGGATTTCTTTTAATCCATTCCCAGTTGAGTTTGTTTTGCGAGAAGGACAAGAAGATTAAACTGGAATTTAGCATCCTAGAAAAGAATAAGCTTCACAATGCAGTCTATTTCCTTGAAGAGTTTTCAGATGATCACATCTACATCATTCTAAGTAGAGTGCATGGTGATAAAATGTACTTAGAGCAGATGCATGACATCACACCAGAAGCGATTCATGTCGACACCAGTTTCTGTAATGTCGGTGAAATGCCAACCCTAAGGAAGATCAGCAAGATGGAAATGACCAAGCTCACTAGTTCTATGAGTGACTAATGGGGAATGACCATCAATCCCATCAAGGATGATTTGTTCAAATATGCCTGCATGGTAATAGGTTACCGGACATTTTATGCTAGCAGGATCAGCTCTGTCTCTACTGTAGTTGTAAATGCTGCCTACTGGATGACCATGGAAGATGCATCATTTGACTTATGCACCTGTATGCAAAGGCAACTTCTGGTGAACCTAAAGTCAATTAAACAGGACAATGCCTTGAGATTTAAGTTTGGACAACTACTAGTTGGGTTGTTCTTCTACTTCCAAGGTTACTTCCCAGGAGTCAGAGATATTCAATGGTCTGTTGACCAACCGGTTAAAAAGAAAATCAAGGAAAGCCTTCAAGCAGTTGGAACTAGTTATCCAGAAGTTCTAAACAAATACTTTGATGAGTTCAGATGCAAAATGAGCCAAAGAGTGAGAATATCAGGTGATATTGTCAAGAAATATGAAGATGACATCTAATTCACCATCAGAGTTGATGAGTGCATAATGGAGGCGATTGAGCCTAGATAGGAAGAAGTGGAACCGATGGGATATGAGGTAATGTATGACATGCTAGATGGGTATGCCTCTACCCTACTTGCCTCACCCCTTGATCCAAAGGCAAAGAGAACCGACACCTATTTGGAAAGGGTTACACCGGTTGAAGAATTGTTAGTAAAGAAGGGAAAGGTAGTGCCTTTAGTATCGGCACCGGTTACCACAGCAACTCCCAAAGTGGCGAAGCAGTCACCAGCAAAGAAGAAACCAGAAGTTGCACCTGCCAAAGTCTTTGAGAGAAAGTGGAAGACAAAAGACACCACACTAGACTCAGAGGACACTGTGTCTGAAGAACAACCTAAGAAGACTAGGCAAATGAGGAAAAGACAAAGAATGAACTGACAACATTTGCACCGGTAAATATTGATATTTCCTCCTACAAACCTTTGACACATTATCAAAGAACTATTAAGAATATTAGAAGAAAACTACTTGGTGATTTGAAAGAGTGCTTTAATGATTTTAATGATGATGAAAAGAAGGAAGTTGAACAGGAAGTCATCAATTATTTATGTATTAATGACCAGTGGCCATCAAAAATTAAATCTGAGACACCTGATTCTTTTTATAATTCTTTAGATAACAAGTGGCGCATTGCCATAGAGAAGGAACAAGAAATAAGAGAGGAAGTATTTGCACAATACTTTCCTAATGTGCCTAAAACTGAACTTTATGAATTAGTGGAAAGATATAAGGGCCTCTTCTTCATGAGAAGAAGGAGACTCTTATTGCTAGAAGGAAAAGTTCCTGAAGTGGTAAAAGATACCCACTCTCATGCCCAAGTTGCTTTAAGGTTGCATCAAGTGCCTGAAGCCAACAGGAAAGTTGAGCAAGAACTAGCAACCAATAAACCAGATGAGGTATATGACAGTGAAGGAGAACGGGTCATTGATCAAATGGATCCTATTGATGTTGATGCCTTGAATAGTGAAAATGTCACTTCGGGTACACCATCAGAAGCGGTAGGACAGGAAAAATAGGACAAAGAAAAGGCTACCAAGGAGCAAGCAGAAAAAGAGAAGAAGTAACAAGAAGTAGAAAAGAAGAAATAGGCAAAAGAAGAGAAAAAGAGAAAAGAGGAGGAGAAGAGGAAATGAGAAGAGGAAAAGAAAAGAAAAGAAGAGGAGAAGAAGAAACAAGAGAAAGAGAAGAAGAAGAAGGAAGAGGAGAAGAAGAAGAAGGAAGAGGAGAAAAAGAAGCAGGAAGAGGAGAAGAAGAAGGATGAAGAAGAAAAGGAGTGGAAAGTAGAAGAGAAGAAGAAAGAAGAAGAGAAGAAGAAGGAAGAAGAGAAAAGAAAGAAAGAAGCAGAGGAGCAAAAGAAGGCAGAAGAAGATAAGTTAAGAGCCAAAGAGAAGGAGGAAGTGACACAGAGCACACAGGTGGAGAT
This sequence comes from Cryptomeria japonica, assembly GCF_030272615.1. Taxonomy (NCBI): domain Eukaryota; kingdom Viridiplantae; phylum Streptophyta; class Pinopsida; order Cupressales; family Cupressaceae; genus Cryptomeria; species Cryptomeria japonica. The sequence continues at coordinate 657,976,267 of NC_081412.1, forward strand.
CCCAAAGGCAACCGGTAGTCAAGTCAAATCAGCTGACATTACTAGTCCCATTGACCTCCAATCTGCTAATGAATCAGAGCTGCTACAAAGCATTAAGCTTTCTCAAGAATGCCTAGAGGTGATAAGGAGGAAGAAGGAGCAAGATGTGATCCAAGCTTTAGTGGACACTCTTACCAGTTTGATACTTGGTACCAACCTCCCCAATACCGATTCCTCTCTGGCCCAACTGAAACTCTTATGCACAGTTGTGGAGGACCAGGTACAAAGACTGGAAGAGGTTGCTGAAGCGCATGCCAAGAAGGAGCATCAAAAGGCTTTAAACATTGCCTTGGTGAAAAAGTTACATGAGCGCCGGTCCGATCTGCAAAAGGCACAGAAGGACATCAAAGATGTAATGGATGAGGGGAAATTGTTGCTCAGTAAGATATGTCTACCCCATCTATTGTGTGATGATGTACTTGCCTAGAAAGACAAACTGCAAACTGATTTGCAGACATTCATAAGCACCTTCAAGACCCCATATGACTCCTTTACCTCTTATGGGAAAACCGTTCACCAGTTTCAACTTTAGGCTGCAAGAATTGATTTGGAGATTAGCAACCAGACCAAGGATTTGCAGGAACTACAACTGGTTCTACTACTAAGACTGCAAATACTTCAGAAGTGCTATCTCAATCTAGATGCCTTGACAGTTACTCAAGAGATGAGTACTTTGGATGCCATGGAGGAACAGGTATCCCAGATGCAAATGGAGAATGAGGTTGCTACCTCATTACTTGAGTCATGGTCCTTATCCATGAAGCAATTTATGCAGGACTTTAAATTAGTTTTTGACAAGTTTCACTCTTTATTGTCATAAACATTTATTCAGCTAATAGAAACAGGGGTTATTCAGTTGTATTTTGTCATTGTTGGCAAAGGGGGAGAAGTATTTTGGTATTTAAAATTTTGATGCATGCTATGTATACTCATGTTTATCTATGTAAGGAAGTAGTATACATTTTCTTTTCTACAAAGGCATAGTGTATATGCTTAGGGGGAGTATTTTTTATTATGGCATATTTCTTTTGTAAAAACACTTAGACATCAAAATTTTTCCTAAGTGTTGCAATCAATGCCAAAGGGGGAGATTGTTGGCATTTTTGATGATTATGTTGTGATTGTCATTGATGGACACACACTTGCTATGAGATCACTTTTTGAATGTATGAGTTATGCTAGACCAGTATTTGTTTCAAACCGGTATTATGTTATAGTCTTTAGACTATGGGTGTCTTCCAAAAAGTGTTTACCGATCTCAAGTGGCATGAGGACCTCAAGCGGTTCGAGGATCTCAAGCGGAATGGAGCAAAGGAACTAGAAGCGGCAGTTATCATTTTCCCAGTCTTCATTTCTGTAACCGGTAATCTATTTAATAGTCAAACCGGTATTACTTTGAGTTACCAACCGGTAATCGGTAAAGTTGTATAAACTGGTAATACTCTGTGATGAGTTACCAACCAGTATATCTTTGTGATGAGTTACCATCCACCGACACTTTGACGGTGATTTTGTGTTGTGTTACCAAATGTGTCTAGATACAATGAACCTAGGAACTTGCAATGTAATCCTATTGGACCGACATGAAATCAGATTCCTTTTAAGGACATCATGTCTAGGGTTTTAATAGGTGAGTAGCTTTTAGGGTTTGTAGTGGTTGATGAGTTCTTGTATGTGCGATCTTAATAGAAAAGATCAAGTCTGTGTGCTATAACAGAGTGTGGATTTACTAAAGACTGAAGTAATGCTGAAATGCATTAGCAATGATCTATCATGGATCTAACCAAGCAAACTATGCTATTTAATAAATCATTCACTTGTTGATTACTCATAGCTTTGACAAGTTAGAAACCCTTAACCGGGTAGGCCCAGAAAATCCTTTGTAAATCCTCTAACAAGGTGATTCACATCTATGGATCTAAAATCCTCTCACAAGGTAGTCTTTAATCAGACTTATCTCCTAACAAAGATTGAGATTCCTAACAGGATATGTTCTGGTAAAGAACATTGTATGACCTTAACCAGTCTAACCTTAACTGGTCTGGTTACTATTCTACAGATAGTTACTTATGAGTTTCATCGCATTGTGGTTTTTCTAATTTGGGTTTCCATGTCAAAATCTCTTATGTTATGGTGATTGTGCTTCTGTGGGTGAATGCCTTACTTATTGTTTGGTTTGCATTTGTGTTGACCGATTTGTTAGTTAAAATGTTGTACTGGTTTACCGCTAGACTGATAAAGTGTTTGAGTTCAGTAATTTTTGGTATACTAATTCACCCCCCTCTTAGTATTCATCATCTCCAATGTTGGAGGAAAGTGAGAAAAGACTCCCCTATTTTCTGTTTGGTATTGCAAAGTTCGATCATAGTAACAGGATGTCAAATGTTATGGGAGTATTGTTATAAAAACAGTTGGATTAGTTCTTCAAAAGTTTTTATTCCCTTAGGTAGACTTGAGAGCCATTCCATAGCTTGTCCTCCCAAACTCCTCAGAAAAAGGCGCATGAGATACATTTGGTCGTGCATGAAATCCATACATAAAGCACAAAATTCTTTGATATGGTCTTGGGGATCTGAGTTACCATCCTATTTGTCAAATTTTTGGATCTCAACTCATGAAGGAAATGGAGGCATGTATAGGTTTTTGTTAAATGGAAATGGGCATATTGTCTCCAGAGAATATTGTTTTGGGGACTTATCCTTATTTTTTCAGTTCTGTGATCTTAGTCTGCAAGGCTTGTAATTGTCTATGTACCATTATTATAGGTGATTCTTCCTTTTTTAGTAATGAGAGTTTGAATGTCATATCTAGTAGGAAGTTTGGCGCCTTGTTTTGCTAGCTCTAGAAAATAGTCTTGTTTTTCTCTAGCCATGATAACCTTCATCATTTTTTGGAAATATTTATGCTTTTGACATCTATGAATATCTTTTTCTGGAGGTTCAATGTCTTCAGATTCACTTGATGAGGAATCATTGTCGATATCATGAATACTGAGGTTGTCTTCATTATTTTATTTTGTTCTAGGTATAGTGGGAGATAAAGGTTCATCATAAATTGGTATCTCTGATGATGAAGGTTTATTAGTCAGAGGATCCTCTTTGTAAAATGGATTATCTTTATATGAAAAGGGTTGCCCTTTTCCTTTAGCATCTTTCTTACAAGAACTCCCAGTTTGAATAGGCATTTTTATTGATTGGTGTGACCTAAAGTTGTTTGTGATGCAGAAGTCAAGATCAAATTCAGAGCTAGTTGTTCAGTTAATGTATTGTTTGAGAGAGTCAACTAAGATTTAGTCTGGTTTTAGGAATGATCTATCCTGTATAAGACATTTATCTAAGTTGATATGAGAGAAGTGACTAAGACTCGGTCTGGTTTTGGGAATGATCTATCCTGTATAAGATGTTATCTAAGTGACTTAGGTTTGATAAGTAGTTGATTGAACTAGCTAAAAGATGATCGACCAAATCATGCAACACAGATGGTAGAGGTACACTATTTTGATTTTTTTATGCTCAGGATGATGATAACCAGTTTAATGCTGGCTGTAGACTGTTTTAGGCAAGTTTGACTGTTCTGGGTTGACAAAATTAGAGATCCATACGAATGGTTTTACAGGACCAGATGACAGTATGCTAGCTTCAGGATAATGACAATAGTGTTTCATATGAGTTGTTTCCTAGTACTGTATGACATATGGGTTGTATGGAACGATAGACTGTTCAGTGAAAAAGTTTATCGTACGACACCAGATGCAAGGTAAAATGATAATTATTAGAACCAGATGACAGACAATTAGAGCTTATGACGTAGGATGAAAGCTCAAATGATAGACTATTAGGACTGATGGAATATTGCATGACACAAAATATGAACTAGGACGATAAATAAGAAGACTCGTATGACTATTTTCTAGACAGAGGCAAAATTCTGAGTTTTCAATGACTGAGTATGACCAATTTTGAGATGGACTGATTTTTTGACTAACTGACAATGACCAGTTTTGACACGGACAAAGTTTTTGATCATTGAGTTGTTTCTTGTTTTCTCCAGGTTTGGTATTCCATTTTTAGTTTGAGGGATGAAAACACAAAAAATAGGTAATATGAATAATAAATCCAATCACAACATGCAAACCCTATGAAATTTGGTGAGAGAAGAAAACCTTTGCTTATAGACCCAGGTACACACCCAATAGCTAATCAGAATATGGCTATTGAGTCTCACGCAATAGATTCTCAATGTCATATTAGTCGACTCAAATGCTAATGGGGACACAAAATGACAAGTATCTTGGGAGAGTTACTATCTCTCTTACACAAAGATTATCCCCCCTTTCGGAGGTGAACCGGGTAGCTTCTAATTTTAATTGGAACTAGTAAGGGATCCGTTTGGCACATCGAGGTATAAACTCAATTAAGAGGTCTCCCAGCCTTGAAAATCAAGGTTTAATATACCTGAGGGTACAAAGGAGATGTATTCCCGAGCACTATCGTTGACTTGATTTTCATCAAATCATGTTTGTTTTATAGTGCCTTGGAGTACTTGGCATTTATCCATTCCCACTTGGGTCATTCCCCTCTCATCGACTCTAATGGCTATAGAGTTATTAGCTCCTCAGGAGGGCAAGCTCGCTAAAGATATACAAATCTCAAACTTAAAGAAACCGCCTCAAGGGTCTAGATTTCTGATTGTCTATAAAGACAAGAGCATACTCTCCTACCTCTCAGAATTTTCTTAAAACATGAAATATAGATTTGTTCTTTAACTAGATAGCAAGTTAGGTGCCTAAAAAAAATGAATTTAATGAATACACAATGTTTGCTCGAATCTCCTCAGGCAACCTACAAAGACAATGAATCAATAGTCATATTGTCTTTGTGCGACAAGCATAGTCTTTGACAAGTGTTCTGCAAAAATTGATTAGGCTGTGAAAATTCTTTAGATAAACAGATAACTAGCCAGGGTCAGCGTCAGTGTAATCAAAATTGAACAGAAAACTTGAAGAATGAAACTTCCTTTTTAACCAAAAAAAATACAAAATCATATGACAATTCCCATAGACTCATATGATAATTTGTACAGGATCGTACGATAATTAAGTTTTTCATTCTAGCATATAGGAAATGTCATATGATAATATGCAGAAACTGTATGGAAAAAAATCTAAAAAGAATAAAAATAAACAGTTAGTCTTGGAGGCTGAAAAAAATAGCCCCACGGTGGGTGCTAGAAGTGTGTGTGAAAAAGTGAAATAAGTCTTTGTAAGCTGCAAGACACAACACTTCAATTAAGTCATTACATTTATGGTTAGACAGATATAAGCATGAATAATAAAACCATAACAAATCGACTAATTTCCTTCTAAAAGATGCGAGTATAGACTTGCTCTCAAATTTGAATAAGCAATACCAGTGACTAGACTACACCAAGATGAAGGAATTAGTCTATATGAGCCTGATATTAAGCTAAATGGATGCACGATGGATGAATAATTCAAGCAATATGGAGTAAGCAAAATATGAAAAAAACTAAACTAAGATGCAATAATCTCAAAAAGCAAGCACAATATATTCAATGACTCCAAAGTAAAAAGTGTGTAATAATAAATCTCCAAGGTGTTTTGAATGAGAGATGAAGGCTGAATTTATAGAGAATCATGAGAGAGATCAGGAAAAAGCACAATTTAGGATTAATTGAAATAATTGAGAAATCAGATTCAGTTAACCTTGAGATAGATTCCAATTATAGTTTAATTGAAATGCATTCAAAAAAGAAGTTTGAGTTTGCATTGGAAATAAGAATTAATTAATTCCATGCATTTGTGATAAAAATAGATAATTCTTTGATTTATTCAAGAAAAGAGTCTTTTCAATGCAGCTGAACTTCTTTTCTTAAAAGCTTTGAGTTCCAATTTTAGAGAATGATTAAATTCCTTTTAATTGTTTTTTTGATTCAAGTTCTCAATTTAGAAGAAGAAATAATATCTTAAGTTTGATTTCTCTCAATTCAATTCTTTTATTTTATTTTCAATTTGAGTCTTGCTTTGTGATTAATTCCTCTTTTGTGATAAATTAATTCCTTTTTTGCATGATTAAATGGCAAATTTATTAATTAATTAAATATGCTAAGATATTTAATAAATTAAATAGGATAATTGATCAAAAATATATTCTTGGAATGATTTAATTGATTAAATAAATATTTAATTAATACTGAGTATTTGATTTTCCATGTTACATTTGATGATTAAAGAATTAGTAACGTGCTCAAGATTGATTTAATTGCCTTTGGTTAGGACCTTGGTGATGTTGTCAAGATTAGGGGACCCATGGTTTAGATGACCATTTTTAGGGTATTACAGGTATAACTGGCAGGGTTTATGAACCAGTAGATGAACTCGGTTGTGTAGTTGGTCGGTGATCTGATCTGGACCAACACAAAAGACCTAGAAAAGGTGGATGCTGACAAAGGGCCCATGTGGAGTTGAAGTGGCATGCATGCACATGTCTGTGTGGTGTGCTGGTGAAGTTGTTGGTGATTGGTCCAACATTTATGGTGAGTGCAAAGATCAAGGAATGAAGGTAGAGGATTGCAGCTTGAGATCAAGGAAACAATAGAGGTCTACGACTTACTGATCTTGCAGATGAAAGTGGGTGAAGGAAACCACATCATGCACGTCATTAACTAGACACAAGACTGAAAATCATGCTTCAAACGGCTAAAGATAGAAGATGTGTGCTGAAAGGAAAAGAGCATGGCGATGCTAATTGATGACTTGTAATTTATCAATCAAGGACATGAGATCTGATAAGATATGATGTGCCATGATGATTAGAGATTAGATTAGATGTAGATTTAGTGTATGGCAGAAACCCTAGCATGCCAATATTCAAACCAATATTTAGGTAGGAAATTATAGCTATAAGAGTGTGAGCCAAAGAAGTAGATGGTGTTGCTAGATGAGATATAAAATCAATCAATTTTTCAACATCAATCTGAGAAGAGACTGAGTGTGTGAGAGAGAAATAGTTTGAAGAGTTCAACCAACAAGAGTGAGGCAACTGGTAGTCTAACATTGAGTCTGATAGAGGAGTACACCAGTGGTGACTGAACCAACAAAGAAGAGCCACAAAAAATTGAGTTGAAGATTTGGTAAGTTGAGAACCGACAGGAATCAAATAGCACACAACTGACTGAGAGAAGAAGACCGGTGGTGGCTAGCTGCATGTGTGTACGAGAGAGAAGATCTGGCAGGTAGTGAGCAGAGAAAGGATAAACCAGTGAGAAAAGTAACTGGCATTAGGTGTATGTTTTGACTATTCATCCAACTGATAGAGGTAGTACTGGTGTGTTAGCAACAACAAGTGAAGGTGAGCAAAGAGATTGAGAAAGAGATAGAAGGAAGAGTAGAAGTCAACCGATGAGGCAAAGGAGGTGAGAAGCTGGTAGGGTAAAGTGTATGCAATGGTTACAAGATTCACTTGTAATTAGACTATTACTTTTGTAATTTATTATGTTTATTTAAGATCACTGAGTTGGAGCTCGGTACAAGGGTTGGCACTTCTCGGGTTGGTGCCCTAAAATTAGGGGTTCGTGCTTCTTGGGTTGGTGACCTAAATTTTGTAACTGAGGTTTTCATTGTGAGGCTGGATTGGAGCAGTAGTCTCCAACAACACTTCTCATCAAGGTTTTTAACATCTTAGGTTTTGCTCATACATCAGGTGTTATGTGATGTCCCTTTTAGGTGTGGTTACATTTATATCATCCTCCCATCTACCCAGTTTGTATATTTTGTGTTAGATCAATTAACCAGTGTACACACATATGATAAAAAAGGGTTAAGTTTGGAAACCACTAATTCACCCCCCTCTTAGTGGCATCTTGTGTTCAACATCCGCAACAAGAAATCATATCAATTTCTAGTCGACTCAAGAACACTTAAAAAATTATAGAAATGCATCCACATAGTCGGCTCAATCTGAACTCAAATACCAATGCAGACCAAAACAATTGTTCACGTGCTACTACAACCCTCAGACAAAATACCTAGATCACAAAAATCATCACCAAAATCGATCCACATAATCCGCATAAGGATTATCAACATAAGACTACTATTTTGCACCGCCAAACTGAAAAACTAATACATAGAGGCTTCTAACACACGAACCAATCACCATCAAAGGCTAAAACTTTGGAATAGGGAAATTGAGACATCCGTCTACCTTCCCTGAAATCCATAATATGAAATGATAAGCTGAAAAATATGTACCATTTAAAATACTGAGATATGCTAGATAATTTGTTCAAGCTTGCCAGACTTGAACCAATATCCAATCTGACTTCAAGTAGGATCAAATCACACAGTGTGGATGAGATAACTAACTTGGGTTTCCATTAATGAAAAAACCAGATGACCTATGTTGTGTCTCTTTCCAACAATCTCCCTCTTTGGCATTGATGGCAACACTTTAGTGAAAAATGACTAAGTGTTGGAATCAGTACCAATGTATTAATACACTACAAAACTAAAAAAATAAAAAATTATACTCCCCCTAAGCTACATATACCATTTTTCACTTCCATATTCTCCCCCTTTGACATCAATGGAAAAGGTAGGGATTCACACACCAAAAATCCATGAAAAAAATTATGAACAAACTAGCTATTTACAAACAAACTCCCTAATTTACAAGAACTTAAAGATGTCTACAAAAATGTTCTTCAATGGGTTCAAATAATTGTACCAACCCTTCTTAAGACATTCCAACACTCAAATGTGACCATTGAGCAAAAGTGTCTACATCTCTGCTATCTGAAGATTCGTCGAATCACTAGTTACCATAGCAGCTTGGGGTTCCTTTAAAGCATTGAACATTGTTTCCATCTTGGGAGTAATTAAAATCTGAAGTTCACCAACACTACCAACAATCTTGTCCCTATCATGTGTTAAGCTCTTAATTTTTTCAAGGAAGGATATGACTTGAGCTTCTTGACTAGCCACAAAGACTATTAAAGGATCAAAAGACTGGGAGATACCTGCCAATAGCTTCTCATTTTGCTTTATCTTCTTCTCAATATCCTAAATAGATTTAGAACACAATAAACATGACTTGTAGACATTGTCTCCTTTAGATAAGGCATTTTGAATTCTTTTCACACAAGTGTCTAACAATATCCAATTATTTATAATCATACCCTTCAATAGATTGAATCTTTCCACATAAAATTCATTTCAGATCCTACTTTCAGTAGACTTCTCCAAAGATTCAAAATGAGTACTTACTGAATTTTTCAGATTCTTCAATTGTCTGGATTGAGAATTAGATGTGTCCTTTTGGAATGTGGGCATTATCTTTTCTAAGATACTGGAAGAAAGATCAAGCAACTCGCTATCCTCCATGTGAGATTTCAAGATCTCTTCTCTTGCCTTAGCCCGTGCAAGTGATGCCAGCTTCAACTTCTGAATAGGAGGTAGAGTTGTTGGCAATTGACACTCATTGGATTCATTTTGTTATAATTGATGGCAACAAGATTAGATGGGACTCATATACTGACATTAGGAGGCATTCACTGGTACACACCAGCATTGAGCATCCAGGGTTACAACTAGCACCAGCACCAGCACCAGCACTGACATCCAACACTTCAGGGAAGCCGACATCAAGGAATATTTATTTGAAAAATAATTTTGTAATTATTGTATAAGGCCAACATTGTATATCCTTTTTCATTGTAATCCGACATAAAGAATATTGTTTGTAAAGGGTATATAAGTCAATATGTTAGGTCACTATGACATGAAATTATGTAAGGATAAAACATGTGGATGAGATTGTGGATTATCACAGAATAGGATTATGGAATGTGAAGATCATTTGTATGCTAATATTGTATCATGCAATGATCTGTAACTATTTTGTAAGATATTATTGGAGGGAAGGAGATACCGGTAGTAGTGTTCAAGATTTATAAACTGGTATAGAGCAGAACCATAACCAAAACTCTTTTTGGCATAAGAGATGCATTTTGTGAGTTCATTTTCATTGTTTTCCTTCAGCAAAAGCTTGTAGTCAGTGAGACTCTTTAGTGATGAGTAGTGTGCTCTAAGCACTATGCCTTCCTGCATGTGCAAGCCCCCTCTTTATGTAATATATTTCATATGGCCAGTGAAATGATATTGTGGGTCACAAATCCCACCGTGGTTTTTCCTCTTTGAGGTTTTCCATGTATAAATTCGGTGTGTTATGGTGTTCATTCATGTGGATGGTTTATCTTCTTCAAGTTATATGTTTGTTCATTTACCGATTTATATGTGTATGTTGTAAAAGCATAAAATTTTATTACCAATAGAACACTGATTCACCCCCCCTCCTAGTGTTCTTGGATCCCAACAATTGGTATCAGAGCCTGGTACTTCAGAAGAAGTTTAACAAATTGAGGAAGATCCTAAAATGTAAATCTTTAGGCATGGCTTGTTTGCATTATACACTCAGATGAGAATAGTTGATGTTGTCATTGATGGAAACCAATTGGTATTATGGTTCATAGGCTACACTGACAATAACATCATTCACCGGCATCGACAGGAACTTCACATCAGCATTCAGTCTACACCGACAACATAACATACTGGCATACTGACACTCTAGCTGACTTGGGATAATAATGTTTTGTATTGTAAATTATATTTGTATAGCCCACTTGATATATTGTAAAGACTCATATATGTATGAGATGTTGTAAGTCATTTTGTAAGTGAAGTATTAAGGTAGATGTGATGTATTAGGTTATGAATATGAGAGCAAATAATAGTGTATGCATTATGATGTAATTATCTTTTGAGCGAATAAGAAGTAGAGCAGAGTGAATGTTATTCACCGGCAAGGTTTTTGGTTAAGGTACTTGTTTGAGCTTAAACCGGTATTGAATCAGGCATTGCAGATGCTATTGTAAAGAAGTACATTGTATTTGGATTTAATCATCCATTTGTAGTCAGTGAGACTCCTTTCTATAATTGATCAGTAAACTCTAAGCTGTTGGCCTTCCTGCATGTGCAGGCCCCTATTCTAGAAGTAATATTTATTCATATTGGCTAGTGAGTAAATATTCGGGGTCACAAATCCCACTGATGTTTTTTCCCTTACTGGGTTTCCTTGCCAAAAATATCCATGTTATGGTGTTCATTGATGGTTGCATTTATGTTTCTCTTTACTACATTATTATTTGTTTACTAGTACATTAATTTGGGTTATAAAGTTGCAAATAAGTTCAAATATTTCATCCACCGGTTAGACACTGATTCACCCCCCCTCTCAGTGTCTTTGGGATTGTCATTGCATCTAACAATTGGTATTAGAGCCCAGTCCTCTATCTTTAGAAGCCTAATAGCTTTAGGAAGATTCTGAAACCGGTACTAATGGAAAGTTTGAGAAAATAGTAGGAAGGAGCACTTGAAGATTTTGATGCAGAAAAATTGAAAAATATCAAATTGGAAGATGATCTTAGGACTGCCCAGGAATTCATTAAAGCACTTTAGGAGAACTTGGTTATGACACAAAATAAGAGGAAGGAAGTTATTGAGAAAATGTAGAAACAAGATGATGATGAAAAGGAAACTCTTAGAGATATTGCAGAAAAATTGAGACAGGAGAACACTAACATGAAGAATGAAATGCAAGATCTAACCATGAGGCTATGCAAGGATATTGAAGATAGAAAAAGGGGTCAAGAAGATTTGACTAGGAGACTTAATGAAACAGATGATGAAAATCTGAGGCTTAGTCATGAAAATGATATGCTTAAGATAGATTTGATTCACATGCAACATGATAAAGAGGAGCTTATGAGACAAGTTGGCATTCTGGAAAAGGGTATATGCACGAAGTTGTGGTACCAAAAAGGTGCCACACTTCAAAAAAAATGAAAAATTCTCATAAGGCGCACGCACTATAGGGCGCGCGCCTTATAGGCTCGGTGTGCCAAGCCTTAGAATGTGGGCTTGGATCATGGGTCAAGGGTCCCATATAACCATTTTTTAGTGCAGCTCATTTGGCTAGAGCCAAATATGGCACTAGCCAAATGACTTCCATTGAAATTTTTTAACCTTTGATAAATTTATACTTTATACCCTATAATCTATACTCTATACACTATGGTTTGATAGCCACAACCATAAAAATTAAACCATTTCAAACCTATAACAAATACCCTAGATCGTATGACCAAATATTCTAAATCCTTGACCCTATACAATAACCATAGACCCTACAACCCAATATGCTAAACCATATGAGGTCATTATGGCTCGTATGGTGTCCTATGACCCCTTAGGACACAATGTGAACCCTAACAACACATAAGGGGTTATATGGTATCCTAAGGGGTCATAGGACACTATATGACCCGTTAGAAGACCATATGACCCCTTAGGACACCATATGACCCATAACAACATTATATGGTATTCTAAGGGGTCACATGGTGTCCTAAGGGTCATATGGTGTCCTATGACCCTTTAGGACACCATATGACCCATAAAGACACTATATGGTGTTCTAAGGGGTCACATGGTGTCGTAAGGGGTCATATGGTATCCGAAGGGGTCATAGGACACTATATGACCCGTTAGGACACTATATGAACCCTTAGGACAAAATATGGTGTTGTTATGGGTCATATGGTGTCCTAAGGGGTCATAGGACACCATATGACCCCTTAGGACACCATGCGACCCATAACGACACCATATTGTTCCCTAAGGAGTCATATGGTGTCCTAAGGGGTCATATGGTGTCATAACAGGTCACATAGTGTCTTATGATCCCTTAGGATACTATATAACCCCTTACGTGTCATTAGGGTTCACAATGTGTCCTAAGGGGTCACATGGTGTCCTATGACCCCTTAGGACACTATATGACCCCTTAGGACACCATATGGTGTCGTTATGGGTCGTATGGTGTCCTAAGGGGTCATATGGTATCCTATGACCCCTTAGGACTCAATATGGTGTTGTTATGGGTCGTATGGTGTCCTAAGGGGTCATATGGTGTCCTATGACCCCTTAGGACACCATATGACCCCTTAGGACACAATATGGTGTCGTTATGGGTCGTATGGTGTTTTAAGGGGTCATATGGTATCCTATGGGGCCATAGGACACCATATGACCCCTTATATCTCATTAGGGATCATACTGTGTCTTAACGGGTCATATGGTGTATTATGACCCCTTAAGACACCATATGACCCCTTAGGACACCATACGACCCATAATGACACCATATGGTGTCCTAAGGGGTCAGAGGACACCATATGACCCCTTACGACACAATCTGAACCCTAACAACACGTAAGGGGTTATATGGTATCATAAGGGGTCAAAGGACACTATATGACCCGTTAGGACACCATATGACACCTTAGGACACATTATGGTGTTGTTATGGGTCATATGGTGTCGTAAGGGGTCATATGGTATCCTATGACCCCTTAGCACACCAAATGACCCCTTAGGACATAATATGGTGTCATTATGGGTCATATGGTGTCCTAAGGGGTCATATGGTGTCCTAACCATATGACCCCTTAGGACACCATATGATCCCTTAGGACACAATATGGTGTCGTTATGGGTCCTATGACCCCTTAGGACACCATATGACCCCTTAGGACACTATATATAGTGTCCTAAGGGGTCATATGGTGTCCTATGGGGTCATATGGTGTCGTATGACCCCTTAACGCACCATATGACCCCTTAGGACACAATATGGTGTCATTATGGGTTGTATGGTGTCCTAAGGGGTCATATGGTGTCCTATGGGGTCATATGGTGTCCTAAGGGGTCATATGGTGTCCTAAGGGGTCATATGGTGTCCTATGGGGCCATAGGACACCATATGACCCCTTATGTGTTGTTAGGGATCATATTGTGTCTTAACGGGTTATATGGTGTGTTATGACCCCTTAAGACACCATATGACCCCTTAGGACACCATACGACCCATAATGACACCATATGGTGTCCTAAGGGGTAATAGGACACCATATGACCCCTTAGGACACAATATAAACCCTAACGACATGTAAGGGGTTAAATGGTATCCTAAGGGGTCATAGGACACTATATGACCTATTAGGACACCATATGACCCCTTAGGACACCATATGACCCTTTAGGACACAATATGGTGTCGTTATGGGTCTTATGGTGTCTTAAAGGGTCATATGGTGTCTTATGACCCCTTAGGACACTATAAGGTGTCGTTCTGGGTTGTATGGTGTCCTACGGGGTCATATGGTGTCCTATGGGGCCATAGGAGACCATATGACCCCTTAGGTGTCATTAGGGATCATATTGTGTCTTAACGGGTTATATGGTGTGTTATGACCCCTTAAGACACCATATGACCCCTTGGGACACCATACGACCCATAATGACACCATATGGTGTCCTAAGGGGTCATATAGTGTCCTAAGGGGTCATAGGACACCATATGACCCCTTAGGACACAATGTGAACCCTAACAACATGTAAGGGGTTATATGGTATCCTAAGGGGTCATAGGACACTATATGACCTGTTATAACATTATATGACCCTTTAGGACACCATATGACCCCTTAGGACACAATATGGTGTCGTTATGGGTCGTATGGTGTCCTAAGGGGTCATATGGTTTCCTATGACCCCTAAAGAATTCATATGACCCCTTAGGACACAATATGATATCGTTATGGGTCATATGGTGTTCTAAGGGGTCATATGGTGTCCTATGACCCCTTAGGACACCATATAACCCCTTAGGACATAATAAGGTGTTGTTATGGGTTGTATGGTGTCCTAAGGGGTCATATGGTGTCCTATGGGGCCATAAGAGACCATATGACCCCTTAGGTGTCATTAGGGATCATATTGTGTCTTAATGGGTCATATGGTGTGTTATGACCCCTTAAGACACCATATGACCCCTTAGGACACCATATGACCCATAATGACACCATATGGTGTTCTAAGGGGTCATAGGACACCATATGACCCCTTAGGACACAATTTGAACCCTAACAACATGTAAGGGGTTATATGGTATCCTAAGGGGTCATAGGACACTATATGACCCATTGGGACACCATATGACCCATTAGGACACCATATGACCCATAATGACACTATATGGTGTCCTAAGGGGTCACATGGTGTCCTAAGGGGTCATCTAGTGTCTTAAGACCCCTTGGGACAACATATGACCCCTTAGGACACCATATGGTGTCGTTATGGGTCGTATGGTGTCGTTATGGGTCGTATAGTATTCTATGACCCCTTAGGACATAATATGACCCCTTAGGACACAATATGGTGTCATTATGGGTCGTATGGTTTCCTAAGGGGTCATATGGTGTCCTATGACCCCTTAGGACACCATATGACGCATTAGGACACAATATGGTGTTGTTATGGGTCATATGGTGTCCTATGGGGCCATAGGACACCATATGACCCCTTAGGTGTTGTTAGGGATCATATTGTGTCTTAATGGGTCATATGGTGTGTTATGACCCCTTAAGACACCATATGACCCCTTAGGACACCATACTATACATAATGACACCATATGGTATTTTAAGGGGTCATATAGTGTCCTAAAGGGTCATAGGACACCATATGGCCCCTTAGGACATAATGTGAACCCTAGGGACACGTAAGGAGTTATATGGTATCCTAAGGGGTCATAGGACACTATATGACCCGTTAGGACACTATATGACCCCTTAGGACACCATATGATCCATAACGACACTATATGGTGTTCTAAGGGGTCACATGGTGTCGTAAGGGGTCATAGGATGTCCTATGACCCCTTAGGACACCATGTGACCCCTTAGGACACCATGTGACCCCTTAGGACACCATGTGGTGTCGTTATGGGTCATATGGTGTCCTAAGGGGTCATATCATGTCCTATGGGGTCATAGGACACCATATGATCCCTTAGGTATCGTTAGGGATCATATTGTGTCTTAACGGGTCATATGATGTGTTATGACCCCTTAAGACACAATATGACCCCTTAGGACACCTTATGTTGTCATTATGGGTCATATGGTGTCATATGGGATCATAAGACATCATATGACCACTTAGGACACCATACGACCCCTAATGACACCATATGGTGTCCTAAGGGGTGATATAGTGTCCTAAGGGTTCATAGGACACCATATGACCCATTAAGACACAATGTGAACCCTAACGACAGGTAAGGGGTTATGTGGTATTCTAAGGGGTCATAGGACACTATATAACTCATTACGATACCATATGACCCCTTAGGACACCATATGACCCATAAAAACACTATATGGTGTTCTAAGGGGTCACATGGTGTCCTAAGGGGTCATCTAGTGTCCTATGACCCCTTAAGACACCATATGACCCATTAGGACACAATATGGTGTTGTTATGTGTTGTATGGTGTCGTAAGGGGTCATATGGTGTCCTATGACTACTTAGAACACCATATGACCCCTTAGGACACGATATGGTGTTGCTATGGGTCGTATGGTGTCTTAAGGGGTCATATGGTGTCCTATGGGGTCATAGGACATCATATGACCCCTTAGGTGTTGTTAGGGATCATATTGTGTCTTAATGGGTGATATGGTGTGTTATGACCCCTTAAGACACCATATGACCCCTTAGGACACCTTATGTTGTCATTATGGGTCGCATGGTGTCCTAAGGGGTCATATGGTGTCCTAAGGGATCATCGCACATGATAAGACCATACTGACCCCATATGGTGTACTAGGGGCTCATATGGTGTCCTAAGGGGTCATAGGACACCATACAAACCATACTGACACCATATGGTGTACTAAGGGGTCATATGGTGTCCTAAGGGGTCATAGGACACCATATAACCCCTTAGGACACAATATGACCCCTAACGACACCTAAGGGGTCATATGGTGTCCTATGACCCATTAAGACACCATAGGGTGTCATTATGGGTTGTATGTTGTCCTAAGGGGTCATATGGTGTCCTATGACCACTTAGGACAGAATATGGTGTTGTTATGGGTCCTATGGTAACCTAAGAGGCCATATGGTATCTTATGACCCCTTAGGTGTCGTTAGGGGTCATATTGTGTCCCAAGGGGTCATATGGTGTCCTATGACCCCTTAGGACCTAGAGAGAGGAGGGAGTGAGGAAGAAACTAAGGGAAAGAGGTGAGAGAGGGAATTAGATGGGTGTAAGGATGAAGAGAGAGATAGCTTGAGGGATAGGAGAATAAGGGAATTGTGAGAGCTAGAGAGGGGAGGGACAAAGAAGAGTATGTATCTATAAGAATGAAGAGCCCAAGAAGAGGCAAGGGGAGAGAGAGAATATGAGTTCTAGTTCATAGAGAGAGATGGAACTATGAGATGGGGGTTTCTATGTACACATTTGGTGCTCTCCCTATTTGGCGTGCGCCAAATGTGGAATATGGACCACATTTGGCACGCGCCAAATGGAAAAATCCATTCATCACATTTGGCGCATGCCAAATAGGGCGAGCACCAAATTTGGCATGCACCAAATGGCCCGCTTTGGGAAACACCAAACCTATGGGTTGGATTTGCCTTGGGCATCCAACCCAAAGGTTTGGATGACCGTTTCAGGCTAGAGATGTGTTTTTATCATAACATTGAAAATTTTGACATATTTTTGGTCGTGCTCTCCGTTAGGTTTGCACGTGTTTCAATGAAGTTAAAAAAAATACCATGGTAAACTTGAGCTCCCTCTTAGCTATCCAACAATGTAATTTATTTCAAATTTTGATTTCGTTAAGTCTTTCATCTATAATTTCTTTTGTCAGTGTGTCTGTTTTTTGTCAAAAACCAACATGCAATATTTTGGGTATAGATTTTTACACGTTCATCAGATTTTGAAAAAACTTACATTTTTAGAAACTAGACTCCATTCTACACAATTTAAAAAAAAAAGGTTTTGATTTTTGATTAGTTTTCAATGATTTTAGGGGGGAGCATGCTTAGATTTCTATTTTTCAGGATGTGTCCACTTCAAAAATTAGTAAAAAATCATATACTCATTAAAAAATTAGCTGAAAAATCTGGCATAAACTACAAGGTGTTAGCTAATTTCTCACCAAAGCGATTTCAAAAATTCAAAAAAATAGTTAACATTTTAGGGGGGCCACAACAGACACTATGTTATGTTTTTTGCATAAAAACAGGACCACTTTTTGTGGCCCCCCTTTTTGAAGCCCTTAATCTCCACCATTTTCAAAAAAAATTAGTAGTTTAGAAAGTAGACTCGAAGCACTCTAACTCTTGTTCTTGTTTCATCATCAAATTTGGAGTGTAACTATCTTCAATTTGTCATTGAAGTTTAGACTTTGTTGATTTCAGAAAAAAAGTGGCATCTTAAGACCCCCTTTTGGTACCACAACTTGGTGCACATACCCAAAATGAGCTGGTCACTGCAAATGAATACAAAGACAAATTCAAGAAAAGTTCATAATGGCTTGATGATATGCTGAAAAGTTAGAAACCTGATGGAGATACAGTTGGACTTGGATTTGAACATGGAGAAAGTTTCGGGACTACAAACAATCAAGATCACAGCAAACCGGTAAGACAAACTAATGCATATAAATTCAATGGAAAATGTTTTAATTGAAACAAATTTGGTCATAGAGCAATTCAATGTAGATTCAGAATAATCAGAATATAAATTTACCCACCGGTTAATGTTCAAAATGCAATAAAATTGGACATAATTTAGAC
Source organism: Cryptomeria japonica (assembly GCF_030272615.1). Classification (NCBI taxonomy): domain Eukaryota; kingdom Viridiplantae; phylum Streptophyta; class Pinopsida; order Cupressales; family Cupressaceae; genus Cryptomeria; species Cryptomeria japonica. The sequence continues at coordinate 657,995,102 of NC_081412.1, forward strand.
AATTGTAGAATGAATGTAAAATGCTATGCTTGTGGTAGATTTGGACACTTATCTAATCAATGCAGAACACAAACCAGTCAAGGTTATGGAAAAGCTATTCAGAGGAACAATTTAACTTGTTATGCATGTAATAAGATTGGGCATATTGCAAAATTTTGTAGAAGTAAGACTGCACTGATGAACAATAAAGTATCTAATGACAAAGGAAAGGAAAACGTGAATGAAATAAAGCAAGAATTTTATAAACAATGGATTAAGAAGAGAGATAAGAGAATTGATGAATCTGTCTCTACACCAATAGAACATGGTAACCCTCCACCGATAGGAGATTCTTCATCTAACTAAGGAATAATCCTTAGGGGTATGGCAACAAGTTGAAAATCATGCATTTACCCTTGGTTGATGGTAAGAAGTTATTATTGTTCATTACCGATAGATATGTGAAACTTTCATTTCACCAAAGAAGCATCTATTATGGTTGTAAGTTAAATTTTTGGTTATAAAGGCACTTTAAACTCTCACTTCTAACTCACAAAGAATTCAAGCAATCAAGAGAGTGAAATTGAGCAAAGGCATTTCCAAGGCAAACCAATGAAATGTATTTTTTAGAGCATTCAAGGTTTTCACAGTTAAGAGGTATTTATCTTTCGCAATGGCATCCTCATCCTCCGTTCCTGAATTTGTAGCAAACCCTACCATTGTTGAGAACATTAAATGACCTAGGCCAGTTTTCAATATCATTCCTAAGATAGCTAAGCTTGATGACTCTATTGGTGCATTTTCTAAAATCCCAAAGGGACTTGCATTCGCTAAAGACCTTAGGGCATACATACATTGCAACATACAAAGCATAGGAACTGAAGATTTGATGAACATGTGCATGAATGTAATTCTTGATGAAAATGGGGTAGTGAAACTAGAACATAAGATTGTTGAGGATTTAGGTTTTATAGATATCCTCCATATGTCAAAATTCTCATATGAAGTCATCCGCTACATCCTTATCAAGGTTCATGGTGAATTTATGTGGTTGGATTCAGTGTTTAAGATTACCAAAGAAGCTATAAGGGTTGTTACTAGTTTACCTTCCACTAGTTCTAGACCTTATAAGAAGAAGAAAATCCCTAACAAAGAAGTTATGAGCTTAACCGGAGCTACATTTGACAATTGGTCACTTAGGGTCAATGACATAAAGGATGAAAATGTTAAATTAGCATGTTCATTGGTTACAAAGTTGGTCACACTAATAGGTTGAATACAGTATCAAGTTCTTGTATCCATAGTACACATGAAATGATTCTGAATAATGCAAAGATTGATATTTGTGAATGGTTAAAAGATGATTTGTTGGAAAATTTCCATAATATTAAAGGAGATAAGAAATGAACATTCAAATTTGGAAATCTGATTGTTAGTTTAATGCTTTACTTTTCTAAGGAAATCCTCAGTATTGGTCACAAAGATTTTGCCTATGGTATTTCTATTTGAAAACAGATAAAGGAGGCAATCACCGGTATATGAGCTAACAATGTTTAATTGGTAAAAGATTACTTCAAGAATTGTCAAACAAAAATGAAATAGAGGGAAAGGATCCCATAGAGAATCATAGACAAATATGACAAGCAAATATGCTTTGTAGTGAAGAGATGAAACTTGGATGGAGGAAGTTAAACCCAGGATTGTCTGGATTATAGAGATGGGTTATGAGGTGGACTCTCACATATTATATTCATATGCAAAAAAATTATTAGATGCTCCATCGGAACCTTCTGAATTTTTTTTTGGTAATGCTGACACAATTGAGAAGGCAGTTGACATGTAGAAACAAAGGAAGAAGAGCGAAAAGTTTATGAAAGATGCATCCAAGTTGGTCAAGGAGGTAAAAGAAAATGTGATGAATATCAGTGGTATTATTGCTAGTGAGATAGAAAGTCAACCAAAGAAGAAACTGGTAGCCCACATTTCCCCTGTGGCTACTTCGTCTGATTCTGACACTGATCAGGCAATAGAATTCATGAGAGTGGTCAGGAAGAAAAGAAAACCATCGCTGACACATGCTCCATCTCCCAAAAAGACAAGGACTCAAAGGAAAAATCAATAGGCTATAAGAGAGCCTCTCGGTCAGAAGAACAAGGTAACACCCAAAAAGAAAGCATAACCTAAGGCATCAGACACTTTTTCACCAAAAGAGTTAATAAACAAAATCACCCAAGAAGGTAACCTTGGGAATGTGAATTAATTATATCATTCTTACAATGATTCTGATAAAGAATCCATAGAGGAAAGTATTATTTTATATCTTGATATATACAAAAAGGTACTTATTGAAGTTATAGATGTTTTGTCAAATGATCTATACTTAAGGTTAGAAGTTAAGAGGATGTCTATAATGCAGTTAGATAAGAAACTTAAGGTAGAGGCTTTACTTGTTGTACACCTTGTTAAATGCAAATAGGAAATAGATGATTTAATTAAAGAGGTAAATAGAATAGTTTTTTTGTGTGGTCACCGACAGGTCAGCCTTATGGCCAGTAGAGTTAAAGAGATAGCTGATGAGATTGTAGACAAATGGGATATATTTTTTGTGGAAAGAGAAAAGAAGGAAGAAAAGAAAATATAGGAAAATAGAAAAATCTTTCAAGGTATATTAGAAAGATAAGGGCATAGGAAAAATTGGTAGTGTACCTGACATTATGCTCAAGGATAACCTTCCTCCACCGGCTCAAGACACCCCTCCAATAACTGCAGAGGGACCGATACCAACAGAAAATCATCCTGCAGAAGAGAAAGTAGAGGATATGAAAAGAGATGATGTTGATTTAGAGTCAGGCATTCTATTTACAATGAATGTGGACACTTAGGACTTCAACATAGTCATGGACAAGGAAACTGCTCAGCCCCACACTGAAATACTAGCAGAAGTTGAAGCAGAAATAGTCACCAGTACTGATAAAGAACATGAATAACTGGTAGATGGCATGGATGGTAAGAAGAGTGAGTATAAGGAAGAAACTATAAATAAGGAAGAGATTAAGGATGGGAACAAAGTTGCAGAAGTGGCTAAAGAGACTGGAGAGATGAAACAAACTGTAGAACCTCACACTCCACCTAGCACTTCCTCCATAGATTATAGGCCCACCAATGTAATAGAGGTATTATTAGATTCTATTAAGAAGATCACTGAGTGAAATGCCCTAGCATTTAAGGCCATTGGTGATTCTATACCAATTTTGCAATTGATTGCACCGGATTGTAAGGTAGATCACATTTTTGGATCTCTAGGTAAATTGGACACATTGTCCAAATTCATTTCTTCAAATATTCTAACTATAGATAAGATTAATGAAGAGACTATACAAGAAAGGGTGAAAAATGAGAAATTTGAATTCTTTGATAAAACCATTAAGGACTGTATAGAGAAAATTGATTCTTTATTACCGATACTCAATTCCACTATTCTGGAATATAAAGAATTGTATAAGGAAGCATGCAAGCCTCACCACCTCATAGAAGACATTGATGAGGAGATCGGGAAGATACAAAATGAAATTGATAATACAATAGATAACATGATTGGTTCTTTAGAACTTACCTCAGTTTTGGATCAGGAAATGAAAATTTTTGAGGAAAAAATTGAGAAATTAGAGAAGGGGAAGGCAAGGATAAGGTTGAAGGCCTGGGAGTTGAAAAACAAACTTGGTCCTAGACTGGACAATCTTATAACACACAGAACTAAGTTTTCTAAGGAATGAATTCAAGGAGAAAGATCACCAGAGAAAAAAATGCATTATCTGACCGGTATGATCCAACAGACAGAGACTCATATTTCTGATAGCACCAAATTCATGCAGAGTCTAAATTTAAATTTGGCAGATATATTTCAGATTGTAAATAACTAGTTATAAACTTCAAGGTAAATTTTGGAATTCTTTTATTCTTTTTGACACTCCTTTGTCGTTGATGTCAAAGAGGGAGTAGTAGTGTATTGAGAAAAATGTACAGAAGGGATCATTTGCTTAGGGGGAGCACTATAATTTTTGGACTTCATTTTTGGATATCAGTTTTTGGATTTTTCTCATGAGTGTTGCCATCAATGCCAAAGGGGGAGATTGTTGGCATTATACACTTAGATGAGAATAGTTTATGTTGTCATTGAAGGAAACCAACTGGTATTATGGTTCACAGGCTACACCGACAATGACATCATTCACCAGCACTGATAGGCACTTCACACTACCATTCAGTCTACATCGACAACAGAACATACGGACACTCTAGCCGACTTGGATAATAATGTTTTGTATTGTAAATTATATGTGTATAGTCGACTTGATATATTGTAAAGACTCATATATGTATGAGATCTTGTAAGTCATATTGTAAGTGGAGTATTAAGATAGATGTGATGTATTAGGTTATGAATATGAGAGTGAATAACTGTGTATGCATTATGATGTAATTATCTTATGAGCGAATAAGAAGCAGAGTAGAGAAAATGTTATTCACCGAAGGTTTTTGGTTCAGGTAAAGGTATTTGTTTGAGCTTAAACCAGTACTAAATCAGGCATTGCAGATGCTATTGTAAAGCAGTACATTGTATTTGGATTTAATCATCCATTTGTAGTCAATGAGACTCCTTTTTGTTATAGAGCAATGAGCTCTAGGCTATTGGCCTTCTTGCATGTGCAGGCCCCTATTATAGAAGTAATATTTATTCATATTGGCCAATGAATAAATATTGTGGGTCACAAATTGCACCGAGGTTTTTCCCTTACTAGGTTTCCTCGCCAAAAAAATTTGTATTATGGTGTTCATTAATGGTTGCATTCCTGTTTCTCTTTACTACATTATTATTTGTTTACCGATACATTAATTTGGGTTATAAATTTGCAAATAAGTTCAAATCTTTCATCCACCGGTTAGACACTAATTCAACCCCCCCCCCTCTTAGTGTCTTTGGGACTGTCATTGCATCTAACATGGCTATGTTAAAGCAACTTGAGATGGCTCTTGAGGATTATGATTCTGAAAGGATGAAACACTTGAAACTGCAAGATGAATTGAATTCTGCAAATGAATTCATTCTTGTCTTGCAAGAAAGGTTATCATCAACTCAAGCTAGGAGGAAGGAACTTTTGCAAAAACCAAGATGATGATAATGCACTCAAGGAACATTGTTAGAAGCTAAGTCAAGCAAACATGCTCATGCAAAATAAAATGCAAGACCTGACTATGAGGATGTCTAATGATATTGAGGACAAAAAGAAGAAAGAAGAAAATATTGCTACATCTCTGAAGAACAAATTTGAAGAATGTGATAGATTGGTTCATGAGAATGATATGTTTAAAAATAGTCTGGTGCAATCCCAGAATAATGAACAAGAACTTGAAAGATAAGTAATATCTCTGAGAGATGATCTGACTACTATAAGTGAGTACAAAGAAAAGTTTAGGATCAGTGTTGCACAACTAGATGACTTATTGAAAAGACAAAGGCAAAGTGATAATTCTAGAGGACTTGGATTTGTACAAGGTAAAATCTCTGATACTGCAGATCAGACAACCAGTGTGCAGAACTCATCAGAATAGAGGAAACTGGTAAAATAATTTAATGCTTATGAATTCAATGGTAGATGCTTTGTTTGCAATAAATTTGGGAATATGGCTAAACAATGTAGAAATAAAGAAAATCAAAACTACAATTTTGTTCCCGGTCAATGTACAAATTGTAAGAAATATGGTCATAAATCAAAAGACTATAGAATGAATGTTAAATGCCATGCATGTGGAAAGTTTGGACATTTTGCTAATCATTGTAGGTCAAGGAATGACACCGGATATGTCAAAGTAATTTAGATGAACAATGTTACATGTTATGCATGCAACAAAATAGGTCATATTGCTAAGTACTGCAGAAGCAAGACTCAACCAATTAGCAATAATCAAGCAAATGAGAAAGGAAAGCACAAGGCAGATGAAATAAAATAGGATCACACCAAGAGATGGGCTAGAAAACCTGAAGGACCAAATGGAGATGCAAAAACACCGATAACTCCACCAGTAGAACAGGGCATTCCTCTATCGGTAGGAAATTACACCGATAACTGAGGCATAAGCGTTAGGGGTTGGCAAACTCATTGCAAATCTTTCATATTCCATGAAAGAGATCGAAGGAGATATGGAAGATATCTAGAGAGTTGTGCTCATCATTGATGAAGGTTCACCCAACATGAGACTGTGAAATCAACATCCAGTAGGGTAGATCGCGAAGCATTTATGACAAAGAAAGATTAGGGTTTATTCGTTGATAAAAGGGGAAAGTGGATTCATTTTCACTCACCTAGCATTCAAGCATTCAGAGCAAAGCAAAGGCAAATTTCAGGCAAATTAAGAGCAATAGAAGGCATTGTGAAAGGATTTCAAGCAGAAGCACTCAATATTCCAACCGACGTTCACTTTTAGGTATTCTTTGAAATGGCATCTGGATCTTCACCTCCTACTTTCATTGCAAATCCCACCATTGTCAAAGTTAAGGATAGGATGAGACCCATCTTCAAGGAGGTTCCAATAATAGCTAATAAGGAAGACTCTGTGAGAGCATTCTGTTAGGGTTCCCACAGATACTAAGAGGGGGGGGTGAATCAGTATCTGACCGGTAATGAAATTTTCTTAAAACTGAATATGCAGAATATAAAGTAAGATTATACTGGTATGCAAGAATTAATGCAAATAACAGAATCAAAAGCATCCACATGAAAAGAACACCATAACACAAGATGTTTAACGAGGAAACCTGGTGTGGGAAAAACCTCGGTGGGATTTGTGACCCACAATATTCACTTACTGGCCGATAAGAGAATATTACTTACAATAGGGGCCTGCACATGCAGGAAGGCCAACTGCCTAGAGCTCACTGCTCAATAAGAAGTCACACTGACTTACAATGAGGATTTACACAAATCCAATATTCTGTATTGCTTTACAATAGCATCTTCAATGCCAGATTCAGTACCGGTTCTTGCATTGTTCTTTACATATACCCTTGACCTACAATTCGCACATTAGGTCTGCCTTATAATTTATTTATTGCTTTTTTTTCATATCCTACAAATTCCTACAATGATCTCTTTTATATACAAGAGTCATTTTACAATTTGCCAAGTCGTCTTACAATGATAAACAAAATATTACATATCAAAAATCCTGTCGGCCTTTGTGCCAGTATACATATTCTATGCCGGTGCCGGTGTAGATTGATTTTGTTGATGCCGGAGCACTGTTTTGTTTGAGTAATGCTTTGCCGGTATAATGTCTTGCTGGTGCCATAGGATTGCAAGGTTTCCTATGTCATGCTTTGCTGGTATAATGTCTTGTCGGTGCCATAGGATTGCAAGGTTGCCTGTGTAATGCTCTGTCGGTATAATGTCTTGCCGGTGCCATAGGATTGCAAGGTTAACTGTGTAATGCTTTGCCGATATAATGTCTTGCCGGTGCCATAGGAATGCAAGGTTACCATCAATGACAAAACCATCAATCACACACAATGTCTCATTGGAGTGTCCATATGCCAACAATCTCCCCCTTTGGCATTGATGGCAACACTCATGAGAAATTTCAAAAAGATATCCAAAAATGTGTATACCAAAAAAATGTTACCAAAAATGTGAGAGCTCCCCCTGAGCATGTGATCCCTGTGTTTTGAATTTTCTCATCTACTACTCCCCCTTTGGCATCAATGACAAAGGTTAGGAGATTTTGTAGTTGTACCAATTCATAACCTCAACCTTGTAGTTGGGTAGTTATTATCTGAAGAATATCTCCCAAAATTAAGTTTATACCATCCATAAACTTCTTGCTCTCCTTTATTGCTATCTCAGTTTTGTATACTGTACCGGTGAGATGCTGCAAGTGCTCTGCTGGTGTTTTGCTACCCTATGTTAGTGCCTCTGAGATTTCCTTACGCAGAGATGCTAAATAGTCCAATCTTGGACTTAGTTTAGATCTCAAAAAATTTGCCTTATTTATTATTTTCTCTTTTTCTACACTTTCCTTTACAGTTTCTACCTTTGTTTGCTCAAAATTTCCAGAAATATATTTACAAAGTGTATCCAACTGTCCTAAAGAATCTTTGTTGGCTATATTACAATTGGGAGCTATTGATTTCAAAACTGGAATTGAATCATCTATCGCTTTATAGGCTTGTGAGCTATAATCAGTTATTTTCTTGATAGATTTGAGCAATACCACTGTTACATTTGATGGTGACCCAATAAACTGAGTGCCAGTGGAAGTGACCATGCTAGTATTGACCTCTCGTAGGTCTGTTTGTGTCTCCATCTCTTTAAGCACAATTTTTCCTGCATCATTTCTTACCGGTGGCATCTGTTCTGGAGCCTTTAGCTCTGTTGGTTGCTTTGTTTGTGTTCCAAATTCCATCTTTTTCTCTGAATCTGCTGCCGGTTGCTCTTTGTTATCAGATTTATCTGTGGTATCCTTATCTACCACTATGTTGATTTTTTGAGTATCAACATTCACAGTATATAGGACTTCAGGATTAGGATTATTATCCTCTGTGTCCATGCTCTTAGCTGTCAGTTGATCTTCTGCAGGAGGTGGGGATAAGTTGTCTCTAATCTTGATACTTGGTGGTCCACCAACTTTACCTTTCCCTTTGTCCTTTTGATATACCAGAATGGGCTTGGGATTCCTATATTCTTCTTGTTTTTCTTTTTCAATCAAGAATCTATCCCAACCATCTTCTGTTTCATTTGAAACTTCAGTAACTCTACTTGCCATTAGTGATATTTGCCGGTGTGCAATGGAAAAAACTGTTTGGTTGGCCTGAGCTATCAAATCATCAATTTCCTTAGGTGAGTTGACCGGGTATACTGCAAGTAATTTTTCTATTTTAATTTTCTTATCCAACTCAACTATTCCTTGCCTTCTGGCCTCAAGTCTTTTATATAATTCATTAGGAATTTCATTTAGGACTTACATCAAAAACTTTTTATACATGTCCATGTGTAATATAACACTTTCCTCAACTTGTCCTTTCTCATCATCTGATAGGGTGTCATAGATTTTCCCTATGTTTTTCAATTTACCTTCCTCTGTGATCTCATTCAGTAATATGTCAAAAGGGGCCAAGTCAATGTTTGTCTTCTTCTTCTTTTTGGGGGTCAGCTTTTTCTTAGGTGTGGCTTTCTTGACTGGAGACCTTACAACTTGTTGCTTCTGTCTTGTCCTTCTAGGTGAAGGAGTGGAAACCGGTGAGGGGTCTCTTTTCCTAACAACTCTTTTGAAAGTTGTTGGCATATCTCCTTCTGAGGAGGTATCTACCGGTGATAGATGAGTTTCAGGCTGTTGGGCTGCCAACTCTTCTTCTGTTATGCCGATTTTCTTTAATACATCATCTTTTATGGCTTTTGCTTGCCTGGTTCCTTTCCTCATAGTTGCCTCAACTTTCTTTACTCTCTTTTTAGATTAAATTTGACTTTCAATGGTCTCAGCACTAGCAAATACTTCTTCCTTTGGTTCATTGGGGGTTTCTAGAAGTGCTTTGGCAAAAGTTTCCACTATGTGGTCATCTGTTTCATACCCCATCTCTGTAACCCAGATTGTTCTTGGGATGACTGCTTCCATCCAAATCTCATCCTTTTTGATTACAAAGCATATATCATCCTTGTATTTGTTGACAATTTCCTGTGATAGTCTGATCCTCTTATTCATTTTGACTTTTAGTGTTTGAAAATACTCATTGATATTCTTTTCTTTGTTCTCACCCATGTAGTTGAATAAGTCAGATAATTGTTTTCCTACTGGTATGTCAAATCCAAAATCCTTGTTGCCTATATCGGGAGCTTGTTTGGTTATATGTAGCATTAAGCATACAAGTAAATTTCCAAATCTAAAGGTTCCTTTTTTATCCTTCTTGATTTTTGCCAAATTGTCAATTAACTCATCTTTTAACCATTCACAGATATCAATTTTCACATTGTCCTTAACCATGTCATAAGCACTCTTTATGCATAAACTGGAAACAAAGTTAAGCCTATTTGCATGAGTTGCTTTGTAACCTAGAATCATGCTAATGAATCTCACATTTGTATCGGTCACATCATTAACCCTCAATGATCTTTTGTCAAATGTTGCACCAGTTAATTTCATTACTAGGTCATTGAAGACCTTCTTCGTTTTGTCGGGTCTAGTATCGGTGGAAGGTAACCCTGTTACTGCTTTCACAGCTACCTTCATAATTTTATGCACTGAGTCAAGCCAAAAGAATGAGCCATGTACCCTACTAAGAACTATCCTAACCACTTCCTTTGGAAATTCAGGAATGTAGAGGATTTCAGTGAATCCTAGGGTTTCAACAATTTTATGTTCAGGTTTCACATTTTCGGCATTGTCACATATAACAGATTTAAACATGTTTTGATTTCTTCATCACCTAATTCCTCTATGTTGCAATGAATATACATTCTAGGGTCTTCTGTATAAACAACACCCTTTGGAATTTGGGAAAAAGAACCTGTGTTGTCATCTTTCTTAGCTACCTCGGGAACTAGCTGAAACACGGGCCTAGGTCATTTTATGACCTCGACTACTGTAGGGTTTGCTATGAATTCAGGTGTAGAGGAGGATGCCATGATGATAAATACCTTTTTCTACCTTTGGATGGATTGATTGCTAAAGTTCTTTGCCTCTTTGCTCGGAATGCCTTAGCTTGGAAATCTTCACGCTCTCTAAAAGTTTGAATTCACGGTGAAATGAAATGGAGCCAAAAACCTTATTTTATAAAGTCTTTTCTGCTACCTACCACATTAATTATTTGCCAGCAATGTATTAACTCAACTTTATTTGCTGGTAATGAAGGATTTTCAACTTCTTTTCTCTAACCGAGGGAATAATAGCACATGTGTCATTAAATTGCCAAACCCTCAAGATAATTTTCTTCAATTTGATGAAGAACATCCTGTCGGTGGAGCATTGCTCTGTCCTGCCAGTGGAGCATCATATTGTCCTTCCGGTGAAGCATTTGTTGGTTCTACTGGTGGAGGAGTAACCCCAATATTTAGATCACCTTTTCTAGTCCATTTCTTTGAAAATTCTTGCTTAACCTCTTCAACCTTTTCTTTACCTTTCAAGCTAGTACTTTTGTTATCTACCGGTGTACCTTTACTTCTACAGAATTTAGCAATATGACCAATCTTGTTACATGCATAACAAGTTACATTATTTTTCTGAATAGCTTTCCCATAACCTATGCCGGTTTGTGTTCTGCATTTATTTGATAAATGACCAAATCTTCCACAAACATAACATCTTACATTCATTTTGCAATTTTCAGAGTTATGACCAATTTTGTTGCATTTGGTGCATTGACCGGTGGGAGGATTGATGTTCTGATAATTCCTAGATCTACATTCATTTTCTCTATGACCATATTTATTACAGTTAAAGCATTTTCCATTGAATTTGTAAGTATTAGAGGGTCTTACCTGTTTGCTTTGATCCTGGGTATTTGCAATACTAGAGCTTTCTCCAACTTCAAATCCAACTCTAGAAGTGTCACCTTTGGGTTTTTGATTCTTCAATAAGGTACCAAGTTCTTCTAAGCTTTTCTTGAATTTATCTTTGTGTTGATTTGCAGTTTCCAATTCCCTTTCCAAGATCTCTTTTTGTCTCATTAGTTCATTCGAGTCATTTTGAGTATGCATCAGATCTGTCTTCAACATATCATTTTCATAGCTAAGTCTTGTGTTCTCATTTGCCGCATCACTTAGTCTTCTGGTCAATTCTTCTTCATTCTTCTTTCTATCCTCAATCTCTTTGCAGAATCTCATAGTTATATCCTGTATTTCATTTTTTATTGTCATGATCTCTTGTTTTAATTTGCTTATCATATCATTTAGTGATTCCTTTTCATCATTTTCATTTTGCAATTTTTCACAAAGTTCTCTTCTCTTGTTTCTTGTAACAGTAAGATTTTCTTGAAGTGCCTGAATAATGTCCTGAGCTGCTTTTAAATCATCTTCTAATTTGATATTTTTCAACTTCTCTACATCATAGTCCGTAAGAGCTCCTTCAAGTTGCTTCATCAGATTTTCCATCTTTACCGGTGTCAAGATCTTCCTCAAGCTGTTAGGCTTCTGAAAATAGAGGACCAGGCTCTAATACCAATTTTTAGGGTTCCCACAGATACTAAGAGGGGGGGGTGAATCAGTATCTGACCGGTAATGAAATTTTCTTAAAACTAAATATGCAGAATATAAAGTAATAGTATACCGGTATGCAAGAATTAATGCAAATAACAAAATCAAAAGCATCCACATGAAAAGAACACCATAACACAAGATGTTTAATGAGGAAACCAGGTGTGGGAAAAACCTCAGTGGGATTTGTGACCCACAATATTCACTTACTGGCCAATAAGAGAATATTACTTACAATAGGGGCCTGCACATGCAGGAAGGCCAACTGCCTAGAGCTCACTGCTCAATAAGAAGTCACACTAACTTACAATGAGGATTTACACAAATCCAATATTCTGTACTGCTTTACAATAGCATCTTCAATGCCAAATTCAGTACCGGTTCTTGCTCTGTTCTTTACATATACCCTTGACCTACATTTTGCACATTAGGTCTGCCTTATAATTTATTTATTGCTTTTTTTTCATATCCTACAAATGCCTACAATGATCTCTTTTATATACAAGAGTCATTTTACAATTTGCCAAGTCAGCTTACAATGATAAACAAAATATTACATATCAAAAATCCTATCGGCCTTTGTGCCGGTATACATATTGTGTGCCGGTGCCAATGTAGATTGATTTTGTTGATGCCAGAGCACTATTTTGTTTGAGTAATGCTTTGCCGGTATAATGTCTTGCCGGTGCCATAGGATTGCAAGGTTGCCTATGTAATGCTTTGCTGGTATAATGTCTTTCTGGTGCCATAGGATTGCAAGGTTGCCATCAATGACAAAACCTTCAATCAAACACAATGTCTCATTGGAGTGTCCATATGCCAACACATTCTCTAAGGTTCTTGATGATGTGATGTATGTTGAAGATGTAAGGGCATACATTCACTCCACCTTGGAGGATCAAGGCACAAAGGAAATCAAAGACATATATCAATCAGTATACTGGGTAGCTCTAAAACCATCAAGCTAGAATACAAAGCCATTGAGGATCTAGGATTAACCGATATCCTATACATACCAGAATTCAATGATGAGATCATCAAATACCATCTGAGCAGGGTTCACAATGAGTTTATCTGGCTGGATCGGCCTACATGATCACCAAGGAGGATATTCAAGTAGTCACCAGCTTACCCAAGGTCAGTCAAGAACCTGACAAGAAGATATCTAACACAGAGGTTGAGAAACTCATCGGTGTAACCCATGACAACAGATCAATGGGGATCAACACAATCATCGACATTGATGTGAAGTTTGCAAGCAATATAATAGGTTATAAGGTAACTCAATCTAGTCGATTGAATTATATTTCTAGTTCTTGCATTCGTGTTGCATATCAGATGTTGAGGAATGATGCAAAATATGATTTATGTGAATGGTTGAGGAGTGAATTGATGTTGAATCTTGGAAAGATCAAGGGAGTTAAGAAAGGAACTTTTAGATATGGAAATCTCATTGTTTGTCTAATGCTTTACTTCATGAATGAGCTACCTAGTCTAGGAAAGAAGCATTGGGCTCATGACATACTGGTAGGTATGCAGATCAAGGAAGTAATCAGTGGTTTTGGCCCAAAGAGATGAGAAAATTTGGGGTTATTTCAAAACATTTCAGGAAAACATGAGGCTGAGGGAGAGATTATCAAAGAACATTATGGAGAAGTGCTCCACTTTTATCTTTTTCATGGTGAAGATCGATGAAACCCTCATGGAGGTAGTAGAACCAAGGACCAGATGGGTCACAGGGCTTGGATATGAGGTGTATGATAACATTCTAGACCATTATGCAAAAAGGCCACTAGATGCCCCATTGGATGACAAGACCAAGCATTTTGGCACCGTAGAAGAGAAGGCCCTTGAAGTCAAAAATGGATTCAATGAGAAGAGAAGGGAGAAGAAAATAGATTTAATGTCTTCATTTGAGCATAATGTCATTTACAGGATAGACACTGAAATGGGTTCTGAATGCAAACCGACAGGAGAACCGATAGTGGATAGTACCCCAGAAGTGAAGAAGCCTGAAGCTTACATTTCTACCATCACTTCTGACTCTAATCCAGAGGAAAATGAACCTCTATCTTTTAGAAGGGTACATAGGAAGAAAGTAGATCAACCACTGGTAGAGGAGAAGAAGGTGGAGCCAAGGAGGAAACTTGTTAGAAAGGTAACAAAACCTACTGCACCCCCACCTCCGGCAAGGAAGCCTACACAAAATAGAAAACCAGTTACATCCACTCCAGCAACCCCTAGCAAAAAGAAGAAGAGTGATGATGCTACTGAGTCTGGTAAGGCAAAAATGACCTGTGCTGAATTAATTGATGAAATTACAAAGGATGGAATTTTGAAAAATGTATCTATGTATTATGAGAGTTTGGAGGAAAATGAGCAGAATGAGATAGAAGAGGCAATTTTGTTGCATATAGATATTTATAAGAAAGCCTTAGCATAAATTTTGAAGGAAATACCTCTATCATTGTACAATAAACTAGATTCTAGAAGACTTGATGCAGTCAAGAGGGATAGGGAGATCAAAGAGGTAGAACTTTTGAATTTATGTGGTGATATTAGTAATGAGGAGATGAAGAGATGTATTGATATTGCTAATAGGACAATATTTAGTAATAAACCCTGACAAATAAGCCTAATGATGGGTAGAGTTAATGAAGTTCTAAATGAGACCAGCGAGGGTTGGGCAAAATTCTTCCAGATGAATCCAAAAGTTTCTTACATCTCATGAAGATTTTGTTAAGTCAACAACTTCCACCATTCCAAATAAATCAAAAGGAAAAGGTATTTTGGGAAGTTTTGAACCAATTTTGAATATACTGGTAGAAAGTAAGGGTGTACAAACACCACTGACAACTAAGGAGAGTGTACAATCCATATTGACAGAAACCATTTTTGAGCAAGGAAATGTACATGATACTGGGAATATTATGGATAATATTCTACTGGCAGTAATTGTTACCGCACCAAGAGGTGAAGCCACCAGTGCAAAGGAGGTTAAGGTAAAAGTAAAGGGAACTGAGACTACACCGGCAGTAGACATTGATTCCCTAAGAAAGATTTTGGCAATTGACACTTCTCAAGTAGAGAAGAAATCAATAACTAAGATGAGTCCCACTGAATTAATGATGATAGCCACTCAAAAGATACTAAAGGAGGGATCCATAGATAAGAGAATAATTGATCAATTAGTTACAATTTTTCATAGATTAATACCTGATTGCATGATTAAGAATGAAGCAAGCCCTTTCGGCAAGCTTAAAACACTAACATAGGACATATCTAACAATTTTCAAGCACTGCAGTAGATACCAATGGGCATTAGAACAATTCACTATAGCTAAAAGAGAAGCCTTTGACCAAATCATTGCAACTGAAAAGAAGAAAACTAAAGATAAACTATTGTTTAAAATAGTGTACAAATATCTACAGGGTCTGTTGTAACATAGAAATTCTTACAGCAAATGTAGATAGAAAATTGAAGGAGTTGCATGATAAAATAGCTAACATTGAAAATTATTTTGATGGATTGACCTCTCTAACAACATATTTTGATGGTCAAATTTTATCTCTGGAGATTCAAATTTTTGTTCTTGAGAAGGAGAGAGAAAAGATCATTCGGAGAGAAAGGAGTCTTAGAGGATTGGTGAGGCCAAGACTGGATTCACTAGGTGTACATAAGAGAGAGTGTATGGATATGATTGCTAAATCCACACCGACAAAAGTATCAGAGAAGGAGACACTTGCACACTTACCCCAAAATTTTGAAGTTAGTCAAGCTTTGGTAGAGTTATCAGTATTTATTCATTCTTTTGTTCTGAATTCTTTCAATTCTTTCACTGGTATTTGGCATTTATGCCAAAGGGGGAGTGTATATATGTGAAAAATATTAGAAAAATATCAGACAAAAATATATGGGAAGGATATCATAAGGAGTGTATTGCTTAGGGGGAGCATATTTTAGTTGGACCATTAGGGAATCTATTTTTCACATGAGTGTTTCCATCAATGCCAAAGGGGGAGATTGTTGGCAATTGACACTCATTGGATTGATTTTGTTTTCATTGATGGAAACAAGATTAGATGGGAGTCGCATACCGACATTAGGAGGCATTCATTGGTAGACATTGGCATTGAGCATCCAGGGTTACAACTAGTACCGACACCAACACCAGCACTTCAGGGAAGCCGACATCAAGGAAGATTTATTTGAAAAATCATTTTGTAATTATTGTATAAGGCTGACATTGTATATCCTTTTGTATTGTAAGCCGCCATAAGGAATATTTTTTGTAAAGGATATATAGATCAATGTGTTAGGTCATTATGAGATGAAATTATGTAAGGATAGAACATGTGGATGAGATTGTGGAATGTGAAGATCATTTGTATGCAAATGTTGTATCATGCAATGATCTGTAAATTTTTGGTAAGACATTCTTGGAGGGAAGGAGATACCGGTAGTATTTTTTAGGGTTTATGAATCGGTATAGAGCAGAGCCATAACCGAAACTCTTTTTGGCATAAGAGATGCATTTTGTGAGTTTCTTTTCATTGTTTTCCTTCAATAGAAGCTTGTAGTCAGTGAGACTCTTTAGTGATGAACAATGTGCTCTAGGTAGTATTCCTTTCTGCATGTGCAGGCCCCCTCTTTATGTAATATCGTTCATATGGCTAGTGAATTGATATTGTGGGTCACAAATCCCACTGTGGTTTTCCCTCTTTGAGGTTTTCTAGGTATAAATTCTATGTTATATGGTGTTCATTCATGTGGATGGTTTAGCTTCTTCAAGTTATATGTTTGTTCATTTAGTGGTTTATATGTGTATGGTGTAAAAGCAAAAACTCTTATCTTACTCACAAAACACTAATTCACACCCCCCTCCCCCTCTCAGTGTTCTTGGATCCCAACAAGAGTATCCAAGTTGATTGGCACTTGAGACGATATCAGATCATTAAGGATCCACTTATCCTTCTCAAGAAAGTCCTTAACATCCTCAGCAGTGTCTCTTGCCTCAAAGACAACATCAACAATCTCAACCTTCTCCTCCTTTGCATCTACCTCTAATCAGACATCTTTTGGATCTTTAATTTTAGATGGAGCTTGAGTCTCCACAAATGGCATGGTGTCTACTGGCTAATCTAGACAATTCTGAGTATCCTCAATTGCATCTAATTCCATTACTTCTGCTCCACCTTTCTACAACACATTTTCCTTCTCTTTATCTACATCATCCCTTTTCAGAAAATAGAAGTTTTTGCTTCAAGGACTTCTTTCACAATTTTCTTAGTCTCCTTTATTACATCATCCATTTCTCCAATCATAATATTATTAACCCTTGTTTTTCTCCTAAAATCCATTTGGGATTCCTTGATTGATCTAATTATTTATTCAATAGCTATTACAGGACATAGATTAACCAATATATATTCTTTTAGCTTTTCATATTCATCCTTGGCGCTAACTCTCCTCATCTCCAAAATATCATACTGGCCTTTAGGTATCTCATACATAATCTCAATCAAAGCCCTATTGTATGTATTCAAATATATAATAGTGGCTTCCTCTAAACTCCTTTTTCCATCCTCATAAAACTTTTTCACAACAATCAAATAGAGGCTTCAAATTTCCATGCTCAATTACAATAGTAACAACCTCATCTACTAACATAAGGGGTTTAACATAAATTTTTAATTTCTTACTCACCTTTTCTTTATTAGATGGTTTATCTTTGGAAAATTTGGACGATTTTGAACCCTTTGACTTCATTTTCTTTACTGCCTCATTAGACTCAGTTTCTTCATCATCAACAAATTTAATGAACACTTTTGGACTTTTTTCCATCTTTCTTTTTCCTTCCTTGCCTAACATAGGCATGACCCAGAGGATCCTCAAAGAGAACAATATAGATCATGCAACAAGAGTAACACAAAACATAGAAAATGGAAAATCAAACATCCACATAATCATATATTCATCATAGAACATTTGGTAATATATAGGATAACATGCCTAGTTATAGGCTACATCCCAGAATACAGTTCATTTGGACCTCCAAGAAGTATCTGAATTACAATTTATAAATCTAGATCATCATACCACTTCGCCTCTATCTCAAAGGATCACATACAACAATATATATACCTTTCAGAACATATCTGGGTCAGCCATAAAAGATTACATCTACCAAGGAAGGAAAATCAAATGTGTAAAACAGGTCGGCCCAAAAACATGAAGATCTCATTTGCCAAGAACAAGCATAAAGTGCAGAACACAAAGGAGGGTTAGCTAAGGGCCTAAGAATATTATGTGTGGTGCCAAATTATTTTGTAATCCAAGGAATCATTCCGCACAAGAAGAAATCTCCAACATAGATGATAAGCTCAAAACTCCTCTAGAACCAAGAAAAAAACACTCTAGAAGGAATAACTTACCAAAAAAGGATCCAAATGAACTAGAAATCTAGAATGATGAACAAGAACAAGCGTGGATGCAAAAAATCTGATCCACAATGAAAAAGAAACAACTACATGGAAAATGCTAAAGTAACACAAAAAATGCAACAAGAACAAAAATAAAAGCAAATATTTTTGGTTGATGCAAGATTTCTCATAGATCGAGGATGCTCCTACATTTGACACCCTAGGTAGAAAAAAATATTCAATGAGAGGCAACTCATGAACATTGAAAATGATTTGGGTATGATCCCATGCTCAATTCTGATCCAAACATCTTCTTTGTTTGCAAAATTCTTCCTAACCTCTTCCAGAATCTCAACCAGATTCTTTAGCTTTTGGTTTTCTTTATCTCCATTTACTTGCTTCATACCTGCACATTGTCTCTAACTATTTCTCTCTTTCTTTTGTAACTCTGAGTTATTTTTTCCATAATATTTCATTCATTTTTCCACCATCACCTTAACCTTTCTGCCATCCGGTACCACCTTTCTATCAAACATATCCACTAGATCCTTCTGCAAATCCATGCCACCATCGGATGTATCCTCTACAACCTACTTCTTAGAATTGCAATTTTTCACAAGACTTAAATTATTCACTGCCTTTTCCTCCTCCTTCAAAGAAACCAAAGTAAAATTCTTCTCATCTTTCTCAATAGTGATCAGGTTTCTTCTAAAATCATAAATAGATCCTCTAGCAAATTGCCAAGGTCTACCCAACAAAACATGACCCACTTATAGGCAAAATTTCACACAAGACTTCATCGTTGAAAGGTTCAATATTCAAATTCACCAAGCACTACTCTCTCACTTCCACCTTATGATCATCTTGCAACCAAGTCACCTTGTAAGGGATAGGATGCTCAAGCCTCCTCAAACCAAGCTTCACTACCATATCCTCTGATACCAAATTATCAATGCTTCCAGTATCCACAATAACTTTAGAATACTTACCACCTCATTTGCAAATAGTCCAGAAAAAGATTCTTCCTTTGAGTAGGTCCGATATCTTTATTGTTCTACTCCATAAAGACTCTTCTAAACAAAACAAACTCTCCCTTCTCCGGTTCTAACACATTTGCTCTGGTAAATCTATCTTCTCTATCCTCATTTAACATACAATTCCTTGCCATTCCTTGCTTACATTCAAAAGATCTATGTCGGGTTTCCTTACACTTAAAACATCTACCTCAAAATTCTCTATTGCTACTACCACTACCTTTTCTCTATATCTTTTGATCTAGTTCTTTACTCCATTTATATTTTGGTTCTTCTTCAACATTCCGCTTCTCTATAGTGCCATTCATGATGTAGGAGAACTGGTGTAGTTCAAACCAACATTTGGATTTGATCCTGGTGAGATATCGATCCTGTTATTAGTCTGGTATTGGTATGTTCTTACCAATTGCTCACCTTGATCGATGTTTCCAGAGGACCACATGAATTTCTATGCATTTTGAAGATGTTCTTGGTGATTTGGGCCATCGTGTTATTGTTTACATGTTTCATCATGAGCTGGTTGGCCTTTGGCCAACTTGATTAAGTTGTTATCGCTTGCAAATTGTATAAAGAGAAGTTTTGAGAGTCATTTTAGGGGACAAAGGTCTAAGGAAGAAGATATTGAGTGAAGATGTATCTTCCAGAGAGATTATGGTCCTAGGGGACTAAAGTCTAGAAGGAATAAGGTTTGGATCAGTGTAGAACAGTGCATACTATTACCAGAGGCCTATTTGTTGAGCAGAAGATCTATAGATCTTAGATTTGTGTTGTATAGATTATTTTGTAATCCTTGGTTGCGGTCCAACATGTGTAGTCATTGAAGGAATATTTAATTCATTAAATGGTTGTAATGATTAATTTATCTAGTTACTAGTTATATCATGTGTTACTTGTACCAGTTAGGGTAGCTCTTTATCTGTTTACCGATTAGATCTTGTGTTGTGTTACCGGTATCTTGCATGGTGTTTTGAGTTATAGGCTACAAGGTGGGGATGTCCTTCATTGGATCTCCCTACCTTTACTGCATCAATTCACTTGCCTCTTATATCTCTCCTTTCCTATAGGGTTATTCTATTGTCTCCTTTTCACTTAATATTCAACCTTCAACGCATATTGATAAGACTCCTAAAATTTAGAAATATTCAACATACTCATCTCATCTTGGATGTTAAATCCAAGTCTAGTTATGTATCTAGCCACCTTCTCTCTACCCATCTCTCTATGTCTAGATCTAATCATCACCTTTAAGAATTCCTCTATATACTCCTTCACACTCATGTCCTTTTTCTTCAAGTTCTACAACTTCTTGAACAATTCCAACTTATAGTCTCCCATAATTAATTTAGCTTTCAATCTTGCAACCATATGCCTCCACTGGGTGATTTTCATCTCACCCTTCTCCACTCTATCTCTCTACACATATTTCCACCATAAAGAAACATTCCCTTTCAACTTGGTTTGTGCTAACTACACTCTTTGTGGGTCCTTAACATCTTCAAACTTGAATTGGTCCTCCAACTCTCTGATCCAGTCTATCAGGTCTTCTAGATTCAATGAACACAAAAAGTTAGAAACCTTAACTTTATGAACTTTACTCACTTGTGCCACTACTCTAATAAGTCTTTCTTCTCCCTTATCTACTTGTCCTTCCACTTATTTGGCGTCAAGCTCTTCTCCTACCTCTTCATACTCATCCTTTGATTCTATATTTCTCAGTAAATCAGCCAATGCATTTCGAATCTCATTTCTCATCTCATTCCTCAAATCCTCCATCATCTTCTCTACCCTTCAAGGGTTTATCCTTCTCGGTGGCATCTCCTCCTTTCCTTTGATGCAACTACCTCAACTTAGTGATCTAACTACAAGATTTCAATTTCCTCTCTATAGGTGATATATTGAACACATAAGTAGCCTACTTCAAATCGGTTATATGTTCACCCAAAGGAATGCCTCAAGGTTTGCAACCGGCTTTGATACCATCTGACATAACCATGACCCAGAGGATTCTCAAAGAGAGAAATCCAGATCATGCAACAAGAGTAACACAATGAAAGAAATACCATAGAACATATAAAATGGAAAATCAGACATCTGCATCATCATATAGTAATCATAGAATATCTGGTAACATGTGGGCTACATGTAGGATAACATGCTTGGTTATAGGCTACATCCCATAAAAAAATTCATCCAGACCTCCAAGAAGTATCCAAATTACAATTTATGAATCTAGATCATCATGCCACTTCACCTCTATCTCAAAGGATCACATAAAACAATATATATACCATCCAGAACACATCTAGGCGGACTACAAAAGATTACATTTACCAAGGAAGGAAAATGAAATGTGTAACATAGCTCAGCCCCAAAACGTAAAGATCTCATTTGCCAAGAAAAAAATGAAGTGAAGACCACAAAGGAGGGTCGTCCAAGGGCATAAGAACATCGTGTATGGTTCCAAATTGTTCCACAATCCAAGGAATTGTTCTGCATGAGAAGAAATGTCCAACATAGACAATAAGCTCAAAACTGCTTTGGAACCAAGAAACAAACACTCCGGAAGGCATAACTTGCCAAAAAAGGATTGAAATGAAGTAGAAATCTAGAATGATGAAAAAGAATAAGCCTGGAAGCCAAAAATATGATTTGCAATGAAAATGATGTTAGGATAACCAGTGGACAACTGAGAGGGTGGGTGAATCAGTTGTCAACAAATTATATCAATTAATCCACATTACAACCTTAAACCAGAGCACATAAATATTAAATACCAGAATAACATGAATAGATACCGGTAGGAAATGATACCTGCTAAGCAATGCAACTTAACAATGAGATGGATATTCAACACAATGCAACCATACCACATAACACCATGATTTGTACATGGAAAACTTGATAAAGCTAAAAACCACAGTGGGAAGCCTACCCACAGTCAGATGAAACTTCTACAAAAAGTATGTGATACAATGAGGGGCCTGCACATGCAGGAAGGAACATTGCCTAGAGTGCACTGCTCATTACAAAAGAGTCTCATTGACTATAGAGAGGTTAAAACCACCTCAAGATAATTAGACAACAATCCAGTAGAATGAACTGCCAGAGATTACATCTACCATACCTGGTTACATTCTCAGTTAAGCTCAATATCGAAGGCTTTTGACCTCTTACATAAACCCAATTCGATCTTAAATGATCAACCTTATCCTCTGCCTGAATGATATTACAATATTCGAACATTACATTCCAATTCTCTATCCACACCACACTTCACTATCTATAATGAGATCTTACATCAATTTATACAAACCCTAAGGCCTAAACCAATTAGGTCGGCCACCTAAAAGATATTACAATAAGATCATTACATACATCCATATTAAAATGATATTCCATGTCATCTTTAGACCAAAACAACATTAACCAATCCATAAATCATCCCGGTAACATGTAGAGAACACGTTAACATGATACTGATCTATAACCTAGATAGGCACCAGACCTATTCTGGGTCCACCATGCCAAAGAAATGTCTCCAACTATTCAAAGCACAATCAGGGATCATCTTCTACATCCCGAATTCCATCTAGAAGCCACACCAACACCACTTATGCATCCTGTCAAATATTCTCAATAAAAGCTCTGTCGCTAAAACCTTAAACCCATGCCGGTAAGGGTTTACTAGAGTGTATGATAGAATCCAATCACCAAGTCAATACAAACTAACCAAAATATACTCCATATTCATGTAACACATAAAACCAAACATACTCCATTGATCCAAACATGTCGAAAGTGTCCAACAGATAATCTCTTCTATTGGTAACACTAGATCTTCTGTCGGTAACCAAAACCTGTCTGTCGATATCCAACCATAATAGCTAGTGTTGGTAACCAATCATAATAGCTAGTGTTGACATCAATGAAAAAACAAAAATACAACACATAATCAATCCTTCCATATTGCCAACAATCTTCCCTTTTGGCATTGATGGCAACACTAGATGTGAAAAACATCTAAGTACCAAGAAATGCCAAACAAGTCTCCCCCAATGGAAGACAATCAACAATCTCCCCCTTTGAATAGTATCTTTGTAAATCTCTGAAAGAAAAACTCCTTAAGTTTTCTTTTTCACATAAATATCTCTCCCCCTTTGACATTAATGCCAAAGATATGACATAGATATCAAAATCCTGTGAATCTCAAAGCTGACTACTCCCCTAGAGTAGTAGCACCACTACATAAATCTGGAGCAAAGGATAAGGCTACTGATCCATACCAGAATGATGCACTACATAATCAACTAAGTCTCTTTTGGAGGGGTAGATACCCCTAGCCTATCTCTCAAATATTCAAATGATTCCTTAGACAACAGTTTAGTGAATATATCTGCAATCTTCTCTTTAGTGTTCACATAAACCAATTTGACTTCGTTTTCTTCCACCTTGTCCTTTAGAAAGTTATACTTTATTGATATGTTCTTAGTCTTAGAGTGAAATGCTAGATTCTTAGACATATGAATAGCTACAGAGTTATCACAATAGATAACTACCGATTCACTATAATATACCCTAATATCCTTCAACATTTGCTTCATCCACGAGACTTGTGTACAATTAGTTGCTGCTGCAACATATTCAGCTTCTGCAGTAGATAAAGAAATGCATTACTATTTTTTGTTGATCCATGAAACTAGTTTCTTTCCAAGAAAGAAAGCTCCACTAGAAGTGCTCTTCTTGTCATCAGTATCTCCTACCCAATCTTAATCTGTATATGCACATAAAGTGAAGTTATCTCTAGAATACCATAATCCATATTCTGTTGTGCCTTGCAAATACCGGAATATCCTCTTTACTACACATTCATGATTTTCTTTTGGATTGATTTGATATCTTGAAACAATACTCACTGCATTCATAATATCTGGTCTAGCCTGAGTTAGATATAAGAAGCCACCAATCATAGAATTATTCCTTGTTGAAGTTCTGCCTTGACCAAGAGAGCAATATGCGGGTGCATTTTGCGGAGTTTTTGTTTTACAGGTTTTGCATCTGGGCGGACGACGAGATTGTGAACCACCAAGGCAGGATCCAACCCTGGCATATCAGAATAAGACCATGCAAAATTGATTTTAACCTCTGTAAGGAAGTTGATGAAGTCTTGTTTCTCGATTTCGGTGAGGGATTTGGAAATGAGCACATTTTTTGGAATGACTTCAGTGCCCATGTTAATGCTGTCTATTTCTTCTATCAACAAATTTGATTTGTCCTGTGGAAGGTAACCAATGGTAGGGAAGTCAAATCCCTCATCATCAAGTGCCTTTTCCAGGTTTTCACTTTCAGATATGCCCTTTGTTTTTATTTCTTGTTCATCCAAAGGTGCCTCAAGGAGGTTTTCACCTAGGAAATCATATCTTTTTCTTTTATTATCTTTTTTGTGGATAAGGGCATTGACTTGACTACCAAAGTATCCCTTTTCGTGTAGTTGAATACCCTCAATTCTATTACCATCTTCCATATTTTGCATTGTTAGGAGAGCAATGTGAGCATTATCATCGATGTAGATATCTAAATTGGGTTTGTCTCATTGGCCCTAGTCAATGAGTTCAGGATGGACAAGATGTAGCTCATGTGAAGTGGGAGGGGTTATGGGGGTGATGGTATTGATGTAAGCATCGAAGAAGGTATCTTTCTCATATTCATAAGGCATTTCATGGAATTCCTCTTCGTCAGCGCTTTCGATATCCAAAGAAGGACTAGAAGGGGCACCAGTGATAGTAATCTTAGGCACCGGGGTGTACCCTAAGCCTCTGTTGTATCTGTAGGAGATAAGATTTATGGGTGCTTTTCTTCCTTTTTCCGATGGTCCCAGACCGTGTCCTTTGTAACCCATTTTTTCAACTATGGCAAATGCTTTTGGATACATTTCTTTGGATATTCTTGTTGGATCATCGTCCTCTTCCCGGTACAGCCATGAAGAGATATCTGCTTCGAGGTTCTCATTATCAAGTGGGCCCCATTGCTGGAAGGTGGTGCTTTGGCATTGCATGACTGGTTTCGGGTCCTTTTTTAGCTCTTTTGGTTTGCCAAATGACTTAAGAGAGAGAGGGAGGTTTCCTATTAATAAGACGTCCTCCAATTTGTATTCTCCATAACCATTATCCAAGATCTTGATTTGATTATTTGGTTGGGATGATGTGGAGGCAACATTTGATGTGTCAGATGGAAGCGTTGGCGAAGGTCTATTTAGTGGGCAATGATATAGATGCTTCCCCTCTAATAGTTTACAATATTGAAAAGGTTGGGGATCACCTTTGATAGTGATCACTCTTCCATTATAGGGGAATTTGATGCATTGGTGATAGGTGGAGGGTACGGCCTGCAAGGATTGAATCCATGGCCTCCCGAGGAGAATGTTGTAGGGGAGATCAAGATCTAGTACTTGGCAAGGGGTTTCAATTGTAATGGGGCCCACTTGAAGAGGTAAGGTGATCACACCCTTTGAAATTCTTTCTGCATCATCATATGCCTTTATTGTGATCCTTCCTAATGTGTTTATCAGATCCTTAGAAAGTCCCAATTGTTTTATCAATTTGTATGTACATAGATTAAGCCCGGATCCACCGTCTATCAGGATTCGTTTGACCTTGTGCTTGTGGATGAGAGCTTCGATGTGCAAAGGTTTGTTATGGTCCTCATCTGCAGGAGCATCTTTGGAGTTAAATACAATGTGTTGCTGGGCAACAAGGTTTCCAATGAGGGTTTGAAATTGGGTGGTATTGATGTTATCAGGAACGCGTGATTGGAGAAGGGCTTGTTCCAAAATTTCTTTATGGACTGGAGAAGTCTCGAGAAGTTCCAAAATGGAGATCTGCGCGAGTGTCTTCCCAAGTTGATCAAGGAGGTCATATCGGCGGGTGGAAGACATGGGTGGAGGGTTTGGTGGGGGAGGAACTCCTTGGATGGTGACTCTTCCTCGGCGTGTAGTTGCATTACAGTCATTCTGGAAATGGGAGGTGGAAGGCGTGGCACCTTGAATGACTATTCTAGCCAGGTTTGGTCTACTTTGGGAAGGAGGAGGATTAACTCCTTGGATGGTTATGACATTGACATGATTGTCTACAGGTTCAATGCGACTTACTAAAAAATCAAAACCGGTTACGTGATTAGCATAGTCATAATCCATTACATTAGATGATGAGCCTTTTCCTTTATCATGCTTTGGGAAGGGTTCTTGGTACATTTTGAGTTTGTCATTGTTATTACCAGGTTTTGCATTTGCTACCTCAATCTCACCTCTATCAATGAGATCTTGTATGTAGATCTTCAGTTTAATACACTTTCGTGTATCATGTCCCTTGATACGATGGTATTCACAATACTCATTTTCATTATACCATCTTGGTTTAGGTTTATTGGGATCAAACGGGCGAGTGATTGGAAAAACCACTATACCTGCTTGGACAAGTTTTTGAAACACCACTTCAATAGGCTCAACAAGAGGAGTGAAATCTCTTGGAGTCCTGTTATTCGATCAGGGTGGTCGTCCTTGGATTGAGACATTGTTGTGAGGTTTTTGAGATTGATTTGAATTATTTTGGTTGTTGAATTGATGAATATTGGTGGTGGATTTTGGGGGAGTGGCCACGGTTTGGACCCGCTTCACATCAGTTACACCATCATTGACCATGTTTTTATTTTTAGCCCAGAATTTTGGCTTGTCGTTATGATAAGAGGAAGAACTTTGTGATGACTTCTGGTAATGTTTCAAGGTTCCTTCCTCCAACAAGACACGTTCGAGGGTGAGGCCCTTATCGGTCAATTTTTGGAAGGATTTGATACATTGAGATATTAAAGGTCTTGAAAGTTTAGGCACCAAGTTCTTTTGAAATAGTTCAATTTGATGTTGTTCTGGCATGTCCCACTGGAATTTTTTGATAAGATGTCACCATCTTTGTAGGAAATTGGCGAAGGTTTCTCCAGGCCTTTGTTTTGTATTACATAGGTCCATCATAGAAACTTCATTACCCATGTTGTATGCATAGTGGGCCACAAATTTTTCTGCCAAGTCTGGAAAAGAGACAATGGAACCTCGTGGTAAAGATGAGAACCATGCCAGGGCGTCTCCCGTGAGACTCTTGGGAATGAGTCTGTGAAGATAAAGGTCACTATAGGAGACTTCTTGGCATAAGATGTGGAATTCGCGGACATGGTCGCGGGGGTCTCCTTTGCCTTCATACTTGGTGAATTTAGGGATCTCAAATCCTGAGGGATACGGTGCAACTGATATAGATGGGTCATAAGGACAAGGGCAAAACTCTTCGAATGAGTAAGCTTTCCTTTTATTAGTGTTTTCTTTCATGTTTTTGATGATATTCTTCATGTCTTGAATTTCTTTGATGAGGTCTTGTTGTGGACTTTGATATTGATGAATTGTATCTGCCCCAAGCATTGGATGAACTAAAGAAGGTGCACCACCACCAATATATTGATATGATGAGGAAGTGGGAATGTGGGATGTGATGATCGATGTTGCTGGGGTTCGTGTGATAGTTGGTTGTGATCTACCAACTGTTGTGACGGGATTGAATGCGGTCTAGATAAAATTTGCGACATTGTTGGGAGAAAGAGAAGTTTGTGGAATAGAAATATGTGGTTGAATAGAAGGAGGTGGTATAGAAGTTTGTTGGAGAATGGATGAGAATGGATTTGATAGTGGTATGGATGGTAAGGAGGAAGAAGGTGGGATGGAGATCGTGGTGGGAGGTGTCGTGGGTGGCATTGATTGGGCTTGGATGATTGATGGGGCTGCAATTGATTGAGTTTGAATAGTAGGTGTAGCACTTTGTGTGGGAGCGAGGTCTCCTTGTGGTTGTTGGACAAGAGTGGATCTATTAAATTCAGGTGGAAGTTGAGCTCCATGTTCAAGAAGAGTTTTCAGAAGTACAGTAGGATTGTGTTTAATAAACTTTTCTATCATCTCTTGGTTATAAGAATCCACTAGGAAAGTTTGCACTTTCGGACAAAGTTCATCTTGGTTAACCATGTCAAGATTTTGGCTTTGATCTTGATCACTTGGTTGCCCACTTTGTGTATGATCTTATGTGGGATCTTCATATAGGACACCAATGTCTGGCATGCCATATTGTTGATCAGCCATCTTTTTCTTTTGGGATCGAGTTGCGACCATACACGATATTTGTGATGAAAAGACTTAGGAAAAATGTGATGAAATGACTTAGAAAATTTGTGATGGAAGGATTTTAGAAACTTGTGATGAAAGGACTTAAGAAATTTGAGAATGAAAAGACTTAAGAAATTTATGATGAAAGGACTCAAGAAATTTGAGGATGAAAGGACTTAAGAAATTTGTGATGAAAGGACATAAGAAACTTGAGGATGAAAAGAATTAAGAAATTTGTGATGAAAGGACTTAAGAAATTTGAGGATGAAAGGACTTTAGAAATTTGAGGATGAAAGGACTTAAGAAATTTGTGATGAAAGGACTTAAGAAATTTGAGGATGAAAGAAATTAAGAAATTTTTGATGAAAGGACTTAAGAAATTTGAGGATGAAAAGAATTAAGAAATTTGTGATGAAAAGACTTAAGAAATTTGAGGATGAAAGGACTTAAGAAATTTGTGGATGAAAGAACTTAAGAAAATTTGTGATGAAAGGACTTAAGAAATTTGAAGATGAAAGGACTTAAGAAATTTGTGAATGAAAGGACTTAATAAATTTGTGATGAAAGGACTTAAGAAATTTGAGGATGAAAGGACTTAAGAAATTTGTGATGAAAGGACTTAAGAAATTTGAGGATGAAAAGAATTAAGAAATTTGTGATGAAAGGACTTAAGAAATTTGTGGATGAAAGGACTTAAGAAATTTGAGGATGAAAAGAATTAAGAAATTTGTGATGAAAAGACTTAAGAAATTTGAGGATGAAAGGACTTAAGAAATTTGTGATGAAAGGACTTAAGAAATTTGAGTAAGAAATTTGTGATGAAAGGACTTAAGAAATTTGAGGATGAAAGGACTTAAGAAATTTGAGGATGATTGATGAAGAAGGTATGGTAGTGATGGTTTAGAAGAAAACTTGATGACTAGGTTGTCTTTGGCATGAACATGAAGGATCTATTTAAATGGCAAGTTGTATGAAGGGATATGACCACCCTAATTTGGATGATAGTAGGTGTTTCAAGGGACAAATTTGAATGTTGACGTAGAGGATAAACTCTTAGCTTCTCTCTTAGGCTTATGAAAAATGGGACGGACAGAGTTTTGACGCAATTTTGAACTTGGTGTGGGTAATAACTTGGACAATTTGTTTGTGTCTTGACAAATATTTTTGCAAAGTTTTTTTTTTTTTTTGGTGGGGATAGTGATGTGTTTTTAGTCTACTCTTGGCAAGTATGTATCAAACAAAGCAAACACAATCATTAAATGCATCTTATCTCAAAGACACTCATGCTCATATACAACATTCTTAAGGCTGGCAAGGACAATAGTCATTGAATCCCAATTGGTTTCCCATCTACGCTTACCCAGAGTGGACACTTAGATGCTTGACCCCACTGGCTCCCCTCCACGGCACTCACTTCTCGGGGTAGCCAAGCATCAATTCCCATGAAAACTCCTCATGGCGAACTTTGTGTCTCTACTAAGGGCCGTAAGAATATGGGCCGCTTCAGAGGTCCGACCTCCTGCACCAATGACTAGAGGGTTTTTGGCCACTATGAATAAGGTGTTTAGTAAGTTTTCCTGTTAGGAGCTACCCTTCGAAGTTGTGCAAGCGCAATTGAGGCCTATAGCCCAACGAAGCACCAAGAACTTAGTAGTCACACAAGCATGATTGAGATCTCTAGGATCATACTAAGCACCCAATGTGAGAGTGAACTCTCATATAGCCCCAACCATTAACCCTTTCGTAGTCAATGGCCTATTTATTATAGTGAGTTGGGAACCCCAGGTCCGGGTGTACTCACTTGGGTCGTTCCCCTCTTACCTTCTCAAAGAGCAAGTTGGGAGGGCAGGCCCACTAGAGATAAATACACAATCAAACAAGAAAAGGTTGGAGGGTCTGGATTTCTGATCGTCTAATAAGACGAGAGCATACTTTCCTAACTTTACGCTTTTCTTAAAGACACATAAGACAATGGTTCATTCCATTTTAATTAATATCTAGGTGCCTAATTTAAATAAATGCACAATATTTGGTTGAATCAGCTAGGCAACCTGCAAAACCACTTGATTAGTAGTTTGAAAAATGGAGTCTTCAAAAAGCGTCCTGCAAAACAACTTGATTAGTAGTTTGGAAAAAATAGTCTTCAACAAGTGTCCTGCAAAAAATCAACAAAATGACAAAAATATTAATTTTTTTAATTTTTTGGGAATAAATAGAAAAACATGAATAAAAACTTTTTTACTAATGACAAATGTGGATTTGAAGAAAGCTTTGATGGGTAAATGGGGTTTGACTAGGTTTTTACCACTTTCTAAGGGATATACAAGTGAAAAAATGGGGATTTTGGAAGAGAGATGAAGGAATGGGAAAATTTGTCCAAGAGGGACAAAGAAGCAAAAGTTGAAGATGGATAATATGGGAAAAATTTGGAGGTGATTGGATGAAAAGGGAAGAAGTTATGGCAAACCCTAAAAATAGAGAAATATGAGATTTTGGGCTTCAAAAAGTGGATTTTTGAGATAAGGCCTCCAAGGAAGAAAATGTGGAAAATGACAATGTAGAGAATATGGTGAAGTTTGAAGGGAAATGGAGTCAAGATAAAGAAGATATGGCGAAAAAATAGAATTTTTTTTTTTTTAAACCCTAGATTTAACGGAACAGAAACCCTAAATTTAACAGTACAGAAACCCTAAATTTAACAAAACAAAAACCCTAGATTTAACAGAGCAGACAGAAACGGAACAGAAACCCTAAATTTAACAGAACAAAAACCCTAAATTTAACAAAACAGAAACTCTAGATTTAACAGAGCAGACAGAAACCCTAGATTTAATAGAGTGAATTGTCTCACTAAACAGAATAAAATAAAAATGTCAAAGGTCTGGATTTCTGATTGTCCAGATAGACAAGAGCATACTCTCCTACTTTCACACTTTCCTGGAGGCAGACAGATTATATTTAAACAGAGCAGATAACAGGAAATAAATAAATTAAATGCAGACTACAGTTAGCGCCTACAATTTTCAGACTGATTAACAAAGCAGACAGTAGCACTACACAGATAGAAAAGTGTCAAAGGTCTGGATTTCTAATTGTCAAGATAGACAAGAGCATACTCTCTTATTTTCACACTTTCCTGCGGTCAGAGCATACAGTCATGCTAAACAAAATATAAAAGTGAAAAGTTTGGATTTCTGATTGTCTATAAAGACAAGAGCATACTCTCCTACTTTCGCACAGATTATACTAAAATAGAACAGACAACAAATCAAATAACAAATCAGATAACAGAGTTGTCGTGTTGCAACAGAAACAGAAAAAAAAGAAGAAAGAAACAGAACAGAATAAGGAGGAGCTATCGCGTAGAAATGCAGAGCCATGATTTTGGAACCTGCGAAAAAGATATATATATATATATATATTTTTCTGTAGTCGTGCTATTCTGGAACCCGCGTCTCACAACTCACAAAAACCTTTAAAAAAAAATAGTAACATTAGTTCTCAGGGACGTCAGTCCCACCGGGCATGCCAAAATGAAGAGGGAAAAATAGATTTAAAAGGTAAACTGATCAATACATAACGAAATAAACATGCAGAATGCTAAAATATCATAAAAAGACCATTTCACCTTGCTATTTTACCTTCTCCTTCGGATTGAGCTTGATGAAGTGAAGGCGCCCCTTGATAATGCTCCACTTGATGTGCTCCTTTGATTGCTGGATGTGGATGGCTCTCCAATATTGTGCACAAATGATAAGGATGAGATGATCAAGTTGCCAAGATGATTTCCTGGGCTCAAAAGGGCAGCATAAGCTTACTGAATTTCAAGATGTTTTGAATGAAGGGATGGAACCCTATTTTATAGGAAGAGGAGAGGAAAATGGATGGCTAGGATGAATTCGAGATGAAGGGCTAAGATTTACTTGTGAGGTCACACAAGGTCCAAGAGAGGGTGTGGAGACCAAGAAATATGCCTTAAAGGCATTTCGTATCTCCACACTCTACAAGATGCATTGGAGGAATTAAAAATTCTCCAAAAATGGATATTATGGGGATTAGAAGAATAAAAAGGAATTAAAAATTCCTTGGGAGAGGGAAATGCCTAGAGGAATGTAAGATTTCGAAAATCTTACATTCATCTAAAAAAAGAGCATTTAAAGCTAGTGGCTGGATGAAAGGACAAAGAGTTGACTTTGTGGCTAATCATGATGATTAGCCATTAAGGACTCATTAGGAGGGGAATTAGAGGAAATGTTAGGTGGGATTTATATTTGTAGGAGAATTTGACTAAAAGAATAATGTTAAGTGAGTTTAGGGAGTTTCTAGAAGAATTTATTATGTTAATGATGAATTAAGAAGATGATTTGTAGGAATCATGTAGGTTAACTAATTAATTGAAATTAATTAGCTAAGAGGAAGATTTGTGAGGATTTGATTTTTTAGAAGAATAAAGAAAGGGATTGATTTATTAAATAAATCAATCATATGCTATAGTGACAATATTAATTATATTTAATTAATATTGAGAAGAATTTTAATTAACATAATTAATTAATTAATTATGTGAGGAATTAAAAAAATAATTAAAATAATTATTTTTAAGTGTCTACAAGTACTTACTGGTTTTGAATTATCCATACCAAAATTCTTCAACAATTCCCTTAGATACTTAGTTTGACATATAAAAATGCCTTTGTCAGTTTGAGTAATCTGCAAACCTAAGAAAAATTTCATTTCACCAATCATGGACATTTCAAATTCATTCTTCATATTGTTAAAAAATACTATGCACACTGTATCTTCTCCAAAAATGATATTATCAACAAATACTTCAATAATCAGAATATCATCATCAGTTATCTTATAATATAAATTGTTGTCGGCACTGCCTTTAGTAAAACCAAGCTTCAAAAGATATTTATCCAACCTTGCATACCATGCTCTAAGATCTTGTTTCAATCCATAAAATGCTTTCCTTAGCCTACATACCATATCCTTGTCATCTGTTAGTGAAAAAACATCAGATTTCTCAATGTATACCTCTTCCTCAAGTTCATCATTCAAAAATGCACATTTAATATCCATTTGATAGACCTTATAGTTCTTATATGTTGCATAGGCAAGAAATAGTCTAACAACTTCAATTCTAGCTACAGGTGAAAATGTCTCACCATAATCAATTCCTTCCATTTGAGAATATCCTTTACAAACCAGTCTAGCCTTGTTTCTTATAACTTGACCATCCTCATTCAATTTATTTCTAAGAACCTATTTAGTTCCAATAACATTTTTTATTTTTAGGTCAGAGAACTAAAGTTGAATTCTCATTCTTCTCTAGCTGATCTAATTCATCTTCCATAGCCTTTAACCAATGTTTATCTTTACAAGCTTCAATAACAGATGTTGGTTCAACTTGAGAAATAAGACATACCTCTTCATTCACTAGTCTTCTTCTTGTCATAACTCCCTTGTTCCTATCTCTAGTAATTTGATCTTCAGAATGATTTAATATTATATACCTTGGAGTCTTCTGAACTTCAAGTTCACTGATCTGATCATCAGTCACAGTTGAATTTTTTGATTGTAATGATGTAACTGTCTCAGTGTCTTGTATTGGTTGAGGCATTTTTGGTTCAATTATGATAATTTCTACCATTGGTTCTCTGTCATATGATATATATTGGTTTTTGTATTGCTCATCCACTTTCACATTTGTGCTCTCCACAAATTTCTGCAATATTTTGTTATAACCTCTATATGCTTTGCTCTGATTAGAATATCCAAGAAATATTCCTTCATCACATCTAGGATCAAACTTCCCAATTGAATCATCCCTTTTAATATAACATTTACTTCCAAAAATTCTAAAATATTTAATAGTAGGTGTATGTCCAAACCATAATTCATAAGGAGTCTTACCAGTTTCACCTTTGATATGAACTCTATTGAATGTGTAGACTGTTGTACTCATTGCTTCTCTCCAGTAGATGTGAGGCATTTTGGATTCCATCATCATGGTTCTTGTTGCATCCAAAATGGCTCTATTCTTCCTTTCCACTACTCCATTTTGTTGAGGAGTCCTAGGTGCAGAGAACTATCTCCTAATTCCATTTGTCTCACAATAACTATTAAATTCATGAGAAGTGAACTCACCACCTTGATCTGATCATAGACATTTGATTTTCAGTCCAGTTTCAGTTTCTTCCTTAGCTTTAAAGATCTTGAATTTCTTAAAATCTTAAGACTTCTCCCTAAGAAAAGTCACCCGCATCATTCTAGAATAACTATCAATTATTAGCATGAAGTACTTATCACCTTGAGAGCTTCTAGTTCTTGCCGGACCACATAATTTAGTGTGAATTAAATCAAGATCATCATTAGATTTATCATGTATGCTTTTAAAAGAAGTTCTAACTTGCTTTCCCAATTGACATTCCTTACATACCGGATTATGAGGCTTCATAATCCTAGGTATATCTTTAACTGCATTTGTTGAACTGATCTTGACAATGCAATCAAAATTAACATGACACAACCTCTTATGCCATATCCAACTCTCATCAATATGAGCAATCAAACATGTCTTATTACCAGTGTTCAGGTGAAAGATATTACCTCCAATCTTGTTATTGATTTTTATTTTTCTATCCTTGAATTGAAGTTGGAATCTCTTGTCCACCAATTGACCAACACTCAAAAGATTATTCTTTAAACCTTCTACATAATAGACATTATCAGTATTATGCTTACCATCTAGAGAAATAGTACCTCTACCTTTGATCATAAATGTTTTATCATCTCCAAATCTTACTTGACTGTCATTATATTCATTAGCACACATGCAAACCAAATAGCAAATAAGGCATTCACCCATAGAAGCACAATCACCATAACACAAGAGATTTTGACGTGGAAACCCAAATAGGAAAAACCATGGCGAGATGAAACTCACAAGTAACTATCTGCAGAATAGTAACCAGACTGGCTAAGGTCAAACCGGTTAAGGTCATACAATGTTCTTTACCAGAACAGATCCTATTAGGAATCTTAATCTTTGTTAGGAGATAAGTCCGATTAAAGACTACCTTGTGAGAAGATTTCAGATCCACAGATGTGAACCACCTTGTTAGAGGATTTACAAAGGCTTTTCTGGGCCTACCCGATTAAGGGTTTCTGACTTGTCAAAGATGTGAGTAATCAACAAGTGAATGATCTAGAAAATGGCATAGTCTGCTTGATTATATTCATTATAGCTCATAGCTAATGCTCTTTAGTATTACTTCCATCTTTAGTAAATACACACTCTGTTGCAGTACACAGACTTGATCTTCTCAGTTAAGATCGTACATACAAGAGCTTCAACGAATACACAAAACCTAATAGCTACACTCATACATACACATACAAAACCCTAGACATGATGTCCTTAAAAGGAATCTGATTTCATGTCGATCCAATAGGATTACATTTGCAAGTTCCTAGGTTCATTATATCTAGACACATTTGGTAACATGACACAAAATCACTGTCAAAGTGTCGGTGGATGGTAACTCATCACAAAAATATACCAGTTGGTAACTCATCATAGAGTATTACCAGTTTATACAACTTTTCCGGTTACCAGTTGGTAACTCAGAGTAATACCGGTTTAAATAGATTTCCGATTGACAAAATTTAAAGACTGGGAAAAAGATAACTGCCGCTTCTGGCTCCTTTGCTCCGCTCCGCTTGAGATCCTTAAACCACTTGATCTCTCTATGCCGCTTGGGTCTTTATACTGCTTGAGATAGTTAAACACTTTATTCATAACATCAATAGTCTAAAGACTACAACATGATACCATTTTGAAACAATTACCGGTTGAGCATAATTCATACATTCACAAAGTGATCTCATAACAAGTGTGTGTCCATCAATGACAATCACAACATAATCATCAAAATGCCAACAATCTCCCCCTTTGGCATTGATGGCAACACTTAGGAAATTTGTTTTTTGACATCTAAGTGTTTTACAACAAAATTATGCCATAATCAAAATTACTCCCCCTAAGCATATACATTATCCCTTTTGCAGAAAATACAATGTATACTACTTCCTTACATGAAAGTATACATAGTATGCATTAAAATTCAGAATACTACTCCCCATCAAATTTTTTAAAAAACTGAATACTATTCCCCCTTTGCCAATAATGACAAAGTACAACTGAAAAACCCCTGTTCCATTAGCATTAATAACTGATTTAAAGAGTTTATGACAATAAAGAGTGAAACTTGTAAAAAACTGATTTAAAGTCCTGCATAAATGCCTTCATGGATAAAGACCATGATTCAAGCAATGAGGTAGCAACCTCATTCTCTGTTTGCATCTGATAGATTTTCTCTTCCATGGCATCCAAGGTACTCATCTCTTGAGTGACCGTTAGGGCAACCAGATTTAGATAACATTTCTGAAGAATTTGCAGTCTTGGTAGTAGGACTAGTTGAAGTTCCTACAAATTACATGTCTGGTTGCTTATCTTTGCCTCTATTCTTGTAGACTGGAGTTGAATCCGGTGAGTGGTTTGTCCATATGTGGAGAAGGAATCATATGGCGTCTTGAAGATGCTTATAAATGACTGCATATCAGATTGCAGTTTGGCTTTCTGAGCAAGCACATCATCACAGAATAGATGAGGTTGACATATCTTACTTAGAAATAATTTGCCCTCATCCATTGCATCTCTAATGTCCTGTTGTACCTTCTGTAGATCAGACCGGAGCTCTGTTAACTTTTTCACGAAGTGTCCAAAGCCTTTTGATGCTCCTTCTTGGCATTCGCTTTCTGCAACCTCTTCCAGGCTTTGCACCTGGTCTTCTACAACTATGCATAGGAGCTTTAATTGTGCAAGAGAGGAATCGGTACTGGGGAGGTTGGTACCGGGTATCAAACCAGTAAGAGTGTCCACCATAGCTTGGATCACATCTTGCTCTTTCTTTCTCCTTATTTCTTCCAGGCGTTCTTGGGCAACCTTAATGCTCTATAGCAACTCTGATTCATTTACAGACTAGAGGTCAATGGGACTGGTAATGTCAGCCGGTTTGGCTTGACTACCGGTTGCCTTTGGGGTCTCCATCTGAGTGCTCTGTGCCACTTCCTCTTTCTCTTTAGCTCTTTTCTTGTCCTCTTTTGTCTTCTTTTTCTCCTCTTCTTTCCACTTCTCTTCTTCTTCATCCTTCTTCATTTTCTCCTCTTCCTGCTTCTTTTTCTCTTGCTCCTTTCTCTTCTCCTCTTCCTTTCTCTTCTCCTCTTCCTTTTTCTTTTCTTCCTCTTTTCTCTCTTCTTCTGCTTTTTTCTTCTCTTCTTCCTTTTGCTTCTTTTCCATTTCTGCCTGGTTTCTATTTTCTTCCTCTTGTTTCTTCTTCTCTTTCTCTTCCTGTTTTCTCTTGTCTTCCTCTTATTTCTCTTGACCTTCTATTTTTGTTGGTGCATCTAGAGTAACATTTTCACCATTCAAGGCATCAACATCAATCGAGTCCAATTGAGTAGTGACTGGTTCTCCTTCACTGTCATATACTTCATCTGGTTGAGTGATTTATGGTTCTTGCTCAGCTTTCCTGTTGGCTTCAGCCACTTGATGCAATCTTAAAGCTGATTGAGCATGGGAGTGGGTATCTTTGACCACTTTTGAAACTTTTCCTTCCAACAACAGGAGTCTTCTTCTTCTCATGTAGAAGAGGCCCTTATATCTCTCCACCACTTCATATAGTTTTGTTTTGGGCACATTAGGAAAGTATTGTGCAAATACTTCCTCTCTTATTTCTTGTTCCTTTTCTATGGCAATGCACCACTCATTATCTAAAGAATTATACAAAGAATCAGGTGTCTCAGATTTAATTTCTAATGGCCACTGATCATTAATACATAAATAATTGATAACTTCCTGTTCAACTTCCTTCTTTTCTTCAACTTCCTTCTTTTCATCATCATTAAAATCATTAAAGCACTCTTTCAAATCACCAAGTACTTTTCTTCTAATATTCTTAATTGTTCTTTGACAATGTGTTAAAGGTTTGTAAGAGGAAATATCAATATTTACCGGTGCAGATGTTGTCGGTTCACTCTTTGTCTTTTTCCTCGTTTACCTAGTCTTCTTAGGTTGTTCTTCAGAGATAGTGTCCTCTACATCTTGTGTATTGCTTTTTGTATTCCGCTTCCTTTCAAAGACTTTGGTGGGTCCCGCTTTCGATTTCTTCTTTGCTGGTGACCACTTGGTCACTTTGGGACTTGCTGTGATAACCGGTGTCGATGATGAAGGCACTACCTTTCCCTTCTTTACTGAGGGTTCTTCTGCCAATGTAACCCTTTCCAAGTAGGTGCTGGTTCTCTTTGGCTTTGGATCAAGGGGTGAGGCAATTAGGGTAGAGGCATACCCATCTAGCATGTCATACATTACCTCATATCGCATCGGTTCCACTTCTTCCTATCTAGGCTCAACCACCTCCATTATGCACTCATCAACTCCGATGGTGAAGCAGATGTCCTCTTCATATTTCTTGACAATATCACCAGATATTCTTACCCTTTGGTTCATTTTGCATCTAAACTCATCAAAGTATTTGTTCAACACTTTCGGATAACTGGTTCCTACCGCTTGTAGGCTTTCCTTGACTTTCTTTGTCACCGGTTGGTCAGCAGACCACTGAATATCACCTACTCCTAGAAAATAGCCTTGGAAGTAGAAGAACAACCCAACCAATAGTTGTCCAAACTTAAATCTCAAGGCATTGTCCTGTTTGATTGACTTGAGGTTCAATAGAAGTTGTCTTTGCATACAAGTGCACAGATCAAATGATGCATCTTCCTTGATCATCCTGTGGGTGGCATTTACCGTTGCAGCAGAGACAAAGTTGATTCTATTGGCATGGAACGTTCGACATCCTATCACCATACATGCATATTTGACCAGATCGTCCTTGATAGAATTGACAGTCGTTCCCCATGAGTCACTCACTGAACTGGTGAGCTTAGTCATTTCTATCTTGCTAATCTTCCTTAGGGATGGCACTTCACTGGCGTTGCAGAAACTGGTGATGGCATGAATTGCTTCTGGTGTAATATCATGCATCCGCTCTAAGTACATTTTATCACCATGTACTCTACTCAGAATAATGCGGATGTGATCATCTGAAAATTCTTCAAGGAAATAGACAGCATTCTGAAGTTTCTTCTTTTCTAGAATGCTAAATTCTGGTTTAATATTTTTGTCCTTCCCACAGAAAAAACTCAACTGAGAATGGATCATCAGAGATCCTAAATCTTCAATCTTATAGTCAATGTAATCAGAATTGACTTCCTCCACTATAACACCAATGGGTATTTGAGATAGGGCATTATATTTTGTCTTCCATTGAATGAAGTCTACAAAATCATCAAGTGCACTAGAACTAGCATGTGATGCGGAAGCCATGATAAACATAGAATTGTGAAAAATACCTTCATAAGTCGAAATCTAGGGCACCCAATTTAAACTTCGCTACACACTCCTTTGGCTGCTGAAAATACCGCTTTGTGTTCTATACTTCACCAACAGATGTCTGCTTTTGATTCTTCTTTAGGATTTTGATAAATTCTTTGAATCGCAATCCAAATCGCTTTCCTTTGCTCTGTGCTTGAAAACTTCTTTGCTCGTGAACTGATTAGTTAAAAATGACTTTGAAAAAATTCTTTTAAACAAGTTCTTCACCTACCACAATAAATGCTCCACTATTAGGGTGTAAACCCTAATTTTCCTTTTACCATTTCCGGTCTTCTACCAACTAACAGGTATCACATACCGATTGAGGTCTTTTACCAGTGTAAACTGGGGGTTCGAGATATTTCACCGTTTGCTCCCCCTAAGCTTTTCTGATGCTTAGTTTGTCGGTTCAATGACTTCCACACTAGGTGCAGAAACTAGTTCTTCTTAAATCACTTCTTCTGGCTTCTTCTTCCAGGTTTTCTTCATATTTTCTTGAACAATTTCAACATCAATCTTTCCTTCCAAAGTGACCGGTATATCATTTGATATACTCTTTCTTGTTCTGCAGAATCTTGTTGTATGACCCGGTTTGTTGCAATGATAGCAAACCATTCCAAGTACTCTCCAAGGTCCATTATTCATGTTTCCATTCTTCCTTCTGCATGTTGCAGTAGTGTGACCATGACCATGACAAATCACATAGATTTATCTCCATCTGGTTGCCGCTTGATAGCCACTGCTACCTGACTGATGACTATAGGTATTAAACCAGTTTAGGTTCCGGTTCTTAGAGGATTCAGGAAAAACTCCTTGACTCCTTTGAGGATACCTTCCAGTATTGTGCATGATAGACCTTCATTCAAATGCTCAATGCCCAAACTTGTTGCATGCATAACAATTTCCATTGAATCTATTGGGTCTAGGATTATCGTTTAGAAAATAAGGAAAATTATTGTAAGCCTTACTTCTACATACATTAGCAGTGTGTCCTTCCTTGAGACAATTAAAGCAAATAGGTTTGAACTTTTTCTTACCTTTATCCTTTGATGTCGGTTGTTTCTTTGATGCTCCATCTTTTGTTCCAGAGGTCTCACCTTCCTCATAATCAGAGAAACCAAGTCCATTGGTATTCTTTACCGGTTTAGCTGATTCAAGCTTTTGTTCTAGCTTGACAGTGCTCTTACTGGATTTAGCAAGTATTTCCTTTGACTCAGTGAGTTCTTTGGAAATAACAGCATTGGATTCCTTCAAGGTTGCATTCTCAGAAATAGACATGTTTAGTTCACCTTGGATTCCTTCCTTTTCCATTTTATTTTCAAGAAGATGAGTGGTAAGTGCACTGATTTCTTGCTTCAACTTGGAGATCTCATGATCTTTGTCTTTTACCAGATCTTCAGCTTTCCTCCAGTTCTCAAGTTCTTGACACATTCTGATAGTTAGTCCTTCAAGTTCCTGTCTTAGGTTGGCATTGGACTCATTCAGTTTTTCAACTTCTTGAATTAGGGCTTCCATGCTCACTTCATCAGAAGAACTATTTTCAGTTAGCTCCATCATTTTTTCAGCATGCTCTCTTCTTTTTGCTTGAGAGGCCTTATATTTGACCTTAAGTTCATCATAGGCTTGCTCAGTCTGAGTGCGCTGATGAGTAAGTTCCCTCACAATTGTATTCCCCCATATCTCTTTCCAAGTGGTTAGACTTATAGAAAGGTTGGCTCTGATACCAATTGATGAATATTAAGAGGGGGGGGGTGAATTATATACCAAAAATTACTATACTTAAACACTTTAATAGTCTAGTAGTAAATAGGTAAAACAGTTTAACAAACAAACCAGTTAACACACATGCAAACCAAATAGCAAATAAGGCATTCACCCATAGAAGCACAATCACCATAACACAAGAGATTTAAATGTGGAAACCCAAATAGGAAAAACCACGGTGAGATGAAACTCACAAGTAACTATCTACAGAATAGTAACCAGACCGGTTAAGGCCATACAATGTTCTTTACCAGAATAGATCATGTTAGGAATCTCAATCTCTGTTAGGAGATAAGTCTGATTAAAGACTACCTTGTGAGAGGATTTCAGATCCATAGATGTGAACCACCTTGTTAGAGGATTTACAAAGGCTTTTCTGGGCCTACTTGGTTAAGGGTTTCCAACTTGTCAAATATGTGAGTAATCAACAAGTGAATGATATAGCAAATGCCATAGTCTGCTTGATTAGATCCATTGTAGCTCATAGCTAATGCTCTTCAGCATTACTTCAGTCTTCAGTAAATCCACCCTCTGTTGTAGTACACAGACTTTATCTTGTTAGTTAAGATCATACATACAAGAGTTTCAACGAACACACAAAACCTAACAACTACACTCATACATACACATACAAAACCCTAGACATGATGTCCTTAAAAGGAATCTGTTTTCATGTCGGTCCAATAGGATTACATTTGCAAGCTTCTAGGTTCATTGTATCTAGACACATTTGGTAACACAACACAAAATCACCATCAAAGTGTCAGTGGATTGTAACTCATCACAAAAATATACCAGTTGGTAACTCATCACAGAGTATTACTGGTTTATATAACTTTTTTGGTTACCGGTTGGTAACTCAGAGTAATACCAGTTTAAACAGATTTCTAGTTGACAAAATTTGAAGACTGGGAAAAAGATAACTGCCGCTTCTGGCTCCTTTGCTCTGCTTCACTTGATCTCTCTATGCCTCTTGGGTCTTTATACCACTTGAGATCGGTAAACACTTTCTTCATAACATCAATAGTCTAAAGACTACAACATGATACCAGTTTGGAACAATTACCAGTTGATCATAATTCATACATTCACAAAGTGATCTCATAGCAAGTGTGTGTCCATCAATGACAATCACAACATAATCATCAAAATTCCAACAATGATGTGAGCATCCACTATCAATTACCCATTCATCCTTGTCTTTAACTTTTGCTGCCA
This sequence comes from Cryptomeria japonica, assembly GCF_030272615.1. Classification (NCBI taxonomy): domain Eukaryota; kingdom Viridiplantae; phylum Streptophyta; class Pinopsida; order Cupressales; family Cupressaceae; genus Cryptomeria; species Cryptomeria japonica. The sequence continues at coordinate 658,038,443 of NC_081412.1, forward strand.
GGGCCTTTTCTTCATTCTTGATAGCCGGTTCTAGTTCATCTTCCTTTAAGGCATAGAAGACCCATTCCTTTCCATTGCCGGATCCACTAGGAGAGTCTTCTGTCGGTTTATCCTCAGAGTCATCAGTTACTCCTTCGTCATCCGCTATGTATCATTGTTTGTTTCTCTTGAATCTATATCTATTTTGATTAGGCTTGAATGATTTCTTAACTCTTTCTACAAATCTTGCATGCCTTTTAGGACATCTAGATGCAAAATGACCAATATTATTTCATGCAAAATATTTAAAAGGTGTTTTTCCTTAATACTTACTTCCTTCCGATCCTTTAGGTACTCTTCTAGCAAATAAGGCTTCAAGTTGCTCAAATTCTTCATCCTCTTTCCTCATATCTTCTAGTTCTTTTGCATATAGGTATTTCTAATCATTCTTCTTAGTAGATGATGTTGATGCATAAAAAGCAGGTACATATTTTGCAGCTCCAGAAGGTCCAAATTCTTCAAGCTCAAAAGCAGATAACTTCCCAATCAAAATGTCTTTGTTAACTGAGGTATTTGCCATTGTTCTCAATTCATTAATTACAGTTGCCTTCATCTTGTAAGCCGGTAGAAGGGCTCTCAAGACTTTGAAAACTATTTCATCTTCACTCGGAGATCCTCCACAACACTGAATTCCCATGAAAATCTCATTTACTCTCTCCATAAATGTAGCAATTCTTTCATTGTAATCCATCTTCAGATTCTCATATATTACTTGATAACCATCAAGTTTAGCAATTTTGAGAGTAGGGTCACCTTCATTCAGAGTTTGTAATTTATCCCACATAACCTTTGTAGATGATTTATTAGCCATTCCCATGATCTCTTGATCAATAAGTGCACACATGAGGGCTTCTTTAGCTCTGCAATCATTCTCAATATTTTTATCCAAGTCTGCAGGAGTAGGATTGCCAGATGTAGAATCATAAGGTGTGTATCCCTTCTCAGTGATCTCCTAAATATCCTTTCCAAGACATCTAAGATGAGTCTCCATTTGGATTTTCCATATCCCATAATTTGTTCCATCAAGCTTAGGGATTTCTCTTCTGAAGATAGTTGCTGATGGCTAGTTGCCATAAGATCTACCTCAAATGGTTAAGCTTCTACAAAAGAGGACCAAATCTCTGATACCAGTTGTTAGGATAACCAGTGGACAACTGAGGGGGGTGAATCAGTTGTCAATAGATTATATCAATTAATCTACATTACAACCTTAAAACGAAGCACATAAACATTAAATACCGGAATAACAGAAACAAATACTGGTAAGCAATGCAAATTAACAATGAGACAAATAATCAACATAACGCAACCATACCACATAACACCATGATTTGTACATGGAAAACATAGTAAAGGGAAAAACCACAGTGGGAAGCCTACCCACAGTCAGATGATACTTCTACAGAAAGTATATGATACAATGAAGGTCCTGCACATGCAGGAAGGAACACTGCCTAGAGCACACTGCTCATTACAAAAGAGTCTCACTAACTACAGAGAGGTTAAAACCAACTCAAGATAATTGAAAAAAAATCTAGTAGAATGAACTGCTAGAGATAGCATCTACCATGTTTGATTATAGTCTTGGTTAAGCTCAATACCAAAGGCCTTTGACATATTACATGTTGGCATTATACACTCAGATGAGAATAGTTGATGTTGGCATTAATGGCAACCAACTAGTTGTAGACACCTAAAAGTAATTATTTTTAATCTTTTAATTCCTCACATAATTAATTAATTAATTATGTTAATTCAAATTCTCCTCAATATTAATTAAATATAATTAATATTGTCACTATAGTATGTGATTGATTGATTTAATAAATCAATCCCTTTCTTTATTCTTCTAAAAGATTAAATCCTCGCAAATCTTCCTCTTGGATAATTAATTTCAATTAATTAGTTAACCCACATGCTTCCTACAAACCATCTTCTTAATTCATCATTAACCTAATAAAGTCTTCTAGAAACTCCGTAAACTCACTTAACCTTATTCTTCTAATTTTTAATTCCCTCCACTCATTCTCTCTCCTAGTCAAATCCTACTACAAATCATAATCCCACCTAACATTTCCTCTAATCCCCCTCCTCATGAGTTGCTAATGGCTAATCATCATGATTAGCCATGAAGTCAACTCCTTGTCCCTTCCATCCAACCATTAGCTTTTAATGCTATTTTCCTAGGTGAATGTGAGATTTTTTGAAATCTCACAATCCTCTAGGCATCTCCTCTCCCAAGGAATTTTTAATTCCTTCTTATTCCTCCAATCCCCATGATTATCCCTTTTTGGAGAATTTTAAATTCCTCCTCCCCATTCTTCAAGGAATGTCACATCCCTTGCTCCTCTCAAGGCACATTGGGAAGTCTTCCCAATGCACTTTGCTCTTCTCGAGGTACCTTGGGAAGTCTCCCCAATGTACCTTGAGGAGTGTGGAGACAAGAAATGCCTTTAAGGCATATCTCTTGGTCTCCACACCCTCTCTTGGGCCTTGTGTGAGCTCACAAGCAATCCTAGCCCTTCATCTTGAATCCATCCTAGCCATCCATTCTTCCTCTCCTCTTCCTATAAATTGAGGACTCCATCTCTCCATTCTTCATCTCCAAGTTCAGTAATCTTATGCTGCCCTTTTGAGCCTAGGAAAATCATATTAGCATCCTTATCATGTCAAAATCATCCTACATCCACACTTAATCATCTCATTTCTATCATCCTCCAAGATCCATCTCATTTGTGCACAACATTGGAGATCCATCCACATCAAGCAAGCAAGAGGAGCACATCAAGTGGAGCATCATCCAAGGGCACCTTCACTTCATCAAGCTCCATCCGAAGGAGAAGGTAAAAGGATTGTGTGAGGTATATACATTTTCATTATTCACGTTTTCATGCATTTCAAATTATGTCTTTGATTTCATATGCTTCCATGTTTGATTTGCATGCTTATTAACTAATCTACCTCATAGGTCTTTTTCCCCTCTTCAATTAACATCTTCTTTATTCACTGATTCTTCCTTATTCTTATTATGTTTTTCAACCTTGCTACCTATCTTACTATCTGTCGGTTCAAATATACTCTATTCATGTTTTGTTGTAGTTCCAGTTCTTGTTTCTGCTTCTACTTCTACATCTTCTTCTGCCCATATTTTAGTGTTAAGCTGAGCAGATTCCTTATCCATGACAATGTTAAAGTCCCAAGTGTCCAAATTCATAGTAAAAAGAATGTCTAAGTGTCATATTTTGTCATTTCCTCTACTTTCTCTTTTTCAGGCTCATTATCTGTTTGTGTCAGTGCATCTGCTACTACCGAAGGAGTGTCCTGGATAATTTGAGCAGACAGTCATGCTAAACAGAATAGAAAAGTGCCAAAGGTCTTGATTTTTGATTGTCTAGATAGACAAAAGAATACTCTCCTACTTTCACACTTTCCTGCGGTCAGGCAAATTATAATTAAATAGAGCAAATTTCAAATTTGAATTTTTACAAAAAAAATGAGGATCGCGTAGGAATAGAAAAGAAACAGAATTGAGGATCACGTAGAAACAAAAAAGAAACAAAATTTTTAATTAATTCCTACGATCAGACATATTATTAAAATTAAACAGAAAAGAAACAAAACATGGATAGAAGAAGAAGAATGAGAAGGAGACGGGAGAATGCGTAGAGCGCTCGCCCTGAAATACAGAGCTGTCAAAGATTTTTTTGTTTTTCTGCAGTCGCACTATTTCAGAACCTGCGTCTCACAACTCACAAAAACTCAAAAAAAAAAACATTAGTTCTTAGGGACGTGGGTCCCACCAGGCATGCCAGAATGAAGAGGGCAAAAGGACTTGTGAGGTGGATTAGTTAATAAGCATGCAAATCAAACATGGAAGCATATGAAATCAAAGACATAATTTGAAATGCATGAAAACATGAATAATAAAAATGTATATACCTCACACAATCCTTTTACCTTCTCCTTCGGATGGAGCTTGATGAAGTGAAGGCGCCCTTGGATGATGCTCCACTTGATGTGCTCCTCTTGCTTTCTTGATGTGGGTGGCTCTCCAATGTTGTGCATAAATGAGATGGATCTTGGAGGATGATGGAAATGAGATGATTAAGTGTGGATGTAGGATGATTTTGATATGATAAGGATGCTAAAATAATTTTCCTAGGCTCAAAAAGGAAGCATAAGATTATTGAACTTGGAGATGAAGAATGGAGGGATGGAGTCCTCAATTTACAGGAAGAGGAGAGGAAAAATGGATGGCTAGGATGGATTCAAGATGAAGGGCTAGGATTTCTTGTGAGCTCACACAAGGCCCAAGAGAGGGTATGGAGACCAAGAGATATGCCTTAAAGGCATTTCTTGTCTCCACACTCCTCAAGGTACATTGGGGAGACTTCCCAAGGTACCTTGAGAAGAGCAAAGTGCATTGGGAAGACTTCCCAATGTTCCTTGAGAGGAGCAAGGGATGTGACATTCCTTGAAGAATGGGGAGGAGGAATTTAAAATTCTCCAAAAAGGGATAATCATGGGGATTGGAGGAATAAGAAGGAATTAAAAATTCCTTGGGAGAGGAGATGCCTAGAGGATTGTGAGATTTCAAAAATCTCACATTCACCTAGGAAAATAGCATTAAAAGCTAGTGGTTGGATGGAAGAGACAAGGAGTTGACTTTGTGGCTAATCATGATGATTAGCCATTAGAAACTCATTAGGATGGGGATTAGAGGAAATGTTAGGTGGGATTATGATTTGTAGGATGATTTGACTAGGAGAGAGAATGAGTGGAGGGAATTAAAAATTAGAAGAATAAGGTTAAGTGAGTTTACGGAGTTTCTAGAAGACTTTATTAGGTTAATGATGAATTAAGAAGATGGTTTGTAGGAAGCATGTGGGTTAACTAATTAATTGAAATTAATTATCCAAGAGGAAGATTTGCGAGGATTTAATCTTTTAGAAGAATAAAGAAAGGGATTGATTTATTAAATAAATCAGTCACATACTATAGTGACAATATTAATTATATTTAATTAATATTGAGGAGAATTTGAATTAACATAATTAATTAATTAATTATTTGAGGAATTAAAAGTAATTAAAAATAATTACTTTTAGGTGTCTACATTAATGATGGAAGCAAGATAGCAGAAGTGGTTAAGGAATCCGAAGAAGAGAAGAAACCAACTACAGAACCTTACACTCTGCCTAGCACTTCCACCATGGATTACCAACCTACAAATGTGATAGATGTACTTCTAGACTCAATAAAGAGGATTACTAAATGCAACGCCTTAGCATTTAAGGCCATTGATGATTCTTTAGTTATTTTGCAATTGATTGCACCAGATTGTAAAGTTGATCATATTACTGATCTTTAGGTAAATTGGACACATTGTTCGAATTCATTGCTTCAAATATTCAAACTATGAATAAAATTAATGAAGAGACTGTTAAGGAAAGGGTGAATAAGGAGAAAGATGAATTCTTTGATAAGACAATTAAGGATTGTATTGAACAGATTGAATCTTTATTACCGACACTTAATTCCACCATTTTGGAATATAAAGAGTTATATAGGGAAGCATGCAAGCCTCACCACCTAACAGAATACATTGATGAGGAGATAAAGAAAACACAAAATTTGATTGATGATATAGTAGACAATATGATTGGTTCTTCAGAACTTACCTCAGTTTTGGATCAGGAAATGGCAGTTTTTGAAAAAAAGATTGAGAAATTGGAAAGGGAAAAATCAAGGATAAGAATGAAAACTCGGGAGCTCAAAAATAAACTTGGTCCTAGATTAGACAACTTAGTGACACACTAGATTGAGTTATCTAAAGCTACTATTCAAGGAGAAAGATCACCAGAGAAACATATGCATTATCTGACTAGTATGATCTGACAAACTGAAACCATTATTTCTGATAGTACTATGTTTATGCAGAGTCTTAATTTGGTTTTGGCAGATATATTTCAAATCGTAAATAATCGGTTATAGGCTTCAAGGTAAATTTTGTATTATTTGATTCTTTTTGACATCCTTTGTCACTGATGTCAAAGGGGGAGTAGTGTGTGAGAAAATGTATAGAAGGGATCATTTTCTCAAGGGGAGCACTCTTATTCTTGGATAAATTTTTGGAATTCATTTTTGGATATCAGTTTTGGATTTTTCTCATGGGTGTTGCCATCAATTGCAAAGGGGGAGATTGTTGGCATTATACACTTAGATGAGAATAGTTGATGTTGTCATTGATGGCAACCAACTGGTATTATGGTTCACAAGTTACACTGGCAACAAACATCATTTACCGGCACCGACAGGAACTACAAGATTATTCTCACCGGCATCCAGTCTACACCGATAACAGATCTTACCGACACTCTAAGCCGACCTGGAAATAATACTATTTTATATTGTAATTATATTTGTATAGCCGACTTGATGTATTGTAAAGACTCATATATGCATGAGATCTTATAAGTCATTTTGTAATGTAAGAAGTGATGTAGCAAGGCAATACAATGAGTGGTATATGAGATATTGTAGGATAGTTGTTTATGCACTTTGATGTAACTATTCTGAGAGAGAATAAGAAGCAAAGCAGAGTGAAGGTTATATATCGATAGAGTTTTGGTTAAGGTATTTGTTAGAGCTTAAACCAATACTGAATCAGGCATTGCAGATGCTATTATGAAGCAGTACATTTGTATTTGGATCTAAGCATCAATTTGTAGTCAGTGGGACTCCTTTTTGTTGTTGAGAAATGAGCTCTAGGCTGTTGGCCTTCCTGCATGTGCAGACCCCTATTGTACAAGTAATATTTATTCATATTGGCCAATGAGTAAATATTGCAGGTCACAAATCCCACCGAGGTTTTTCCCTTACTCGGTTTCGTCGCCAAAAACATTTGTGTTATGGTGTGCATTGATGGTTATACTTCTGTTTCTCTTTACTACATTATTATTTGTTTACCAGTATATTAATTTGGGTTGTAAATTTGCAAATAAGTTTAAATCTTTCATCAACCGGTTAGACACTGATTCACCCCCCCCCCCATCTCAGTGTCTTTGGGACTGTCATAGCATCTAACATTACATAAACCCAATTCAATCTTCAATGATTGACCTTATCCTCTACCTAAATGATATTACAATATTCACATTTTACATTCCAATTCCTTCTCCATACCACACTTCCATTATCTACAATGAGATCTTACATCAATTATAAAAACCCTAAGGCCTGAACCAATTAGGTCAGCCACCTAAAAGATATTACAATAAGATCATTACATACATCCATATTACAATGATATTCCATGTCATCTTTAGACCAAAACAACATTAACCAATCCATAAATCATCTTGGTAATGTGTACAGAACACGTTAACATGATATCGGTCCATAACTTAGATAGGCACCAGATCTATTCTGTGTCCGCCACACCAAAGTGATGTCTCCAACTGGTTGAAGCACGATTAGGGATCATCTTCTGCATCCTGAATTCCATCTAGAAGCCACACCAACAACACTTATGCATCCTATCAAAGATTCTTAAACAAACCTCTGCCGGTAAAACCTTAAACCCATGCCGGTAAGAGTTTACTAGAGTGTGTGATAGCATCCAATCACCAAGTCAATACCAACAGACCAAAACACACTCTAGAAGCATGTAGCACATAAAACCAAACATAATTCCATTGATCCAAACATTGCCGAAAGTGTCCTACATATAGTCTCTTTTGCCGGTAACACTAGATCTTCTGTCGGTAACCAAAACCTATCTGTCGGTAACCAACCATAATAGCTAGTGTCGATAACCAACCATAACAGCTAGTGTTGAAATCAATGACAAGATATCAATGCAACACATAATCAATCCTTCCATATTGCCAACAAATGAAACAAGTATTGGAAAATGATGAAGTAACACAAAAATTGCAACAAGAACAAAACTAAAAGAGAATATTTTTGGTTGATGCAAGATTGTTCATAGACCGGGGATGCTCCTGCAACATTACTAGATGGATTTTCTTGTGATTTCTCAACACTGACTACCTTGTAAGAACTAGAGGAGGTAGCAAAACTTCTGGTTTGTCTTGATTTTATAGAGGAGGCTTCCTGATTAGATTTCTTAACCTTGATTAGATCCTCTGTAGCTATAATTTTCCTCTTCCTAGCTTCCCGAAATGCTTCAACAATAATGCTAATACTTTGTGCATAATGCTTTACCTCCTTTCTTACTTTCCTCACAATTTCTAGCTTCTTGAACTTCCTATGCAATTGCAAATCCTTCTTAGTGAATGTGCCAAACCTCTCCTCTGAAGAATCCATACTATCCTAGGTGTAACTGCTTCCATTAACCATTGATCAATTTGAACCATGAAATAGATGGAGTCCTTGTATTTCTCAACAATAGATTTAGGGATTCTTTCCCTAGCCTACATCATGCCTTGGAAGTTCTTAAAGTATCCCCAAAGTGCAGTTCGTCAAGCCTTGCTATCTCCAATTATAATCAAGAGATCTATGATTTGGATTGCTACCGATCTATCACTTTACCATTGCACATTACCAATACCTAGAATCTCATTCATAAAATAGAAGAATACACATAAGATTAAAGTACCATTTTGAATGTATTCTTCTTGTCCTTCTTTATTGAAGTGATATTCTCCATCAGCTGGCTCCAAAGTAGATCACACAGATTATACTCCTTGTTCTCCTTCACCATCTGGTATGAAGCATAGATTGCAATACTAGATATTGAATTCTCCCTGCTGGAGTGATAAACCTTGTACCCAACAACCATAGAAGCAAACTTCACATCTGGCTCAATAATATCATTGATCATCATAGCCCTTTTGTCAAATTTGGAACTAGTTGCATCAGTAACCATTTCATTCTTCATAGACCAGAGCGTGGGAAAACCAATAGATGAGTTAAAACCTATTATAGTTCTGATTAATTCAACCACACGAATTCATCATGAATTCGACTCAGAACATACTAGACCCACTAATTTTCATTGAACACTGGAAACCTAATGACCTGCATAAATTTCTTCTCCTTCAAAGCATTGAATTTGGGCTTGATATTTTTTTCTCTCCCAAAATATGATTGGATTATAGATTTAGCAACTGGAATCTTCCCAACACCTCAATATTTGCATGAATATATACCCTAATATCATCAAAATGTAGAACACCATACAGAACCCCTGCACCAAGCTCCAATTCGGTGATGTAGTGAAATACAATTTTGATACAGTTATAGCACCTAGTTGCAAATGAGTTCTACAATACCTAATCAATAGATTTCTATCGGTTAACAACCTTCTCTTCTTCACTATTTCTCACACTGCCAATTATTAGATGACTTTCTCTGATCACTCATTGGTTACTCTTAGCCTCTCTTCTTTCTCTCTCTCAGCCTCACAACACACTATATCACACTCTAATGCCTTCTTGGTTAATCACACCTCACCGGTTAGCTTAATTGTTAGACCTGCAATAGTTTACCAATTACTCTGTCTTTGCTAGTTAAACCCTCTCACCGGTTTGCCTGCTAACTCACTCTATAACTTTCTTAGAATAAACTCCATGGAAGATGATCTTTCTCCTTTCTCAAGCTCTCTTCTCTTTTCCACTTCACATCAAGCATCATCTAATTTCTTTCTTGAGCTCACATATTTATCATCTAAGGTTACCTCCAAAAACAACATTCAAACAGTGCAGTGTTAGGTTTTTCCTTCACCAACTTGATCCGTATTGGATTTGAATCGATTTGGTTTTCCAGAGAGATCAACTTCATGTCATCGATCAACACCACCAATGCCTCACATTTCAATGTGCATTTTCTAAATCTGGAGGTCTACACCATACTTTTCTTCTTTTCTTTGTCACATGCCATTAATGGCTCGACTATTTCCTTCAACAAACAAAGATCAAATCTTCTTGCAGGATAATTTCAGTCATTTACTAGCTTGTCATCCTCGAGCCGCAATCTTTTGCCATCCTCCATGACTTGCGGGTTCTTCATAAAATTCAACCTGCTTACTGATTGTTACGTCGGAGCATAGTTCACTAACCTATGCATTATCACCACTTGGCTTCTAGCTATCATCTTTGTCAACATCCACCTCTGCTTGGTTTTTGTGTTAGTTTGACATTCTTCATTGACCAAGATTGCCTATTGGTTCAATTCACCTTACTGGTATAACCTAACTCCATATGTGGGCCTTCATACCTACAAACCTCTTCTCTGTCGGTGGGTCAACTTAGCCTTCCATCAAACATGTTGGTCCTAATTTTTAGTCCATTTACTGATAGCATTACTCTTATCTGAGTATACCAGTTTACATCCTGTAGTTGTTCTTTTGCTTGCTTGCCTGCCTTGCCAGTGAGCCTTCTTTACTAGCAGATGACACAATTCATGTGTACTAGTAACCTTCCTTTTGTCTTCTTACTCATGTATGGAGTGACATCATCATATCTTACTTCTCTTATACCGGTCACCACTTCTTATTCACTGGTGACCATGCAAAACCAGTTGACATCAATGACAACTTAATGCCAACAATGCCAACAATCTCCCCCTTAGGGTAACTAGCTGATCAATTTACATGTCCTAAGTAATTCAACCAAGTCATCTTTCTATCAATAGTAACAGGTCATGAAATCTGAGTCAGTCACCTGTCTCCTAACTACTAAAGAGTTTTATCACTGAGTAAACAAGCAAAACAAGATTACTGAAAACAATCACTAATTTGTTTGAGAAATTCTTGACATTTTCTTTGGGTGTTGTCTTTTAAATTGGTTTTTGATTATTATTCCCTCTAACTCGAGGAAGTCTATCTTGACTAAGAGAAGCAAGGAATTGGGGCATAATACTTTTTTTTGTTTTCTTCTTGTAGGAGTGAATCTGATGATCTGAAAACATCTAATCAGTTGGGTGTCTGTGATAAGTGCCTTCACATCAAGGGAAAATCATCACGCATACCTCGACTCCACTTATTTGTATGCTACAGAGAGGTTGGAGTCATTTCTTTGTCTATTTCAAGGGAATTTCTTTAATGTACAATCCGAATGCATGCGTAATTTGTCCAAGGATATGAACACAAAAAGGGTCATTGCGGACAAGATAATTAATATTACATATGAAAAGAAAGGAACTCTATTTTTTCTTTTGTGTTTGTAAAATGCTCAGTGATGAAAATTAAGCATACCGAATCTAGTGACTTCGCATAGGTTGCAATCATTCTAAATTTTATGCATTTTAAGTGATTTCAGAATGATAACAATGATCTCTTTATCTTTTTAATGAGAGTTTGAAGCAATCGTCATTTCTCAGCTAAGTGGTCTCTTTTTCATCATTGTTTCTTCGATCGAGTACTTGTGTATTGATATGTTAGCTGCATACATGAGCATCATATATAGATCCATACATTTCATTATATACTTGTTTGAATTCATATTATTGCATGAAAAATAAACATTTGCATTACTCGTTACTAATTTTCATCATTTATTTGCATATGCAAAAGAAACAAAAAAAAAACATCCATACACATCTCCATTGCATACATCCATAGTGAAAAGATATGCATACATATAGAATAAAGCATATAGAAAGACATCTCAAAATCAATCAATACAAGTACGATGAAATGAAATCAAGAGCTCTTATATATATCATCATAATCTCAATGTCTCAGATTACAAATGATATCAACTATCAAATGCAATGTCTCATTGGAGCAAGAATTACATAGGCTACAAAAATGGGGTACATAATGTAGAGCCCCTCCCTGATCAAGCTCTGGTTAACCTAATTTGACCATGGTTGACCTTATTAATAGTTTGCATGGATGATTGGTACACTAAGTAAAGATGTTATAATTCAATAGGATGGGCTATGTTAGATGGATAAATTAGTGAGAAAAGTAATTGAACCATGTTATGGAATTTTTACCTTAAAATGCACATTTTTGATGCATTATGAATTTAGATTTTATATGATCAAGTGATTGGATCACCTTGATATGATGTACGCCATTTATTTCTGAAATTTCATTACTTCATTATGATGTTAGAAAACATCGATGCATGCCTTATGAATGATTGAATTTCATGATGATTATGATGATTCCATTGAGCAAATTACTTCATGTGGATTCTATTAGATAATTGATAATTTGATTGTTATGAGTTAAATTGTATGCAAAGTATTTGATTTGTATTATTTTTATATATTAATATTGCATGTGGTTATTTAAGATTACTAATGTTCGAAATGATATGTGCAGGAGAACTAATCCATGTGACCATGGAAACTATTCAGAGAATCAACCTAAACCTATGTGTGTTTGTGAAGCCAAGGGTTGTCTATTTGGAGAGACAACACCTCATGTGTTATCTGTTTTATTTGTAAATGTGAATGCTTGAATGTGTGTTTAATTTGTATTTGTTAAATTTGTTAATTCCAAAAAGGGACATTGCCATGTGTATTAAAGTATTGTGTATTTTTATGGTGTTATTTGACACTTGTGTTGTGAAGTGAGTTGGCAATGACATGTATCTTGGAGGGGATTTGTATAATCAATGCATTATTCAAAATATCTAGTGTGGTCCCAAAAGAGTCTTAGAGAGAGAACCATTAGAATGGTCAACTCAAGTTTGACCCATAGGTAAACTTTAGGTTTAGGGCATTTTTGAAGGCCCATATGTTAGACCTATGGGTAAAGATCAATTTTAACCTTGTGACCACTCACATGTGACTATCAAGTCACCTCAAAAGTTGAGTTTTCCAAGATGGACGAAATTCAACTTTTGAGGATTTCTCCTTGGTTAGAAAACCTTCCATTTGAGTGATAGTTGCTCGTCCCCATTTTCTCTTACCTTTTTTCAATTTCCATTTTTAGAAAGCATGTAAGAGGTTGGGAAGACCACCCTATGATATCTCACATCCTTTCCAAGAGGTTAGAAAGTGTTAGAAGATTCTACTTAGGGAATGGATTCAAGCTGAGGATTTTGATCACCCACTCTCCAATCTTGGAGACTTAGAGTTATTGTTGGAAATTTGGTCTTAGATGTTGCATTTTCTAAGTTTTGGGAAGAAAATACTAGTGGATTGGGCAGCTCTCCTTCAACCATTCCTCATTCCATTTGCAGGATCAAGGTTGGTAGTGTTCTTCCATGCATAATGAAATCCATTGTTAATGTGAGGCAAAAATTGTTGTGAATTTAGCTTTTGTTGTTTATGTGATATGTGAAGTTGAATGTTGGAGTTCTTTCCTTGTATTTGTTTTGTGAGTTGTATGCTTATGTGTTTTGGGTGTTTCAAGGCCATACTCACCCTTGGGAGGGTAGAGTAGCCTTGGGGGTCATTTGAAAAAATTCTTAAAATATGTATTTGTATCAAGCCCTCAGTTTTGTAGAAATGTAAGAGAGGCTCGAAGTTGTAATTTTGGTTATTATTGTAAAGTAGATCCAAAGAGAAAAGATTGCATATTTTCTTTGTTGTATATTCATTTACAAGAAATCAAAGAAGCATTTTAATAGCATTCCTATATTTTTATTTATTATCCTGAAATAGAGTAGGAAATGTAAACTTATTTTTTGCTTTAATGTTTATCGAAAAAAAATATATAAAAAATAATAATATAGAGTAGATGAACATTTAAATAAAATGCAATTTATTCCCTTACTCAGTTTTATGGTGTAAACTTGCTTAGTATGAATTCCAAACATGGAGTGTTGAATAAATATATTTGCAATTCATTTATGTTTTTGAGCTCATTGTTTATTTTATAAGGTGCTAGTAGTAAATCTGCAGTAGAAAATAAATATTAGGTAGAATGTGTAATCAGAAAGTTAAAGTTTATATTTAAATCTTTTGATTCATTCATTATGTACACTAATTTATATTGCTGATTAGTCTTAAAGAAAATAAAATCATTATTGTTATAATATATTATTCTGGTTATTTCCTAGTTAAAAGTTTAGATTTATTCCCTACATTAGCATTCATTAAAATTCATGAAATTAAAAAATGTTAAATCTAAAAATATTAATTTGAAACTTTATAGTTATTCATTCCACAACTAGTAAATCTGATAAAAGAAAACAAAGAATAGAAGATATACATTTCACTGTAGAAATTTGAAGGAACAAAAACATAAGCATATATATATACATGTAGTTAACCCAAATCCACCATTATAACAAGAAATAGAAAAAAAAACCAGAATAGAATAAATAAATAAATAAATAAAAACTTTACATAATTTAAAAGAAAAGAAGTATGTTTTATCTTTACCCATCATAGTTGAATATAATACTTGCAAATCAGATTTGATTTTTCAGCTAGGTCTTTATATATATATATATATATATATATATATATAGTTAACAACAACAAAAAAATATATAAAAGCCTAATTTTACTGTTGTTTCTTTATATATATATATATATATATATATATTGAAACAATGGGTGGAGGAGCCGAAGGCTCTACTCCACCTTTGTGGGCTGCGGTGGTTCGTAGTGGGTGGCGACCCTCCAGTGGCTGTGACCCTCTATGAGAGCCACAACCACTATGTGGGCCACGACTCGTAGTGTCAGCCATGTCCACTGTGTGGGCTGTGACCCATGAGTGGCCGCATCCACACAGGCTCAACCCCCCTGCTCAGCAATTTTCCATACTCGTTGCCCTTGCGGATTCCGCCACCGCCATTCACAAATTCACCATGGCCGTGGCCTTCGACCTATAGATTTCATAGAAACTTAACATTCCAAAATAAAATAAAACCCTAACCCGAGATCAGGGTTAGGGTTAGTTTATAAGGAAGTAAGAACAAAAAAAAAATGGGTTTCATGCAATATGAAAACCCTAACCCGATTTAGGGTTATGGTTAGCTTCAAAGGAATAGAAACAAAAAGTTAGATATGATGATAAAAATATAAATAGATTAAAATGAGATGATCTCATCTCATATCAAAATATAAGAAACCCTAAATAGGGTATAAAAGAATAAAATAATAATAGAAGGGTTTTTAAAAAAAAATTGAAATAAAGTGAGTGGGAAAAATATCCTTTAAAAGAGTTAAATTTATAAAGCTTTGGGATCATTTAAATGTCTTAGGGTATTTGTTTTCATAGGATATATGAATTAGATGGAATAATTTAATGAAGATTATTAGATGGTTATTTTAGTAAAGGGGTATTTTCATTGTTGGTAATGTAAATGATCAATTTAATTGTAAGAGGATATTGTAGTGGGTTAATGTATTTTAAAATAAGTCAATGGACTTTTGATCTTATAGATTTATTTAATCCAAGTGGGATCATTTATTAATGATTTAATTATTATAAAGACGTTTGGCACTTTATTTTCATTTATAAAATTAATTAATATTAATACAATGAATACCATATTAATATTGATTTAATGGATTCAAGAATTATTTAAGTTATAAAAAGGATATTATATTAACAACGATTTGGGGAAACTTTGTGTTCCTTTCCATAGTTAAATATTTGATATTAATTCAAGAAATTTGTATTAATGTTAATTTAGTGGATTTTGGACTATTTAGATATTATAAAATTTAATTAAAATTGAAGGATCTATTTAGATATTATAAAATTTAATTAAAATTAAATATTTATTTAATATTTAAAAGGAAATTGTCCTTATAAAATTAATTTGTTCTACTTTTTTTTTTTCTCTCGTCAGGGTGTCGCCCCAACCTTACCCTGGTTCAGGCAAGGGGCGAGCTGGGAGCGAGACTAGTCTCTGCGGCCGCAGTGCAATCAACACTACCCCCAGGTGTCAGTGGTTGAACAAGTCCGGGAGAGAGAGTCGAACCCAAGACCCCAGTGAACAAACCCGAGACTTAAGACCAACTACTCTAACCTGTGGGGGCTAATTTATTCTACTTTTGATAATGGAAGTTATTGTAATTATTACGTAAGTTAAAATCTAATTTGATTGCTTAGGAGTTAGAGATAAGACCTAAGTCTTCTAGTTAAATTATAATACATCACTCACTTTAGAAACCCTTTCTTAATGTCAATTAAGGTTTCTTTTAAGTGAAACTTTATAAGTTGTCACATCTAATTAAATGTAGGTCACGAGTAATTAAGTGCTTAAAAAAATTGTTGTGTTTTTGCCCAAAAGTTTGGGCATGGTATTTTGGTATCAGAGCCTTAGGTTCATACACTGGAGAACATGGGCTACATTCATAACTTAGTCAATCTGAACTATGACTTCAGAATATAACACCTAGGTGAAAACTTGCCTAATAATGAAGTGAGACATAAGTGGATTTATTTTTAACCAAAGGATCAACAAATATCAGTTCAAGGAGTTCAAAGGGTCACCAAAATCCTTGAGATTCAAAACTCATTAGTCATAATGGTTATGGCATAACAAGACCCCAAAGACTACAAAAATTTCAAAAATATATTTATATATATGAAAATATTCCTGATGTTTCATAATTAAAGTTAGATCTCTAGTACATATGAGGTTACCATTCAATTGGAACCTAAATGCATCAACTGTACCTAGATAAATCGAGTATGAGGAGTTAATTCTATAATAGAATACTCATAATAGTAACTAAGGCAATACCATCAACCAGGATATGTTTCTTGACATGGAAAGTCAAGCAAGCTATATATAGACATGAGATGAAGGCAAAGTAAACAAGTCGATTAAGATAGAGACAGTTCTAGTAACATTTAAAAATATGCAAAATTGTGGTGTTTTGAAAACCATGATCATCATATGAGGCACCAGTGAAGAGCGAGTTAAGAGTTACCCTTATAAATCTTGGGAAGAAGCATTCTCCTATTCTAAAGGATAGGTACCATAATCATGTGGTCGTACTAGGTTACTCTTTTTGAGAATCATCAGCTTAGGGAATTATCGTATCAAATCAAAGAAACTAGTGATGGATAACTTGAGGATGAGGGTTGAAATGGTGAATGACAATCTCCTTGATAAATGAACCCTAGTAATACTATAGATAAATTGAGATGAGAAGAAAGGAGACATGAACCTCTTTGGATTAAATCACGTAATTTCAAATGAATCCTAAGTCCTTTCGTAGTTATGTCCAATAAATGGAGATCAAGCAAAGTAAAGTCACAACTGAGACTCTACTCTGATATAGAGGAGAGATAGGCTGGGGCTACCTCTCACAAGTGTAGGTCAGGGTTGTTATATCTATAGAGAGGGGAGAACTCTGCACTTAGGAATCCCTCTCCCTCCCCCATCGAACTCAACTCCCTATGGATATAGCTTGGCTGGCCCTATGGACTAGAGAATAGAGAGGGGTCGCGGATCCCACCAGCCACCTAAGCCTAGCCCATTGTTTCTAGTATAGTCTATAGGTGTCTAGATAGATAAGATATATAGGGGGGGCACCCAGCCTGGGCAGATCGGCTAGTCCTTAGTAGGATCGATCAACATGTATATGGTCTAAACAGGCTCGCCCGGCTAGCGTTGGGCAGTTCGACTAGACGAGGGAGGGGACGAACCGGGCTATACTCTATATAGATGGAGGCAAAGATTCTGAGCAGAGCCCTATAGATAGCTGGGATAGGACAATAATCTTGAAAGGACTAAGTAAATGGTGAAGAGAGTAGAGATGGTTTGGGAATTGTGTAGAATCCCAACTAAAGTACAAGGAGTGTAGAATAATCTTGAATAGATAATCAGGTAATGAGTAACTTCATGCACCTAAAGAGAAAGTGAAACCCAATCATGACTAATAACTAGATATAGGTCACTCTAGAACATTTTTACTAATTTGACACAATGAAGGAGGTTTGCAAAATAATAGCATTGGAGTGAGAAAGTTTTTAAAAAAAACATTAGGTATGGATGAGTCAACATACAAATTGGATAAGGCATATGGAAGGAGATAGTATGATAGTATAATTAGTACCAATGTATCATTAAGGATTAGTTGGCAGTGTAATATGTTGTTGAAATGCAAGGATTTATGAGTACAATGCTAAGAAGCCTATTTATGTGGTTAGCTAAGGGAGAACTTGAAAATTATGGGAGTCTTAAGACATTGGTAATTATTGTACACCTTTATGTTATGCAGTAATGGGGTAACTTGATATTATGATAATAAGGTGATTTTTGTTGGATTGAAGGTAATCGAAAGTTGTGATATGTCATGGTTGGCTAGCAAGTAAATATAAAATAAGCAAGATGGAAAATGATAATTTCTTTTTTATCAAGATTTAATTAAAAGGAGGGTGTTGGTTTCTATGTCAACACTTCTTGAATGCATGCCCCCTCCCCTTTGCTCTCATAGTTACATAAGTAGAGTAGGTAAGAATAAGTCAAATTTCCACATCACTAAAGAAGGAACATGGTAAGTGTGATTGTAGGAAATTAGTTGCCAAGCATTAATGACTGTATTGGGCAATTATTCCACCCTTGGGTTGTTCTTAACCATAATTGTTAGCAATTTGGCATCATGCTCCTACTTGATGGGAACAAATTGATGATTAAGTACTATGAAGATGCAAGGAGTTAGCAAAAGGTGCTAAGAATACAAATGATGTCCATAGTGAAATTATATGATTGCATTATACTAATCCTAAGTGGTTCTAAGTACACAAGTATCAATTTTGTACCCAACTATCAATCCCATTAGTAAGTGAGACATAAAAGTATTGGTGAATGAGTTACCATGTATCATTGAACCAATGATTTAACATATTAAGAAATTTAATGGAAAACCAAGAAGAATGGGCAACGGATGGTAGATTTAGTGCATCCATCAGTTAATATTTAACTATGGTTGTTGATAATCCTAAGTGGATAGTAGTTTTAACTAGAAAGTGATGCTTGTAATAGTAATCATGCGAATGTAAATGGAACATGATATATCTAATGATTGTAATCTTTTGTGTATAAGATATTTCATGATAATAAAGAAATGTAAATAATCTAATAGCCTCAAGAGTCTAATAATCACTCCCTAATGCACTCAAGATGTGTGATCTTGGGTGATGTGCTCCGGTTACTCCCTATAGTGTGGCCAAAATGGTTACCTTGTTTTTGAGTTGGATTTTGACATTGTTTTTACCATCTTTTGAATAGTGTATCGTGACCTTGGGATAGTACTTTCTTTTATATTTCTTATGATGGAAGGACCACTAAATTTCTATTTCTTTTCATTTGAGCTTTGAGACTTGCCATGTTGCTAATTTTAATATTTTTTGATTGCCGACATTTTTTCTTCTTTCCTATTGGACTTGGCAAATTTAAATTTTATCTTTTAAGGAGTCAAGTGGTCATTTTGAATGTCTGATTTAGCTATCCCTAGTAATGTGATCAGTGTAATGTCTATCATGTTCACTGAACCTCTGATAGAGTGTCAAGGGAATACTGCAAGGAGTGAAATTAGGAAAAAGGAATAAATAAAAAGTATTATATCAAATTAAGATAATGGAAAGAGTATTACTCTAAGAAAGAAAATTAATAACAAAAAGTGTGATCTAGACCTAATAAATTGTGAAAGTGTTAATATATTGCAGACTCGTTGTGTTGGCACATGCATGGAGATGATTACATGGATGCTATCTAAATTAAGTGTAATTATTTTGATCACTCCCTTAGAATGGGATTATTATATACCTTAATATTTGGGGTTGTGAATAATCTGACATATGTAGCTTAAACCTTTGTGCCTAAATAATATTGTAATCCCTAGAGGTAGAAAACTACCCTATTTATGGATAAAATTGAAGAACTTGAACTTGAATATAACTTGTTGCCTTATGATGTGGGAAAAAATCATGTACATAGGGTGGTTTAACAAATATGTAATTAAAACCTTATGAGGCACCTTGATGTAAAATAAGCAGATTCACTTTGGATAAAGTAAGTTATGATGATAATTTTCTTTGTTAACATGCAATGGATGAGAATTGCAGTGGGATAAACATGTTATACACAAATCCTTAAAGAAATATGGCTCCTAGAAAATGACTAAGTGAACTAGTATGTGTAACCTAGATTATGTAAGATGATAATGTGTTGTATTGATATGATTTGGATGGTGCCTTAACTTAAAATGATTATGAAATTGTTAGGATTCCCACAAATACTGAGAGGGGGGGGTGAATCAATATCTAACAGGTTAATTGATTTTCTTAACTTAAATCATATAGAACATATTAATACTGTACACCGGTAAATAAGAAATAATGCAAGAAATAATGCAATAAACAAAGATAACAACAACCGTGCATGAAAAACACACCATAACATAGTAGTTTAACGAGGAAACCTAGTGTGGGAAAAACCTTGGTGGGATTTGTGACCCACAATATTCACTTACTGGCCAATAAGAGAATATTACTGCTACAAGAGGGGCCTGCACATGCAGGAAGGCCAAGTGCCTAGAGCTCACTGCTCAATTACAAAATGGGAAGTCTCACTAACTTACAAAATGGATTATATAAATCCAATGTCTTGTAATACTTCAAAATAGCATCTACTATGCCAGATCCTATACCGGTTTATAGCTCTGCTTCATACATAAACCCTTAACCTATAATTCGCATAATAGGTCTGCCTTATTTCGTCTATATATTTCCTTCCTTCTATTTCAAAATGTTCTACAATGATCTCTTATATATATGAGTCATTTTACAACTTTCCAAGTTGACTTACAATTATTTTACAATAATAAACAAAATTCTTGTCGGCTTCTGTGCCGGTATGCTTCCTTTTGCTGCCGGTGGTCTCTGTGCCAGTGTAGAGTCTATCTTTTCCGGTGCTGATGAATTGTCTTGCCAGTGTCGGTGAATTGTCTTGCCGGTGTCATAGGATTGTAAGGTTGCCATCAATGACAAAACCTTCAATCACCTACAATGTCTCATTGGAGTGTGCATTTGCCAACAATCTCCCCATTTGGCATTGATGGTAACACTCATGAGAAAAATTCAAAAGTGTATCCAAAAATTGTTACCAAAAATGTGTGCTCCCCCTGAGCATATGATCCCTAAGTTATTGGATTTTTCTCATACCACTACTCCCCCTTTGGCATCAATGACAAAGGTTGTCAAAGTGTCAATAGAGTGTTGTTTCTGCTTCATCCTTGTAACCAATTGGTTACAATCTGAAAAAGATCCGCCAAAACTAGATTCAAGCTCTCAATGAACTTTTTGCTGCCTTTTATTGCAGCCTTTGTCCTCTAAACTGTACCGGTGAGGTGTTGCATTTGCTCTACCAATGTTTTCTGTCCTTGAACCAAAGCATCAGATATTTCTTTCCTTAAGGAGGTGAGATAGTCCAATTTTGGACTAAGTCTCCATTTAAGATCTTTAGCCTTTCCTTTTATTCTTTCTTTGTCTCTTTCCAACTTTAGTAGTTCTTCCTCAAAACCTGTTATTTTTTGCTCAAAAACTGATAATGAATCAGATGAATTGATGAAATTGTCAACTAGTTGATTTATTTCTTCCTGTATCTTGCTAATTTTCTTGTCTATATCAACTTTCAGAAAGTTAGTTTTACATGTATCCCTATACAAAGTTTTGAATTCCTTCAATGTGCTACATAGATCCAGTAGAAGTGTGCCAAATTTCCTTGTACACTTCTTTATTTCTTCCTCAAAGAATTTGTGTTTTTCCTTCTCTAATCTCTCCTTGAATGCTTCCTCTTTTATTTGTTCAACTGTCACAGTGTTTTCAGTAATATACTTAGACAAAGTGTCAAGTTAACTCAAAGAATCTTTATTATCTACATTACATTTTGGTGCTATCATTTTCAAAATTGGAATGGTGTCATCTATTGCCTTGTAATCCTATGAGCTACAATTTGTTATCTTGTTTATGGAATCCAAAAGAACTTCTATTACATTAGTTGGTTTGAATTATGTACTTGAAGAGCCAACACTCTGTATTTCGCTAGTGGGAGCAATATCCTTGCTTGTGGTGACCTCTGGTAGGTCAGTTTGTGTTTCCATTTCTTTAAGAAAAGGTTTGGTTTGCTCAACTGATGTTGGTGGTACTGACTTTGTATGAACCTATTGCGGTGATGGAGTTTGTTGCTCTGCTTGTTGCTCTGTGTTATCATCTGCCAGTTTACCTTTTGTACCATCAGTTACTGGTTGCTCATTAGCCATATCTGTCTTCTCAGTTGTATCCTTGTCTACCACAATATTGACCTTTTGAGTATCAATGTCCACTGTGTATAATACCTCAGAGTTAGGATTGGTGTCCTCTTTTGATATGTCCATGCTCTCACTATCCGGTTGATTATCAGTAGTCACTATCGATGGAGTATTCAGAGGTGGTGGGGATAAGTTATCTTTTATTTTGATGCTAGGTGGTCCACCAACCTTGCCTTTTCCCTTATCCTTATCCTTCTAATATACTTTGATGTGTTTGGGTTTTCTATATTCTTTCTGCTTTTCCTTCTCTACAAGGAATATGTCCCATGCATTTGCAGTTTCCTCTGTAACCTCATTTACTCTACCAACCACGTGCTACATGCCGGTTTGTAGTTGAAAATACTGACTGGTTAGCCTCAAAGATCAGATCATCTATCTCTTTTGGTGAGTTGACTGGATAAACAACAAGTAGTTTTTCAATTTTCATTTTCTTATCAAGCTCTACAACAACTTGCCTTCTAGCTTCAAGTCTTTAAACAGTTCTATCGGTAATTCATCTACAACTTGCATTAGAAATTTCTTGTAAATGTCCAAGTGTAGAATTACACTGTTTTCAACTTTCTCCTTGTCATCAACTGATAATAAATCATAAAATTTATTGATGTTTTTCAGCTGTCTATCCTCTGTTATTTCATCTAGTAGTTTGTCAATTGGAGCAATGTTTTGTTGAGTCTTCTTCTTGGGTGTTAACTTCTTCTTCTTAGGAGTTATCTTCTTAGCTAGGGGCCTTACTGCCTATTGTTTCTGTCTGGTTCTTCTAGGAGAAGGTGTAGATACCAGTAAAGGTTCTCTTTTCCTCACAACCCTTTTAAATGCAGCTAGCATGTAACTTTTCGAAGAAGTTGCTACCGATGAAAGGTGAGTTTCTGGCTGTTGTGCTTGTAACTCATCTTCAATGATACCGGTTTGTTTAAGTCCATCTTCTTTGATAGCCTTTTCTTGCCTAGATCCTCTTCTTACCATTGCTTCTACCTTCTTTACCCTTTTCTTAGATTGAATTTGATTCTCAATAGTCTCAGCACTGCCAGATACCTCTTCTTTAGGTTCCTTGGGTGCTTCTAGAAGGGCTTTTGCATATGTTTCAATTATGTTGTCATCAGTTTCATAACCCATTTCAGTAACCCAAATGGTTCTTGGGACAACTGCCTCCATCCAAATCTCACCCTTCTTAATAACAAAGCATATTTCATCCTTACACTTATTTACAATTGCCTGTGAAATTCTGACTCTAGTATTCATCCGGGCCTTGAATGCCTGAAAGTACTCATTTATATTCTTTTCTCTGTTTTCACCCATGTTATTTAGTAAATCAGACAATTTTTTGCCTGTCGGTATATCAAAACCAAGATTCTTATTACCAATACCGGGCACCTGTTTTGTTATGTGCAGCATTAAACAGACAAGTAGGTTTCCAAATCTAAATGTCCCCTTTTTGTCTTTCTTAATTTTTCCAAGATTATCAATAAGCTCATCTTTCAACCATTCACACACATCTATTTTACATTATCCTTGATCATATCATAGGCACTCTTTATGCATAGGCTAGAGACTGAGTTTAACCTATTTGCATGTGTGGTTTTATACCCTAAAATCATGCTAATGAATCTGACATTGATGTTGGTTACATCATTCACTCTTAAAGATCTCTTGTCAGATGTTGCACCTGTTATGTTAGTCACTAGGTCATTTGAGACCTTCTTTGTTTTATCAGGCTTGTTACCGGTGGAGGGTAACCCTGTTAGAGCCTTTACTGCCTCTTTTGTGATTTTGTGAACTGAGTCTAACCAGAAGAATTCACCATGAACCCTGCTTAAAACTATCCTTATAACATCCTTAGGGAAATCCGGAATACTAAGAATTTCAGTGAATCCTAGGGTTACAACTATTTTGTGTTCAGGTTTCACATTACCGGAATCATCACAAATTATAGTTTTATACATGCTCTTGATTTCTTCATCACCTAATTCTTCTATGTGACAATGAATGTACATTCTAGGGTCTTCTGCAAAAACTACTCCTTTGGGGATTTGAGAAAATGCACCAACATTATCATCCTTCTTAGCAATTTCAGGAACTAACTGAAATACAGGTCTAGGACGTTTAATCACTTCAACTACAATAGGGTTTTCTATGAATTTAGGAATAGATGAAGAAGCCATGGATATAAATACCTTTATCTGCCTTAGGAAAGATTGCTTGCTGAATTTCTCGAAATGTCTTTGCTCAGGAATTTTCGTGCTCTTTGATTGTTTGAATGCTCAGTAAAATGAAATTGGAGCCAAAAACACTGATTTATAATGTTATTTTTGCCAACTACCACATTTAATGCTTGTCGGTTAAGTAATGACTTAACTTATCTGCCGGTATAGAAGTAATTTTAACTTCTCACCATCAACCGAGGGAATAATAGCATGTTTCACATTTGATTGCTAAACCCTCAAGGAAATTTTCTTTAGTTAGATGAAGAGTCTCCTGCCGGTGGAGTGTTACTTTCTTCTGTCGGTGGAGTGTTACTCTGTTCTGCCAGTTGAGGAGTATTCCTATCAACATTTAGTTCTGATTTCTTGATCCATTGTTTTGAGAATTCCTGCTTTACTTCTTCAACTTTTTCTTTACCTTTCAAACTAGGACCTTTTTTATTTACCGGTGAGGACTTGCTTCTACAAAATTTTGCAATATGTCTAATCTTGCTACAGGCATAACAAGTCGCATTATTTTTCTGAATAGCTTTTCCATATCCTATGTCAGTTTGTGTTCTGCATTGATTAGATAAGTGTCCAAATCTTCCACAAACATAACATCTTACATTCATTCTGTAATTTTCATAATTATGACCAACTTTGTTGCATTTTGAAAATTGATCGGTCGGTGTATTGGTATTTTGATAATTTCTAGATCTACATTGATTTTCTCTATGACCATACTTGTTATAGTTAAAGCATTTTCCATTAAATTTATAAGCAGTAGGTTGTCTTACCGGTTTGCCATGATCCTGTGTGTTTGCAGTACCAGAGCTTTCACTAGCTTCAAAGCCAAGACCATTAGTGTCACCAAGTTCTTCTGAGCTTTTCTTGAGTTTTTCTTTATGTTGATTTGCAGCAGCCAGTTCTCCTTCCAAGATACCTTTTTGTCTCATGAGTTCATTTGAGTCATTCTGTGCATGCATCACATCTATCTTCAACATATCATTTTCATAACTAAGTCTTGTGTTTTCATGTGTAGCTTCATTCAGTCTTCTAGTCAAGTCTTCTTCATTCTTTTTTTTATCTTCAATTTTTTTACAAAATCTCATAGTCATATCCTGCATCTCATTCTTTGTTGTCATGTTTTCTTGTTTCAGCTTATTCATCAGGTCACTAAGAGTTTCCTTTTCATCATTCTCATTTTACATCTTTTCACAAAGTTCTCTTCTCTTGTTTCTTGAAATGGTAAGATTTTCTTGAAGTGCTTGAATAATATCCTGTGCAGCTTTTAGATCATCTTCAATTTTGATATTTTTCAATTTTTATGCATCATAGTTCGAGAGAGCTGCTTCTAATTGCTTCATCAAGTTTTCCATCTCTACCGGTGTCAAGATCTTCCTCAAGCTATTAGGCTTCTGAAAATAGAGGACTAAGCTTTGATACCAATTGTTAGGATTCCCATAGATACTGAGAAGGGGGGGGGGTGAATCAGTATCTTACCGATGATTTGATTTTCTTAACTTAAAACATGTAGAACATATTAATACTAAATACGGGTAAACAAGAAATAATGCAATAAACAAAGATAATATCCACCACATGAAAAACACGCCATAACACAGTAGTTTAATGAGGAAACCCAGTGTGGGAAAAACCTCGGTGGGATTTGTGACCCACAATATTCACTTACTGTCCAATAAGAGAATATTACTGCTACAAGAGGGGCCTACACATGCAGGAAGGCCAAGTGCCTAGAGCTCACTACTCAATTACAAAATGGGAAGTCTCACTGACTTACAAAATGGATTATATAAATCCAATGTCTTGTATTGCTTCAAAATAGCATCTACTATGCCAGATCTAGTACCGGTTTATAGCTATGCTTCATACATAAACCCTTAACCTATAATTTGCATAATAGGTCTGCCTTATTTTGCCTATATATTTCCTTCCTTCTATTTCAAAATGTTCTACAATGATCTCTTATATATATGAGTCATTTTACAACTTTCCAAGTCGACTTACAATGATTTTACAATAATAAACAAAATATATTACAAACAAAATTCCTGTCGGCTTCTGTGTCGATATGCTTCCTTTTGCTGTCGGTGGTCTCTGTGCTGGTGTAGAGTCTGTCTTTGCCGGTGCCGGTGAATTGTCTTGCCAGTGTCATAGGATTGTAAGGTTGTCATCAATGACAAAACCTTCAATCACCTACAATGTCTCATTGGAGTGTGCATTTGCCAACAGAAATATGTAAAGTAGAACTTGAAAACACCTAAACGAGATTGAAGGAAAATATAATAGAAATGCCAAGATAAGTACCATATGGAGGTAAAGTCTATTACAATTGTAGGTTGATTTTAGTATTGCATTTTTCTAGTAGGCAAGATAAGATTTAGAGTAATTTAGTGAAATTGTGGGAAATATATGTCTCTATTTTTGTATCCTAGTCATGTGACTTCCAGGAGTAAGTCAAACCCTAGGGGGGGAGGATGTAGAGCCCCTCCCCGATCAAGCTCTGGTTAACCTAATTTGACCATGGTTGACCTTATTAATAGTTTTCATGGATGATTGGTACACTAAGTAAAGATGCTATATTTTAATAGGATGGGCTATGTTAGATGGATAAATTAGTGAGAAAAGTAATTGAACCATGTTATGGAATCATTTTACCTTGCAATGCACATTTTTGATGTGTTATGAATTTAGATTCTATATGATCTAGTGACTGGATAACCTTGATATAATATATGGCATTTATTTCTAAAATTGCAGTACTTCATTATGATGTTAGAAAACATGGATGCATGCCTTATGAATGATTGAATTTCATGATGATTATGATGATGCCATTGAGTGAATTACTTCATGTGGATTCAATTGGATAATTGATAATTTGATTGTTATGAGTTAAATTGTATGCAAAGTGTCTGATTTGTATTCTTTCCATATATTAATATTGCATGTAATTATTTGAGATTACTAGTGTGCAAAATGAAATGTGCAGGAGAACTAATCCATGTGACCATGGAAACTATTCAGAGAATCAAGATAAACCTATGTGCATTTGTGAAGCCAAGGGTTGTCTATTTGGAGAGACAACACCTCGTGTGTTATGTGTTTTATTTGTAAATGTGAATGCTTGAATGTGTGTTTAATTTGTATTTGTTAAATTTGTTAATTCCAAAAAGGGACATTGCCATGTGTATTAAAGTATTGTGTATTTTTATGGTGTCATTTAACACTTGTGTTGTGAAGTGAGTTGGCAATGACATGTCCCTTGGAGGGAATTTGTATAACTAATACATTATTCAAAATATCTAGTGTGGTCCCAATAGAGTCTTCGATAGAGAGTCACTAGAATGGTCAACTCAAGTTTGACCTGTAGGTAAACATTAGGTGAGTTTCTAGAGGGTCAAACTAACTCCTAAGGTTAGGTTTAGGGCATTTATGAAGGCCCATATGTTAGACCTATGGATAAAGGTCAATTTTAACCATGTGACCATTCACATGTGACTGTCAAGTCACCTCAAAAGTTGAGTTTTCCAAGATGGACGAAATTCAACTTTTGAGGATTTCTTCTTGGTTAGAAAACCTTCCATTTGAGTGATAGTTGCTCTTCCCCATTTTCTCTTACATTTTCTAGTTTCCATTTTTAGAAAGCATGTAAGAGGTTGGGAAGACCAACCTATGATATCACACATCCTTTCCAAGAGGTTGGAAAGTGTAAGAAGAGTCTACTTAGGGAAGGGATTCAAGCTGAGGATTTTGATCACCCACTCTCCAATCTTGGAGAATTAGAGTTATTGTTGAAAATTTGGTCTTAGATGTTGCATTTGCTAATTTTTGGGAAGAAAAGACTAGTGGATTGGGCAAATCTCCTTCAACCATTCCTCATTCTATTTGCAGGATCAAGGTTGGTAGTGTTCTTCCATGCATAATGAAATCCATTGTTTATGTGAAGAAAAAAGTTTTGTGAATTTAGCTTTTGTTATTTATGTGATATGTGAAGTTGAATGTTGGAGTTCTTTCCTTGTATTTGTTTTGTGAGTTGTATGATTATGTGTTTTGGGTGTTTTAAGGCCATACTCACCCTTGGAAGGGTAGATTAGCCTTGGGGGTGAAGGGCTACTTGAGAGCCTATGAGTGTAGAGGCTCTCTTCTTGGAAGAGAGAGACACACAAGGGTTATGGGACCCTTGCTGCATTATTTTATGCTTATGCAAAGGGGGTCATAACGGGAGATATGGGCTTGTATGCCATGGGGGACATAAGGTTTGTTTTGGGTCAAGTATGTGACTTGAGATGGTTATATTCTGGTAGCCTTGTAAAGGCATTTTTTCCTCTTTCTTGTAGATCTCCTCTAGGTACCTTGTCCACCTTCACCCCACAAAGTTAGTCACTTGGTGACTTTGTAAATCCTTGGGTTTGGAGTTCATGTGTTGATGAGTTATTCTTTCTTTCGTAGTTGAGTTTGTTTGTAACCCATTTAGCCTTGGTTCTCCTAGCTCGAGGGTGGCTTCTTGTATGCCTAGGTTGGAAGGTGAGCCTCCATGGTCACAACCTATAAGCTTTATTTGCAGGTTTTCATTTGGGATAAAGGATAGATAAAAACCAAGATCGTTTGCAAGGTCTCCTATTAGATTCATTTGGAAAAAATCTCAAAATATGTATTTGTATCAAGCCCTCAGTTTTGTAGAAATGTAAGAGAGGCTTGAAGTTGTAATTTTGGTTATTATTGTAAAGTAGATCCAAAGTGAAAAGATTGTATACTTACTTTGTTGTATATTCATTTACAAGAAATCAAAGAAGCATTTTAATAGCATTCCTATATTGTTATTTATTATCATGAAATAGAGTAGGAAATGTAAACTTATTTTCTTCTTTAATGTTTATCAAAAATAAATATTAAAAAAAAAAGAGTAGATAAACATTTAAATAAAATGCAGTTTATTCCCTTACTCAGTTTTATGGTGTAAAATTGCTTAGTATGAATTCTAAACATGCAGTGTTGAATAAATATATTTGCAATTCATTTATGTATTTGAGCTCATTCTTTATGGTATAAGGTGTTGGTAGTAAATTTGCAGTAGAAAATAAATATTAGGCAGAATGTGTAATCAGAAAGTTAAAGTTTATATTTAAATCTTGTGATTTATTCATTATGTACACAAAGTTATATTGTTGGTTAGTCTTAAAGAAAATAAAATCATTATTGTTATAATATACCATTCTGGTTATTTCCTAGTTAAAAGTTTAGGATTTATTCCCTACATAAGCATTCATTGAAATTCGTGAAACTAAAAAATGTTACATCTAAAAATATTCATTTGAATCTTTATAGTTATTCATTTTGCAACTAGTAAATCTAATAAAAGAAAAAAAAGAATAGAAGATATACATTTCACTATAGAAATTTTAAAGAAAAAAAACCTAAGCATATATATATATACATGTAGTTAACCCAAATCCACCATTACAACAATCTAGAAAAGAAAGAAATAAATTAAAAAACA
Organism: Cryptomeria japonica; assembly: GCF_030272615.1. Lineage (NCBI taxonomy): Eukaryota > Viridiplantae > Streptophyta > Pinopsida > Cupressales > Cupressaceae > Cryptomeria > Cryptomeria japonica. Next base: position 658,068,392 of record NC_081412.1, read on the forward strand.
CCGAACATAATAAATAAATAAATAAAACTTTACATATTTTTAAAAAGAAAGGAAGTATGTTTTATCTTTACCCATCATAGTTGAATATCAAACTTGCAAATCTGATTTGATTTTTCAGGTAGGTCTTTATATATCTATATCTATATCTACATCTCTATCTATACATACACACACATACATACACACACACATATATACAGACACACACATATATATACACATATATATGTATATGTATATGTATATGTATATGTATATGTATATGTATATGTATATGTATATGTATATATGTACATATTTAAAAAAAGGAGACCTATTTAAGTATTTATCTAATTGTTTAAGATAAAAAACCCTGTGAATATATATTCCTTTGAGCTGATATATATATATATATATATATATATATATATATATATATATATATATATATATATATATATATATATATATATATATATATATATATATATATATATATATATATATATATATATATATATATATATATATATATATATATATATATATATATATATATATTAGTTAAAAAACACAAATAGATATATAAAAGCCTAGTTTTACTATTGTTTCTTTTAAAATAATAATAATATATATTTAAACAATGGGTGGAGGAGCCGAAACCTCTACTCCACCTTTGCGGGTTGCAGTGGCTCGCAGTGGGCTGTGACCCTTTGTGAGAGCCATGACCACTGTGTGGTATGCGAACCACCAGTGGAAGCAACTCACAATATGAGTTGCATCCACTATGTGGGCTGCGACCCATGAGTGGCCGCATCCACATAGGCTCGATCCCCCTGCTCGACGATTTTCCATACTCGCCGCCCTTGCAGATTGCGTTGCCATTGTGGCCTTTGACCTGGATATTTCATAGAAACATAGCATTCAAAAAGAAAAGAAAACCCTAACTCGAGATCAGGGTTAGGGCTAGTTTATAAGGAAGTAAGAGCAAAAAAAAAGGGGTTTCATGCTATATGAAAACCCTAACCCAATTTAGGGTTAGGGTTAGCTTCAAAGGAATAGAAACAAAAAGTTAGATATGATAAAAATATAAAGAGATTAGAATGAGATGATCTCAACTTATATCAAAATATAAGAAATCCTAAATAGGGTATAAAAGAATAAAATAATAATAGAGGGGTTCTTTTTAAAATTTGAAATAAAGTGAGTTGGAAAAAAATCCCATTTTAAAAGAGTTAAATTTATAAAGTTTTGGGATTATTTAAATCTCTTAGGGTATTTGTTTTCATAGGATATATGAATTAGATGGAATAATTTAATGAAGATTATTAGATGGCTATTTTAGTAAAGGAGTATCTTCATTGTTGGTAATGTAAATGATTAATTTAATTGTAAGGGGTATTGTAGTGGGTTAATGTATTTTAAAATAAGAATGGAATTTTGATCTTATGGATTTATTTAATCCAAGTGGGATCATTTATTAATGATTTAATTATTATAAAGACGTTTGACAGCTTATTTTCATTTGCTCAATTAATTAATATTAATACAATGAATTTGTATTAATATTGATTAATGGATTCTAGAATTATTTAAGTTATAAAAAGGAGATTATATTAACAACGATTTGGGGAAACTTTATATTCCTTTACTTAGTTAAATAATTTATATTAATTCAAGAAATTTGTATTAATGTTAATTTAGTGGATTTTGGACTATTTAGATATTATAAAATGTAATTAAAATTGAAGTATCTATTGGGCAAATTTATTTAATATTTAAAAGGAAATTGTCCTTATAAAATTAATTTGTTCTACTTTTGATAATGGGAATTAATGTAATTATTATGTAAATGAAAATCTAATTTGATCGCTTAGGAGTTAGAGATAAGACCTAAGTCTTCTAGTTAAATTATAATACATCGCTCACTTTAGAAACCCTTTCTCAATGTCAATTAAGGTTTCTTTTAAGTGAAAATTTATAAGTTGTCACATCTAATTAAACATAGGTCACAAGTAATTAAGTGTTGTAAAAAAAAATTATTGTTGTGTTTTTGCCCAAAAGTTTGGGCATGACACATAATAAAATCTAGGAGATATAGCAAAGCTATCCCTCTCCCTCATCACCAAGTGGAGGAGGTGGTTCCTATTAATCGACACCCTGTCTCGGTGCCTTAGCTCCCTCAGATCGAGCCATATACTGAGAATACAGAACAACCTGTTGTGCTACTGGGACCGCTACACTATAAGCTATGACATAATAAGCTACATGACTCATCCGATGCAAAACCTCTCACTAAAGAGCATTTCGCTCTACTCTGGCCTCTGCAAGTTGTCAGTCTCGCTCTGCAAGCTATATCTGTGCCACTATCAACTATGACTGCAAACATGTCACCCTAATCCTCAAAGACCGTACTATGTTTGGTACTCCCTGCTCTCTCCCAGCATCTCCCTCTCTGCCTCCCTACTCATCTCTCCATTTCCTAACCTATCTAGGAGTCTCTCTCTCCTCCTCACCTCCACCCTCTTCTTCCCTAGCACCACTAGTCTCCACCCCAATATCTCCTAAAGATCCACCCTCCACTCTTTGTCTTTGTTTAGCTCCCGCTAGTACCCTACTGCTACTAGCACCATGATCACCTCTTGCCCACCTAGGTACATCCACTCTATGTCCTTGTACCTACCCTCATCCTTGTACTTGACCTGGTACCTATGCCTGTGTTGGTGCCTCATCCTCAACCTCCTCTATAAGAGGTACATGCTCTCCTGGATCTATGAATCAAGGGAATGGATGTCTATGAAACCAATCTCTATACTAGAGCAATGCTCCCCCGTCTACTACATCCTCTAATTAATCCCATATATGCATCTGTAAACCCACTAACTCCTACATGCTCGATGCATATGATAGCCTTGGTGCCCATCCTTTTCTCTCCTCCTCTCCATATCGGGCATAGGCTGTGAACTTCTGGGATATACCTTGTGGTCTCCCACACTGCCTCATCACTCTAGATACTACAAACTACTCAATGATAGACACCAATTTTTCAATGAGTGATCGAGTGATAAAAATGTCCTTCCTTTGAGCTCTCCAATCATCCCACAACTCTAGACCCCTATACGGTCTCTATACTACAATAATCAGATCATCCAACTGCCTCCTCCAATAGTTAGTCTTGCCCAAGTGGGGCTGAGTAACATATCTTGAATAATGACATACAATAGGCTGGTGCGCCTCTCTAGAATCATCAACACTAGGTCTGCATACTCAGATATGCTCCCATGCTCATATCTGTAGAACTAGAACACCTGCTACCATGCTCTTCCCCTCTCAATATACAATCTCGTGCATCTCATGATACATATGAGCAAGTAAGAAAGATCCAGACCCTGATCTCACTGGAAGAGTCAACAACCTCTCAAGCATTATGGACCAACCACATATAAATCCTTGATGTCCTCTATTAGGAATCACAAAAAAAATGATCATACCTGCTAAAACGCATGCCAGAGGGTACTGTGCACCATATCTGCTCATCAAATCATCCCATGTAATGGTGCGTTCAATAATAGTCTCATCATGGAATATCCATCTCAATGCTAAAACACCTGGTCACTGTGTAGAATCATAATCAAACTTGTCTCCAACGAACAAAATCCTCAAAATCTTGTATATATCCTCTAGCGTAATGGTCATCTCTCCAACGGGTAGATGGAAGTTGTTATGCTATGAATGAAAATGCTCAAATAAAGAAGTCAACATCCCATGATTCACATGGATATCAGGCATCTGTAAAAGTTATCTGGATCCACACAAACTAATATGATCTCTCTTTGCATCTAATAACTCACAGAGAATAATATGAGATGTTTTTTAATTCCTAGTTCCACCCTTCAAAAAATAATTCAGTTGCTTTGTTATTGAGATTTTCTTTACCCCATATTTGTTGGGGGATCTGGAAAGAAAGAAATGATAGAGTGTTCAGAGATAAGGCTTCAAAAGCTCAAATTATTTTTGAGAAAATCAAAAGACATATGGTGGAGAACCTCTACATCACTGATGGAATAATGAACCCCAAAGATCAAGGTGATAACATAATTTTTAAGAATTGGAGAATAAAGGGGAGTGAAATCATACATGCTAATCCTAGAGAAGGGGTGAGATGGGAATGCCCCCCTCATGGATGGATGAAAATTAACTTCGATGGTGCTTCCAAGGGTAACCCTAGAAATGCAAGGTGTGGTGTGGTTTTAAGGAATGAAGGGGGAATATGAAAAGCTATCAAATGTATTCCTATAGGTAATCAAACCAACCATGTTCCTGATGCCATTGCTTCTTATCATGAGTTGGTTCTTGCTAAAGATTCCAATTGCACTAAAGTTTGGGTTGAAGGTGATTCTTTGAATGTTATTAATTGCTTGAATAATATGAAAACTATGAAGGAAATTAGTGAAACTTTTGAAATGTGTATTCTCACACATGCATATAGAGAAGCCAACATGTGTGTTGATTGGGCTGCCAACTTGGCTTGTTGCTCTCACAAAATCATTGCCCTTTATGGTGAGAGTAATCTCAAGTGTGAGGCGAAATATTTGATTGAACTGGACCATATCTAGATGAAGCAATGTGTCTTTTCTAATCATAATGTCTAATGCCTTTTCCTCATTTTTCTATGATTGATCACTACAGCGACGAAGCTTGTTTTATTATTTGTCATATCATATTTGCTTGGCATGGATTCTGGGTGGATCTTTATAACAACAACAAAATTGTTAGGTTTCTTCATAGAGATCACAGAGAAAATAACAGAGCTGAGATAAGGAGGAATTGTGAAATTAAGGGTAATATGGGAGGTAATAAAAAGAGGTTTGAACCAACTTCTTCCTCGGATTGGAAGAAAAACAATGAAGTATGGGAGATTCTTCAAGAGGGAGGTTTGAGTGTTTTTATGGAAAGGCTCTGCGGCAAAGACCCTATTGTCACTAAGAATTTCATAAAAAACTGGAAGAATGGTAAGGTTCTTGTTGGTACCCAAATGATGAAGGTGGACGAATATGTCATTACTAAAGCTACGGGTATGGTTAAAGAAGGTATTAAATTGTATAGAGATTGAAGTGTGTCTAACAAGGACATGGATAATTTTCCTGTCATTGATGGAGAAAAAAGGAAATTGGTGAAGGTGGATAATCCCTACCATTCCCCTAAGTGTATTTGTAGGCCGTGGAGGTTTATGTTGTTTTCCACCATCAACTACATTACTCTGGATGAGAGATTCACAAGGGCTTATGGGCATCATTTTGTGCTGCTCAATCACTTTCGCCATGGTGACAAGGTTAGTCTACCTTACTATCTTGATTTCTCTATGGATCATACTATTCGTGAAGTGCAGAAAGACTCTCAAAGAGACAATGCCCTCCACCAGGGTTTAATGGTTTTAGTTTATAATATGTTGAAGGGGAAAACTATTGAGAAACCCATTAGTAAAGGCAAACAAATTAGGGATGATGATACTGAAAGTGAGAATAGTGGGTTCAATCTCTATTCTGAAACTGAAGGTGAGTCTGAGGATTTCAGTAACAAGGGGAAGATCAAGGGAAAGAGCAAGGGGACTATTGTGGATTCTGACCTTTTGGACTTTGACGACGAGTCTTTTGATGATAAATTCATAAAAAGTGAGAAAATAAAGGGTATGGGTAAGCAAACCCAAAGGACCAAGAAGACCAGTAAGGGGATAAACAAGGTGAAAATGAAGATTATTATTTCTTCTGATGAGGATACTAAGGTTGAAAAAATAGACAATAATAAGGGTAAGGAGGAAGATGAAATGCTAGATGGTGATCATGGGGAGAACCTAAGCACACAAAGAATGCAGAATGAGGGTCAGGAGAACAACATGGGAAATCAAAATGACTGTCATGGTGCCATTGGTAATGACAACATCAAGGGTTTTTGTGAGGTCATTAGCAAAATGGTGAAAGATATTAGTGACTTGAAGACTGACCTCAATATGATAAAAAAGGCTACTATGGGTGAGAAGCCTCTCTCTGAAAACATTAAAGAATTAATGGTTGCTATTAACAAGGCTAAAGCAATTGAGGCTATGGTTAGTAAAATTATGGAAATGGAAAAGAAGGTGAAGGAGCTGGAAGGGATTAGAGATGATAAGGGTCCTAACTTGAACAATCTAGTCAACAAAGTGGATAGAATGAAGCTTACTGTGAAGAGGATTGCTGAGCAAAATTTCCAGATCCTTAAGGCCATTGTTGACCATGTTAACATCCTGATTAACAAATTTGAACAGATTAAAGGCAAGGAGGATGATAAGGATCAGATGGAGAAGAAGGGTCACAAAAAAAGAACAAGGGCCAACACTCGGAAACAGGGTGATATCAAGGAAAAAGAGTTGGAAGAAATGAAAAATTTTGCAATCAATATGAAGTAGATGGTGGTTCATGCTGAAGAACTCATGAGAAACATTTAGCCATCCTTGTGCTATCTCTATGTTGTCTTTGTGCTTTCCTTTGGCTGTCTAGTGTTGCTTCCTTTGTCTTGTGTTCTCTTTTTGTTTTGACTGGGAACTATTTTATGTGTGGGTGATCAGACACTATTGTTTTATGCCTCTTTTATGCTTTATCTTTCTCCTGCCTTGTAACAAGGTTTTGGGCTCCTTTCAAAAACCTGTTTTTAATTAATCAAAACTCATGGACTAGCCTCATCATCAGCGGAAATGTACACCGAAACTAAATATCTGACAACCGAATCTGCAAAATTGAACATACAAATTGTCACCATGTGATCCAATTTATGCTAAAATTATGTTAAACATGCTCATGAATCCAAATATACAACATTCAAAATAAAAAATTATTGTTCACACACTTAAAAATGCTTGTTGTTTTTTATACGAGTTTCCACAGACAAGCAAAAACTCGTACGAGAAAATATTACACCCCCATGAGTAAACATTCTTGTATGACAAACCATATCCTCTTGCACAAATCAATTGGTAATCAAGAACATTGTCGTATGAATCATGGGACAATACTAGACAACAAACCCTATATGTCCATATGAAAAAATAGAAGGAGGACAAATTGTCATATGAGAAAACATGTCCAACCGCATGACAAAACAAGGAAAACGACTTCAAACGAAAAATAAATTACAAAAAATCAACAAAAATTCAAAATTTAAGAAATTCACAGGCTAAAGATCGATCACTTACTGTTGGCTCATAGTTTCACGGTCAATTATGTCATCTTCGACACTCGAATCGATGCTCCTGAATCAGAATTGCCATTTTTCTTCGCAGGAGGGTTTTTCAAATTTCAAACTTTGAGAGGTATCAATGAATTGAAAATGACAAATTGAACCCTTTATATAGCCCAAACCCTAATTTTTAGCTTGCTCCAATGGACGTAAAACTTGTACCCTAAGCTAAATCGACTGTCCTAAGTCCATTTTCGGGATCAAAATAGAAATCTGACATCAACTCTCTAGTCAAAATTTCACGATGTTGACCACTTAACACTTTCATCCTCAAGTTAATTTTTGAATCATTTTGTGCTCAATTTTAAATCTCAATTCTCCAATCAACTCTGATTTTAATCTTCAACATCAATCCTCGTGCTCAAATAATTATCATCCTTAAAAATTGCCTAAAATCGTTGAACCCTTGCTATCTTTCAATTTTGCTCCCAAGGGGGCATACTCTTAACATCTTTTGAATCATCATCATTCAAAAGTCAAGAATTTTTTTCAAATCATCTTCATCTAAAGTCGAGCAAAAATATTTTCAAACAAAGAAAATCAATTAAACCTAGGGGCATCTTAACTAAATCATGTTGTATCAAGTTGAGATTCTTCAATGTCAAATAAAGCAATCTCTAGGGGTATATTAATCTTTGTCCTTATCTAAATCAATCTTCAAATCGATGTTCAATTTCAATCACATCAAATCAAGCTGGATATTTTTCTCTTACTAATCGGTTCTTGTTCAATCAAGTTCAAAATCAATTTTTATCACTTTGCTTAGTTGATTCTTGTTCAATCAAGTTTGAAATTGGGTTTATCACTTTTCTCAGTCGATTCTTGTTCATTCAAGTTTGGAATCGATTGCGTCTCTCACTCAATCTAGTTCAATTAGGTTCTAGATCGATGCTTATTTCTTGATCAATCAAGTTCAAGAACAGTATCTCGCTCTTTGTCGGTCCTAGTTCAATCAATTTCTAGATCGGTATCGCTTTAAACAACCCTGTTTAGTTTCATCGCTTCAAATCGAGCTAAACATATTGCTCTTCATCGGTTTGTGATCCATCAAGTTCAAAACTGATTTCTATTTGACATCAATTATTCTTTGAACCAATGCGTTTCTCACACATTAATTCAAAGAGGGGCAAATGTAATACCCTAAAAATGGTCATCTAAACCATGGGCCCCTAATCTCAACAACATCACCAAGGTCCTAACCAAAGAAAATTAAAATTAATCTTGAGAACATAATTAATTTCTTAAATCATCAATGTCACATGGTAAATTAATCACTAAGTTAATTATATAATTATTTAATTAATTGGTCATTTCAAGTAAATCATTTTTAAACAAATATCCTAGTATATTTAATTAAATAAATCATTTTGCCATTAAATCATCAAAAAAGGAATTAATTGGAAAAAAAGAATTAGAAATTGAGAAAATAAATCAAATGGAGATAATCTTGAAAATCAAATTAAAAATTGAAAAAATCTCAGAAAAGCAATTAAAACAATTAAATCTCAAAATTGAATAAAATAGAGATTAAATCAGTTTTTTCTGATTTTATCTTAATTTTAGTTCAATTTCCTTTAAAACTGAGAAAAGCAGCCAATCACATCAATTCACCTAGATTGTGCTTCTTCTTGGAAAATCTTGACCCCTCATCATCACTTGATCTTGGCCATAGGTTTCTTTTTGAATTTTCAATAAATTCAGGCTCTCATCTCCTAATCAAGGATCATGGGGAATATATTGTTATTGTTGTTTTTTCTCTAGGTTCATTAAGATTTTGTATTGAGAATATTTGCATATTAGTTATTGCATATTTATTAAATCATTTAGGTTAATATTTATTCATAGCTTAATCAAGTTATCCTAATATTCATTAATCTTGCATATCTTGCATATATCTAGCTTAATCTTGCATTCATTTATCTCAATTTCATACTCATATAGATTAAATCCTTCATTTAGGTGTTGCCTAGTCACTGGTATTGCATATAAAAATTTGAGAGAAAGACTAAACTCACATCTACTAGAAGGAAATAGGTCACTTTGTGATGGTTTATTGTTCATTGTTGATTGATTTACTAACCATGCATCTAATGACTTATTGAAGTGTTGTGTATTCCAGATACATATACGATCCACTTTTTAATTATCTTGTCTGCAATGACCCTCTTTTCATTCATATCCTTGGACAAATTACACATGCATCCGGATTGCACATTAAAGAAATTCCCTCAAAATAGGAAAAGAAACAACTCCAACCTTCCTGTAGCATACAAATAAGCAAAGTTGAGGTATGTGTGGTGATTTCACCTTGATGTGAAGGCACTTATCATAGACACCCAGCTGATTAGATAGTTCTAGATCATCGGATTCATTCCTACAAGAAGAAAACAAAGAAAAGTATTATGCCCCAATCCTTTCTCCTCTTAGTCACGATATAATTCCTTGTGTTACTTAGAGGGAATAATAATCAAAAACCAATTTAAAAGACATCACCCAAAGGAAATGTCATGCATTTCTCAAACAGTTTAGTGATTTTTTTCAGTAGCCTTGTTTTGCTTGTTTACTCAGTGATAAAACTCTTTAGTAGTTAGGAGGCAGGTGACTGACTCATATTGGATGACCTAGTACTACCGGCATAAAGATGACTTGGTTGAATTATTTAGGACATGTAAATTGATCAGTCAATTACCCTAAGACTATGACATTGATCAGTTTCAAGCCATAAGGGTTCCAAAAGAACCAAGATGTCACAAAAGAAACTAAAAGTTATGTACAAGTGAAAGAAAACATGCAGGAAAGTGGGAATGAAAATGGGAAATGCCAAATTTACATTGAGAGATGGAGCACTTGAGTACAAGAGGCACCTATTTAGTAGGTTTTCACCTACTTGGCAAAGATCCTTTCTCCTTTTTTTTTCAAGCCTTTTTAGCTATTCAGGTTGCTGGAGTAGAGAATACTAAGTGAATAATTTTTCCAGTAGATGGTGTTGATCGGTTCACGGAGTTGTTCTCCTTTCAATGTTGAGAGTTGATAGGCACCAGAGCCAAAGAATATAGTAATGATGTATACACAACACTACCAGTAACTATACATCTAATGACTTATTGGAGTTGTGGAAAGGAAGAATAGAACTATCTTGGATGTTGCTAGAACAATGATGATGGAAGCTAGAATACCTCATGTCTACTGGAGAGAATTAGTCATGAGCAAAGCGGTTTATACATTCAACAGAGTACATATCAAAGGAGAAACCGGTAAGACACCTTATGAATTATGGTTTGACAATACACCTACAGTTAAGTATTTTAGAATTTTTGGTAGTAAATGTTACATCAAGAGAGATGATATCATTGGGAAATTTGATCCTAGATGTGATGAAGGTATATTTCTTGGTTATTCTAATTAAAGAAAATCATATAGATGTTATAACAAGAGATTGCAAAGAATTGTGGAGAGTGCTAATGTCAAAGTAGATGAGCTGAACAAAAGTCAAATCAGAGTTTATGAGAAGGAACCGGCAGTGGAAATGATTATATCTAAACCGGTAGCACCTTTACCGGAATAGAGTGTTGAACTAGTTACTATGACAATATTAGAGAATTCTACAGTAACTAGAGAACATGGAAGAGGAACAGAAAGTCAGAAGACTCCTAGGTATGTGAGATTGAATCATTCAGAAGATCATATCATTGGGGATAAGAGCAATGGAGTGATGACAAGAAGAAGACTGGCAACTAATGAGGTATGTTTAATTTCACAAGTTGAACTGGTATCAGTAATTAAGGCATGTAAAGATGAATATTGGTTGAAAGCCATGGAAGAAAAATTAGATTAGATTGAGAAAAATAGTACATGGACCTTGGTTCCCTGACCTAAAAAATAAAAATGTTATTGCAACTAAATGGGTTTTTCGAAATAAATTGAATGAGGATAGTCAAGTTATAAGGAATAAGGCTAGATTGGTTTATAAAGGATATTCTCAGAAGGAAGGAATTGATTATGGAGAGACTTTTGCACCTGTAGCTAGGATTGAAGTTGTACGATTATTTCTTGCCTATGCTACTTATAAAAACTACAAGGTTTATCAGATGGATATTAAATGTATATTTTTGAATGGGGATCTTGATGAGGAAGTTTATATTGAGAAACTTGATGGTTTTTGACTATCAGATAATACACACATGGTTTGCAAGTTAAGGAAAGCTTTACATGGATTGAAACAAGCACCTAGAGCTTGGTATGCAAGGTTGGATAAATATATTTTGAAGCTTGGTTTTAATAAGGGCAGTACTGGCAGTATTTTATATTATAAGATCACTAATAATGATATACTGATTATTGAAGTATTTGTTGATGACATTATTTTTGGAGGTGAAAATAAGTTATGCATAGAATTTTATAAGATTATGGAGAAAGAATTTGAGATGTCTATGATTGGTGAGATGAAATTTTTCTTAGGTTTATAGATTACTTAGACTGACAAAGATATTTTCATCTATCAAACTAAATATGTTAAGGAATTTTTGAAGAAATTTGGTATGGGAGATTCTAAACCGGTGAGTACTCCTATGGTTACAAGTGAGAAATTGACAAGAAAATATATTTTTGCATCGATAAATCCTACAAGATACAAATCTATGATTGGAGGTCTGCTTTATTCAACTCAGACTAGGTGTGACATTATGAATGTTGTTTGTATTGTTTCAATATTTCAGAGTGATCCTAGAGAAAATCATGAGATTACGGTGAAAATGATTTTTAGATACTTGCAAGGTACATAGGAATATGGTTTGTGGTACCCTAAAAATGATAACTTTACTTTATGTGCGTATACAAATGCTGATTAGGATGGAGATATTGATGACCGGAAAAGCACTTCTGATAGAGCTTTATTTCTTAGAAAGAAGTTGGTTTCATGGATTAGCAAGAAACAATCATGTACTTCTTTATCTACTATTGAAGTTGAGTATATTATTGTTGCTACTAACTATACACAATTTTTATGGATGAAGCAAATGTTGAAGGATATAAAGGTGGATTGTGATGCACTAGTAGTTAATCACTATGATAACTCTACTGCAATTGATATATTAAAGAATCTAGTATTTCATTCAAAAACAAAGCACATATATATCAAGTATAACTTTTTGAAGGAAAAGGTGGAAGCAAACAAAGTTAAACTAGTTTATGTGAACACTAAAGAGCAGATTGTAGATATTTTCACTAAACCTTTGCCCAAGGAATCATTTGAGTACCTTAGAGATAGATTGGGATTTTTTGCCCCTCCAGTAGAGACTTGATTGATGCGGTTTGGCATCAGTCCGACATGCATTATCAGAGATACTATTCATTGTGGCACTGATGTGGGATGCTACTACTTAGGGGGAGTAGTTAGCTTTGTGATTCAGTGGTTTATGTTTTTGCTTTGATATTTTTGTCATATTTTTGGCATTAATGTCAAAGGGGGAGAGATATTGATGTGAAAAAGATGAAGAAAGAAAAAGAAAAAGTCAAAGGGGGAGAGATATGAATAAGAAAAGGAAAGGGGAGAGATATTGACATTCAGAGTTGTATGTGGGAGATTGTTGGTTATCTTCCTTTGGGGGAGACTTGTTTGACACTTTTTGGTACTTAGATGTTTTTCACATCTAGTGGTGTCATCAATGCCAAAGGGGGAGATTGTTGGCCATTTGGTGGAATTGATTATGTGTTTCATTAATGTTTTGTCATTTATGCCAACATTAGTTATTTGGATGCTTTACCGACACCCTTCTGGTCTCAATAGGTTGAGTGGTTTCTGGTTGATTTGGATTCAGAATGATCTGGTAGGCTCCAGTATGATTTGGTTATGGAACTATCTTGTTCATAATACTCATGTCATATTCAATCAATTGGTTTTGGTCTGGTGATCAGATGCTATCCTGCTTGCTTAGAAGCTTAGTTTCTAGTTCCGGTGAGGGTTTCACCGGCAGAGCTTTTGATGAAGATCTTTGATGAATTGCATAAGTGGTGTTGGTGCAACTTCTGGTGGATTTTCAAGATGTTGTTGGTGATCATGTTCAAGACTTGGTAGATGGAAATAATTTCTATAGCGTGTGGACCTATACTGGGTCCTGGTTGATCTAGGTTATGGACCGACTTTAATATAATGTGTGGATTGGACCTCTCAATGTGTTTCCAGGATGTCTTATGAGTTGGGTATTATTTGTTTGGTCTAAGTACGACATGGTTTGTAATTATATAATTGGTTTATTATTTGGTGGCCGACCTAATTGTTTATGGTCGAGGGTTTGTATATATAGATGTAAGATCTCATTGTAGATCATCATGGTTATGTTATAGGTCATGGTCAAGGAATGTAATGTGAAAATAATGTAATATCATTTGGGTAGAGGATTTGGTCGATTATTGAAGATCAAATTAGGTTTGTGTAAGAGGATTTAGTCCTCCAGTGTTGAGCTTAACCAAAACTGTACTCAGGCATAGGAGATGTTATCTTTTGCAGTTCAACACTTCTCCTAATTGTAATATGGATTTATCTGTAGTCAATGAGGTTCCTTTTGTGATGATTAGTGCGCTCCAGGCTATTGGCCTTCTTGCAAGTATAGGCCCCTCAATTTTACTTCACATACTTACTACATAAGTATAGTCTAACTCTGGCTAGGCTTCCCACCATGTTTTTTTCCTTTACTGGGTTTTCCATGTATAAATCTCGGTGTCATGTGGATGGTTTTTATTCTGTTATTATTGTTTATGCTTAATTGGTTTAAATGCTATTATGGTATTAATGTTTTGGGTTCCGGTATTAAAGTTTTAAATTGCTAATAGTTCTAGTAATCTGTGACAACTGATTAATCCCTCCTCTCAGTTGTCTTTCAGTTATTTGAACTGTCTAACAAAACCATCCAATTGTTCAATGTAAACTCCTTCAATAATTCCATTCAAAAAGGATGACTTGACATCCATTTGGTAGTATTTGAATCCCTTATATGTAGTAAATGCCAACAACATCCTTACTCCTTCTAATCTTGCAACCGGTACGAAATTTCCACCATAGTCTTCACCTTCTTCATGTACATATCCTTTGCAGACTAACCTTGCCTTATTTCTTACCACTTTTCCATCTTTATTTAACTTATTCTTGAAGACCTATTTAGTTCCAATCACATTCTTGTTCTCCGGTCTAGGAACAAGTGACCATGTCTGAATTTTCTCTATTTTATCTAATTCCACATTGCTCTCACGTAGTCATCATCTTTGAGTGCTTCCTTAACTATCTTGGGTTCCATTGTAGAGATCAAATAGGAATTTTCTCTAATCTTCCTCTTGGTCTACACACCTGCATTCTTATCACCAATTATTTGGTCCTGAGAGTGATTTAATATCACATACCTAAGTATAGTCTATATCGGTTCTGCATCTTCCTCATCTGATTCACTAGTTGATTCACTGCTTTCTTCTTCACTATCCTCGCTTACCAGTACTACATTTGTCAATTGATCATTATTTTGTGCTTCCAATTCAAAGATCACTAGTCTTTCTTCATTATCATATTTTACAGGTTGAGACCTACTTGATCCTTTAGATTTATTTGACAAATCATCCTCCTTCACATTAATAGTTTCAACTATTTTCTTAGTTCTATTATTATAGCATTTATATGCTTTTCTCTTAGAAGAATAACCAAGAAATATTCCTTCATCAGATTTAGCATCAAACTTTCTAGTATAGTTATCCTATTTAATAAAACATTGACTTCCAAAGATTTTCAAATAACTAACACAAAGAGTTTTACCATACCATAGCTCATAAGGTGTCTTATTGTTGTCTTTCTTTACAAGTATCCAGTTTAATGTGTACACTGTAGTGCTTACCGCTTCTCTCTAAAACATCTTAGGCATATTACCTTGTAATAACATTGTTCTAGTAGCATCAACAATTGTTTTGTTCATCCTTTCTTCTACACCATTTTGTCGTGGTGTCTGTGGAGCAGACATCTATCTCTTGATACCCTATTCTTCACAATACTTGACAAACTCATCAGATGTGAATTCTCCTCCTCGATCAGATCTTAAGCATTTCAAGTTTTTACCAGTCTTATTCTCAACTGGATCTTTAAATTCTTTAAATTTACTAAAGGCTTCAGATTTCTTATTTAGGAATGTAACTCATATCATCTTAGAATAGTCATTGGTAAAAAGCATGAAATATCTATCACCAAAATAGCTTTTTATTCTCATACGGCCACAGAGATCAATATGAACCAAATCCAAAATATTTTTCAGATATACACTTCTTTCTCTTAAATGAAATAGAGGTCATCTTACCAATTTCACAGTCTTTAGACATCACATTATCTAGTTTAACAATTGGTGGTAATCCTCTCACAACACTAAACTTGTTTACCTTCACCAAGTTATCAAAATTCATATGACAACATCTCTTGTGCCATAACCAACTATCTTCCATCTTTTCAACTAGAAAAATATTGATATTAGCATTTAAATGAAATAAGTTACCTCTTGTTTGTTTTCTGGTAGCAATTAGTTCACCATTTCCTCCAAGAATTTTGCAGATTCCACCATTAATCTCAAGCAAATAAACTTTATCATTGAGTTTTCCAACACTTAATAGATTATGTTTCAGACCATCAACCCAAAATACATTATCAGTTTCAAATCTAACAACACCTCCATCAAATTCATTAAGAGTTAGGAACTTACTCTTATCTCCGATCATATGGTATGAACAACCATTGTCTATAATCCATTCATTACTATTTTCTACACGAGAAACCAGTTCCTTCTCATTAGACAATTACTCCTTTACATCTACAAACACAATCTCTTCATTGTCATCTTCGTCTTCAAATTCTTCATCAGTCACACCTTCATCCACTACAACATAACAGTGTTTTCTGCTTTTCCCTTTGAATATCTTGAACTTACCTTTCTTATCAGTGTTAGGGAAGTTAGCAGCAATATGACCAATCTTACTACAAGAGAAACACTTAAAAGGTAACTTTCCTTTATACTTACTAGTGCCTCTTGGAAATCTCTTGGCTAGCAGTTCTTCAAGTTCAATAACCTGATCTTCATTGCCTTTACTTTCCTCGTTACCTCCATGACTAGATCTGCACTCATAACTTTTACACACATTATTTCCTTTTCTAGTAGATGAACTGGTAACATAAGCTTTAAAAGCAGATTCAATAGATTTTGCCACACTATTGTCAAAACTATTTAACTCAAAGGTTGTAAGCTTACCAATCACGTAGTCAATAGTTACCTTATCTTTTGAAATGGATCTCAGTTCTTGGATTGCCGATACTCTAATAGCATACCGAGGTTGAAGAGTTTTGAGCATTTTACTTACCACAACATCATCATCAATTTTACCACCAACACCTTTTATATTGCCAACAACTTCTTTAATTCTTTGACCATACTGTGCAATGTTTTCTCCTTCTTGCATTTTCATATCATCAAATTTTCCTCTCAAACTTTCCTCTTTTTCTCTTTGAACATGCTCATCTCCTCCATGAATTGTTTCTAATTTTTCCCAAACCTCATGTGTAGTTTCCAATCCTTGAACATCAATATATTTAGAATTGGATAAAGTACTTACAATAACTTCAAGGGCTTGCATGTTATCCTGTTGATCTTTAAGTTCATCGAGTGTTAAGGGAGTAGTAGTAGGAGCCACATATGATGTTTCAACATGTTTCCAATATTGAGTATGAAGACCTTTGAGATATATATTCATTTTTTCTTTCCAGATCTTATAGTTATCCTTGTTGAATTCCAAACTCTCTTTCTTCATCATCTTGTCTTCATCAGAATCTTTTCCTGAAGTAGTTAAACTTTTCTGCACACAGAGGACCAAAGCTTTGATACCAATTGTTAATCCTATAAGGATCCGGTTAATACTAAGAGGGGGGGTGAATCAGTATTAAGACAATTTATAACTTCAAATCAAAATACCATTTACAATAGATCTAAAATCATTGAATCTATCCCTTTAGCAGATCTCATAGACTTGTTACCCACTTATGAAATCTTATTAATCAGAGTATTCATCAACTAGATATTTGATCAACACATACTCACACTGACTTATTATTGGACCAGAATACTTCATCTATCAATTCATTCACATTACCAGTAACCACTTACAAATCTCTGATAAACAACAGTAAACTTATCATAACCATTAATAAAAAATAATGCATAAAAACATAAACACTATGAAAAGACATTCCACACATGAACACCAAGATTTTTGACATGGAAACCCAAATGGGAAAAACCATGATGGGGATTGGTACCCACAATAATTTGTACTCTTTCAAAGTATGCCCTGTTAAGAGCAATAAACCCGGTTAGGAGTCACCCAGTTAAGGGATTTACCTATCACTCCAACTAGGAGCTTAATGATCTGTTAGGATCAACCTGGTTAGAGGATTTAAACACCCTTTTGTGAGATACTTTGTTAGGGGACTTTAGATGGAAAAGGCCTATTAGGTCCTACTCAGTTAAGGGATTTATGTTGTTAAAATTGTTAGAGAACAATAGTGAAAAATGATCTATTACTTTGCACTTTTAGCTTGCTAAATCAGATCCAGTTATGCTTCATAGTCTGCAACACTTAGACAAATCACTATCTTTTCTGGGATGGCTTAACTCATTCTCCTAATGCCAGTGACATATGAAACATTAGTTGTGTCACCCTAAATATCCATCTCAACTAGGTTGGCGACAAAAACTAATTACATCTTGAATTTACAATACAGATCATATCAGATCAATATCCAAATCATTACAATAATTTACAAAGAAATATCAACCGTTGGTTGATCCTAACCCATCATAGAAATCCGATCTGTATCCTCAAAACATTCTACTAAGTGTTTTGTTGATTCCCAAGAAATTCTTCCTTGAATCATGCCAAAACAACAATTGAAACTCATCACACAGTTTGTGTTGCATTATCATCAACACGTGAACTTGATGTAGATCACCTCCATAATAGAAATAATTACTGGTTGAGTGAATTTATCATCGGTCCTAAAACCCTAGTACAACTCCATTAGAAATTCAAAACATGCCTTGCGATAATCAACATAGGATGTGGTTCCGGTCAAATACACAAATCCATCATAAAATCTTATGTCTCAAACCACAAGTCTCCAACCATCACAATTTACCAATTCCATCAAAATATTTTCTTTTACCAATTGAAGTCCTAATTCTTAGTCCTTCTAGTAAACCCCATCATACTTACAAATTCTAAATCTGAAAGACCAAATTACTTATCCAACAAGTCAAACATCAAAGTTCATTTGTAACCATCATCAAACATTAATTGATATAGGTTGTCATCAATAAAAATATAAATTGTTAGGATAACCGGTGAACAACTAAGAGCGAGGGGTGAATCAGTTGTTGACAGATTATAACTTTTAATCCACAATGTAACCTTAAACAAATCAAGTACCAGTAAAGCATAGATAGATGTCGTAAGCAACAAATACCAGTAAACAATACAACTTAACAATTAACCAGATAATCAATATAAAGAAATCATACCACATAACACCATGATTTGTATTTGGAAAACCCAGAAAGGGAAAAACCATGGTGGGAAGCCTACCCACAATCAAATGATACTTCTATAGAGAGTATGTGTTACAATGAGGGGCCTGCACTTGCAGGAAGGTGCACTGCCTAGAGTGTACTGCTCATTACAAAAGAGTCTCACTGATTATAGAGAGGCTACAACCTTCTCAAGATAAATGGACAACAATCCAATAGAGTGAACTGCCAGAAATAGCATCTATCATGCTTGATTACAGTCTCGGTTAAGTTCAGTACCGGAGGACTAAATCCTCTTTTGAATCCAATATGATCAGCAATGATCGATCAACTCCTCTGTTTGAATGATATTACATTATTCACACATTACATTCCTTGACCATGACCTTTTTCATAACCATGATACTTTACAAAGAGTTTCTACCTCTTATTTATACAAACCCTAAGGCCTAAACCAATTAGGTCAGCCATCTAAAGATATTACAAATAAGATAATTACATAATTCCTTGTTAAAATGATATTCCACGTCATCTTAAGATCAAAGAAATAATAACAAATCCATAAAATATATCAAAACATCTAGGTAGTGTGTAGAGTACATGTTAGCATGATACCGGTCCATACCCTAGATAGGTACCAGACCTATTCTAGGACCACCATGCTAAAGAAATGTCTTCAAGCAGTTGAAGCACTATTAAAGAACATCTTCAACATCCTGAAATCCATGAAGAAGTTGCACCAACACCAATTGTGCATTCTATCACGATTCCTCAATAAAAGCTCTGTTGATAAAACCTTAAACTAGTGTCAGTAAGGGTTTACCAAAGTGTATGATAACATCTGATTACCAAACCAATACCAACTGACCAAAACATGCTCATGGAGCATATAACACATGAAATCAAATATACTTTACTAATCCAAACATGTCAGAAGTGTCAACAGATAATCTCTTATGTCGGTAACACTAGATCTTCTACCGGTAACCAAAAAGTTGTATGTCAGTATAACAGCTAGTATTGAAATTGTTGACAAAACATCAATGCAACACATAATCAATTCATCCATAATGCCAAAGATCTCCCCCTTTGACATTGATGGCAACACTAGATGTATGTGAAAAACATCTAAGTACCAAGAAGTGTCAAAACAAGTCTCACCCTTTGGAAGACAACCAACAATAAATAGCTCTCCTCCTATGAATGATATCCCTATAAGGTCAGAGAAAATCTCTCCCCCTAATGTATGAAACTTCTTTTTCTTTATTTTCACATCAATATCTCTCCTGCCTTTGACATCAATGCTAGAAATCTGACAAAAATATCAAAGAAATGATATAAACCCCTGAAACTCAAGGTTGACTACTCCCCCTAAGTAGTAGCACCACTCATCAGTGCCAGAATGAATAATGTCTCTAATAATGCATGTCAGATTGATGACAAAATTTATCAATCAAGTCTCTGTCAGAGGGGTAGAAACCCCTAACCCATCTCTCAAATATTCAAATGTTTCCTTAGACAACGGATTAGTGAATATGTCTGCAATTTGTTCTTTAGTGTTCACATAAACCAATTTGACTTCCTTTTCTTCTACCTTGTCCTTCAGAAAGTTATACTTTACTGAAATGTGCTTAGTCTTAGAGTGAAATACCATATTTTTAGACATGTCAATAGCTACAAAGTTATCACAGTAGATAACTACTAGTTCACTACAATTTACCCTGATATCCTTCAACATTTTCTTCATCCACAAGACTTGAGTGCAATTAGTTGTTGCTGCAACATACTCAACTTCTATAGTAGATAAAGAAATGCATGATGTTTTTTTGTTGATCCATGAAACCAATTTCTTTCCAAGAAAGAAAGCTCCACCAAAATTTTTCTTCATGTCATCATTATCACCTGACCAATCTGAGTCAGTATATGCACATAAAGTGAAATCATCATCTCTGGAATACCATAGACCATATTTTGTTGTTCCTTGCAAATACCAGAGTATTCTCTTTATTGCACATTCATTATTTTTTTTAGGATTACTTTGATATATTGAAACAATACTTATTGCATTCATAATATCAGGTCTAGTCTGAGTTAGATATAACAGACCACCAATCATAGACTTATACCTGGTCAGATTTACCGGTGTAGAAGTATCCTTGATAGATAATTTCTCACTTGTAGCCATAGGAGTACTTACTGGTTTTGAATTCTCCATACCAAACTTCTTCAACAATTCCCTTAGATACTTAGTTTGACAGATAAAAATCCCTTTGTCAGTTTGAGTAATCTGCAAACCTAAGAAAAATTTCATCTCACCAATCATGGAAATTTCAAATTCATTTTTCATGTTGTTAGCAAATTCCATGCATAGTTTATCTTCTCCTCCAAAAATGATATCATCAACAAAAAAATCAGTAATCAAAATATCATTATCAGTAATCTTATACTATATATTACTATCATCACCACATTTAGTAAAACCAAGCTTCAAAAGATGTTTATCCAACCTTGCATACCAAGCTCCAGGAGCCTGTTTCAAGCCATATAAGGCTTTCTTCAATCTGCAAACCATATCTTTATCATCTTTCAATGAAAATCCACCAGGTTTCCCAATGTAAACTTCTTCCTCAAGCTTACCATTCAAAAATGCACATTTGACATCCATTTGATAAACCTTATTGTTCTTATAAGCTGCATAGGCAAGAAATAGTCTAACAACTTCAATTCTAGCTACAGGTGAAAATGTCTCACCATAATCAATTCCTTTCATTTGAGAATATCCTTTACAAACTAATTTAGCCTTGTTTCTTACAACTTGACCATCCTATTTCATTTTATTCCTAAAAACCCATTTAGTTCCAATAACTTTCTTATTTTTAGGTTGGGGAACTAAAGACCAAGTTTCTTTATTTTCTATCTGATCTAATTCATCTTCCATAGCCTTTAACCAATGTTTATCCTTACAAGCTTCAATAATAGTTGTTTGTTCAATTTGAGAAATAAGACATACCTCTTCATTTGCTAGTTTTCTTCTTGTCATAACTCCCTTGTTTCTATCTCCAATAATTTGATCTTCAGAATGATTTAATCTTACATATCTTGGTGTCTTTTGAACTTCAGGTTCACGGTTTTGATCATCAGTGACACTTAAGTGTTCTGATTATGCTGATGTAACTATTTCATCTTCTTGTACCAGTTGAGAAATTTTCGGTTCTATTATGATTATTTCCACTACTAGTTCCCTGTCATATGATATAGAATGATTTTTGTACTGTTCGTCTACTTTCACATTAGCACTCTCCACAATCTTCTGCAATATTTTGTTTTAGCATCTAGATATGCTTTGCTTTGAATTGAATAACCAAGAAATATTCCTTCATCACATCTAGGATCAAATTTTCTAATTGAATCATCTCTTTTGATATAGCATTTACTTCCAAAAATTCTAAAATACTTAACAATAGGTGTATGTCCAAACCATAGTTCATAAGGAGTCCTACCAGTTTCATCTTTGATGTGAACTCTATTCAATGTGTAAACTGTTGTACTCACTACTTCTCTCTAGTAGATATGAGGTGATTTGGCTTCCATCATCATGGATCTAGCTGCATCCAAAATGGTTTTGTTCTTCCTTTCAACTACTCCATTTTGTTGAGGAGTCCTAAGTGCAAATAGTTGTCTCCTGATTCCATTTGTCTCACAATAACTATTAAATTCATGAGAAGTTATCTCCCTGCCATGATCTGATCTTAGATATTTAATTTTCAATCCAGTTTCAGTTTCAACATTCACTTTAAGGATCTTGAATTTCTCAAAAGCTTTAGACTTCTCCCTTAGAAAAGCTACCCACATCATTCTAGAATAGTCATCAATAATCATCATGAAATACCTATCACCTTGAAAGCTTCCTATCCTTGTTGGACCACATAAGTCAGTGTGAATAAAATTAAGTACATTATTAGATTTATCATGTATGCTCTTAAAAGAACTTCTAATTTTCTTACCCAATTGACATTCCTTACATACCGGATTATGAGGCTTCATAATCTTAGGTATATCTCTAACTTCCTTAGTTGAACTGATCTTAACAATGCAATCAAAATTAACATGACATAACCTCTTATACCATAGCCAACTCTCATCAATATGAGAAATCAAACAAATCTTATTACCAGTGTTCAAGTGAAAGTTATTACTTCCTTTCTGAATACCATTTGCAATTTTCAAACCAATCTTGTTAATGATTTTGCATTTTATATATTTAAACTGAAGTTGAAAACCCTTATCAACCAATTGACCAACACTCAAAAATTATGCTTCAATCCTTCTACATAATAGACATTATCAATATTATGCTTTCCATCCAAAGAAATAATACCTCTACCTTTGATCATACATGCCTTGTCATCTCCAAATCTGACTTGACCTCCATTGTATTCTTGCAGGGACATAAATTTTCTTTTATCTCCAGTCATATGGTGTGAGCATCCACTATCAATTACCCATTCATCTTTATCTTCAACTTTTGCTACCAGGGCCTTCTCTTCATTGATAGCCTGTTCCAGTTCATCTTCCTTCAAAGCATAGAACACCCATTCCTTTCCATTTCCAGATGCACTACTAGAGTCTTATGTTGGTTCATCTCCAAAGTCATCTGTTACTCCTTCCTCATCTTCTATGCAACATTGTTTGCTTTTCTTGAATCTATATCTATTCTGGTTAGGCTTAAAAAAATTCTTAACTCTTTCTTCAAACCTTGCATTCCTTTCAGGACATCTAGATGCAAAAAGACCAATCTTATTACATGAAAAACATTTAAAAGGTTCTTTTCCTTCATACTTACTTCTAGTTGGTCCTTTAGGTACTCCTAGCAAATAGAGCTTCAAGTTTCTCAAGCTCTTCATCTTCTTTCCTCATGTCTTCTAGTTCTTTTGCATATAGGGCTCTCCAATCACTCTTTCCGGTAGATGTTGATGATGATGCATGAAAAGTAGGTTCAGTCTTTACAACTCTAGAAGATCCAAATTCTTCACGCTCAAAAGCAGATAATTTTCTAATCAAAATGTCTTTGTTAACTAAAGTGTTTGCCATTGTTCTTAACTCATTAATTTCAGTTGCCTTCATCTTGTAATCCAGTCAAAGGGCTCTCAATAATTTGGAAACTATTTCATCTTCACTTATAAATCCTCCACAACATTGAATTCCCATAAACATAACAATTCTTTCATTTTCTTCCATTTTTAAAGTTTTCATATCTTATGCAGTAGCCATCAAGTTTAGCAATTTTGATAGTAGGATCACCTTCATTTAGAGTTTGAAATTCATCCCTCATAACCTTAGCTGATAATTTATCACTCAATCCCATGATCTACTGATCAATAAGTGTGCACAGAAGGGATTCTCTAGCTCTGCAATCATTTTCAATATTCTTATCCAAGTCTGTAGGAGCAGGGTTGCCAAATGTCAAATCATAAGGTGTGTATCCTTTCTCTATGATCTCCCAAATAACTTTGCCAAGACATCTAAGATGAGTCTCCATTTGAGTTTTCCATATCCCATAATTTTTTCCATCAAGCTTAGGGATTTCTCTTCTGAGAATAACAGTCGGTGGATTAGTAATGTTAGCTCCCATAAGATCTACCTCAAGTGGTTAAGCTTTTGCAAAAGAGGACCAAGGCTTTGATACCAATTGTTAGGATAACCATTGAACAACAAAGAGGGGGCGTGAATCATTTGTTGATAGATTATAACTTTTAATCCACAATGTAACCTTAAACAAATCAAGTACCAGTAAAGAACATAAAGATGCTAGAAGGAACAGATACCGGTAAACAATACAACTTAAAAATTAAACAGATAATCAATGTAAAAAAATCATACCACATAACACCATGATTTGTATGTGGAAAACTCGGAAAGGGAAAAACCACGGTGGGAAGCTTACCCACAGTCAGATGATACTTCTGCAGAAAGTATGTGTTATAATGAGGGGCTTGCACTTGCAGGAAGGCACACTGCCTAGAGCATACTGCTCATTACAAAAGAGTCTCACTGACTACATAGAGGCTACAACCTTCTCAAGATAAATGGACAATAATCCAATAGAGTGAATAGCCAGAAATAGCGTCTATCATGCTTGATTACAGTCTTGGTTAAGCTCAATACTGGAGGACTAAATCCTCTTTTGAGTCCAATATGATCACCAATGATCGATCAACTCCTCTGTTTGAATAATATTACAATATTCATACATTAAATTCCTTGACCATGATCTTTTCCATAACCATGATACTTTACAAAGAGTTTCTACCTCTTATTTATACAAACCCTAAGGCCTAAACCAAT
This sequence comes from Cryptomeria japonica, assembly GCF_030272615.1. NCBI lineage: Eukaryota > Viridiplantae > Streptophyta > Pinopsida > Cupressales > Cupressaceae > Cryptomeria > Cryptomeria japonica. The sequence continues at coordinate 658,093,579 of NC_081412.1, forward strand.
TAGGTCAGCAACCTAAGGATATTGCAAATAAGATCATTGCATAATTCGTTATTACAATTATATGCCATGTCGGCTTAAGATCAAAACAATAATAACAAATCCATAAAATATCTCAAAACATCTAGGTAATGTGTAGAGTACATGTTAGCATGATACCGATCCATAACCTAGATAGGTACCAGACCTATTCTATGACCACCACGCCAAAGAAACGTCTTCAATCAGTTGAAGCATGATCAAAGAACATCTTCAGCATCCTAAAATCCATGAAGAAGCTGCACCAATATCAATTGTGCATTCTATCACGATTCCTTAATGAAATCTCCACCGATAAAGCCTTAAACTATTGTCGGTAAGGTTTTACCAAAGTGTATGATAACATCTGATTACCAAGCCAATCCTAACTGACCAAAACATGCTCATGGAGAATATAACACATGAAATCAATTATACTTTACTAATCTAAACATGCCAGAAGTATCAATAGATAATCTCTTCTGCCGGTAACACTAGATCTTCTATCGGTAACCAAAAACCTGTCTGTCGGTATAACAACTAGTGTTGATATTAATGAAAAAACATCAATGCAACACATAATCAATTCATCCATAATGCCAACACAAATAACTGATCATGTCATCTGTAGACACCTAAAAATGTCATGTCTAATTAAATAAATATTTTATTTATTTAATTATCTAAGCTTAATTCTTCTATTAATTAAATAAATCTTTATTTATTTAATTAATTCATTTATCCTCTTCTAGCCTTATTTCTCATTTAAATAAATACATTTATTTATTTAAATTATCATTTTCCTAAATTAAATAAATATCTTATTTATTTAATTATCTTACTTCTTCTATTAGTTAAATAAATCTTTATTTATTTAATTAATTCATTAGCCTTTTCTACCCATGACACATGTCATTCATCTCTTAATTCCTACACTACCTACCCCTCTCATTATTTTATTATTTCTTTTACCTACCCTCTAATCATAGCCGACCTCCTTTTACACCTCTCAATCTTATCCCTCCATTTCATATAGTGTCTTCTATATAAGGAGATGCTTTCTTCATTATCAAACCCTAATCACTCAGGCTAATCATTCTATGCATGCTAATCATTGATCTTAAGGACTTGACTATACTACGATCCTACTTGCAACCACATTCCGTTCTTTGTTGAGCTCTTGTGCATATAAAATCTGAGAGCAAATATATCAAGCAAGATCAATGGAGATAGGAAGAATGGAGATCAAAACCCTATTGGACATGTAATGGTATAATCTTTGTGATTTCATTTGATTTGCATTGTCTTAGGTAATCTTCATATGTTATGGTGGATCTTTGTTGATTGTTAGGCTAGGGTTTGGTGGTTGAATTCATTCAGCCTTTCAATCTTGTTATTATTGTTATCCATTTTCACCATATACATCATCATCATTATTCTATCAATATAGTCATCAACTCATCTGCATTAGTTATGCCAATCATGCCAACAAGTAGGGGGTAGGAAGAGAGGGGGAGGGAGAGAGAGTTAGAGACAGAGAGAGAAGGGGATAGGAAGATAGGGAAAGAGAGAGAGAGAGAGAGAGAGAGAGAGAGAGGAGGATATTTGGAAAAAGGAGAGGAAGAGAGAGAGAGAGAGAGAGAGAGAGAGAGAGAGATAAAAGGAGAGGGGGGGAGAGAGAAGGAGTGGGGGAGAGGGAGAGAGAGGGATATTGGAAAAAGGAGAGAGATAATACGATAAGATAATGAGAGGGAGAGGGAGAGGGGGAGAGGGAAGGGTAGAGAAAGAGAGAGAAGGGGGAGAGGGTGATAATAGGATAGGATAATGAGAGAGAGAGAGAGAGAGAGAGAGAGAGAGAGAGAGAGAGAGAGAGAGAGGGAGAGAGAGAAGGAGTGGGGGAGAGGGAGAGAGAGGGATATTGGAGAGAGAGAGAGAGAGAGAGAGAGAGAGAGAGAGAGAGAGAGAGAGAGGGGAGAGATATAATAGGATAAGATAATGAGAGGGAGAGGGAGAGGGGGAGAGGGAAGGGTAGAGAAAGAGAGAGAAGGGGGAGAGGGTGAGATAGGATAGGATAATGCGAGAGAGAGAGAGAGAGAGAGAGAGAGAGAGAGAGAGAGAGAGAGAGAGAGAGGGAGAAAAGGGTGAGAGACTTGGCAGAGAGAGAAGTGTGAGGGGGAGAGAGATGAGATAGAAGTCAAGGAGGATAATTAGGGCTCATAATAGACATAGATGATAATGGGGAAGGAAGGTGAGAGAGAGAGGAAAATAAGAGAGACATGCATGTATACAAACATATATACATATATTTAGTATCTCCAAAATTACCACCATAATCTCACACATCTTCTTAGTTTTTTTAACATATAAATTTTTCTATTTTTGGACAACATTAGCATACTAAACTTTAATTTTCTTTACCAGTGCCTTGACAGTCCTCACAGACATATGTCTACCATTTTTTAATAACTTTTGATATACTTAACCAAATTCAAAATAAATTACATATTATTATTCTACACTAGATTCTATTTACTTTTAAAAAAAGTTTGCATTTTCGATTATTTTGATGCAAGTTATGCCCAACGCATGAACATGTACCAAATTTTCAAGATGATCACTTAAAAAAATCATTAAAAATAAACACAACAGAAAATTACAAAAATATACACAACTTCTAGATCTCACTCATACCTATCATCCTACAAAAGGGTTTTGCAAAATATTAAATCCAACTATATATTTTGTGCAGTGCACGAAAACAACTATGTTATGTTTTTTTGGAAAAATCAGGAACAATTTTTTGTGCGTGAGAGGTTTGACCCTCTTAATCTTATCCAATTTTAAAAAACTTTAGTATTTTAGAAAATATATTCAGAGCACTAAATTTATTATTCTTTTCTGAACTCCTATTTTTTAGTGCATGACCTTCAAATATCTCTTTGAAGTTCAGGTTTATTTGTTTAGAAAAAAAAAAAAAAAGTGGCCACTTATACCCTCCTTTTTGTTCACCATCTTGGTGCACTTACCCTTGATCCAAATTTATTGAAAGAGGATTGATATTGAAAAATGATTGTAGACAACCTTAATTGACACTGATTAGGGTTAAAATGATGTTCTATTGATATGAAAGGTTGATCAGGATCAAAGATTGAGAATCAAGATTAACATTAAAAAGACCTAAGTTAAATTTAAGAAAATGGAATCGAATAGGAAAAGAAATGCATAAGAATGGCACAATATTGACAAATGATAAAGACCAAATGTGCAACATAGAAGAAGTGTTAATAAGTGTGAAAAGTTAAAAGAAGGTAACCCAGACATGTTAAAGTATGACATTGCAAGTGTAATTCATTTTTTAGGTGCCTACACCAACATTTTCACCTTCAATGTCAGTTCTAGCATTTTCACTTTCAATTCACACATTTTCATTTCCAAATTCAATATCATGTTGAACATTTTGAATGTCAATTTCAACATTTTCATTACCAATTTGAATATCATATTCAAAATTTCCAATATCGATATCTACATTTTTATTTTCATTTTCAATATCATGCTCAAAATTTGCATATTCAATTTCCTCTTCACTTGAAATAATATTTGTAGAGGCTTCACCAATATTTGGCATACATTGCCTTCTTTTCCTATGACTTTATCTATCTCTTTGTCTATATGCTTCAATTATCTCTTTTGAAAGTTTTATTTTACATTTTTTCTTTCAATGACTATTGCTTCCCATTATACCTCCATAAAGATGCTAAAAAAAGTACTAATGACAATTTTGTGTAAAAGATTCTCAAAAAAGTAGAATTTTGTCATTGTATGTTTGAAAACTTCTGTTTGTTGTCTGTAAAAAGACAATTTGGACTGTTGGAATTATCAAAATGGCTCATTGTCCTATTTTGTGTGGCTCAAGTATTAGATATTTGCTATCCTTCCATCTTTTTATATGGGTGCCAACATATCATAGGTATCGGATATTTGATTATATCTGATATCTGATACCTTTTTTAGGATAAGGGGAGAGACAAGGGGAGAGGGGGAGATAAGGAGAGAAGATAAAATGTCTCAAGGGTGTGGGAAAGAGGGATAAGGAGGGAGAGAGAGAGAGAGAGAGAGAGAGAGAGAGAGAGAGAGAGAGAGAGAGAGAGAGAGAGAGAAGAATCAAAAAGAGAGAGAGAGGAAGGGAGAGACAAGGGGAGAGAGAAGTTGAAAGGGATCTAGGGAGAGAAAGAAAGGTAATTAGGTGGAGGAGGAGAGGGGAAAGATGGAAGTATCAACAAAGGGAGAGATGGTGGGAAAGGGAGAGGGGGAAAAGGGAGAGAAAGGAAAATAGAGAGAGGGTTGGGAAAGGATAGGGGGAGATGGACAGGTAGGTAGAAAAGGAGAAATGTGTTAGGATAACTGGTGGACAACTGAGAGGGGGGGTGAATGAGTTGTCAATAGATTATATCAATTAATCCACTTTACAACCTTTAACCGGAGCACATAAACTTAGATACCAAAATAGCAAAAATAGATATCGGCAAGAAATACAACTTAACAATGAAATAGATAATCAACACAATGCAACCATACCACATAACACCATGATTTGTACGTGGAATACCCAGTAAAGGGAAAAACATGGTGTGAAGCCTACCCACAGTCAGATGATACTTCTGCAGAAAGTATGTGATACAATGAGGGGCCTACACATGCAGGAAGGCACACTACCTAGAGCATATTGCTCATTACAAAAGAGTCTCACTAACTACAGAGAGGTTAAAACCACCACAAGATAATTGGACAACAATCTAGTAGAATGAACTGCCATAGATAACATCTACCATGCTTGATTAGAGTTTCAGTTAAGCTCAATACTTGAGGCCTTTGACCTCTTACATAAACCCAATTCGATCTTCAATGATCAACAAAATCCTCTACCTAAATGATATTACATTATTTGCATATTACATTCCCATGCCATATCCATGATCTATAATGAGAACTACATTGATTTATACAAACCTTAAGGCCTAAACCAATTAGGTTGGTCACCTAAAAGATATTACAATAATATCATTACATACATCCATACTAAAATGATATGCCATGTCGGCTTAACACCAAAACAACATTAACCAATCCATAAATTATCTCAGTAACGTGTAGAGAACACATTAACATGATACCAGTCCAATAGGTACCAGACCTAATCTAGGTCCACCACACCAAAGAGATGTCTCCAACCAGTCGAGGCTTGATCAAGGATCACCTTCTTCATCCTAAATTCCATCTATAAGCCATACCAACACCACTTATGCATCTTGTCAAAGATTCTCAGTAAAAGCTTTGCCGGTAAAACCTTAAACCCTTACCGATATAGGCTTACTAGAGTGTATGATAGCATTTGATCACCAAGTCAATACCAACTAACCAAAACATGCTCCAGGAATATGTAACACATAAAACCAAACATATTCCATTGATCCAAACATGTTGGAAGTGTCCAACAGATAGTCCCTTCTGTCAGTAACACTAGATCTTCTGTCGCTAACCAAAACCTATCTGTCGGTAACCAACCATAACAGCTAGTGTTGACATAAATGACAAAACATCAATGCAACACATTATCATATTTCCAACAATCTCCCCCTTTGGCATTGATGGCAACACTAGATGTGAAAAAGAAAACATCTAAGTGCCAAGAAGTGCCAAACATTTCTCATGAAAAACTGACTCCCCCTGAGGAGTGCAGTCCAATCTAAATATGATCTGAATATTTCCTATAAACATTATTTTTCACATATAACTCTCCCCCTTTGACATCAATGCCAAGGATATGACATATATATCAAAATTTTGTGAATCCCAAAGCTGACTACTCCCCCTAAGTAGTAGCACCACTACATCAATCTAGAGCTAAGGATAAAGTTGATGATCCATATCGGAATGATGCACTGCACAATCAGCTAAGTTTCTATTAGAGGGGTAGATACCACTAACTATTGAACGGAAGGTCTCAGAAGGTCTAAGTTTTTGTTAGAGTAGTGCTGATAATGTGTATTGGGTGGAAGGTCTCAGACACAATCTATTGAGTGTTGCCCAGCTGAATGACAGTGGACTAACTCTGGAATTCAAAAATGGAGTCTACAAAATCAAAGGAAAGAATAGTGAACTGATGGCCACCAGTATGCAGACCAAAGGTAACTTATTTCAGCTGAATGCAAATATAAGTACATGTCTTATGGCTAAGTTTGATAATAGCTGGATATGGCATAAGAGACTCTACCATGTAAACTTTGATAACATAGTAAAGGCCAATAAGATCAAGGTAGTTAGAGGACTGCCGATGCTGAGAAAACTGGAAAATCCTTTGTGCAGAGAATGTCAACTGGGGAAAATGTCTTCCTCAACCTTCAAAGATAAATCTCTCACTTCTGACAACTTACTTGATCTTGTGCATACTGATTTGTGTGGTCCTATGAAAACTAGGAGTGTGCAGGGAGATAGGTATTTTATGATTCTTATAGATGATTGCTAAAGAAGGATGTGGGTCACATTCTTGAAGGACAAGTCTGAAGCCTTTGGAAAGTTCAAAGCTTTCAAAGCACTGGTAGAAAAGGAAAGTGGTAGAAGAATCAAATGCCTTAGAAGTGATCAAGGAGGGGAATTCACTTCTGGTGAATTCAATAAATATTGTGAAGAAAATGACATCAAGAGGCAACTGTCTACCCCCTGGACTCCACAGTAGAATGGCCTAGTAGAGAGAAACAACCGGAATATGGTTGAAGTGGCTAGAACTATGTTGATCCAAGGAAAGGTCGCTCACACCTTTTGGAGAGAAGCGGTGAGCACTGTAGTCTACACAATGAACCGGGTACTCATAAAAAAGGGAAAGGATAAGACTCCTTATGAGTACTGGACTGGTAAGACACCAATGGTAAGCTACTTTAGAGTGTTTGGTAGCAAATGCTATATCAAGAGGAGTGAACATCAGAGCAAGTTCGATGAAAAATGTGATGAAGGAATATTCCTAGGATACTCCAAAAAAAGTAAAGCTCTCAAATGTTTCAATAATAGGACTTAGAGAATCATTGAAAGAATCAATGTTAGGGTTGATGAAAACTCTGAGAAACTTGAGGAAAATGGCAGTAAGCATGTGGGAGATGAACCGGTAGTAACCTTCTGGGATCCAGTTGCAAATCAGCCTAGTACCATCAATTGTGCTCCTACACTAGTAGATGCTGATGAAGATGAGGATGATGAAGAACAACAAGAGGAAGCTATTAAGAACATACCTAGGTATGTTAAACTCAATCATGATCCAAAGCAGATCATAGGAGACAAAGATGCAGAAATTATTACAAGAAGAAAGGTTAGAGAAAGCTCATGTATGATCTCTGAATTTGAGCCTAAATCATTCAAAGAGGCACATAAAGATGAAGACTGGATCAAGGCAATGGAGGAGGAACTTGACCAGATAGAGAAGAATGGTACATGGTCTCTGGTACCCAAACTGGAGCATAAAAATGCCATTGGAACCAAATGGGTCCTCAAAAATAAGTTGAATGAGGATGGAACAGTGGTAAGGAACAAGGCCAGACTAGTGTGTAAAGGATATGCCCAAGAAGAATGAGAAGACTATGGAGAAACCTTTGCTCCAGTAGAAATATTGGAAGGAGTTCGTATGCTTCTCGCATATGTAGCTTTTAAAGGATTTAAAGTATACCAAATGGATTTAAAATCTGCATTTTTAAATGGAATACTTGAAGAGGAGGTGTATATAGAGCAACCAAATGGTTTTTCCCTATCAGAAGACAGTGACATGGTGTGTAGGCTACATAAAGCCTTATATGGACTGAAGCAAGCACCAAGAGCATGGTATGAATGCTTGCATTACCATTTTGTGAAGATTGGATTTGAAAGAACAAGTGAAGATAGCAATATCTACTTGAAATCAGAAGGAGATCAGATTCTGATCTGCAAAGTATTTGTTGGTGACATAATCTTTGGTGGAGATGACAAGATGAGTCATGACTTTGTAGATGAGATGAAAAAGGAGTTCGAAATGTCACTCATAGGGGAAATTAAGTTCTTCATTGGACTACAGATTCAACAAATGAAAAATGGAATCTTTATTACTTAGCCTAAGTATGTCAAAGAGGTATTGAAGACCTTTGGCATGGAAGATAGGAAACCGGTTGGTACACCAATGGTGACCATTTGTAAACTATCAAAAGAGGATGACTTAGCATTGGTAAATGAGAAGGAATACCGATCAATGATTGGTAAGTTGCATTATGTAGTGCATAGTAGATCGGACATTGCACATGCAGTGGGTATTACCGCTCAGTTTCAGCAAAGCCCAAGAGAATCCCACTTGGTAGCAGTCAAGCGGATTCTTAGATATCTAAAGGGAACTATTGACTATGGGTTATGGTATCCATACAATAATGATTTCAACCTAAAAGTGTTCACAGATGTTGATTGGACTGGTAATGTAGATGACCGAAAGAGCACAACCGGTGGTGCATTCTTTCTCGGTGGTAGACTGGTCTCATGGATGAGTAAAAAGAAGAGTTGTATCTCTCAGTCTACAGTAGAAGCAGAGTATGTTGCAACTTTTATGAACTATACCTAGACTATTTGGATGAAGCATGTATTGAGTGGCTTCAAAATTCCTATATCTGAATTGGTAATTATATTCCGTGAAAATACAAGTGCAATTAACATATCCAAGAATCCAGTTTTACATGCTAGAACCAAACACTTTGAACTCAAGTATCATTTCTTGAGGGAAAAGGTTCAAAACAAAGAGGTGGTATTGGAACATGTTTTCAGTAAGGAGCAGTTAGCAGACATATTCACCAAGCCTCTATAGAAGGCTACTTTTACCTATCTGAGAGGTGAGTTAGGGGTGCTGCCCCTTCAACAAGTAATCTAAAGGTTTGTGCTCCACATCAATCGGATCTTACTTTGCTATATCTTTTCAGGATTGATGTGTTGAAGGATGCTACTCCTCAGGGGGAGCATCATAGTGGAACATGGAAGCTTGTGCCTTTGCTTTGGCATTGTTTTCAAAGGGGGAGAAGATGTGATGTGGAAAAGATATCTGGAGTATTAAGGAGAAGATGTGATGCAGAAAGAGAGATATCTTTGTATATTGTCATCAATGCCAAAGGGGGATATTGTTGGAATATGTGCAAAATATGTTGACATAATGATATTGTGTTGTCATTGATGTTAATATGCTGAAAGAGAACCGGTAACATGATGAAGAGTGAACTGATAACATGATGAAGAGTGAATAGGATTATTGAAGTTAAGCAACGGACAAAGAGAACCAGTATGATGTTGTGAACCGGCATATGTGAAAAAGTGAAGCGGTATTCTTGTCCAAGTGAACCGGTATGACATTGTGAATCGGAACTGGTATGTTGGAATGAGAACTGGTATATGGAATGTTTTGTATCTAGGGATTATATGGCATAACTACCAGTTGGTAGTCTTAGCTTCAGGGTTTCCGATTGAAGTGTTTCGAGCCTGCGTGTTTGAACTGATGGCATTGTGTGATGAGTTAGCATTGTAATGGAGATTAGATCATGTTGCTACGTCAGCCTCATGCACGTGAAGGATCTTGCATGAAGGAGATTGATCCTATCTACCTCGGGAATGTGTGAAGTCTCTGCAAACGGTGGAGAATGCGTGATGGGTTATCACCTCCAAGAAGCGGCGAAGAATGAGTGATGAAGAATGTCTTGAGATCTGTTCAAGACCATTGTATTCAAATGCAAAGTGTTCAATGATCAGGATTGAACCGAATAACTTTCTCAACCTAAGTGTTTAGAGTTTAGGGTTTATGCTACCAACCTATCTGTTTTCTATAGGGTCAATGTGGAGTTTCACGCTGAGGTTGTTGGCAAATGTTGTGTGTGTATCTATGTGCAGAGATACATGATTCTTGCCAAACCAGTTGAGAGGATTGTTACCTACATAGTGTGTGTGCAGAAGGAAGGAACTAAAGCAGATCTACATTGGCATTGAGTGCTATTACCAGATCATTGTAATACCTGTTGATCTCTAATCAATTCAATAGTTGGAAAATCCCTTAATAGGGTAGCTTTAACTAGCTTGATGTAAATCCTTTAACAGGGTGACTCAAAGCCATTGAGTTCATAAAATCCTTTAACAAGGTAACCTCTAACAAGGTTTAACCCTTAATCGGATATTCTAGCCATCCCTTAACCAGGTGATCCCTAACAGGATCGGTTCCTAATAGAACCTGTTGTAATAGTCTTTAACTAGACTAGGCTTCTAACAGAGCGGAATTCTAAAGAGTTCAAAATAGCTTGTGGGTATTCATTCCCACCGTGGTTTTTCCCAGTTGGGTTTCCATGTGAAAAATATCTGTGTCATGTGTGATGTCCTTTTCATGTGATGCTTTGTTGTTTTCTGTCAACTAGTGAATCATGTTGATCTAGCAAGTTATTATATTTCTGATGATAGATTATCTATTCATGCATAAGGACAAAGTGGAAATGAGGGAGTAGGTTGTATGGAAAGCTAAGAAGATTGACCGGTTCATGTCTTTCACAGTTTCACAATGTTTAACCAGTAGTAATTTGTTTGAACCGGTATTAGGGATTGCCAGTAGTTTACAGTCTACAATCAAACCAGTCTAGAAAATTTTTTGTGACTGTACTGATTCACCCCCCTCTCAATACCAGTTTGGTACTCACTGTTCATCATTGAGTTATCACCTTATAGTTCTTATATGCTGCATAGGCAAGAAATAGTCTAACAGCTTCAATTCTAGCTATAGGTGCAAATGTCTCACCATAATAAATTCCTTCCATATTGCCAACAAAATGGAGAGGGAGAGATAGGGAGAGAAGGGGAAAGGGAACGAGAGAGAGAGAGTAATTAGATTGAGGGGGAGAGGGAAGAGATGGAAGTATAAACAAAGGGAGAGGGAGAGAAGGGGAAATGGAGAGGGCGTGGGCAAGGGAGAGGGGGGAGAAAGGGAGAGGGCCTTTCCCAAACCCTCTCCCTTTCACCTTATCTCCCTCTTTATTTGTTTATTCTTACATCTCTCCTCTCTCCCCCTCAATCTAATTACTCTCTCTCTAGAACCCTTTCCTCTTCTCTCCCTATCTCTCCCTCTCCATTTCCCCTTATCTATCTTCCTATCTCTCTCCTCCCTATCCTTTGTCAACCCCCTCTCTATTTTCCCTTCTCCCCCTCTCTCCCCCCTCTCCATTTCCCACCATCTCTCCCTTTGTTGATACTATCAAATATTTTGAACAACTAAGATGGGGGTGAATCAATTGTATATTAAAAATATATTAATTTTACCATAGAAATAGATCCGATAAATAAAAACTTAGATTACTTAATAGATATGAACATGAATAAAACACACACATGAAACACATATATGACGTAGAAAACCCAAGAAGGGAAAAAACATAGAGAATGTTAGTTCTTAATAAGAAAACACCTATTAGGGTGACACCGGTTAAGGTGACTTTTATAAAGATGGATCACTACCAGAATTCTCATTGTAGGTGGGTTCATTGTGTAGATAAAACAAATAGAAAAACAAGGAGGGCTCACTTCCCAGAGGAAGAAAGAAACAATTTGTTGGCATTTGGTGGAATTGATTATGTGTTGCATTGATGTTTTTTCATTGATGTCAACACTAGCTATTTGGATGCTTTACCGGAACCCTTTTGGTCCTGGTAGGTTGAGTGGTTTTTGGTTAACTTGGATTTGACATGATCTAGTTAACTCCGGTATAATCTAGTGATGGAATTGGCTTGTTCATAATTCCTATACTCATATTTGGTCAGTTGGTTTCGGTTTGGTGATTGGATGCTATCCTATTTACATAGAAGATTGGTTCCTAGTTCTAGTGAGGGTTTCACCAGTAGATCTTTTGGTGGAGATCTTTGATGTAAGTGGTGTTGGTGTAGCTTTTGATAGATTTTTAGGATGTCATTGGTAATCTTGTTCGATACTTGGCGTTTGGAGATCATTGTTGAAGAGTGTGGGCCTATACTTGGTCTCGGTTGATCTAGGTTATGGACCAACATTAATATAACATGTGGACAAGAATTATTATTGTATTTTTGGGATCTCTTTTTAAGTCTAAGGCTGACATGGTTTGTAATGATGTAATTGGTTTATTATTTGATAGTCGACCTGATTTTTTATGGTTGAGGGTTTGTTTAAATAAGATGTAAGATCTCATTATAGATCATCATGGCTTTTGTAAGAGGTCATGGTCAAGGAATGTAATATTTGAATATTGTAATATCATTCATATAGAGGAGTTGGTTGATCAATGGAGATTGAATTGGATTTATAATTGTACTCAGGCATAGGAGATTCTATCTTTTACAGTTCAACACTTCTCTGGATTATAGTCTGAGTTTGCATGTAGTCAGTGAGACTCCTTTTGTGATGAGCAGTGTGCTCTAGGTTGTTGGCCTTCCTGCAAGTGAAGGCCCCTTCATTATAAATTCACATACTTACAGCAAAAGTATTATTTGAGTGTAGCTAGGCTTTCCACCATGGTTTTTCCCTTTACCAGGTTTTCCACATACAAATCTTGGTGTTGTGTAGATGGCTTTTATTCTATGATTATTGTTTATGCTTAATTGGATTAATTGCTATTCTGGTATTTCTATTTTGAATTGATAATATTTTTGGTAATCTATGACAACTGAACCACCCCCCCCCTCTCAGTTGTCTTTTGGTTATCTGAACTTTATAACAATTGGTATCAGAGCTTTAGTCCTCTCTGCAAAAAGCTTAACCACTTGAGGAAGATTCTATGGCAATTAACAGTTCAAATTCATCTAGTTATTCTAGAGCTATTTTTCAAAGGGATATACCGAGGCTTGAAGCAACAAATTATACTGTATGGAAGATTCAAATGGAGACTCATCTGAGATATCTTGGTAAGGAGATTTGGGAGATCACATAGAATGGTGTCACACAATTTAATCCAGGATCTGGCAATCCTCCTCTGGCAAACCTAGACAAGGAGCTTGAGAATGATTGTAGAGCAAGAGAAGCCCTCTTATGTGCACTTTCTGATAAAAAAATTATGGGATTAATAGATAAATCATCTGGAAAGGCTATATGCAATAAATTTTAGACACTTAATGAAGGTGACCCTACAATAAAGATTGCTAAACTTGCTAGTTACTGAGTGAGATATCAAAATATGAAAATGGAAGAAGATGAAAGGATTACTGCATTCATGGAAAGAGTAAATGAGATTGTTATGGGAATTCAATGTTGTGGTGGAACTCTAAGCAAAGATGAGATTGTTTCTAAATTCCTGAGATCCATACCACTGGCTTACAAAATGAAGGCTAATTCTATTAATGAGTTGAGAACAATGGCTAATACATTTGTCAACAGAGATACTTTTGTTAGGAAACTATCTGCTTTTGATCTTGAGGAATTTGGACCTTCTGGAGCTGTGAAAACTAAACCGGATTTTCATGTGTTTACATCTACAACTGGTAAGAAAGATTGGAGAGTTTTGTATGCAAAAGAATTAGAATATATGAAGAGAGAATATGAAGAGTTTGAGCAACTTGAGGCACTATTTCCTAGAAGGGCACCAAAAAGACAAGTAGGAAGTAAGTATGAAGGAAAAGCACCTTTTAAGTGTTTTTATAAGATTGGTCATTTTACATCTAGATGTCCTGAAAGGAATTTAAGATTTGAAGAAAGAGTTAAGAGATCACTTAATCCTACTCAGAACAAATTTAGATTCAAGAAAAATAAACTATGCTACATAGCAGATGAGGAAGGCACTACTGATTCAGATGATGAATTGGTAGATGACTCTGCTAGTGGATCTGACAATGGGAAAGAATGGGTATTCTTGGCTATTAAGGAAGATGATCCAGCACTGGAAGAGAATGTACCTAAGAAGAAGGCACTTGCTGCTAAAATTGAGGATAAGGATGAATGGGTAATTGACAGTGGTTGTTCACATCATTTGACTGGAGATAAAGGAAATTTTATGTCTTTACAAGAAATTGATGGTAGATTAGTTAGATTTGGAGATGAAAAGGCATGTATGATTAAGGGAAAAGGAATTATATCATTGGATGGTAAGAATAATACTGACAATGTTTATTATGTTGAAGGTTTGAAGCACAATCTTTTGAGTGTAGGACAATTGGTAGATAAGGGATTTCAATTACAGTTCAAGAATGGAAAATGCAAAATCATTAATAGATCTGGCATGGAGATTGCAACCGGTATGGAGACAAAAGGTAACATATTTCATTTGAACTCCAGTGAGAAGACATGTTTAATTACATAGATTGATGAAATTTGGTTATGGCATAAAAGGTTGTGTCATGTAAATTTTGATTACATTATGAAGATAAGTTCAACTAAGGCTGTTAGAGATATACCTAAGATTATGAAGCCTCATAATCTAGTTTGTAAAGAATGTCAAATGGGTAAATAGGTCAGAACCTCTTTTAGGAGTATAAAAGATAAATCAAATGATGTTCTTGATCTTATACACACTAATTTCTGTGGCCTTGCTAGAGTTAAAATTTTTCATGGTGATAGATATTTGATGCTAATCATTGATGATTATTCTAGAATGATGTGGGTTACTTTTTTGAGAGAAAAATTTGAAGCATTTGAAAATTTTAAAATATTTAAAGCTAAAGTGGAAACTGAGACAGGATTGAAGATTAAATGTTTGAGATCAGATCATGGTGGACAATTCACATCCACTGAGTTTAATAACTTTTGTGATAAGCATGGAATCAGAAGACAATTTTGTTCTCCCCAGACACCTCAGCAAAATGGAGTTGTGGAAAGGAAAAACAAAACTATCTTGGATGTTACTAGAACAATGATGTTGGAAGCAAATCTACCTCATATCCATTAGAGAGAAGCAGTTAGTATAGCGGTTTATACATTTAACAGAGTACATATCAAAGGAGAAACTGGTAAGACACCTTATGGATTATGGTTTGGAAATACACCTACAGTTAAGTATTTCAAAATATTTGGTAGTAAATTTTATATCGAGAGAGATTATGATATTGGGAAATTTGATCCTAGAAGTGATGAAGGCATATTTCTTGGTTAGTCTAATGAAAGCAAAGCATATAAATGTTATAACAAGAGATTGCGGAAAATAATGGAGAGTGCTAATGTCAAAGTAGATGAGCTGAGCAAAATTCAAATCAGAATTTATGAGAAGGAACCAACAACGGAAATGATTATATTTGAACCAGTAGTATCTTTATCAGAACAAAGAGTTGAACCAGTTACTCCAGAAACATCAAAAAATTCTACAGGTAACTGAAGAATAGGGAAGAGGAACAAAGAGTTAGAAGACTCATAGGTATATGAGATTGAATCATTCTGAAGATCAAATCATTGGGGACAAGAGCAATGGAGTGATGACAAGAAGAAGACTGGAAACTAATGAGGTATGTTTAATTTCACAAGTTGAACCGGTATCAGTAATTGAGGCATGTAAAGATGAATTTTGGTTTAAAGCTATGGAACAAGAATTATATTAGATTGAGAAAAATAACACATGGACTTTGGTTCCCCAACCTAAAAATAAAAATGTTATTGGAACTAAATGGGTTTTTAGGAATAAATTGAATGAGGATGGTAAAGTTACAAGGAATAAGGCTAGATTGGTTTGTAAAGGATATTCTTAGAAGGAGGGAATTGATTATGGAGAAACTTTTGCACCTGTAGCTAAGATTGAAGCTGTGAAATTATTTCTTACCTATGTTGCTTATAAAAACTACAAGGTTTATCAGATGGATGTTAAATGTGCATTCTTGAATGGGGATCTTGATGAAGAAGTTTATATTGAGAAACATGATGGTTTTTCACTATCAGATGATACTAATATGGTTTGCAAGTTAATGAAAGCTTTATATGGATTGAAACAAGCACCTAGAGCCTTGTATGCAAGGTTGGATAAATATATTTTGAAGCTAGGTTTTACTAAGGGAAGTGTTGATAGTAATTTATATTATAAAATCATTGATGATGATATATAGATTGTTGAAGTATTTGTTGATGACATTATTTTTCGAGGTGAAGATAAATTATGCATAGAATTTTCTAAGAACATGGAGAAAGAATTTGAGATATCTATGATTGGTGAGATGAAATTTTTATTAGGTTTGTAGATTACTCAGACTGACAAAGGTATTTTTATCTGTCAAACTAAATATACTAAGGAATTTTTGAAGAAATTTGGTATGGG
This sequence comes from Cryptomeria japonica, assembly GCF_030272615.1. Lineage (NCBI taxonomy): Eukaryota > Viridiplantae > Streptophyta > Pinopsida > Cupressales > Cupressaceae > Cryptomeria > Cryptomeria japonica. The sequence goes on from NC_081412.1 coordinate 658,109,867, forward strand.
AGATTCTAAACCGATAAGTACACCTATGGTTACAAATGAGAAATTGACAAGGAAAGATGTTATTGCACCGATAAATCCTACAAGATACAAATCTATGATTAGAGGTCTACTTTATTTAAATAAAATTAGACCTGACATTATGAATGTTGTTTGTATTGTTTCAAGATTTCAGAGCAATACTAGAGAAAATCATGAGATGGTGGTGAAAAGGATTTTTAGAGACTTGCAAGGTACATCAAAATATGATTTGTGGTACACTAAGGATGATAACTTCACTTTATGTGCATATACAGATGTTGTCTGGGCTGAAGGTATTGATGACCGAAAAAGTACTTCTGGTGGAGCTTTCTTTTTTGGAAAGAAGTTGGTTTCATGGATCAGCAAGAAACAGTCATGTACTTCTTTATCTACTGTTGAAGGTGAGTATGTTGTTGCTGCTACTAATTGTATACAAGTTTTATGGATGAAGAAAATGTTGAAGGATATAAAGGTGGATTGTGATGCACTGGTAGTTATTCATTATGATAAATCTACTTCTATAGATATATCAAAGAATCTGGTATTTCACTCTAAGACAAAGCACATGTCTATCAAGTATAACTTTTTGAAGGATAAGTTGGAAGCAAATGAAGTTAAACTAGTTTATGTGAACACTAAAGAACAGATTGCAGATATTTTTACTAAACCTTTATCCAAGGAATATTTTGAGTACCTGAGAGACAAATTGGGGGTTTTTGCCCCTCTGATAGAGACTTGATTGATGTGGTTTCTCATCAGTCCAGAAAGCATTATTAGAAACACTATTCATTTCGAAACTGATGTGGGATGCTACTACTTAGAGGGAGTATCCATCTTTGAGATTCAGAGGCTTATATTTTTTCTTTGATATTTTTGTCATATTTTTGGCATTGATGTCAAAGGGGGAGAGATATTGATGTGAAAAAGACAAAGAAAGAAAAGGAAAAACATAGGGGGAGAGATAGCGATGTGAAAAAGTAAGTCAGAACTTTACAGAGATATTATTCACAGGGGGGGAGACATTGATATTCAAAGCTATATGCAGGAGATTGTTGGTTGTCTTCTATAGGGGAGACTTGTTTGGCATTTCTTGGTACTTAGATGTTTTTCACATCTAGTGTTTCCATCAATGCCAAAGGGGGATATTGTTGGCCATTTGGTGGAATTGATTATGTGTGTTGCATTGATGTTTTTTCATTGATGTCAAAACTAGTTGTTTGGATGCTTTACCAACACCCTTTTGGTCCCGATAGGTTGAGTGGTTTTTGGTTAAATTGGATCTGATGCGATCTTGTTAACTCTAGTATAATCTGGTGATGGAATTGGCTTTTTCATAATGCCTATACTCATATTTGATCAGTTTGTTTTGGTCTTGTGATTGGATGCTATCCTTCTTACACAAAAGATTAGTTTCTAGTTTCGGTGAGGGTTTCACCAACAAATTTTTTGGTGGAGATCTTTGATGAATTGCATAAGTGGTTTTGGTGCAGCTTCTGATAGAGTTTCAGGATGTTGTTGGTAATCTTGTTCTAGACTTGGCATTTGGAGATCATTGCTGAAGAGTGTGGACCTATAATTGGTCCCGGTTGATCTAGGTTATGGACCGGAATTAATGTAACGTGTAGACAAGAATTATTATTATATTTTTGGGATGTCTTTTTTAGTCTAAGGCCGACATGGTTTGTAATGATGTAATTGGTTTATTGTTTGGTAGCCGAGCTTATTGATTATGGTCAAGGGTTCATATAAATAAGATGTAAGATCTCATTGTATATCATCATGGTTTTTGTAAGAGGTCATTGTCAAGGAATGTAATATGCGAATATTGTAATGTCATTCAGATAGAGGAGTTGGTCGATCAATGGAGATTGAATTGGATTTGTAAGAGGATTTAGTCCTCCGGTATTGAGCTTAACTAGAACTGTACTCAAGCATAGGAGATGATATCTTTTGTAGTTCAACACTTGTCCTGATTGTAGTCTGGATTTGTATGTAGTCAATGAGACTCCTTTTGTGATGAGTAGTGTGCTCTAGGTTGTTGACCTTCCTGCAAGTGCAGGCCCCTTCATTGTAAATTCACATACTTACTACAGAAGTATTATCTGAGTGTGGGTAGGCTTCCCACCGTGGTTTTTCCCTTTATCGGGTTTTCCACATACAAATATTGGTGTTGTGTGCATGGATTTTATTCTATGATTATTGTTAATGCTTAATTGGATTAACTGCTATTCTAGTATCATTGTTTTTAATTGATAATGTTTTTGGTAATCTGTGACAATTGATTCACCCCCCCCTTCTTAGTTGTCTTCCAGTTATCTAAACTGTCTAACATAATCCACCACAAAGTGACAACTACCACACAGTTGTAATGTCAGAAGAAACCTTAGGATGACTTCCAATAATACCAAACAATATTAGCACACAACCATACTAATCAACCACTTCGCAACACAATCAACTTCCTTATATGAATCCTTCTCTATATGTTTTGATTACAACCATTCTATATATATATATATATTGATCTTCGATAAAGAATTTTCAAGTTGGCTAAGGAGATAATAAAACTCAATTGAAAATAGGTCTTCACTAATAGTTCCCATGGTGGAAAGGAATGATAAGTGGACCACACCACAATTCACCAACACATTATCCAAATGCTGAAATCATTGGACCAAAAGATAGAGCATCCAGGGTCAAATCGGACCAAGAAAGAACATAGCCAAAAACACATTTTTGAAGCACATTAACACCTACCAAATAAAAATAACAAAGATACATTCATGACTATGATAACTCAATGATGAACCATGAGTACCAAACTGGTACTGAGAGGGGGGGTGGTGAATCAGTACAAACACAAATACAGTCCAAAACTGGTTTGACAACAAATACCCCAAATGACTGACAAACAGGGATACCGGTAAAATAGAGTGCAACCGGTAACATCCAGTACAGCTCAATCAGTCATGAACCGGTCACTCAATAAGCTACCCTCTTAGCTCAACACTATAGTATCATAATATTCTAATGCATAAACAGGTAAACTTAACCATCAGATCTTCACAACAATGAGTTCAATATGTTTTATAGACAGTCATAAAACATAGAACCTTCATATGCTTAATAGGTAAAACAAAGCATCACAAGACAAAAGCATTTCACATGACACACATATTTTTCATGTGGAAACCCAACTGGGAAAAACCACGGTGGGGATGAATACCCACAAGCTGCTTTTTGAACTCTTTAGAAGTCCGCTTTGTTAGGAGCCTTGTCCGGTTAAAGACATTACAATAGGTTCTGCTAGGAACTGATCCTGTTAGGGATCACCTAGTAGGGTCACCTTGTAAGAGGATTTCAAGAACTCAATAGCTGAAAGGATCTCCTAAGCTCTATAGCTTCTCAGAACTCATTAGCCTCGAGTTACTCGGTTAAGGGATTTGAATCAAGCCTGTTAGGACCACCTGTTTTAAGGGATTTTGAATCAAGCCAGTTAAGGCTACCCTGTTAGGGGATTTTACAACTATTGAAGTGGTTAGAGATCAACAGGAATTACAATGATCTATTAACAACACTCAATGCTAATGCAGATCCATTTAGGCTCCTCTTTTCCTTCTGCACATTCACTTTGTAGGTATCTCTTCTCTCCTTTGGTCTGGCTAGAATTACATATCACTTCCCTTGGATACACACTCACAACTTTTGCCAACAACCTCATAAAGAAACACAACATCGACCTTATAGGAAACATACAGGTTGGTAGCAAAAACCCTAAACCCTAAACCTATTAGGTTAAGAAATTCAAACAATTTGATCCTAACCGTTGAATCATACTGCATTAAATGCAACAATCCTGAATCGATCTCAAGACATTCTCCATCGTCCATTATCCACCGATTTCATGGCAGCTGATAACCCATCATGCGTTATCACCGTTTGATAGACCTCACACATTCCCAAGGTAGATAGGAATAGTCATCTTCATGCAAGATCCTTCATGCACACAAAGCTTACGTGGCAACATGATCTGTCCTCCATCATACTGCTAACTCATCACACAAAGATCACCGATTGAGTCACACAGACTTGAGGTACTCCAACCGGAAATCCTAAAGTGGAAGCTACCTACCAACCGGTAGTCATACAATGCTTCCTGTAGCATAGGAAATAGGAAATCATCACAAGCAAATAAAAACATTAATCATTAGCTCAATCACTAACACAAATTGCAATGAATCTATCCTAATTAACACTCAATAGAGAAATAAAGATAAAACATTCAAAAGCAAAGATTATGCAAACCAAAGATGTGATTTGAATGCTCCTTCATGCGGCTCCATTGTTCTTCTTTCCTCTTCAAATGGTTTGATTGTGGATCTCACCTACAAGTGCACATACATGATTGAAAGCAAGTAGACAAGATTTTAGATCAAGAGTACTAGAAATTCGATAGTCTGATTAAGGATTAAGAATCAAGGGGTTTGATTGAAGAAATTCATCCAATTTATAGAAGAATTGGAGAGATGACAAGATTAACATGATTCAATTCAAATGGAAATTGCAAATCAATTATGTCAATTATGACAAATTATGACAAATTATGCACTTTCTATGCAAAATTTGTTGATTGATAATTTATGACAAATTATGACAACTTCTATGTCAAAATTGATTGATTGTCAATTATGACAAATTTATGACAAATTGACATGTCATTTCCATGAATTTAGGAGAGAAATAGGAGGAAATTGAAATTAAGAATTAAGAAAAATTAGAAAATAGGAGGAATTAGGAAAATTAGGAATTAATAAATGATGAAATTAGGAATTAGGTAAATTAATTAATAATCTTTCATTTATTAATTAATTCACAAAGAGGAATGATTAGCCAATTAAATGAACATTTAATTGTGACACAAAGACTTAGGATAAATAATTAATTATTTAATCCTAGAGGAAGAAATGACAGACAAGGTTAAATGGTTAAATCATGAAACCCTAGAAGATGAATTAGCAATGAGAACGACAATTAGGTCTTGATTGAAGATAATTGATGTCGATCATGATTCTGATTAAATGATTTGATTGATAAATACGCCAAGGAACAATGACAAATTGATCCAAATTGACATGATTGAAGAGGACAAGGATCGATGACAAATCGATCGTAAAACGACGAGATTGACAAGTTGATAAGAGATTGACCAAAATCACGACTGAAGATTGTTGTCGACAAGGCCAAATTCGAAAGCGAGACAAATGAAGAATGTAGAAGAAAGACTCAATGCTCGCAAATGATAAAGACCAAGTGCGTGACATAGGAGAAATGTTAATGCTACACAAAAACCTAAAATGAGGCAATGCGCAAATGTTAAAGTATGATTCCGCAAGCGTTGACCATTTTTAGGTGTCTACATTTTTCCCCTCTTTGAGACAATGCGATTTTAAGCGTTGTTTCAAAGAACAATAATGAAAATGCCCCGAATGCTGACAATGACATATGAAAATGCCCCAGACAATAACAATGACATATGCATGCCCCCTTGAGGAATTGGCTGGAAACATCCAGAAAAGAGGCCAATTGATCGATAAGAATGATAGAACATGATAGGTTCGAATGGACTGCCAAGATTGACAGAAGAAATGTTAGTAAGCAGAAATTAGACAGAGGACAGGTAGAGATGAAGAAATACTTGCTTTCACCAATGCACAGAAGTAGGTGAGAACCTTTATTTGATATGGCAAAATGGATGCGGCGCTACATGGCAATGAAGGCCAGAGCGATAATGCAACCCTTTTTGCAAAAGACAGACACATTGCAGACAAACAGCAATCACAACAACAAAAAGAAAGAAACCATGAACCATCCCGGTCACTCTAAATCACTCAGTGACATCATCGAGCAACATAGGAACATGATTGAAGATAAATCAATAAAAAGATAAGATGCACAAATTCCAACAAATCAAACAAACACCTTGATCTTCGTTGTCAAAAGTTGAAAGTGCTGATAGGACGATCATGTTGTCTGGTTTCAGGACATGCGGTACCCTGTCTAAGACAGGACACAGTCTGGTTTCGAGTATACCACACCCTGTATAAGACCCATGATAGTAGCAACAAGGACAAATGATTTTGATGTTAACATTCGATTGATAAGACAATTGTGATCAGTTTGAATGTCTGGTTTGATTGGAAAAGTTTATCTGTTTAAGCATGATTTCATTAAAGCATAATGTTGGGATTAATTGTTGTTGGATACATACTCAGTGAGTTGTCTATGCATAGAGAGGTTATTTATTGCAAAATGCGTGTTTTTGGATTTTTCAATTTTTTTGTGTTCATTTTTTTCAGGACTTTATTTGATTTTTTCAGGGATTTTTTTCAGGACATTATATGATTTTTTGAATTATTTCAAGACAGTTTTCAATTTTATTTTTTTTTGAATTTTTTCAGGACATTTTAAAATGTTTTTGGATGATTTTTTTTCATGATTTTGCCCCCAATGTCTAGCAAGGCAAGGAATATGACAGGTGAATAAATAGGCTTGCTGAAATGTTGGTGAATAGAGGGAAGACAAAGGCCTTTTATTATGGAGACAATACGGATACAATTTTCAAGGGCTATTGCGTGATGGGACAAGAGACTGGATATGACAATTGAAAGCAGTGAAATGGCATGAGGGACATGTCAAGAGGTTTTTGAAACCATATTTAAATTTTTGCGTCCTTATGTCAGATCAAGATCAAGGAATGAAAAAGAGTGTATGGATAGTGATAAGATATGGATAGGATAAGCAAGACCAAGAATGGATAAGGGACATGGACTGAAGGTTGGGGTAGGCTAAGGGATAGTGGTAGAAAGTTGCAATAAGACAGGGAATATGGATGAAAGGTTATAATAAGAAAATGGATAAATGACCAAAAGCTATGATGGACTAAAAGCTGCAAACAAGATACATGATGCTCATGAAGATCCTCAGCCTTGTCAAGATCAAAGGAGGAAAGAGGAAATGGATATGAGGGACAATAGGATATGAAGGGTAATGACAGGGGTTCGATAGGATAGTGAAGGGCAAAAGGATATGGAGGAAACCTGCCCCTAAGTGTGGTGTGCAAGAAGTTCATAGATTATGCATGATGCCTATTTGCCAGGTTTTTATCACGGTACTTGCCCAAGGCGCCTGTTTGCTAGGTTTTCACCAGTGGACGAATTATTTTTCTTTCTTTCTTTTTTTTTTTTTTGTCTTTTTTTTTTTCACTTTTTTTGTTGTATTTTGACTTTTTCAATAGAAGATGGACACATGATAGGGGATGGAAGGAGCACTCAAGTGTCTTTTTGTTTGGATAGTAGCCTTGAAAAAAAAAATGGACCATGACCTTTAAAAGTATGCTCAAAGACGTTGGTCAGATAAGGACATGGAAAATGAGATGAAACTAAGGGAAGGATTTATGTAAAGGATGGACCAGAGGGATGGAAGGATGGAAAATATGCATTAGATAATGGATAGGGTATTGGAAGAATTGGGCTTCAGTGGATGGAAATGAAGGCAAGATCGATATTGGCACACACCTTGAGGGGTGATGGACTGATGGAGGAAAGACATATTTTGGATATTGAGATTTTGATGGAAGGAAAGGCTATGGATTTTGGGACATAAGGGCCCAAAACAGATGAAGAAGGTGATGGAGGAATAGACTTGGAATGTTTGGATGGAGGAATAGCAATTGTAGATGCCAATTTTGATGTTTCTTTAGGCTTTTGTGCTTCAAGGAGCTACTTAGGGATCCACATGGTTTTTGATTTTTCAGGCTTTTGTGGTTCCTTGGAGTGCATTGCTTGCACAAGGGATTTAGGAACCCATATATATTTTGACTTTGCTTTATTTTCCTCAGTGGGCCTTTGTGGCCTTTTGGATATATTTTTTTCTTTATAGATCATATTGTTCTTTGTTTTGACATGTCGATTATATTGGACATGTTGATCCTTGAATACATGTGGATTTTTAGACTTATGACTTTTATACTTGGCATCCAAATTGCTTGGAGGAGGAAAGGAATGCATGGATGGATATGAATGAAATGGACTTCTTTTGGATTGATGAAATTTACTCAAGGATGTGTGCCTTTGCTGACCTTGCATAGAGGATGAAGGGATATAAGGACCTAAGATGGATGGAAGGTATGATGGGGAAGGTGTATGCTTGGATTTTGAAGGGATGTTGGATTTAGCAGGGGTACCCACATCTTGAGGAATTTCACTGAGGCCATGACCCTTAACATTTTCTTTCACATGAAGGGGTTCTTTCTCATGAAGGTCTACTCCTTTGCCTTTATGAATATTTTGACTTGTAGGATACTCTTTTCTTTGGGAAGAAGACGCGAGTCCTTTATGAGGTGGATATGATAGGAGAGAAATAATGAGATCTCGAAGTGGATCGGATTGCACCAAAGTGGAAGAACCCATTATGCATGTCGAGGGTTCATGAACATCTTGCACTTACACATTAGAATCATGAGGGGGATTAGGATCATGAGGGGGACTAGGATTGTGTAGTGGACATGGTTCGATGATAGGCTCTTCAAGAGATGGAATGGGAGGAATAATGGGATCATCAAAAGAAATGCGATCTTGGAGTGTATATGGAGCATTAAGACAAGGAGATGGAGGAACAAAAGGATCTTGTGGAGGATTTAAAGGAATAATTTGATCTTGACAAGGAGGAAGATCATTGGAATCCTCTTTAAAGTTTCTTTGCTCTTGACTTTCAATGGGATCATCATAAAGGATGGAAAGGATATCTTGATCTTTCTTAGGAAGTGGAATGTCAATGGGATTTGAAAGGACATTGTGTTCATGAAATGGAAGGGGATCGTTTGGGATTGGATGGATTGGGATATCTTGATCTTGCTTGGGGAATGGAGTGTCAATGGGATTTGAAAGGACATTGTGTTCTTGGATAGAATTGACAGGAATAAGTGAATCATTGCGAGTGTCTGGGGAATTGGGATCCTGGTCAACAATTGGATGGGATGATAAGGTTTTAGGATCTTGATCTTGATTTTCTTTAGGACTCATTTCTTCGCGCTCTAAATTATCCTCTTGACATGGGGTTGGACTTTGGATATGCATGGAGGATTCTGACAAGGAATCAATGTTTTGGCATGAAGGAAATGCACTTTGAACATTTGCGATGGATTCTGGCAAGGAATCAATGCTTGAACATGAGAAAGAGGGACTTCAAATGGGGTCCTCTAAAACAGGTAATGGCAATAAAGTGCATGGTGGAATTAGGTCTTGTATTTCTGAAACATGACAAGGATGTGCATCATGAATTGGTGAAACTTCTAGAGTTGTAGGGATAGATGCCACTGGAGAGTCAATTTGCTTGCGAGGGGATGAGGCATTGCTAGACATAAGTGTATTATTTTAATCTTCCTCAAAGAACTCACTTGGTAATTTCCTTAAGAGCATTGCAATAAAGCCACCTTTCTTTTGAGGTTTTGACATAGTTGTATTTGGAATTTGAACTTGTTTGGCAAGGAGTTGGTTCTGATCTGATGTCATGTTTTGATATTGGACTTGGTTCAATTGTTCTGACATGTTTGAAACTTGGGTTGGTGTGTGCTGCAAGTTTTGTTTTTGAATGTTTGGTTGTGGTTGTTGACATTGATATGTTTATTGAACTTGAACTTGTTGATATTCCACCATTGGTTGAACTATTTGTTGACATTGTATAGTTGGTTGGACATATTGTTGAAATTGGACCATTGGTTGTGTTGGTTGTATATGTTGGACCATTGGTTGTGTCTGTTGGAAATGTTCGAACTGTTGAACAATTGGTTGTGATGGTTGAAAATCTGATTGATAGTAAACACCTTCTTGTTCTTGTTGTGGAGGCACATAATGTTGAAATTGATGTTGTCTCTTTTCTTGAAATTGTTTCATCATCTCTATTTGTGAGAGGAGAGCTAGTATGTCTGATCGTTCAAGAAGAGATCTTACATCAATTGGCTCAATTTTTGGATTTCGACCTGGAAATTTTTGAAACATTTTGGACACTTGTGATCTATTCTTCGCAATGTTTTTCACTCTTTGTTCCAATATCTCATTTTCTTGAGCTAGTTTCTCCTCTAGTTTTTGTATTTGGACATTTACATCATCATGATAAGTTTGATCAATGTTGCTTTGTTGTTGGGTTGGATATAATTGTGATTGCCTTGGATTAAAATTCGATTGCATTGTCGGTTGATACATCAAACTTTGTTGCATCATTGGTGCTTGGAACCTTGTTTCAATAGACATGTCACTATGCAAATGTGATATTTTTGGAATTTTTCAAGGACAATATATGATATGCAACTAAATGGAAACTAAAATAGACAAAAATGCAATCTATGGAAAGAATGCAACCTATGTTTTTGGTTGTTTTTCAAGATTTTGACAAACTCATGAATGCAAATCTAAGAGAGGACCCTTAGGAAATTGAAATGATGTCTAGACCTCAAAGGACAAAAGGACCAAGTGACAAAAGACAAGATGACAATGTCTCCCCTATATGCTTGGATACTAAGCTAGGTTTGACTAAATGACATTGATGACAAAAGGACAAAAGATTTGATGAGGTCTAGACTTCTTAACAATGACTTAGGGTTTATCAAAGATTTGACTTACTCAAGTATGACAAAACCTAGCTTTGAGACTATATGCAAAAGGACAATTAATATGCAAATGACCCTAATATGATATGACAATGACTTAAGCTTAATGAAGAGACTTAAGGTATGCAAATGCAAATGTATGACAATGTCAACCTAAAATGAAACCTAAGGTTTAATTATGAAATGATATTACTCTTATGCAAGAGGACACATGCAAATGGATGACCCTTATTGATATGAAAAGGAGTATGACTTAGGTGAAACCTAACCTTGGTACTTGACAAATGACTTTGCAAAATGCAACCTAGGATGAACCTAAATGTAAGTGACATGCATGTTAAGACAAGATTTTGAACAATATTTGACAACCATGTTTGAAGATGAGTTTTTTGAATCTTGTTGAACCTTTGTTGGATGAATGTCTCTTGTGTTTAACCTTGTTTTTAATCAATTTGCCTTGTTCTTGAAATGAGATAAAATTCAACTTTTGACAATCAAAGAATACAAGATATTGCAACTTAGACTCAAGACAATCATGCTCATTCCCACATTTCTTATGGTAGGCAAAGACATTAGGTACTTGAGAGGTAGACTCATTATGGGATTCAAGGAGAATACATAGATGCTTGACCCCACGGGCTCCCCTCCATGGCACTCACTTCTTAGGGAAGCCAAGCATCAGTTCCCATAGAAATCTCCCCATGGCGAACTTAGTATCTCTTCCAAGTATCCGAACTTGTCCTTCTCAAATAAATAGAAGGGTTTTTGGCCTCTAAAAACAAGGTGTTTAGTAAGGATTTTTGTTAAGCATTACTCCTTGATGTCATGCAAGCGTGATTGAGACATTAAGCCCATCAAGATACCAAACAAATTTAGTCGCGCAAGAACAATTTAGACCAAGAGGCCCTACTTAGATGTTGATATGAGAAAGAGTTCAAGGGTCATCACTTCCCAAGTAACTACAATTCCCACGTAACACTTCCTTCAAAGCTTTCGCTCATCGGGTATTTTTTTATAGTGAGTTAGAATGCCAAGGAATTCTAGCCGTACTTACTTTGGGTCATTCCCTTCTCATGATTATCACTTGCTTGCAAAAGCAAAGTGGTCAGGAAGGCAGGCCCTCTAAAGGAGACACACAATCAAAGACACGAGCATGGTATCAAAGATCTGGATTTCTGATCACCCTAAGAAGGATGAGAGCATACTCTCCTACTCCAATGTCACACTCAACAATCAAAGCACAAACATGTTTATTCCAACCTATTTAGAAATCACTAAGTGCCTAATTAAAAATCACAAACACAAAGTTTGGTTGTTTCTCCAAGGCAACCTGCAAAACCCAAGTTAGAGGTTTGATTTGTTGTCTTTGACTATCGATTCTGCATAACACATGTTAGTAGTTTGATTTATTATCTTTGCCATGCGTATGCCAAGATTCTGCATAGATAATTAGTACCAAAATCCAAAGCACAGAAAACAAAATGCAAAAACTAAACAAATTTCAATTAAAACACTGCATTTTTACCCCTGTTCTGGACTTTACACAGGTGCAGAAGTCATGACACAGGTGCATAAGTCATGACACAAGCATAGAATGTCTTCAAAACAAGTGCAGAATGCTTAACACAGGTGCAAGTTGCTTCACACAGGCGCAAAAGTCTCCAGAAAACCCTGCACGACCCTGTTTTTGGGTTTTTGGCCTACAAAATCAACTTGAAAGCACTCAAAAACACCATAAAGTGGTTAGATGGTTAGTGTTCATGTCGGGTTCACCAATTAATGTAGCATAGGAAATAGGAAATCATCACAAGCAAATAAAAACATTAATCATTAGCTCAATCACAAACGCAAATTGCAATGAATCTATCCTAATTAACACTCAATAGAGACATAAAGATAAAACATTCAAAAGCAAAGATTATGCAAACCAAAGATGTGATTTGAATGCTCCTTCATGCGGCTCCATTGTTCTTCTTTCCTCTTCAAATGGTTTGATTGTGGATCTCACCTACAAGTGCACATACATGATTGAAAGCAAGTAGACAAGATTTTAGATCAAGAGTACTAGAAATTCGATAGTCTGATTAAGGATTAAGAATCAAGGGGTTTGATTGAAGAAATTCATCCAATTTATAGAAGAATTGGAGAGATGACAAGATTAGCATGATTCAATTCAAATGGAAATTGCAAATCAATTATGTCAATTATGACAAATTATGACAAATTATGCACTTTCTATGCAAAATTTGTTGATTGATAATTTATGACAAATTATGACAACTTCTATGTCAAAATTGATTGATTGTCAATTATGACAAATTTATGACAAATTGACATGTCATTTCCATGAATTTAGGAGAGAAATAGGAGGAAATTGAAATTAAGAATTAAGAAAAATTAGAAAATAGGAGGAATTAGGAAAATTAGGAATTAATAAATGATGAAATTAGGAATTAGGTAAATTAATTAATAATCTTTCATTTATTAATTAATTCACAAAGAGGAATAATTAGCCAATTAAATGAACATTTAATTGTGACACAAAGACTTAGGATAAATAATTAATTATTTAATCCTAGAGGAAGAAATGATAGACAAGGTTAAATGATTAAATCATGAAACCCTAGAAGATGAATTAGCAATGAGAACGACAATTAGGTCTTGATTGAAGATAATTGATGTCGATCATGATTCTAATTAAATGATTTGATTGATAAATATGCCAAGGAACAATGACAAATTGATCCAAATTGACATGATTGAAGAGGACAAGGATCGATGACAAATCGATCATAAAACGATGAGATTGACAAGTTGATAAGAGATTGACCAAAATCATGACTGAAGATTGCTGTCGACAAGGCCAAATTTGAAAGCGAGACAAATGAAGAATGCAGAAGAAAGACTCGATGCTCGCAAATGATAAAGACCAAGTGCGTGACATTAGAGAAATGTTAATGCTACACAAAAACCTAAAATGAGGCAATGCGCAAATGTTAAAGTATGATTCCGCAAGCGTTGACCATTTTTAGGTGTCTACACTTCCATGTGCTAGTTCCGATAACTACATGCTAGTTCACCTTGAACAAATATGCCGCTTCACTTTGGCATATAAACCAGTTCATACAAATGCCAGTTCCTCTCTCTTTTCACTTATCACATGTGCCGGTTCACACTATGTCTCATATTGACATCAATGATAACATACAATATCATTATGTCTTCATGCCGGTTCACGTAATGCCATGCCGGTTCACATAATGCCAAAAATCTCCCCCTTTGGCATTGATGGCAATATACAAAAGATATCTTCTCTGCTTCACATCTTCTCCCCATTTGCTGTAGATATCTTTTCGCTTCACTCCTCCCCCTTTGACAACAATGCCAAAGTGGAGGTACAATCATCACTGTTTCATCATGCTGCTCCCCCTGAGGAGTAGAAACCTTCAACACACCAATCAACCAAAAATTTCTCTTTCCAGTACCTGACTGATGTGGAACAATCACTTTTAGTGCACCTCCTAAAGGGGCAATACCCCTAATTCACCTCTCAAATGCACAAATGTTGTCTTTGGGAGAGGCTTGGTGAATATGTCTGCTAACTGCTCCTTACTAGACACATGCTCCAGTGCAATCTCTTTATTCTAAACCTTTTCCCTCAAGAAATGATACTTAAGCTCAAAATGCTTGGTTCTAGAATGTAAAACCAGATTCTTTGATATATTGATAGCACTTGTGTTATCACAGAATATACTTACTGATTCAGATACAAGGATCTTGAAGCCTTCAGTACATGCTTCATCCAGATTGTCTAAGTGCAGTTCATGAAAGCTACAACATACTCTACTTCTGCTGTAGACTGAGAGATGCAACTCTACTTTTTACTCATCCATGAGACTAGTCTACCACCGAGAAAGAATGAACCACCGGTTGTTCTTTTCTGGTCATCCACATTACCTGCCCAATTAGCATCTGTGAATACTTTCAGATTGAAATTATTGCTATATGGGTACCACAATCCATAGTCAACCATTCCCTTCAGATACCTAAGAATCCACTTGACTGCAATCAAGTGAGATTCTCTTGGACTCTTTTGGAATCTTGCAGTAATGCCAACTGCATGTGCAATATTCGGTCTGCTATGCACTACATAATGCAACTTACCAATCATTGATCGGTATTCCTTCTCATCAACCAATGCGGAATCATCCTCTTTTGTCAATTTGCAACCGGTCATCATCGGTGTACCAACCGGTTTTCTATCTTCCATGTCAAAAGTCTTCAACACCTCTTTGACATATTTGGACTGAGTGATGAAGATTCCATCTTCCATATGCTGGATTTGTAGTCCAATGAAGAACTTAATCTCCCCTATGAGTGACATCTCAAACTCTTTCTTCATCTCATCAGCAAACTCATGACTCATCTTGTCATCTCCACCAAAGATGATGTCATCAAAAAAAACTTCACAGATTAGGATCTGATCTCCTTCAGACTTCAAGTAGATATTGCTATCTTCACTTGTTCTCTCAAATCCAATCTTCACAAGATGGGAATGTAGGCGCTCATACCATGCCCTAGGTGCTTTCTTTAGACCATATAATTCTTTATGTAGCCTACATACCATGTCACTGTCTTCAGATAGGGCAAACCCATCTGGTTGCTCAATATACACCTCCTCTTCAAGTACACCATTTAGGAATGCAAATTTTACATCCATTTGATATACCTTGAACCTCTTAAAAGTTGCATATACAAGAAGCATACAAACTCCTTCCAATCTGGCTACAGGAGCAAAGGTTTCCCCATAGTCTTCTCCTTCTTCTTGAGCATATCCTTTGCATACCAATCTAGCTTTATTCCTAATCATTGTGCCATCCTCATTCAACTTATTTCTGAACACCCATTTGGTGCCAATGAAATTTTTATGCTCTGGTCTGGGTACCAAGGACCATGTACCATTTTTCTCTATTTGGTCAAGTTCTTCTTCCATTGCCTTGATCCAGTCTTCATCTTTATGAGCCTCTTTGAATGACTTAGGCTCAAATTCAGAGATCATACATGAGTTTTCTCTGATCTTTCTTCTAGTAAGGATTCCTGCATCCTTATCACCTATGATCTTCTTGGGATCATGATTCAACTTGACATACTGAGGAATGGTCTTAACTAGTTCTTCTTGCTTTTCTTCTTCATCCTCATCTTCATCAGTATCAACATTCACCGGTTCAGGAACACTATTACTGGTACTCGGTTGACTGACAACCGATTCCCAGAAGGTTGCAACTGGTTCATTTACAGCTTGCTCACTACCAGTTTCCTCAGTCTTCTTAGAGGATTCATCAACTCTTACATTGATGCTTTCCATAATTCTCTGAGTCCTATTGTTGTAGCACTTGAAAGCTTTACTCTTGGTGGAATATCCTAGAAATATTCCCTCATCACATTTAGCTTCAAATTTGCCCTGATGTTCACTCCTCTTGATGTAACATTTGCTACCAAATACCTTAAATTAGTTAGCCATAGGTGTCTTACTGGTCCAATACTCATAAGGAGTTTTGTCCTTACCCTTTTTTATGAGTACCCAGTTCATAGTGTAGACTGCAGTTCTCACCGCTTCTCTCCAAAAGGTGTGAGCTACCTTTCCTTGAATCAACATGGTTCTAGCTACTTCAACCACAGTCTGGTTATTCCTCTCTGCTAGGCCATTCTATTGTGGAGTTTGAGGGGCAGACAGTTGCCTCTTGATGCCAAATTCTTCACAATACTTGTTGAATTCACTGGAAGTGAATTCCCCTCCTTGATCAGTTCTGAGACACTTGATCCTTTTACCGCTTTCCTTCTCCACTAATGCTCTGAAAGATTTGAATTTCCCAAAAGCTTCAGACTTGTCTTTCAAGAATGTGACCCACATCATTCTTGAGCAGTCATCATTGAGAATCATGAAGTACCTATCACCCTGCACACTTCTAGTTTTCATAGGACCACATAAATCAATATGCACAAGATCAAGCAAGTTGTTAGTAGTGAAAGATTTACCTTTAAAGGTTGAGGAAGACATTTTCCCCAATTGACACTCTCTGCACAAGGTATTATCCAATTTTCTTAGCACCGACAACCCTCTAACTGCCTTGATCTTACTAGCCTTCACAATGTTATCAAAGTTCACATGGCAGAGTCTCCTATGCCATATCCAGCTATCATCAAGCTTAGCCATAAGACATGTACTTATATTTGCATTCAGATGAAATAGGTTACCTTTGGTCTGCATGCCAGTGGCCACCAATTTACCATCTTTTCCTTTGATTTTGCAAACTCCATTCTTGAATTACAGAGTGAGGCCATTGTCATTTAACTGGGCAACACTTAGAAGGTTGTGTCTAAGACCATCAACCCAATACACATTTTCAGCACTACTCTTTCCATTCAAAGAGATGGACCCTCTGCCTTTGACCATGCAAGGTGCATCATTGCCAAAGTGAACCACACCACCATCATACTCCTCTAAGGATAGAAACTTGCTCCGGTCACCAGTCATATGGTGAGAACAACCACTATCAATGATCCACTTATTGGAATTATCAAACCAGGAGACAAGAGCCTTCTTGTTTGCCACATCTTCCATTACAACAACAAACACAATGTCTTCATTCTCTTCATCTTCTGATTCCTCATCTGTGACACCTTCATCAACTGTCATAAAACAGTTTCTCCGGTTTCCTCCTTTGAATTTCTTGAACCTTTCCGGTTTATCCTTGTTGTCACTATAAGGACAGTTCATAGCAATATGTCCTATCTGGTTATAGAAGAAACATTTCAAAGGCAACTTACCTTTGTATTTACCAGTTCCTTTTGAAAATTTCCTAGCAAGAAGAGCTTCAAATTCCATCAGAAACTCTTCATCGTTCATTTCTCTGCTCTGACAAGGTTCCCTACTAGTGCTAGCCTCTTTTCATTTTCTGGATGGCATAGCAGAGGCTTTAAAAGCTGATTCTATCTTTTGAACACTGCCATCAAAACTATTCAGCTCATAGGTTGTCAACTTGGCTATGATGGAGTCCAAGGACACCTTAGACTTGTCTATTGATCTCATCTCCTGAATAGCAGCAACCCTTATTTCATAGACTGGCAACAGGGATCTCAGGACTTTGCTTACCATAGTGGAATCTTCTATTTTGCCACCTGTACTCTTGATTTCTCCAACAACCATTTTGATTCTTATTCCATACTTCTGAATGGTCTCTCCTTCAACCATCCGCATGTCTTTAAACATCCCTCTCAGGGTTTCTTCCTTAGCCTGTTTTACATGCTCATCACCACCATAGATATTTTCAAGAGCATCCCATACCTCTTTGGGATTTGCCTTGTCCTGAACATCAATAAATTCAATGTCAGATAAACTACTAATGAGGGCTTCCATGACTTGCCCATTTTCTTGTATCTCTCTCTTTTGGTCATCAGTGAGAGTACCGGTAGGGACAACATAGACAATCTCAACATAACTCCAGTGTTGAGCACCCATGCTTCTGATAAATATCTTCATCCTATCTTTCCATATACCAAAATTTTCCATGTTAAACTTTGGACCTTCCATCTTCATCATTTGACTGGGATCTTTACCTCAAGCGGTTAAGCTTACAACACAAAGGACCTAGAGTGCTCTGATACCAATTGATAACTCAATGATGAATCACGAGTACCAAACCGGTACTAAGAGGGGGGGGGTGAATCAGTACAAACGCAAATACAGTCCAAAACTAGTTTGACAGCAAATACCCCAAATGACTGACAAACAGGGATACCGGTAAAACAGAGTGCAACCGGTAACATCCAGTACAACTCAATCAGTCATGAACCGGTCACTCAATAAGATACCCTCTTAGCTCAACACTACAGTATCATTATATTCTCATGCATAAACAAGTAAACTTAACCATCAGATCTTCACAACAGTGAGTTCAATATGTTTTATAGATAGGCATAAAACATAGAACCTTCATATGCTTAACACGTAAAACAAAGCATCACAAGACAAAAGCATTTCACATGACACACATATTTTTCATGTGGAAACCAAATGGGAAAAACCACGGTGGGGATGAATACCCACAAGCTTCTTTTTTAACTCTTTAGAAGTCCACTCTATTAGGATCCTTGTCTGGTTAAAGACATTATAATAGGTTCTACTAGGAACCGATCCTGTTAGGGATCACCCGGTTAAGGGATGCCCGGTTAAGGGTTAAACCTGGTAGGGTCACCTTGTTAGAGGATTTCAAGAACTCAATAGCTGAAAGGATCTCCTAAGATCTATAGCTTCTCATAACTCATTAGCCTCGAGTTACCTGCTTAAGGGATTTGAATCAAGCTTGTTAGGACCACCCAATTTAAGGGATTTTGAATCAAGCCAATTAAGGCTACCCTATTAGGGGATTTTACAACTGTTGAAGTGGTTAGAGATCAATAGGAATTACAATTATTCGTTAATAGCACTCAATGCTAATGCAGATCCGTTTAGGCTCCTCTTTTCCTTCCACACATTCACTTTGCAGGTATCTCTTCTCTCCTTTGGTCTGGCTAGAATTGCCTATCACTTCCCTTGGATACACACTCATAACTTTTGCCAACAACCTCATAAAGAAACACAACATTGACCTTATAGGAAACATACAGGTTAGTAGCAAAAACCCTAAACCCTAAACTTGTTAGGTTAAGCAATTCAAACAGTTTGATCATGACCGTTGAATCATACTACATTAAATGCAACAATCTTGAATCGATCTCAAGACATTCTCCATCATCCATTATCCACCGATTTCATGGCGGCTGATAACCCATCATGCATTATCACCATTTGACAAACTTCGTACATTTTTGAGGTAGATAGGAATAGTCATCTTCATGCAAGATCCTTCACGCACACAGAGCTTACGTCGCAACATGATCTGTCCTCCATCATAATGCTAACTCATCACACAAAGATCACCGATTGAGTCACACAGACTTGAGGTACTCCAACCAGAAATCCTGAAGTGGAAGCTACCTACCAACCGGTAGTCATACAATGCTTCCATGTGCTGGTTCCCATAACTACATGCCAGTTCACCTTGAAAAATATGCCGCTTCACTTTGGCATATAAACCAGTTCATACAAATGCCGGTTCCTCTCTCTTCACTTATCACATGTGCCGGTTCACACTATGTCTCATATTGACATCAATGACAACATACAATATCATTATGTCTTCATTCCAGTTCACATAATGCCAACAGACTATCATAAATCCAAAAATGCAATAGGAGAACTGGAAATGTGGAGCAATGTGAAACTCTACAAACTCTACCAGACAATTATCAGATCACTATGCAGGTTTCCGGAGCACAACTTTTAGACCACCAAAATATGAGACTAGAATCTCAAGACAATATCCAACAACATGTCACCATACCATGAATACATCTTTAACAAATCCGAAATATAGAGAAAACCCAAATACTGGAACAGAAAATCAGTACGTTGTCATCAATGACAACTATACCGATACACCAAACAACTTCACATTTGTAAAAAATACTTTCATCTCTTCCCTCTCCCCCCTAACTACCTCTCTCTCTCTCCCTTGATCACTTTCCCCTTCTCTCTCTCCCCTTCAATCTCCCTCTCACTCTCTAATCTCTATATATCTCTCTTTTTAGAAACTTCCATCTTCTCCCCTCTCCCCTCTCCTAATTACTCTCTCTTTCTCTCTCTAGATCCCTTTCCCTATCTCTCCCTCTCCCTTTCCTTTTCTCTCTTTCTCATTCTACCTCTCTCTTACTTTCCTACCCTCTCTCTCTCTCTCTTTTGATACTTCCATCTCCTCCAATCTCCCCCTCCCCCTAATTTCTCTCTCTCTAGATCCCTTTCCCCTTCTCTCCTTATCTCTCTCTCTCCCTTTCCCTTTCTCTCCCTGCGTAGATCACTTTTCCCTTATCCCTTGCCAACCCCCTCTCTCTCTTGTTGGCATTCTACACTCTTATGAGAATAGTTGATGTTGTCATTGATGGCAACCAACTGGCAATCATCTATCAATCCACCTATAGTTACTGGCACCGGCAATAGACTTCTACATACACCGGGAGGCACTTCACCGACAATGATAATAATGCATACCGACACTCAAGCCGACATAGAATAAACTTTTGTTTATTGTTTTATAATGTAATTATCTCTTGTAAAAGCCGACATGGCATATTGTAAAAGACTCATATATATGTATGAGATCTTATAGGTCATTTTGATATATATGGGAGAGAGAGAGGATAGATGATATTTTTTGTAAGGTGATATAGTTGATAGTGAAGGTTCTAGTTATAGACTGAGCTTAAACCGGTACTGAACCCTGCATAGTTGATGTTGATCTGAAGAAGTACATTGTATTGGATTTTGATTATCCATTTTGTAAGTCAGTGAGACTTCTATTTTGTAGTTGAGTAGTGAGCTCTAGGCTGCTAGCCTTCCTGCATGTGCAGGCCCCTCATTGTAAGTAATATCTATTCATTGGCTAGTGAGTGAGTATTGTGGGTCACAAATGCCACCGAGGTTTTTCCCACACTGGGTTTCCTCGTTAAATATCTGGTGTTATGGTGTGTTCTCTATGTTGTCTCTGTCATTCTTATTTGTTGCATTAATTCTTATTACTACTACACTATTTTTGTATACAAAGTTCTTAATAAGTTTAAATATTCTGCTAACTAGCTAGACACTGATTCATCCCCCCCTCTCAGTGTCTTTGGGACTGTCATTGATTCTAACATCTCTCTCTCTAGATCCCTTTTCCATTCTCTCCCCCATCTCTCTCCCTCTCCCTCTCCCTCTCCCCTTCTATCTCTCTCTCTTTTTTGATACTTCTATATCCTCCCATTTGCCCTCCCCCTAATCAATCTCTCTCTAATTACTCTCTCTAGATCCCTTTCCCCTTTTCCCTTGTCAATGCCTCCTCTCTCTCTAATTTCATATCATCCCTTCTCCCTCCCCCTCTCCATATCCCTCTACCTATCCCCTCTCTCTCTCTCTCTCTCTCTCCCTATTATAAACAAGGTATCAGAAATCATATATTATCTTATATTCAATACCTTTGAGAAAGGGTGTGATGGGGTTTACCTAGCTTGCTCACACTTCACCTAGTTGGTGTTTCTCAATTCCACCAACCACTCCAGGCCTATCTTTGATCCAAGACCTCCAAGTCCTTTTAAATATCCTCTAGGAATTTCTCTTTGCCAATATATAGGTGTTTGCAACAAGTATTTGACAAGGAACCCTACCATTTCAAAGTGTTTCCCATATGCTCAATCATGCTAATTTGACAACAACTTTGCAATTTTGCCCCCATATTGTTGTGAGTCATTGCAGAGGTGTGGAGGTGGCATTTACCATGAAATGAAGTCAATTTGGCCCATTTGTGAGTTTTGTTTCACTATCTTCCTTACCAATTTCACCAACTTGCTTAGAAATAGGGCTACAAGGAATGAGCCCCTATTAGACCTCCAAAATCTAGTTTTCAAGGGTTTTGAGGGAATCGGTCCAAAAGACCCTACAACAAGGTTTATTTTTCCTCAAACACTCACCCAACCCTAAGAGATTTTGTTGGTTTTGGTCTTCCATCTCAACGTACAATACCCTATCCCAAAAATGAGGGTTTGGTGAGGTTTTTAGGCCTTTAACCGACAATGACTGTTCAATTTTGTGGAATGGAAATCTAAAGGTCTTGTCAAGGCTTCTCCTTGTAGTGAAAACTATGTATGGACCTCATGAACCTCTCCAAATTATTTGGCTAAGGTTTTGTGTTTGCCTCTTCACTATGTACTCAATTTTCACCCTGTCTTCTCTAGCCGGGTTGCCCCTAGACTTGCCTAGAACAAGGTGGTAACCATGTTAATCTCCACTTCCACAACTCCTCCCTATATATTTACACTGTACAATGGGTTTCCTTCCATGTCCCAATAGGCCATGATGGTAGCAAGGAGGGATTTCACGGGGCAACCATTTTACATGAAATTGCTATTTACAAGACAAAGAAAGTACTAACACACACTAACTAAAAAGCATGAAATGAATTAAATGACACTGGAACACACCAGAACTAGAATCCAAAACTAGATCAATGGATTCAATCCATTTGTATTCACATCTTAAGGAAAATAAGCCAAAAACAGTGATAACAATCCGAAAATGAGTATTTTCAGATTGTCAATCATACAAAATCAAACTTCCAACCTTGGTAACCATGCAAGAGGAGGCTTAAATAGTCTTCCCCACATGTGGAGGAATTATAGGTCATTTTTCTATCCCTAACTCCACCGCTAAGCTCCTTTAGGATAAAAGTTGTCATGACAACTTTTACAACTTTCCACATTTTGATTTGCCAACCTATTACAAGTCATTACACAAGACTTTTTAAGAATTCTTAAGACCATTATAAACCTCTCTAATGCTCACACCAAGTTATGCCACTTTTGACCATCAAGAAGGCCACTTCAACTACTCAAACTACTACCTACTCACAAAGTGCAAACCTAGGAAGAAAACCAACTCAACTAGGCCTACACTTGGCTCAAATAAAACATCACACACACACCTTGGACCCTCCTAGAGTCCTTATTAGGAACTTGACTTGGCTAAGGTCAATACAAGCCAAAATTGTGGAAGGACTATGAGCCTAAGTCCTAGGTACTCCTGCACCAAGGTGCCAACCAAATTATTGGCACCCATATGAAAATATATAAGATGTTAAACAATATCTAATGTCTGATACTTTTTATTTATTTTATTTATTTATTTGATTGGTAAAAGGCCAAGGCCTAAATATTTTATTAATTAATAAATAATTACAACCTCCATTTAGTGTGGGCAGCGGTAGGAAATAATGGAGGAAGAAAACTTCTGGTCTTGCCTAGATCCCTTAGGGGATCAGAATCTAATGATACAAAGAAAAGGAAAGACATAATAGAAGAGAGTAGAAGAGATGCAGATACAATACAATGCTCCTAGTTGGAACCACCAACTAAGCTATAAGCCCAAGCACCAAGATTAAATCCTATAGAGCTATATGGGCCAAGAAGAAATTGTTATGCCAATAGAAGCCTGGGTCTTAACCTTAGGAAACCTGATGCAGTAATTATGAGAGAGAAATAAACCTAGGTTCTCCTGAGAATAGGCCCTGCCAGACTAATCACCTTCAACCTGCATAATACCTTGCAGAAAGTACTCAATGAGGGGCTAGCAAAAAAGACTAACCACATAAAATTTCAACCTTAAATATGAAAATGAAATACTCCATAGAACAATAGGAGTTTGTAAACTATACAAGATATGAAGCTAGTAATAATCTCCCCACTCCTGCAGAGAAAAATTAAGAAACTTAAGAAACCGGGAAGCTATCTCCATGCAGGCAAAGACATATTTACAAGGAGAATTGAAAAGATAAAAGATGTTGTCGCAGACCATTTATAGTCTTCCAAATATAGACATGGATAAACTTCTGACTAAAATTTACTAGCTCATAAAAGAAAATATCAACTACGGGCTACTAAGGAGTGAAACATCAGCCTTAATAATCATAGATAAAGAATTGATCATAAGAAGCCTGCTGAAAAAGCTAATAAATACATCTATATGCATTATAGAAAATGAGAAGAGAGAGTATATATATACAACATAAGTAAATATATATACCTATATATGTATATAAATATACACACACACATATATATACTTACCTATATAGTATAAATATACATAAAGTAAAAAACTATCTAAAACTAATTATTTCCATATATATATATATATATATATATATATATTCCTATGTGAATAGATATAATGAAATATCTATTCATAAATATTCAAATATGAAAAATATTTATATATATATATATATATAAATACATGTATATGTATATAATATATGTATATATATGTATATTTATATGTATGTATGTGTGTGTGTGTGTGTGTGTGTATATGTATATATGTATGTATGTATATATATATGTATATATGTATGTATGTATATATATATGTATATATGTATGTATGTATATATATATATATGTATATATATATATGTATATATGTATGTATGTGTATATATATGTGTGTATATATATATATATTTATATATATAAAGAATTTGAGTAACTGAGAATGTTAAAATAAGCTAAGATCTGAATACATAACTTGATGAAAATTTAGATAGAGGTGTTAATAACATTTATCCAAGAAAGAGCACTAAACTAAACCCCAAAGCCAAAAACCAAGTCTAGAATTACACCAAAACCCGAGAGAGGCAGCATCCTTATTGTTTAAAGAGATTCTATTAATAAATAGCTCCACAAGAAAGGGAGTAGACTAAATACATATTATAGACAAAAAAGGAACCAAAAGCATGAAAAAGAGCCCTCCTGCGATAGAAGCCTCATCCTTTCCTTCCCCACCCTTGAGGGTCCATGGTTCCCAAGATAGCTGGCATCTTTGCAGAGGGGGAGGCAAGGGAGGGAGGAATTGGTACCTCATCCGAGATCACTATAATATTCTCAACTTCGAGATAATTTATAAACCATTTGTTGCGTAGAGGCTTTTTAACTTGCAAGAGCCATAAAAAGAAGGAAAAATTCTTGCTCCTGATTGGGCTATAAGCTGCAAAAGCTAGAGGATCTTCTATAGTCAGAATAGGGTATCGCGGCATCAGATTATTCATCCTGATAAGGATATCGTAATCCTGAGGCTTTGGAGCTGTAAGATCTTCATTAATGTTGACCACCACCCACTCTAATTCACCCAACAATTCCTTCTTAAAGACCTTTTTGCAGAGTTTCATCACTACATTTCTATCTTTCTCAAGATGCATAGCTACTGCCAAGAACATCGTTGTGATGTCTGGATTAGCTCTAGTCCAGTCCTCATTAAAATATAATCCCTCCCCAAGGTTTTCATAATATCTTCAATAACTAGGGGATTCGAATAAACCATAATACCCTTCAATCTCTCCTCTTTGATTTCCTCTACAAAGGCCATCTTTTGTTTGAGCCCTAGAAGTCTTAGTGGGGTATCCATTAGAGCTAAATGGAAGATAAGCTAAGACCCTAACCAAATGAACTAAATAGAGAAAGAGTTTTAATGCTTCATGATATACAACTCATCTTACTATAGAGGAATGCAAGATATAGGTAGATGATCGATATCGGAGGGTCAGGATGCAATTGGAGTGATCTCAATGATCTAAGTAATAATTACCACCGCCTCAATGCATACAAGCAATATATAGTCTACTTTCAATCATACAAGGAGAGTCACATCATCATTACTAGAATACCGTCATATTGGTACTAATCGAGGGGAGTTGCTAACATAGGGCATCCAAAAAAGGATGAAACTTCCTCTAAAATATGGCTAAAGCTTAAGATAAAATAGTCTATATTGTGACTAAAAGGCTAGAAAAGAAGATAAGGCGGACTCTTAAGAAACTCATAATATTTTATTCCTTCTAGAATACAATTTCTATATAAATATTAATACCTATATATCCATGCATATATGTTTCAATAGTAATGATATATATGAATGCATGTCCATATAAATATGCATATCCCTATATACAACTGCATACTAAAAGTCATAAAATCTTATAAGGCAAGAGGCAATAATCGGAGAAAGGGTTCTATTATTAACTTATAAACTGACCATCAGCTCCGGCATTAGCCAGTGCATCCACTCTAGAATTTCCTTCGCGATAGATATGGTTGAAAGATAATTTCTCAAAAATATTTAGGAGACAAAGAGCTCTAGCCAAGAGAGCATTAAGCTTCCAATCATAAAGGGGGGCTTTTCTAAGGCCATTTATGATAATGGCCTAATCTCCTTCAATAGCCAATTTGTGGATGCCTTTGTTTTGGCAGAGAAGGAGACCTTCAATGAGGGCTAAAATTTCAGCCTTATTGTTAGATGCAAGCCCTATGGGTTTATCTGCCCTGGCCAATTACTTTCCTACTTCATCATGTAGACAACACCCAATACCTGCAGTCCCTAGATTACCATGTGATGCTCCATCAAAGTTTAACTTAAACCAACCCCTTTTAGGGGCTATCCACTTATAAGAATTCCTCAATTCTTGATTTTTGGATCTACCAATACCAATGAAGGGAGGGATCCTCAAACAAAACTATCTCCCTCTCATCTTCATCTCAATAGGTCATTTCAGAGAGACTGTTGGGGAATTTACAGATTCTACTATTTAAAAGCTCTACTATTGAAGCTTCTATTTTAATTACTAAAAGGGATCAATTCATCTTCTTATCCTTAAAGAGCCTCCTATTGTGTTCCTTCCAAAGTTCCCCAATAACCAGAGAGGGAGGTAAGATCCACAACCCTCCATAAAGGGAATTCTTAAAAAGGATTGGCAACACTTGAAACATTCCAAGGATGGAGTAAGGGAGGGAAGAGGACCATCCTAATTTATTGAAAAACCATAGCCAAGATGCATAGTTGCAGTTGAGAAGGATATGATCTGTATCTTCATCCACCCCTTCACACAAAGGGCATCTACTTGGACCTTCATAGCCCATCTTTTTAAATTTATCTGCTATGAAAATCTTTCCCTGGAGGGCTAACCAAGAGAAGACCCCCAGCCTTAGGCAGACACATCTTATCCCAGCACAAGGTTATAGGGACCGTGGTGGCCAAGGAGAGTTGTTGATTAAGGAGGGAATTATAACCATCTTTAGAGGAATATTCCCCCAATTTTGAACCATCTCAAATCAAAGAATCTGGCCCTAAATTGAAAGTGACCATCCTTTTCTCAAGAATATCCTGAAGCAGTAGTTTTTCCTTAGCCGTGATATTTACCTGATCAAGGGATCTCCAAGACTAGCCCATAGCTAAGTCACCCTCTAAGGGCGAGATATAGTCCTTAACATATCTACCCCAAATAGATACACATAGTGCTCTAGAAGACTTCAAATTAGCCTGATGCTGAAGGACTAGAAAACCCCCTGAGAGTCTGACCAAAAGAGGGCTTTATCACCCTTACCTAGATTCCAAGTTATTTTGTCTGAGATGATATTCCTACAATCCATCATAAAGTTCCAAATACGGGAGCCTCTTGGTGGTGAGGGATCTCTAAAGAGGCTCATATGGTCTCAACCTCAAAGATACTTATGAAAGAGGATTTGGGCCCACTTTAGATGAGGAGACCTAAACATTTTCCATACTAATTTAGCTCCTAACGCCCTGCTCTAAACTTTAATATCCTTAATCCCCATACCCCCTGCAGACTTGGGCCTACAAATCTTATCCTAGGCCATCAAGGAGATACATTTCTTTGCTTCCATCCCTTGCCAAAAGAAGTTTCTAAGATGTCTATTTAATGCTTCCTTTTTAGACTGAGGTAGGCTAAAACATGATAGCTGATAGATAGGTATAGCTGCTAGAACCGATTTAACCAATGTAGCTCTACCCGCAGAGGATAGCCACCTGCCTTTCCAGGTTGCTATCATATTTTTGATCTTATCAACTAATCCATCCCACAAATTAGAAGACCCTAAGCCCTTATCCAAGGGCAGTCCAAGATATTTATAGGGGAGGCTACCTAGATTAAAATTTAGAATACCACATATGCTAGTTTGAGTTCACTAGCTTGAGTATTAAAAAAGAAGACTGTAGACTTAGTCAGATTGATTTCCTGACCAGAGGCCTTAGAGTATGAATCTAATATAAGCTTGAAAGCCTAGGCCTCACTAAGATTGCTACATCCATAAAGCATAGTGTCATCAATAAATTATTAGTGCACTATAGGATCTAGGTTACTAGTAATTCTAATCCCTGTCAACTGGCTAGCCTCCATAGCTCTGGAGATCGATCTACGTAATGCTTCAGCCATAATAATAAAGAGAAAAGGGGAGAGGGGATCACCTTGCCTCAAACCCCTAGAAGAGCTAAAAAAACCTTCAAGGGTACCATTGATCAAAATAGAGAATTTAGGCGTAGATATACATTCAAAAATTAGATTGATCCATGTAGCTAGAAAGACAAAGGCTTCTAAGAATCTACATATATACCAGGGGAGAAAGAAGGATACTACAAGGATCCCACATAATAGCTAGACCTCTGGAGGCCCCAATACCCAGGGTTCCTGTAATCTGCCTAAAGCCTAAATGATTACCAAAGGAAGCTAAGTCTACATCTCCAAATTTAGTCTCTTGAAGCAAAACTAATTCAGGGTTAAAAGAGGATAGACAACATTTGACTAACCTCTACTTGTTAGGGTCATTTAAGCCCCTAACATTCCATGAAACGATCTTAATGAGCCCTTGGGAAGGACCTTCCCCTTCCCAGCATAAAACATGTATGTGAGTTTTACCTGACCTTCTACAAAGCCATCATTAGCTCGAATCTCTGATAGGGATTTCCTACTCCTCTTTTTAAAGAGCTTAGCACAGTCTTGGGTAGATTTATGAATTTCCCAAAGCTCAATACCTAAAGTTTCATTTTCCTTATTATTCAAATCTAGAAGAAGTTCTTCTATATCTGAGACCATTACGGGAGGGGAGGAGGCTAGAATTTATTTACCTAACAGGTTTTTTTAAAGATCAAGCTCATCCTTGTCAATTATTTCATCCAGCATTTTATTCATGATTTCCTTAGTGACTGAGTCAAAAAGATAGTTAATAATGCAATTGACTTGTTCCTCTTCGCGGGCAAGATCCTCATCCTGAACTGCCTAAACTGCCCTCTCCACATTAGTAGAGCAAGATTTCCTAAAGGGAGAGTCTATGGAGTAGTTGCAGTCCTCCACTCTTATGGTTTGATCAGAGGGAAGAGGGAGAGAATCCAATTCCCCACCCTTCTTATCAGTAGATGCAGGGTGAGGATCATCCTTTGAGACAAGGGGAGTCATTAGCTCAGTAGTTTCTCCTGGTGAGTCCAACAAGGGCTCTACCTGGAGGCGAGGGGAGGAAGGGATCGCCCAGTTTTCCTATCCCTTGTTAATGATAAATTCACCTTCTTTAATATCCTCAACATCCTTAGTTTCCTCAATATGCCTAGATGGCAAAGGGCTTTCCTCCACCACAAACCCCCCCTTTTCTAGATTGAAATTAATGTCGACCCCAGGGAACCTACTGGATCTCAATTGAGAAGGCAGAACTGGAGTCGATGCAGGGTCTAGATCGAGAATCCATTTGTAGAATTCCAAATAGATAAAGAAGGATGACACCCCTGATTTAATCTCAATAGGTTTTAAGGTTTTAACACTGATGTCCATATTAATTATTATCACACAATTCATATACTTCCTATATTTATCACTGATTTCTACAAATTTTCCAATGTGATTACCAATTTTCCTAATAATTTCAATATCCATTAATTCGACTGGTAGGTTAGGTATCAATACCAGTCTATCTATCTTTAGAGATTGCATATTATTAGGGTTAAAATCCAGAATCCAATCTAAAAAACAAAAATCAAAACCTCTGAAAGTAGGAGATTTACCTGTTAAGAGGTCCTCCTTGTGTTTTGAATTACCACAATCTATATACAAAAAACCTTCGGACAGGATAGCTATACATACTATCCAATTGAAAGATGACAAGAACCAATTTGCAATAGCCTTCGATGAAATTCCAAGATCCTGCCATCTCGCAAAAACTCTGAAGGCCTTGAAATATTGTTGAATCCACTTAACCAGATTCTCATTAATCTCTAAAACATTAGCCATGTCTGAGTTAGGATCCCTAATTGAACCCAATACCGCTATTAAGGGTTTAGGAGGCAACAAAGCAGCCTTGCCATTGCTAAAAGAAGCCTTACATGCGGATTGAGATTCAACCAGCCTACTGGGGTTTTTAATTCTACTTCTTCTATTATTTTCTAAAGAAAGGCTATCCCGGGGATTTGGTTTTCAATAACCTTCCTCAAGATTTTGCAACTGATTGAACCTATTGGAAGTGGTCGGCCTATAATAACCTTGGTCGCATTCCTTGCCATTCGCAGCCCTTGGAGAGTTTATCATGACTGCCCTGGAGCCCTCCTAGGTTTCACCACTTGCCATTCCACCTTCTCTTGAGGTAGGGGAGTCATAATCCCGAAGATGCCATAATTGAGCCCATATTTCATCCTCTTGAAAAAACAGTATTGGTGGAGAGGATCTGGTGATTTCCTCAGAGGAAATCGGGATGAGAAAATCACTCAATGCCTACCCTGCCAATTTTCGCACATTTTCGCCATTCGATATAATTAAAATTAGATTACTATTAACATTATTGGATGTCTGATACTTTTTATTATTAATATATTATAATATTAATATATAATACATATTATTTTATATTATAAATTATATTTATAGAAAAAATAATAAAAATTGGATATTTGATATTATTTGATATCCAATAATATCGAATATCTGTTACCTCTGACAAAAATCTACAACCTTGGTGTTTGCCTCAGGATTGCTTGGGATTTGGCTAGGACATGCCAAACTTAGAAAGTCAACAAAATAAACATGTTCAGAAGTTTTCCTTGCTTTTCCAAACTTCGCCCTAGTGGCTGATGAATTGTTTTAGCTGAAATTGATGAAACAAAAAGGGAATTTTAAGGAGATTCTCTACTTTCCAACAATATAATTTTTTCCTTATTTTGAATTTAATAAATAATTATTATTCATTTTCTAACTGAATTCTAACTAAAGTCCTGATTGTTAGGGTAATTGAAAAACATCTATAACTTTCAAATGGTATTATATTTTTTGAATCCAAAACATGAATCACTTATATGCTTCAGAAACTATAGGATTAAATTAAAAAAATGAATTTCATAAAGTTTTCACCAAGTTATGGTGACCAGACATATGACTTTTATATTTTAAAAAGTAGTTGTAAAAAAATATATTTAATTATTTATTTAAAAAAAATACAACAAAATATGTGTCACATTCATATATGAGTCTTCTACTAATATCTAAAATATTATAAAAAAATATTATGATTTGATTGTGGTTAGGGTGGTCAGAGAGACATCTTTCTTCTTATCTTTTTCTTGAAATTTTAGTACCACTACATTGAAATTTCAAATTTTCATCAAATAGATTTTATTTTTCTTTTTTTAGAAAAAGCTAGTAGCTTAGAAATTACATTCAATTTTCTATAGATTTTATTCTTACATATTTTTGGAATAATGTTGATAGCTTATTTTTACATCAAGTTGCCTGACTCTATTTTTCTTAATTTTCATTGCCACTTAAGGGTTTGTTTGGCCCACCATGATCCTACACATACCCATGTACCTGCATGAAGGATAATTCTATGCAAGAAATAACATCAAATGAAATATACAATTCAATAATAGAAAGGTGAATGTTTAGAAAAAAAGAGAAAATTGAAATATTATTCTTGCCTCCCAAGCATGGCGACAAAGACACCAAAGAGAGATCATTTATAAAAGAAACACTCTTCTTAAATAAAGAAATTATCCTTATTAGGGATTCATTTTCCTACAAGAGGGATGGGATCCTCAATAGGGATATGCACATCCATAATATATAAGGGTTCATTATAAAAGATATCACTCTTAAGAAAGAGAAGGATTTTGATGAATGATTATAGGATTCCAACACTAAGAGGGACCAATTAAGGATATGTACTTATAAGAAACAATAAGGTCCTCATCAAAGATACTTGTTTCAATAAGAGTGATGGGATCCTCAACAAGAATATACACCTCTACAATCAACATGAGATCCTTATAAAAGACACTACTTCACAAAGGGAAAGTTTAATGTTAAGAAGAATAGATTTTTCTGTTGGAATCCAAGAACACTGAGGGGGGGGGGAGGGGGGGCTGAATCAGTGTTCTACCCGAATGATCAATTTCAACCTTATTAAAACATGCATTCACCAAATGGTATATTGGTACATATAAAATTGAAAGAAGTAAAGAAACCAAATATGCCAATCACACAAATGAATACCATAACACAGAGAATTATATGTGGAAAACCTCCAAGAGGAAAAACCACGGTGGGATTTGTGACCCACAATATCATTTCACTAGCCATATGAAGAGATATTACAAAATATAGGAACCTACACTTGCAGGAAGGCTTACATCCTAGAGCACATTGCTTAATCATAAAAGGAGCCTCACCGACTACATACAAATCCAGACTACAATCCAGAGAAAGGATTGAACTCCAATGATATCATCTTCTATGCCTAAATACAGTTTTGGTTAAGCTATGTCTATTCCGATCTGAAACCCTAAACCCTTACTGAAATACCCTCTTACATAAAATTTCCTCACATACATGATCTCTCTCATTTATTTTGCATCTCCATTATATTCCATAACCTTACATATCCATATCCTTGACTATATGTTCATCTTACAAAATAATCTAATCAATTGACCTATATACCCCTTTACATTATCATGCCTTATGTCGGCTTACAAATATAATTACAATATGAATATACATGTCAGCTCAATAACATAAATACATGAATATTAAATTCAATTGTTGATGTTGGATCTCCCAAATTATGTCGGCCTCCAATACCAATAACCTAAATGTGAATCATGTCGGCCTGCAATGCTGATAACCAAAGAATTCATTCCAACCCATCAGTGCTGGTGCCGGTGTCGGTGAAGTGTCTGTCGGTACACAACTAAACCAAAATATGAAGCCAAAACTTGTTGCCATGTTGCCATCAACGAAAACATATAGAAACCAACCAAATGAGTGTCAATTGCCAACAATCTCCCCCTTTGGAATTGATGGCAACACTCAAGTGAAAAATAATCATGGTTTCCATCTGTCAGTTTCATCCTGAGCCTACTCTCCTTGAGCTGAATATCCATCTGAGAAAAATACTCCATATCTCTTGAATAATTTTCACCTATACTGCCCCTTTGACATCAATTCTAAAAATACCAAAAAATACCAAAAATTGGGACGAAGAATGAAAGACTATACAATGAATGTCACAAAATACCTCACCGAAGCTGAATATATTTGAGATTATCCAGATAGGCCTTCTCCAAAATCTCTAGATAAGCATCCCAACTAGATTTGAAAGTGCCAAAAATAGATACCTATCCATTTAGAATACATGGACATATGACTCTTTCTCATTAAGCTATGTTGGTGTGGGCTTACCAACCATATCTATACACTCCTTATATACACTTAATGAATCCAACCAGGGACTCACCAATCCTCTAAGACCTCTGGCTCTCCTTATGATTTTATCTTTTTCCCTCTCAAGAGCTAAAAATTGAGCTTCCAAAACCAAAATCTGACCATCTATAGATGTAGTCAATGAATGTGAACCATCAAAAGAATTGACTATACCTAAAATCTCCTCTTGAATATCCTTAATTATTTTATTTGTTTCAGCTGTAAGTAAACCTATATTACAACATAATCCGTAGATGCTAGTACACTGCCTTAAAGAATTGTATATCAACTTCAACTTATCATTAATCTCCTTCCTCTCTGACTCAATCATTTGATCAAATGTTACTCTCTTTTCCTGTGTAAACCTCTTCAATGCCTATCGGTTTGATATTTGTTATAAAGACTGAAAGTCCTTTGAAATGTACTTTGTGATTTTTTTAAGCTTGCCGGATGGGCTCGCTTATTTGTCAAATTTGCACTTTGGTAAAAGTCTATGCAAAACCATGATACACTAATAAATAACCCCTTTATCCATAGAAACCTCCTTCATCATTTTCTGAGCAACCATCATCATGAGTTCAGTAGAACTCATCTATATTATGCTTTTCTTTTCAACCTACAAGGTGTCAATTGACAACAATGATGGACTCACTATCAGTTCCCTGTCGGATTCCCCTTTCTTCTCCTCGGATGGTGTAAATTTAATAGCTTCCTCACTTTCACCAGTGGCTTTGCCACTTGGTGCAATCTCAGTTACTATCAGTTCCTCCTTAGGAACTATGTCCTCATCCTATACATTCTAATCCAGAGGACTGTTGTCCTTAACATTAGTAACCTGTACACTTGCAACCTTTACACTCTCTGATTCTATCGGTATCTCAACATTTTTTTGTACATTAGTTTCTACCAAGGGCTCTATATCCAATATCTTCATATTTTTCAAAATTGAGGGTGAAGTACCCACAATAACTTTACCTTTCCCTTCAACTGGGATGTCTGTAGTATCTGTCTTGGGTTCCGGTGAAGCATAAAAACCATGGTTTTTTGAAAGGAATTTAATGTTGCCAATTAACACTCATCAGATTCATTTTGTTGTCATTAATGGCAACAAGATTAGATGGAAGTCATATACCAACATTAGGAGGCATTCACTGACAGACACCAACATTGGAGTATCCAGGGTTACAACTAGCACTAGCACTGACATCCAGCACTTTAGTGAAGCCGACATCAAGGAATTTTTATTTGTAAAATTATTTTGTAATTATTGTATAAGACCAACATTGTATATCTTTTGTATTGTAAGCCAACATAAGGCATATTGTTTGTTAAGGGTATATAGGTCAGTTTGTTAGGTCATTATGACATGACATATAGGATTATGGATATAGAACTATGTAATGCAAATGATATGTATGTAGATCATTTGTATGTGAATGTTATATCATGCAATGATCTGTAGATTCTTTGTAAGGTATTCTTGGAGGGAAGGAGATACCGGTAGAAGTGTTCAGGGTTTATAAACTAGTACATAGAAGAGTTATAACCAGAACTCTTTTTAGGATTGGACATGAATTTTGTGAGTTCATTATTATTGTTTTACTTTAGCAGAAGCTTGTAGTCAGTGAGACCCTTTAGTGATGAGCAATGTGCTCTAGGAAGTGTACCTTCCTGCATGTGTAGGCCCCCTCTCTATGTAATATCTTTCATATGGCCAATGAATTGATATTGTGGGCCACAAATCCCACCATGGTTTTTCTTCTTTGAGGTTTTCCATGTATAATTATGTGTGTTATGGTGTTAATTCATGTGGATGGTTTAGTTGCTTCAAGTTATATGTTTATTCATTTACCAGTTTATATGTGTATGTTATAAAATCATAAAATCTTATATTACTGATAGAACACTGATTCATCCCCCCCCACCTTCTTAGTGTTCTTGGATCCCAACAATTGGTATCAGAGCCTGGTACCTCGGAAGAAGTTTAATAGCTTGAGGAAGATCCTGAAACCGGAATCTTTAGACATGGCTATGGAAAAGCAACTTGAGATGGCTCTTGAGGATTATGATGTTGAAAGGATGAAGAACTTGAAACTGCAAGATGAACTAAATTCTGCAAATGAATTCATTCTTTTCCTATAAGAAAGGCTATCATCAACTGAAGCTAGGAGGAAGGAACTTTTGCAAAAATGGGATGATGTTAATGCACTCAAGGAACATTGTCAAAAACTAATTCAAGCAAACATTCTCATGCAAAATGAAATGTAAGACTTGACTATGAGGATGTCAAAGGATATTGAGGACAAAAAGAAGAAAGAAGAAAATCTTGCTACATCTCTGAAGAATGTGACAGATTGGCTCATGAGAATGATATGTTGAAAAAAAGTTTGGTGCAATCCCAGAATAATGAACAAGAACTTGAAAGACAAGTAATAATTATGAGAGATGATATGAATACTGCATGTGAGTAAAATGAAAATTTTAGGATTAGTGTTGCACAATTGGATCTTATCTAATAGACAAAGGCAAAGTGATGATTCTATAGGACTTGGATTTGTACAAGGTGAAAGCTCTGGTATTGCAAATAAAGATCAGACAACCGGTGTACAGAACTCATTAGAACAGAGGAAACCAGTAAGGCAATCTACTACTTATAAATTCAATGGTAGATTCTTTGTTTGTAATAAATTTAGGCATATGGCTAAACAATGTAGAAATAGAGAAAATCAAAATTACAATTTTGTTCTTGGTTAATGTATAAATCGAAAGAAATATGGTCATAAGTTAGAAGACTGTAGAATGAATGTTAAATGTCATGCATGTGGAAATTTTAGACATTTGGCTAATCATTGTAGGTCAAGGAATGACACTGGATATATCAAAGCAATTCAAAAGAACAATGTTACATGTTATGCATGCAAAAAAAAGGTCATATTGCTAAGTACTATAGAAGCAAGACTCAACCAATTAGAAATGATAAAGAAAATGATAAAGGAAAGAAGAAGGTAGATGAAATACAACAAGATCACACCAAGAGATGGGTTAGAAAATCTTAAGGACCAAGTGGAGATGCAACAACACTGGTAGAACAAAGCATTCCTCCACCGGCAGGAAATTCCACTAGTAACTGAGGCATAAGCCTTAGGGGTTGGAAATCTCATTGCAAATCTTGCATATTCCCCAAAGGAGATTTGAAGAGATCTAGAGAGTTGTTTTAATCATTGATGAAGTTTTACCTGGCATAAGACTATGAAACTGGCATCTGGTAGGGTACATCATGAAGCATTTATGATAGTGAAGGATTAGGGTTTATTCATTGATAAAAGGGGAAAGTGGATTCATTTTTAGTCACCCAACATTCAAGCATCTAGAGCAAAGAAAAGGCAAATCTTAGGTGATTAAGAGCAAGCAAAGGCATTCTGAAAAGATTTCCAGCAATTATCTAAGAAGCATTCAATCTTCCAACCGGTGATCATTTTCAGGTATTTCTTCAAAATGGCATCCAGATCATCTACTCCTACTTTCATTACAAATCCCACCATTGTTGAATTCAAGGATAGATTGAGACCCATTTTCAAGGAGGTTCCCTTGATAGACAAGAAGGAAGACTTTGTGGGAACATTCTCTAGGGTTCTCGACGGCATGATGTATGTTGAAGATGTAAGGGCATACATTCACTGCATGTTGGAGGATCTAGGCACGGAGGAAATAAAAGGCATGTATTAATCAATGATACTGGGTAGCTCCAAAACAATCAAGATGGAATACAAAACCATTGAGGATCTAGGGTTAACTAGTATCCTATACATACCAAAATTCAAAGACGAGGTGACCAGAGATGTTCTGAGAAGGGTCACAATGAGTTCATTTGGCTGGATCGGCCCTACATGATCACAAAGGAGGCTATTCAAGTAGTCACCAACTTACCCAAAGTTGGACAAGAACCTGGCAAGAAGATCTCCAACACTGAGGTTGAGAAGCTCACCGGTGCAACCCATGATGGAAGATCAATGAGGATCAACACAATCAAGGACACAGATGTGAAGTTTGCAAGCATGATAATTAGTTATAAGGGAAGAAATGTTGGGATCATGACATACCGGTAGGTATGAAAATCAAGGAAGCAATCACCAGTCTTGGCACTGATAGAGATGAAAAACTTTGGGGCTATTTCAAAACATTTCAAGAAAATATGAGACAAAGGGAGAGAATATCAAAGCATATTATGGAGAAGTACTCCATTGATATTTGTTTTATGGTGAAGACCAATGAAACCCTCATGGAGGAAGTATAACCAAGGACCATATGGGTCACTGATCTGGAATATGAGGTGGATGATAACATTCTGGATCTTTATGCAAAGATGCTACTAGATGCTCCATTGGATGACAAAACCAAACATTTTGGCAATGCAGAAGAAAAGGCTCTTGAAGTCAAAATTGGCTTCAACAGGAAGAGAAGAGAGAATAAAATAGATAAGATGTCTACATTTATACAAAATGTAATTCATAGGATAGGTACTGAAATGGTTTTTGGATCCAAACTAGCTAGTGCTCTAGAGGTGAAGAATACTGAAACTTACATTTCTACTATCACTTCTAATTCTAATGTAGAGGACAAAGAACCTCTATCATTTAGAAGGGTACAAACAAACAAAGTAAACCAGCCACTGGTAGAGGACAAAAAGGTGGAGCCAAGGAGGAAACTTGTAAGAAAGGCAACAAAACCTACTGCACCCCCACCTCCAGCAAGGAAACCTATTCAAAAGAGAAAACTAGTTACATCCACTCCGGAAACCCCCAGCAAGAAGAAGAAGAGTGATGATGCTATTGAATCTGGTAAGGCTAAAATGACCTGTTGTGAATTGATTGATGAAATAATGAAGGATGGATTTTTGAAAAATGTATCTATTTACTATGAGAATTTAGAGGATGATGATCAGAATGAGATTGAAGAGGCAATTTTGTTACACATAGATATATATAAGAAAGCCTTAGTAGAAATTTTGAAGGAAATTCCTCTATCACTGTACAATAAACTAGATGCTAAAAGACTTGACGTAGTCAAGAGGGATAGAGAGATCAAGGAAGTAGAAATTTTGAATTTATGTGGTTCAATAAGTAATGAAGAAATGAAGAGGAGTATAGATGTTGCTAATAGAATATCTTTTAGTATCAAACCCTGACAAATAATCCTAATGATGGACAGGGTTAATGAGGTTATAAATGAGACAAGTGAGGGTTGGTCCAAATTCTTCCAAAAGAATCTAGACAAGTTCTTACCTCTCATGAAGAATTTGTTAAGGCAACAATTTCCACCATTCCAGATAAATCAAAAGGGAAAAGTATTTTGGAAAGTTTTGAACCAATTTTGGTTATATTGATAGTAAATAAGTGTGACAGACACCACTGGCTACAAAGGAGAGTGTACAGTTTATACTGGCAGAAACTCTTTTTGAGTAAGGCAATGAACATGGTACTAGGAATATTGTGGATAATATTCCACCGATAGTAATTGATATTGCACCAAGTGGTGAAGCCACCGGTGCAAAGGAGGTTAAGGTAATGGGAACTGAGACTATACCGGTAGTAGATATTGATTCCCCGGTAAAGATTTTGGCAATTGACACTACTCAAGTTGAGAAGAAATCAATAACTGAGATGAGTCCCACTGAATTAATGATGGTAGCTACTCAAAAGCTATTAAAGGAGGGATCTGCAGATAAGGGAATAATGCAATAGTCAATTACAGTTTTGCAAAAAATAATTCCTGATTGTATGATTGAGAATGAAACAAGCCCTTCTGGCAAGCTTAAGACACTAACTGAGCATATATCTAACAATTTTCAATCATTACAGTAGATTTCAGACCGATGGGCACTTGAGAGATTTACTATGGCTAAAAGAGCTACTTTTGACCAAATCATTGAAACAGAGAAGAAGAAAAATTAAGACAAACTGATTCTTATTGAGAATTGTTTGAAACAGTGTACAAATATCTACATGGTTTGTTGTAACATAGAAATTCTTATAGCAAACGTAGATAGAAGATTAAAGCAATTACATGATAAGGTAGCTAACATTACAAATTATTTTGATGGATTGACCTCACTAACAACATCTATTGATGGTCAAATTTTTTCTCTAGAGAATCTAATTTTTGCTTTTGAAAAGGAGAGAGAAAATATCATTCGAAGAGCAAGGAGTCTTAGAGGATTGGATTCACTAGGTGTACATAAAAGAGAATGTATGGATATGATTGCAAAGCCCACACCAAACAAAGTCTCAGAGAAGGAAACACTTGCACACTTACTTAGTGGAATGGTATCCATATCTGAAACCTTCAAAACCAGTTGGGATACATACTTACAATTGCTAGACCAAATTAGTATTTATTCATTCTTTTATTCTGAACCAAATTATTTCAATTCTTTCACTAGTTTTTGGCATTGATGCCAAAGGGGAAGTGTATATATGTGAAAAATATCAAAAAATATCGGACAAAAAAATATGGGAAGGATATCAAAAGGAGTGTATTGCTCAGGGGGAGCATATGTCATTTTTCAGTTGGACCGACATGGAATCCATTTTTCACATGAGTGTTGCCATCAATGCCAAAGGGGGAGATTGTTGGCAATTGACACTCATCAGACTCATTTTGTTGTCATTGATGGCAAAAAGATTATATGGAAGTCATATACTGGCATTAGGAGGCATTCACCAGTACACATTGGCATTGGAGTATCTAGGGTTACAACCGGCACCGACATCCAACACTTCAGTGAAGTCGACATCAAGGAAGTTTTATTTGTAAATTCATTTTGTAATTATTGTATAAGGCCAACATTGTATATCTTTTGTATTGTAAGCTAACATAAGGCATATTGTTTGTAAAGGGTATATAGGTTAGTTTGTTAGGTCATTATGACATGACATATAGGATTATGGATATAGAACTATGTAATGCAAAGGATATGTATGTGGATCATTTGTATGCGAATGTTATATCATGCAATGATCTGTAGTTGCTTTGTAAGGAATTCTTAGAGGGAAGGAGATACCAGAAGAAGTGTTCAGGGTTTATAAACCGGTACAGAGAATAGCTATAACCAGAACTCTTTTTAGCATTGGAGATGCATTTTGTGAGTTTATTATTATTATTTTACTTCAGCAGAAGCTTGTAGTCAATGAGACTCTTTAGTGATGAGCAGTGTGCTCTAGGTAGTGTACCTTCCAATATGTGTAGGCCTCCTCTCTATGTAATATCTTTCATATGGCCAGTGAATTGATATTGTGGGTCACAAATCCCACCGTGGTTTTTCCTCTTTGAGGTTTTCCATATATAATTATGTGTTATGGTGTTCATTCATGTGGATGGTTTATTTGATTCAAGTTATATGTTTATTCATTTACTAGTTTATATGTGTATATTATAAAAGCATAAAATATTATCTTACCGACAAAACATTGATTCACCCCCCCCTCTTAGTGTTCTTGGATCCCAACATTTAACCCATGCTTTGTGGGTCTCCTTGAATATCTCATTGACCCTACCTAACATAAGACTTACTATTATATGTTTTCTATGAAAGATATTTCTATCTACAACCTCAATTGTCTTATCCATATCCTTTGGAGTAATAGAAACATAAACAGATAACAATTTCTAAATATTTATATGCCTGTCCTCTTCCATTGTTGATAGTCTTCTAGCATCTAATATGTCATATAATTGTGTCAGTATTTGGTTTTCAATTTCTAACAAGGATTTCTTATAAATATCAAAATACAACAAAACTGATTCCTCTACTTCCCTCTATTCATGATCATCCAAATGCTCATAATAAAATTGCACTTTCTTTAACATACCGTCTTTAGTTATTTCATCAACTAATTCTACACAAGTCTTGGGTGGAATGATAGTTACATCACCAGATTCAAGTGCAAGATCAATGTCACGCTTCTTCATTCTTCCAGTACCAGATGGGGCTGAAGGTGTTTCTTTTGGTCCTCTTTTCTGTGCCAATACCCTGATAGAAACTTTCCTAACCGGTTGCTTATTTTCTTCTACCTTAGTCTCTTCAATTTTCTTCCTTAATACCCTCTTGAATGCTAAGGGTGTGTCATCACCATATCCAGATTCTACTGCAATTGGCTCAATGAATATTTTTGGCCCTTTCCTTTTCCTCCCTTTCTGTGGAACGACATCAATTAATGCCTTGATGTCTTGCGGAACCTGTTCCAAAATCTTGCTTTCCTTGCCCTCCGGCTTCTCCCCCTTCTTCTGGTTGAACTCAGTTTCAACCTCTTGCTTTTTCTTCTTAGCGGTACCAAAGATTTTTATAGTTTCATTTATAGGTGCATGAATTAACATCTTTGCATAAGGATCTAGGATCTGTGCATCAACTTCATAACCCATTTCCTCAATATAGATCTTTTGGGGATTTACAACTTCCATCAAAGTTTCATCTTTCTTGACCATGAAGCATATCTCATTTGAGTACTTCTCAATAATTTTCTTTGGAACCCTCTCCCTATAATTCATAGCCTTCTGAAATGCTTTAAAGTAACCCCACACTTTGTCATCTCTCTAACTACCTAGTGTAGAAATTGATTGTTTGAATTGCCTCCCTATCGAGATATCAAATTCCCATTGTCTCTTCCCAAAACCAGGAGTCTCATTAATAAAAAAAAATCATTAAAT
Organism: Cryptomeria japonica; assembly: GCF_030272615.1. NCBI lineage: Eukaryota > Viridiplantae > Streptophyta > Pinopsida > Cupressales > Cupressaceae > Cryptomeria > Cryptomeria japonica. The sequence continues at coordinate 658,152,458 of NC_081412.1, forward strand.
AGACAAATAGGTTTCCATTATGAAATGTTCCTTTCTTCTCTCCTTTGATATTTCCTAGGTTAATCAATAATTCATCCAACATCCAACCACATAGATTTAACTTCTTAGTTTCCCTCATCATTTAATGAGCTGCATAAATGCAAGAGCTAGAAACAAAATTCAGTCATTTTGATTGAGCTATCTTGTAACCAATGATCATGCTTCTGAATCTGATATCTCTGTCGGTGATAGTACTAATCCTCATTGATCACTTGTCTGATGTTGCACCGGTGATCTTTTTGACCTGATCATTAGAAACCTTCTTCTTGGGACATTGTCCAACCTGCAATAAACCGGTGATGACCTTGATGGCCTCCTTCAAGATCTTATATGGTCTATTCAATGAGATAAATTACCCATACACTCTTCTCAAAATATACTTGACAATTTCATCTTCAAATTTTAGAATATCCTGAATGTCTGTAAACCCTAGATCCTCAATATGTTGGTACTCGAGCTTAATCTTTCCAGAATCTCCCATTAACTCATTCATGTACATGCTCTCAATATCACTCATTCCTAAATCCTCAATATAATAGTGAATGTAAGCTTTGACATCTTCAATATACACAACTCTTCCAAGACACGGGAAAATGCACCAACCGAATCATCCAGGGTAGCAATATGCGGATATCGCTTGAAAATAGGCCTAAGACGGTCCTTGACCTCAACTACAGTAGGATTTGAAATAAACATAGGTATAGATGATGATACCACTTCCATGATGAAAGATAAATACATGTGAATAGTTGTTAGTGAAAAACCCTAAAGAACTCTTTTGATTACAAGTGAAATCGCTCAAGATGATATTGATCACACTGATTCGCTTTAGACTTCCTTTGAATCACTCTGAATTGCTCTGAATACAAATCAGAAATGAAGTGAATTCATCCTTTTAACCTCCAAGAAACCCTAATTCTTTATTGATATGAATGACTTCCGGTGAAGATAGCGGATCTTGATCAAACATCTCCATGCTGGATAAACATCTCCAATATTAGGAATACACACTATCTTCATGAATTTTTCTTACCCCTAAAAAATCTACCTTAGTTATTAGATGAGCTTCCTACCAGTGCAGGAGTAACCTTGTATGTCGGTTGAGTAACCAAAGAATTTCCATCTGCTGAATGTTCTTCTGACTTCCTGACCCATCTTTGGGTATGATCTTTCTCAAATTTAATTAACCTTCTCTTTTCCTTTCTCATTTGATCCATCATTACCAACTGCTGGATTTCTGCTTTGACAGAACTTAGCAACATGCATAACATGTAACATTGTTCTTTTGAATTTCTTTGCTAAAACCGATATAATTGCTTGACCTGCACTGATTAGCCATATGTCCAAATTTTCCACATGCATAAAATTTAATATTCATTCTACAATATTTTTTTCTCATGACCATACTTATTGCATTTAGAACATTGATCGGGAGTAGAATCAAGGTTCTGATTTGCTCTATTTCTACATTGCCTAGCCATGTGACCAAATTTATTACAAACAAAGCATCTACCATTAAATTTATAAGCATTAAATTGCCTTATCGATGCCTTATGGTTTTTATCTTTATTTAAAGTATCAAAACTTTGTCCTTGTTCAAATCCAAGTCCACTGGAATCTCCATTCTATCTTTGTCTTTTCAATAACTCATCTAGCTATGTTGAACTAATGTTGAATTTTTCTTTATACTTGCAATAGTCAGATCATCTCTCAGAATTATTATTTATCTGTCAATCTCTTGTTCATTACTCTGGGATTGTACCAAATCAATTTTCAACATATCATTTTCATGAACCAACCTTCCACATTCTTCAAATTTGTTTTTCAGAGGTACAACAAGATTTTATTCCTTTTTCTTCTGGTCCTCAATCTCTTTGGACATCCTCATAGTTATAGATTGCATTTCATTCCTCATAACCATGTTCTCCTGACTCATATTCATACATCTCTCATTAAGGACATCTTTATCTTCATTATCCTTATTCTACAAAATTTCCTTCCTCTTGGCTTGAAAAAATGACAGTCTCTCCTGTAGGACAAGAATGAATTCCTAAGAAGAATTAAATTCATCTTGTAACTTCAATTTCTTTAACCTTTCAGTATCATAATCTTCAAGTGCCACTTCAAGTTCCTTCTCCAAACTCATATCCATGGATTTTGGATCTAGAATCTTCCTCAAGCTATAAAACTTCCTTTGAGGCACAAGGCTCTGATACCAATTATTGGAATCCAAGAACACTGAGAGGGGGGGGGGGGGGTGGGGGCTGATCAGTGTTCTATCAGATTGATCAATTTTAACCTTATTAAAACATGCATTCACCAACCAATATATCGGTACATATAAAATTGAAAGAAGTAAAGCAACCAATAAGCCAATCACATAAATGAATACCATAACACAGAGAATTATATGTGGAAAACCTCAAAGAGGAAAAAACACAGTGGGATCTGTGACCCACAATATCAATCCACTGGCCATATGAAGAGATATTATAAAATATAGGGGCCTGCACTTGCAGGAAAGCTTACATCCTAGAGCACACTGCTCAATCACAAAAGGAGCTTCACTGACTACATACAAATCCAAACTACAATCTAGAGAAATGATTGAACTTCAATGATAGCATCTTTTATGCCTGAATATAGTTCTGCTTAAGCTCTGTCTATTCTGGTCTAAAACCCTAAACCCTTACCAAAATACCCTCTTACATAAATATGCTCACATACATGATCTCTCTCATATGTTTTGCACCTCCATTACATTCCATATCCTTTCCTATATGTTCATCTTACAAAATGATCTAATCAACTGACCTATATACCCCTTTACAATCCTCCATGCCTTATGTCTTCTTACAAAGATAATTACAATATGAATATACATTTCGGCTCAATAACATAAAAATATGAATATCAAATTCAATTGTCAATGTCGGCCTCCAATACAAATAACCTGAATGTGAACCATGTCGGCCTGCAATGCCGGTAACCAAAGAATTCCTTCCAACCCATCAGTGCCGGTGAAGTGTCTGCCGATACACAACTAAACAAAAATAAGAAGCCAAAACATGTTGATATGTTGTCATGTTGCCATCAATGACAACATATTGAAACCAACCAAGAGAGTGCCAATTGCCAACAGTTTAAAAATCATTCTTGCCCCTGAATATAGAGGCAAGAGAAGATAAAAAATAGACTATTATGTTTCTACCAAAGTATGATTGTACATGAAATTGTACAACTATGAATGAAAAGGAGCTTCTAATAAGTAAGCTACCAGTGTCACATAGTGAGGAGCAACATAATAGCCACTAAATTTATTTAATTATATGATAGAGTGGACAAAGAAGTTAGATACGACATGTTACATTCTCTACAATAAATGAAAGTATAACCATATATAAGATGATAAGCATTGAAATATCTTGATTAAGAAAGTAGTCTCTAGGAGAATAATAGGCCTCTAAGTTATGTTCCTCTTGCACACAAACTTCCTCATGCATAAAAGAAATCGTAAGAGAGGGAAAAGTATAACTCATTAGGGTCTCATTTCTATAATGGAGGGTATTAGAATGAGTATAAGGTAGAGCATAATATATAGGATTCTCAATCCTATTAAACTCTTGGGAAGATTCATAAAGTGGCTTGTCAATCTTGATTTCCTTATGAGTGTTAAGAGATAGGGGATATAATTGAGATGAAGTCATCAAGGGCTTGATTTAACATATCATAGTCATTTCTTCTAAATATGACATTCACATTGAGAGATGGTCTTTTAGATGATTTGGTGGGATTTGAAGGATTATATCCATGTTTGAATGAGGTTTCATGTATATTTTCTAAAAGAAATCTAGTCCCTTGTTCATTTCTACCACAACAATTTTCATTATATCTACTTTTGGCTAAAATATGAAAACCCAAACCATAAAGTGATTCCATATCAGAAAGAGATTGTGGGGCCTCATAGGTGTTGATGTGGAGTTTGAGTTCACTCAATAGTTATAAACTTTATCCCTTTAGACCTAAGTTTATTTACTTGAAAGGTATAGAAATCTACTCCACAAGGCTTGAAACGTCCTCTTAAGACCCCGCAGTTTTAACTCAGTAACCATACACCAACTATTTCACAAAGGGATTCCAAATAATCTCTTCTAGAATGCACATTTAAGTAGTATATCCAGAGTATCAACTGTGATTTTTCAATAATTGAAAGAACAACTAAAATAATAGTAAGCAAATATTATACTAAAGAATCCTTTTAACAAATGTCTCTTTGAAACACTATGAAATTATGAAGAACATTTTCATACATAACTAGAAATACTTTCTCAATCATACATGAAATTGTGCGATCTTTCAAAGAAATTACTTTAAACAAAGACATGGATATAACACACTAGGAAATTGTGTAGTCATATATCATGTTTGCCAATTAATCGATTACAACTAAATTCCCTTGGACATTAGTTCTTAGTACATCATCATCACAATAATTTACAAAGAAAAGACAATATCAAAACTGCTCTATAAGAGAACACAAAATAAAAGCTTGATCTTGTTAGAGCTCTCCCAAGTCTATAATTATCGAACTGTTTAAAAATGGATTACACTTTTTTATTTATAGGAAAGTTACAAGGAACATGACAAAACATTTTTAGCTCATCATTAATCTGACCATGGTCAACGCTAGGCTTTTCAACATTCACTCCATATGTTTCCTTTTGTTGCGCCAAGTATCGCTAAAGCTTCTCGAAGACTTGAGTTACCTCCTTATTTCTAGATTCACTAACTGCAGACAAATTTTGATCCTACACTCTACATTCCATCCACGATGGTTCTAGGTTTTTTTTTTCATCTGTGGCCTCTTCATTATAGCTTTTTACTACATTTTGGACTTGTCCGATATCACTTAATATTTGTAGGTCCTTATACTTTGTGCGATCCGACCACCTTTTGTCCCGCATGTCCTCAAATTCTCCAACACTTTATCTTCACCCATCACTATTACTTCTTTAATTAATCTTTCCATTAGTACTTGAATGTGCATTGTATTTTTGAGTTGGACCTGTGTTTCCTCATTTTTCAACTTTTACAAAACCTCCATGACTTCTCGCAATCTGCCCAATTGTGAGGTATTGACCACAATCCATGTCCTTATTTTGGTTTTTGTTTATTGGTCATTATTCCTAATTATATTGCCTCTTTTTATGTCATGTCTTTGATAACCTGAAGGTTAATTCTATCCGCTTCAATTTGCTCTAGCAGGTCCTCATATTTCCCTTCAAATCAGGTGAACCTCTTAATTAACTTTCTCCACTGGATATATTTGTCTCCTATCATCGCCAATGATGCCTTGGTATGAGCCAACACCTCACCTATCCACTCATCCAACATTTCGGCTTTACTCTTCAATATGTCCACCACTTCCGCCTCTTCCTTTGACACCACTACTAGATGAATTGGAATTCTTTGTGGGGTGTCTCCCTTTTGAGTAGTCCCCTTTATAAACTGCACCAGTTGTTTTTGATTAAGTAAAAATAGGTTTTGAGGGGACTCAAAACCCCTTACATCAAAGAGTTAAAGATAAAGCATTAGAGTATCATAAAAGAACCTAGGTCTAAGAAACAAAACTGGCTACAATCCAAAAGCAATAAAACCTAACAGCAAGAGAAAGACCAGAAAAAGGCTAATGAGATGCTGGCTAAAATAGCAAACATGAACCATCTAATTAAAAATGTCTAAAGCTTGGGAGGCATCCTTCTCAAGTAGTAGCATTACCTTGGCAGCTTCTTTAAGGTCCAACAGGTCCTATGGAAGAGACTCTTCCACCAGTTTAGTGCTATGTCTTGTTCTCCTAGTAGTGCAAGAAGTCATCTTCAAGCTCGAGGCCCCAGCTTCACTTTCCAGATCCACAACATTATTCTCATTATGAATTCTCTCCATCCTGGAAACTAGAGCGCTCATATTGACCACATAAACTATTACTACTCATCAATTTGCCATTAGTTTTATGTTCAAAGTTGTACTATATACTCTAGTCGGTTATCTCTACCGAAATATTTAGTCAGTATGCACAGTGCAGTCGGTTATAGAAGAAAGTAGTCTCAGAGCATAGTATACACCGAGCTATCTACCGAGTATCATTCCATGTCTACCGAGCAGCAATAATGATATACCGAGTTGATATACATCGAGTGAAACGTTTTACCAGATTCACTGAACCTGGACATATATGGGAAACATGTTACGAAGATCGAGGAACAAGTAACTGTTATCACATTGGAAATTGCATTTAAAGATTGTGTATGATTTTGAGGTCATCTAACCAATGAAATATTTTTCATGGTTATTCATTCGATAAAAACATGTTTGTAAGATCAAAGCAATGAATGGATCACCGACATAAGAGATCTATTTATACAACATGGATTAAGATCAGAAATAGACATGTAGCATGACAGAAAGGAAGATATAGAAGTATATGAAGCAAGACATGTGAAAGCACTAAGTGTTATGACTGCTACAAAGAAACAGAGGTCACCGAGAAGGATTTCAGAGAATAGTCAAAGAACAGAGTAAACAGAAGGGTTTACCAAGTTACTATATGGGTTACCAAGGTATGCTATAAGCAAGGTAATCTTATTCTGAGCATATAGAATCTACTATAACATTCCAGATGTAAAGTTGTAGATATTTGTAATGATTTTATTGTAATATTTTGAAGTTGTAAAAGAAACCTTTAACAAGGTAAAAGACTCTAATCAAGTCTATAAATTGTAAAGCCTCTAACCAGGTGCAACATCTAGATTAAGTGTTGTAAAATCCTTTAGCAAGGTAGATCTAACAGATCTTGATACTCCTAACAGGGTAAGCTATCAGAAATAGCTAAACATGTAGCTCTAACCGAGCAATCTTTATTATTGCAGTAGTGAAGTTGTGGGTGCCATCCCCACCATAGTTTTTCTCTCTAACCAAGAGTTTATGCGTAACCAAAATATATGTGTTATGGAGTGAATCATTATGATTGTTATCTATTTGTTTTAGCATTATATTATGTTACTGCACTATTTAGTTTATGCTTAATAGTAAAGTTATTGTTGAAGAAAAGTTTTGAAGTACTGATTCACCCCTCCCTTCTTAGTACATTAGCTTTCCATATTGGGCCTAACAATTGGTATCAGAGCTTCAATCTTGGAAAAGGGTTTAACTGCCTAAAGAGAAAGATCTTATCAATAGAAGGATATAAACAATCTCGGAGGATTGTGTATCTGCAAGAAGAGCTGGATCATGCTAATCAAGTGATTGCAGACATGCAAAGGCAAATGAAAAAATCTCTGAAAGTGAGAAGAAGATTATCTGATGATTTGCAGGACTCTCAAGAGTTAGTGGAACAAATTAAGACATCATCTTAGAACAATATATCTGAAGAGATTGAAGAAATGATTGGAGTATTGCAAGAAAATAACAAAGCACTAGCTGATCAACTAAAAGAAATGAAAAGATAACATGAACATTTCAGCACACAGATGACTGAAAATCTTGATGCATTGAGGACAGCTGAGGATAAATTAAGAGATCTAGAAAGAGAGAAACAACAACTTGAAGCATTAGTATCTGAAAAGAATGATGAAATCATAAGAATGACTGGAATTCAACAAAACCCATCAGATCAACTAGGTTATGCACATCATGAAGCAAATCTGAAAGATGGTGAGAATCAAGCATTGAAACTTGAAGTATCAAGGTTGACCAATGAACTTGAAACAGAGTAGAAATCCAAAGAAACACTGAAGAAGAGTTATGAAGCATCAAAGATGTTGGATGGGAAACTGAATACAAGAAGACCCAACAAAGATGCAGGACTCGGTTACAAACGAAAAGACTCTACCGAGAAGGGAATTCATACTACCGAGAGAGGAGAATCATCAAAGCAAGCTAGAAACAAGAATAACATCAAAAGAAAGAAGCCTATTTGCAACTACTATGGAAATCAAGGTCACATTGCCAACATGTGCCAAATCAGAAAAGGTAAGCAACCGAATGTCACTAAGTCCAATGGTTATTGTTAGAATTGTAATAGATATGGTCACACATCTAATCAATGTAGGAGAAAGTTTATTAACAATTATTAGAAGGCAAAATTCAAAGGGTTTTGTAAAAACTGCAATAGATATGGACACAGTACGAAGAAGTGTTGGCTTAAGCAAAAGAACTATATGTGGTCTGCACACCGAGAAAATGCTAGAGGTTACCGAACTCACACAAATCCTTACCGACAATATTCTGCAGTACCATGGGATTACAATACAAGGATATGGTGTGAATGTTGTGGAAGATATGGACATATAAGTGCCAACTGCTTTATAAGGTTTGGAATGAACAACCGAAGATCATGGAGAAATCTTGGTATGGCATGTTTTCATTGTCACAAAGTTAGACACTTGGTTGGAGATTGTAGAGATCAACCTAGAAAAGACACTGAGGAAATAAAAGGCAAATTACAGATGATTTGGAAAAAGAAGGAAATTGTGTCAAATGAAGAAAGCACCTTACCTACCAAGTTAGGTGCTCTTATTCCAAATTAATCGGTAAAGGTATGAAGGGACTGCATTCTCTCAAGGTTAAATCTTAACAGTTCCTATTTTTTAATGTACTTAATTCAAAATCTGCATAGTTAAGATGTAGTAGTAAGTTTGAAATTCTATCAAAGTCTTTTGGAGCACTATACAGGAAACCTGTCAAGTCGGTAACTACAGGAAACTTGTCAAGTTGGTAACTACAGGAAACCTGTCAAGTCGGTAAATGAAGGAAATCTGGCTACTCGGTTAAAGCCAAAAAAAGAAAGAAAGTTTAGTGAACCAAGTGCATTTAATGTTTTTGACCTAACCCACACGGAGCCCGATAAGGTATATTGTGTACTTAAAGCATTTACGTGGTCATTTTCACTTACCAAGTTTTTGAGAGAGCAGAGCAAAGTGAATCTAAGGTGATCAAACCTCCTACAAAGCAAAAATCAAGGTATTTACATCAATCTCAACACATTGTTAAGCTGGTTTATCAATCTTATCAAGTTATTATTATCTGCTAAGTGTGAAGCATCTGCCATTTGAAAATCCTCAAACCCTAAGGATCTTTTGTTAGTTTTTATCTGAAATCTACAAATGGCACCTAAGATCCAAGATCCCATTGTTGTTAAGAATGTTGAAAAGCCCTCACTAAAATACTCTTTAACTCCCAAAGTTGCATCTGAACCGGATGACAAAACCGCATTTTCACTCATCCCGGATAGAGTGTTATTAGTCGAGGATGTGAGATTCTTCACCAAATGTCATGTTGAAGAACTCGGTCACATTGAAATCAAAGACACATATGATGAATTGTGCACCATTGGTAAATTGAATAGCAAGTATGAACACATTAAGATCAAGGGATTAACTGAAGCCCTAACCTATCCCCGTGTGTTCAAACCCTAGTGGGTCAAGTTTGTTCTGAGCAAAGTTCACGATGATTTCATGTGGTTAGAGGAGCAACCATTTAAGATTACCAAGGAAATCATTCATCTGATTATCAGTTACCCTATTTATGATCATGCCCGAGCTTAGAAAATGATATCACAGAAGGAATTGATCAGTTTAACCAAAGTGGAATCAGATTATAGAGGATTGAAACTGAACAATGTCACTGATGTAGAACTAAAATTTGCCATTAGAGTAATAGGTTAATGTTTCTTCCAATTGGCAAGGGAAAACAGTGTACCCTGTGCAGCAGTAGACCTAGCATACAAAATTGTGAAAAAGGGAATGAAAATTGATCTATGTGAGGTGTTGCTGAAAAACCTGTTTGAGAATCTGAACACCATTAGGAAGCTGAAGAAGAACAACTCAGCTAATACACTAAAGTTTGGATCACTACTTGTATGCATGTTTTTCTATTTTGAAAAATTCTTTCCATCAATCGGTAAAGTTGTTTGGGAACTACACCGACCAATCACCCATAAGATCAATGACTTCATTAAGAAGCTAGGTGATAATTTTAATGATATTATGGATGATTACTTCAGTAAGTTTCAAGAGAAAATGCATAACAGGTACCAAATTCCACCCCAACTAGTGGAAAAATACAAAGATGACATATGTTTTGAAGTAGACACTGATTACTGTTATGTGAATGTTGTGGAACCAAGAACTCAATCTTTGTCACCTATGGGTTACGAGATTGATTTTGACATCACACAACAGCAAATTGATGCATTTCTCACATTGCCAAGACATGCTACCGAGCTGAGGTATGGAACCTATGAAGAAGTGAAAGAAAAAGTAAAAATGAGCATTGTAGTACCCAAAGCTACAAGAAAGGCAACAAAGATGATAAAGGCTTTATCGGAGAAATTCAGAGAAGATTCTTCCTCCACACCTGTCAAAGGCACTATAGCCATTATCGAAGAGGAATCTGAAGCCCAAGAGGCAACTATAACACTGAGCACCGAATTGCCTAAGGGAAAAGTGTTGAAAAGAAAGAAACAGGACACATCAAAGGCCTCACCGACTCCTCCAGCAAAGCGACCTAACACAAGAGCCTTTGCAGCTTCATCAAGTAAGAAAACAAAGAGTGTTACTATTCCCAAGGTAACAAAAACTTACAAGAAATCTACTTAGAGACTCATTTTGGCAAAAGAGTCTAGTGACACCAAATCTGAGGATGCAAGCAAATTTCAGATTGTCAAGAGCAAGAAGGTAAATGTACATAGTGTTGAAATTTTTTGTGCTAATCTGAAAGAATATGGTGGATTTGGAGGATTCAGGTATGTTAAGTATGAAACCAAAAATGAAGATGAGAAGAGACAAACATAAGAAGTTGTCATCTGCACACTTCTAAAATTCTGATTGGCTCCATTAGAACTATCTAAGTCACTTCCAAATGAACTATATTTCCATATTAACAATAGGTGGAAGTATGCAATGGACTCAAAGAAACAGATTAGAGAAACAAGTCTGGTACATCTCTTTCCAGACATGTCGGTAGTTGAAATAAAAGAACATCTGACAACCTACAACACAAAGTTTCTCATCAAACAAAGAGCCTTAAAACTGATGAATGGTCTGTATATTGAAGTGGAAAATGAGAGAAAAGAAAAGTGGCAGGAAATCTTTAGAATCAAGGATGTTGGTGAGCAAGCTATAGTTGAAATAGTTGATGTCACCAAGCAAGATCATGATGTTACCGAGCAAGACCCTGCTGACACCATTCAAATAGATGAAGATATCATGGATACAGAGGCACCGGGATAGGAAATGATAGAAGGCAATGCATATTCAAAACTTGTATCCAGTGAATCAGTCTTGGAACAAGTTCAGCCTTATCCACCGGTCAATCAACTTGTCTCAACCGAAACCCCTCAAGATACGGATAAAGGCACCGAAGATCACAAGTCTACAACAGGAGAAGGTACTACTCAAGAACAAACTTCTCAAGCACCTTCTAGCACTGAAAATGTTGCAACTGAGACACCGAGTACTGAGACACCAAAGGACACTACAGAGGCTAAAGAAACCGACCAAAGTGTTGCCTCTACTGAGCAACCTACCGAGGGTCATCAAGCCTCACAAGCCATTGTCTTAGTTCAATCGATGAAAGGTAAAGAAAAGAAGATGAAAAAACATAGTTTCAAAGTAGATTTGTCAAAACCAATAGTGTTGCCCAATGTTGATATATCCAAATTAAAGGGGCAAGCACTCATTGATTTCGGCGAACTATGCAAAGCAAAGGCCAAACAAGAGAAGCAAATGGCTATTCAAAAGAAAAATAAAGCACTTCAGAAGGTAAAAGCACTCTTAACAGATATGCTACCTGAAGCTACAATAACCACAGATGCAGCCATCCACATTCAACTGGATGAACTCTTAACCAAGATAAAGACATCTGGAGTAGATGCATCCAAATATTTGAGCAAGCTAAAAGACAAAGAGCTCACTACAAAAATGATAGAAGAGGTACAGAAAGCTATAGCTATTGGCAAAGTCAAACTTGTCAAATTTATTGCTGAGTTGACCCCTCAACTCAAGCACATTCTTTATTTATTTCAGAAACTATACATTTTCTTTATTCATTAAAGACATCAAAAATAAAATAGAAGCAGTTGAGAAAGAGATCACCGATCTCTCAAATAAGTTGACCACAGAGCCCAATTCAGTTCAAAATTTCTATACAAAGTTACAATAGCTCATGGCTCAACAATTGGACCTAAGAAATGAAGAACACAAGATCAGGATGGACATAATGACACTTCAGACATTATTCCTTCCTCATCTTTCATCCGTCCAAGAATAGATCAATCGAGCCACATACTTATCTACTACACAAGAGGGAAGCACTCTCAATGGCTTAATATCATTATTGGCTGATATTCAAGCACAAAATTCTTTAATGGACAGTGTAAAGGATGCCCTCTCTGTCGCTCTCATCCAAGCACGGACAAAGTACAAATCCATTTTTGACCAGTTGCCACCACCGAATGGTAACTAAATTTTGATGTTTGTCAAAAAGGGGGAGTGATATAGTATTCAAAGCAACAAAGTATAGTATCAAACAAAAGGAGTATAGTATACAGGGGGAGTATACCAAGCAGAGTAAGCAGAGTATCCAAGAGCAGTGAACCGAGCAGTGAACAGAATAGTAAGCACATAACATTGATCACCGAGCATGAAAAATCAGAGTTTTGTATAGTATATTGATAAGGGGAGTATATCTGGATTTATTATTTCATTGACTATTGTATATACTATCAGTATAGTCAAATTTTGCAAGTATATAGATTATTGAGTTATAACTTTGAAAGTAGTTTTTGTCAAACATATCAACTAATGTCAAAAGGGGAGATTGTTACTACTTATCAAGTTGCCATTAGTTTTATGTTCAAAGTTATACTATATACTCTAGTCAGTTATCTCTACCGAAATATTCAATCGGTATGCACAGTGTAGTCGGTTATAGAAGAAAGTAGTCTCAAAGCATAGTATTCACTGAGCTGTCTACCGAGTATCATTCCATGTCTACCGAGCAGCAATAATGATATACCGAGTTGATATACACTGAGTGAAACATTTTACCAAATTCACTGAACTTGGACATATATGAGAAACGTGTTACACATATCGAGGAATAAGTAACTGTTATCACATTGGAAATTGCATTTAAAGATTGTGTATGCTTTTGAGGTCATCTAACCAATGAAATATTTTGCATGGTTATTCATTCGATAAAAACATGTTTGTAAGATCGAAGCAATGAATGGATCACCAACATAAGAGATCTATTTATACAACATGGATTAAGATAAAAAATAGACATGTAGCATGACAGAAAGGAAGATATAGAAGTATATGAAGCAAGACATGTGAAAGAACTAAGTGTTATGACTATTACAGAGACAAAGAGGTCACCGAGAAGGATTTCAGAGAACAATCAAATAATAGAGTAAACAGAAGGGTTTACCAAGTTACTATATGGGTTACCGAGGTATGCTATAAGCAAGGTAATCTTATTCTGAGCACATAGAATCTGCTATAACATTCCAGATGTAAAGTTGCAGATATTTGTAATGATTTTATTGTAATATTTTAAAGTTGTAAGAGAAACTTTTAACAGGGTAAAAGACTCTAATCAAGTCTATAAATTGTAAAGCCTCTAACTAGGTGCAACATTTAGATTAAGTGTTGTAAAATCCTTTAGCAAGGTAGATCTAATAGATCTTGATACTCCTAATAGGGTAAGCTATCATAAATAGCTAAACATGTAGCTCTAACCGAGCAACCTTTATTATTGAAGTAGTGAAGTTGTGGGTGCCATCCCCACCGCAGTTTTTCTCTCTAACCAAGAGTTTCTGCGTAACCAAAATATATGTGTTATGGAGTGAATCATGTATGATTGTTATCTATTTGTTTTAGCATTATATTATGTTACTGCACTATTCAGTTTATGCTTAATAGTAAAGTTATTGTTGAAGAAAAGTTTTGAAGTATTGATTCACCCCTCCCCTCTCAATACATTAGCTTCCCATATTGGGCCTAACATAAACTTTCCTCATAGCAGCACAATTATTCATAATTTTCCTTATACCTTCCTCAATTTGCATCATCTTCTAGCTAATATTATTGTTCCTCTGATCATTTATGCTCTTTAAGAGTTCAACTTCCTCACCATTCTTCTTTAAAATCTCTAACATCATATTTTTCCCTCCACAGTCCAAGTAGCATAATCTTTTGTATCCTAAGTCGCCCTCTTATTATTCACCATCTATCTATCTATGTGGTGCTTAAGTTCACCCTCTTCAATTTTGGCATTTTTTTAATTTATTTTTTTTGTTCTCTTATCTTCTATTGATCCCTCTGTATTTGGTCTTCCATGATCGTCACACCATGTTTAGCAACTTTGGCACCTTTGAACCTGCAGGGTTTTCAAAACGAGGCTGTGGTGATTTCATATTCCACACCTGTTGGTCCTTCTTCATTCCCTTCATTTATTGTCTCTGAAATGTGTAGCTCCTTCTCTCCTACATCATTGAATTGGGTTGTGTATGTAGGTCCCGGAGACAACTGAGAGGGGGGGGGGGTGAATCAGTTGTCTAATAAATTCAAACCAAAAACTTATTAACCAACTTAATGCTTAATACTAGTAAATTAGTTAAGTATGCCAGTAGACAGTGTTAACAGTAAATTGCTATACCGGTAAGAATTAATGCATGAAACATAAAGCACAAACACATGACACCAATATTTGTACGTGGAAACCCTGTAAGAGGAAAAACCACGCTGGGAAACCTTACCCACAATCAGATGATACTACTACAGATAGTAAGTGTACAAAAGGGGTCTGAACATGCAGAAAGGCCAATAGCCTAGAGCTCACTGCTCAATCACAAATGAGAGTCACACTGACTACAGTTGGACGGTTAAATCCAATAAGAATGTATTGCACAAAATAGCATCTTCATATGCTAGATTCAGTACCGATGTAATGCTGATACGCTTCTACAAAAACCTAACTTCACCTTCAAATGATGTCTTTGTGTATGCCTTTTCTTTATCTCGCATATACCTTTACTTAAATCTTTTTCGCATTCCACACTTGATCTTACAAATAAGATCTTGCATTTATATCATACCCTAAGACCAATTTTAGTAGGTTGGCTTTACAAGATATTACAATAAAAACATTTTACAAACAATACAATATCTGATGCAATAACCGATTGAACATGTCAGCTTAATGAATTTACAACAATAATAAATCATCTCCATAGCATGCCATGCTGATCTGGAAAAGATAAACTTGCCAGTGTAACCCTAGATAACCTGGACCTATTTGTCGGTAAAAGAAAATATGCAAGTAAGAATATACCAATGATTATTACTTCAAAATAAAGTGTCCATATGATGTCTTCGACATTACCAAGTGTTTTCCATGTCATTTCAGGTACCAGTGAACATTATATCCTGCCGATTAATCATATACCAGTAATTGTTGCATAGTTTACTGTTTGCTAGTGAATGTTGCTGGATCTCCAAAGTAGGTGTATTTAGTAGGTGTTGACATCAATGACAAAACCATACCAAAATACCAACAGTGTATCAGGCTTTAGTCTATTTTTATTCTTTTTTATATTAGGTTTCATTGTAAAAAAACTATTGAAATATAATAGAACATTTTTTGTTGGTTTGCTAGGTTCATCCTATTGCCCGAGTCAATCGGGGATATTCCCACTTTCTATACTTTCTCTAAATTTTCTTTTCCCTAGAATTTCATTTCATTGCATCATCTGCAAGCTCCCTTCGGGATTTCCTTGGATTACTTCTTTTTCTTTTTTGGGTCTTGGACTACTTTTTGAATCCTTCTGAGCTATATCTTATTTGGAAATTTCTTGTTCACTTTCCTTATTTCTTCTGCTATCTGCAACACTTGATGCATTCTTCTGTGTTTCTACTTCATCACTTTTGTTCCCCGTTGCATCAGTTACTTGCACCATTTGAGACACTTCTTATCATGGGACTTCAAGCACTTCTTGTGGTGACTCGTCATTTACCTCTTATTGTGGATCTATGGGTATGTTTTGTCCAGGTACTTCTTTGTTTAATTCAACTTGTTCCCCCCTTTTCCTCCGCAGTTTGCTTCTCCACATTTTTATTTGTTTGTCCATCAAATTCATTTTGAAGTTGTGTAGCTTCTTCACTTACTTTTTTCTCTTCTATGGGTATTTCAACGTCTAAGGATGAAACACTTTGATCTTTTGACCCTTCTCCTATTGACTCTATAGAATCATCTACATTCATGATATTCTCCATCAAACTTTTACTAGTGGTGGCTTCTACTATTGCAGGGATGTTGGATGAAGACTTATGTGATCCTTTTGCGTGTTCAAGTTTCTTCCCCAGTTCCTCCATATCGCCTGTGTCATATTTTATTTCTAATAACTTTCTCAATTCCATGTAAAATATTGGTTCATCTTGTTCCCCTGCTCCTGCTCTGACCATGCTAACTATATCCCCCAAAGTGTTATTTATCAACAAAGGAGAAGCAAATAACTGAGCTAAGGACTGAGATGTTGTTATGGGGATGACCTACAGTACTTGTCCCTGGGGTTCCTTCTGCTGCACTCCCACTGTATTACCAGTAGCTGAAGTTTGCACATTCCTACTACTTTGATCTTGACGTTGAGCCACTTTGCTTCTTGCCAATTGATTTAGGTTAGCATCTATGGTAACAAATTGCACACCTTCTTGATCTAAATCTTCTATTCTTTAAGGTCTCGGGCTCTATTATTGTTGTCATATCAATCCTTCTTTTATGCACTAGGAAATCCATATTTTCTTCTATCTCTTTTCTTTTCCTCTTTCTCTTCAGTGTTAACTTGTGCCCCCATTTTGTCATTTCTACTTTGCATGTCTCTATCCACTTTCTGGTAGATTCTAGAACTGGCTGATTGATTTGGTCCACAAAAACTAACTCAGGATCATTCAGAGCAAGCTCACTTACTGGTCTTTACTCCACTTGGTCCATTGCATAATCAGGTTACACCACTTCTTCATCATCTTCTATTAATTTATTGGGTAATTTATTCTAACTTTATCCGGTCCTAACCTCTTAACCTGGATAAGTGTTAACCTTTGGTAATATCTTCTTTTCCATACCTCCTTATCATCTTTACAGCTCATCCAATAATCTTCTAAATTTGGGATATGTTTCAATTTTCTCCAAGGGATCATAATTTTCCCTTGTATATTGGAAATTCTATAGATGTCTAGCAAGTAAGTCTTCTTTTATCATTTTTGCATATTGTAATGAGTCACAAACAAAATCACCCATCTTCACTGGGAACTTAAATCATAACTTTATGTGTGTGGTCGGGTATTTGGTATGGAACTCTACCATTTTTCTATAAAATTCTATTAGCCACGCCCATATGGAAGGATACCGGGGTAGCTTAAAACATGTCCCTATGAACCCCTATGCTCTAAGATAAGACCAAGTAGAAAATTGGATATACCATCCCCCATAGTACTTGATCACATTTCACACTTCTTCTGGTACTCTTTCTACTAGTCTTCCTTCCAATTCTCAGGTAACTTTCATGAGGATGTAGTCATTTACCTTTTTATAGTACAACATAGCTTCATCCTTTGTCAATTGTAGATAATGTGCATACATAGGGTTCTTACCCGACTCTGTGCCTAAAATTCCTATAAACCTTGAATATGTGCTTTTAGAGTGCATGCATATACTAGGTAGGAAGACATGAAAACATTTATGGTTGTGTCGTGTATGCAATGATATATTGTCACTGATGAATGTGGCCCTATCATATGTCCATGCATTCCTTCTTATGGTTTGTATGTAGGTGGACATCCAACCTAGTTGGAACAACCCACTTATCTCTAGCCTTGGCATCCTGCTAAGGGATGTGATAGAAACATGTAATTTAGGATACATATCCTTCCTTACTATCAGGGTAGGCATTTTAGTTAGTACCTTGTCATGTTTCCTGTTGTACCATTCTTTCCTCATAGTTAATTCACATGGCTGCTTATCATTTTGAAACTCTTGCTCTGCTCGCTCTCTAGTCCTTTCTATGCATGCTCCAGGAGTAAGAATTCCTAACATTTCCTTTATTCCCTTGGGTGTGAGATCAACATAGACCCTTTGATTGTATAAAACTTGCCTCAATGCCACATCATAATGATGAGTGCACTGCTGAACCAATTCATGTGCCTCAACTGCAACTGGAAATCTGACTAATTGAATCATGCCACTTTCTTTTAGAATTTTTATTTCATCCATCATTATAGGCTCTCTAATTCAGTCATTGACATCCTGAAGGTTGCACTCCCTGAGATGGATTTCTAGGTATATCCTTGAGCAGGGTGTCACTCGTGGAAATTCCCATTCAAATTATTTCCTTAACTCTGTTTTTCTTGTTTGCATTTTGTCTTCTGGGAATTTTATTCAATGAGTTGTAACTCGTCGTGATAGCATTTAATTCAGGAAGAAGGCTTAAAGGATGGGACAAATTTTAAAAAAACATGTAGGCTCTCCTCGCCTCTTTCGTGCTTCTGGTCAGAATGTAACTTACACCCGGATTCTGACAAGTGTTCCCCTTTTTCTCCTTAGTGATTTAAAATTCCAACTTTCACCTATTGTTACTTGTTCTGCATCTTTCCTTCTACGAGCTTCATCTCATTCAAGATCATTCGGTTTCGGCATGATTCTCTCTATCTATTCTAAACCTTTGCATGATCATTTTCCATAATCTTTCTGCTCTCTGCTAAACTAAACTATACGGTGGCTACCTTCGTTTCTGCATGATATCGTGTTGTAGGGGATTTGTGGATTCTTGCAACTTACCACTCAACTCTCAAAACTTTTCTGCCCACACCCACAATTGACTTAGCATATATCTTAATACTTCTTCTGACTTGCAGGTAAGGACATCACTGGGGAGGTCATATATTTTAGACAATACTCACCTTTCCTTTCACCAAAGTAGGCTTTCCTTTGCAATTCCGCAAATTTGTAATTATCATTCTCTCTTTCAAATCACCTTTCTTAATTAGCAAAATTTTTAGTAGGTCCCCATTTTGTAGCACAAATGGGACGTGCTATATACACATACAACAATACATCTCAATGTCATAATTAGATGAACTAGAAGAATATTTTGAAGAATTGTTAGAAGTAGACACAAAAATTGTTACTAAGTCATTTAAGCAAGGTTGATTTCTTATTAGGTTCCACCATATCATCATCCTTTTTAGTTTTAGGCTCTATTGGGGGTACTTTATATTCTCCTATAAAGGTAGGTGTAAAATCTAAGGACCCCAAAACATCTTTTAAGAATACCTCTTTAGATTAGGAAGTGTCTTTAGAAGGAGATGGTGTTTCATCTTGAGTAGTAGAATAATTAGATGAAGTTTGCAATAAAGCTTGTAAATTAGTATCAACATGCAAAGTATACTTCTTATTATTATAAATAAATTTGACTTGATGATCAAGAAAAGAAGGGACGTCTTTCATATTATGAATGCAAGGTCATCCTAAGAGAAGATTGTAAGTAGGACTATCAGGCATGACTTAGATAGGTTTAGGTAAAATAATAGGTCCTATGAATCAATGATGAACAGTTAGTACCAAACCGATACTAAGAGGGGGGCGAGTGAATCAGTACTGGTAAAAACACCTTTCCTTGAACCGGTTTGGCTAAGAACCCTGCACTTTGAATGGCAAGTAATAACACCAGTATAAACTAGATTACTACCAGTTAAGCACAGTGAAAGACATAAACTGGTAACTCAACTTTTCACACAATATAACATCTTATTTCCACTTCACCCATATGCATATGCTAGTAATACTTCAAATGAAATGTAAAGACTTACTAGTTCAACATGATTTACCACTTAATAGAGAATAACAAAGCATCACAAGACAAGTATCACACATAACACACATATTTTTCACATGGAAACCCAACTAGGAAAAACCATGGTGGGGATGAATACCCACAAGCTGTTCTTTGAACCCTTTTTAAGTCCACTCTATTAGGAGCCTAGTTTGGTTAAAGACTTTACAATAGGCTCTGTTAGGAACCGATCCTACTAGGGATCACCCGGTTAAGGGATGGCTAAAATACCCGGTTAAGGGCTAAACCCTATTAAAGGTTACCTTGTTAGAGGATTTTTAAAACTCAATAATTTTGAGTCACACTGTTAAAGGATTTTATAGCAAGCCGGTTAAAGCTACCCTGTTAAGGGATTTTCCAACTGTTGAAGTGGTTAGAGGTCAACATTTATTACAATGATCTGGTAACAACACTCAATGCCAATGCAGATCCACTTCAGTTCCTTCCTTCTACACTCACACTCCGCAGATATCTATTCTCATATCTGGTCTGGCAAGAATCATGTATATTTTCACTTAGATACACACACACACAACATTTTCCAACAACCTCAATATGAAAAACAACATCGACCTTATAGGAAATAGATAGGTCGGTAGCATAAACCCCAAACCCTAAACATTTTAGTTAAGTAATTCAATCGGTTCAATCCTCACCGTTGATCATATTGTATTGATTACAATAGTCTTGAACATATTCTTAAGACGTTCTCCATCGTTCATTCTTCACAACTTCTTGGAGGCTGCTAACCCATCACGCATTCTCCACCATTTACAGAGACTTTGCACATTCCCGAGGTAGATAGGCTCAATCTCCTTCATGCAAGATCCTTCAAGCACACAAGGCTGACGTGGCAACATAATTTGTTCTTCATTACAATGCTAACACATCACACAATGTCATCGGTTAAATCACATAGGCATAGAACACTTCAACCAGAAACCTTGAAGCTAAGACTACCAACTGGTAGTCATACCATATGAAACCTTGATACAAAACATTCCATATACCGGTTCACATTACAACATATTAGTTCACTTGGACAAACATACCACTTCACTTTTTCACATATATCGGTTCACATTTCAGCATACCGGTTCACTTGGACATCCATACTGCTTCACTTCTTCACATATACCAGTTCTCTTGCAAGTGCTTACTTCAATATACCAGTTCACTCTTCATCATATTGACATCAATGACAACATACAATATCATCATGTCAACATACTCTGCACATATGCCAACAATCTCCCCCTTTGGCATTGATGGCAATATACAAAGATATCTCTGAGCTTCACATCTTCTCCCCCTTTGAAAACAATGCCAAAGTGAAGGCATAAGCATCTATGTTCTACTGTGCTGCTCCCCCTAAGGAGTAGCATCCTTCAACACACCAATCTTGAGAAAAATATATCAATGTAAGTCCTGACTGATGTGGAGCACACACCTTTAGTTCACCTCTTGAAGGGGAAGCACCTCTAATTCACCTCTTAAATAGGTAAAAGTATCCTTCAGTAGAGGCTTGGTGAATATGTCTGCTAACTGCTCCTTACTGGAAACATGTTCTAGTACAACTTCTTTGTTCTGAACTTTTTCCCTTAAGAAATGATACTTAAGCTCAAAGTGCTTGGTTCTAGAATGTAAAACAGGATTCTTGGATATGTTAATTGCACTTGTGTTGTCACAAAATATACTTATCAGTTCAGATACATGAACTTTGAAGCCATTTAATACATGCTTCATCCAAATTTTCTGGGTGCAGTTCATAAATGTTGCAACATACTTTGCTTCTGTTGTAGATTAAGAGATACAACTCTTTTTCTTACTCATCCATGAGACTAGTCTTCCACCAAGAAAGAATGCACCATCGATTGTGCTCTTCCGGTTGTTCATATTACCAGCCCAATCAGCATCTATGAACACTCTCAGGTTGAAATCATTATTGTATTGATACCATAATCCATAGTCAATAGTTCCCTTCAGATATCTAAGAATCTACTAGACTGCTACCAAGTGGGATTCTCTTGGGCTTTTCTAGAACCAAGTGGTAATGCCCATTGCATGTGCAATGTCTGGTCTGCTATGCACTACATAATGCAACTTACCAATCATTGATTGGTATTCCTTCTCATTTACCAATGCCGAGTCATTGTCTTTTGATAGTTTACAACTAGTTATCATTGGTGTACCAACCGGTTTGTTGTCTTCCATGCCAAAGGTATTCAACACCTCTTTGACATACTTGGACTGAGCGATAAAGATTCCATCTTTCATTTGCTGAATCTATAGTCCAATGGAGAACTTAATCTCCCCTATGAGTGACATCTCAAATTTCTTTTTCCTTTCATCTGCAAAATCATGACTCATCTTGTCATCTCCTCCAAAGATTATGTCATCAACAAATACCTCACATATCAGAATCTGATCTCCTTCTGACTTTAGGTAGATATTACTATCCTCACTTGTTCTCTCAAATCCAATCTTCACAAGATGGGAGTGCAAGCGTTCATACCATGCTCTAGGTTCCTGCTTTAGTCCATACAAGGCCTTATGTAGCCTACACACAATGTCACTGTCTTTTGATAGGGAAAACCCATCTAGTTTCTCTATATACACCTCCTCTTCTAGTATTCCATTCAGGTATGCAAACTTTACATCCATTTGATATACCTTGAATCCCTTGAATGTTGCATATACAAGAAGCATACAAACTCCTTCCAATCTGGCTACTGGAGCAAAGGTTTCTCCATAGTCTTCTCCTTCTTCTTGGGCATATCCTTTACACACCAAACTGGCTTTGTTTCTAACCACTGAGCCATCTTCATTCAGCTTATTTCTGAAAACCCATTTGGTGCCAATGATATTTTTATGCTTCGGTCTGGGTACCAAAGACCATGTACCATTCTTTTCTATCTGATCAAGTTCCTCTTCCATTGCCTTCATCTAGTCTTCATCTTTATGTGCCTCTTTGAATGATTTAGGCTCAAATTCAGAGATCATACATGAGTTTTCTCTAACCTTTCTTGTTGTAAGAATTCCTGCATCCTTGTCTCCTATGATCTTCTTAGGATCATGATTGAGTTTGACATACCTAGGCATGTTCTTAATAGATTCCTCTTGTTTTTCATCATCATCCTCATCTTCATCAACATCAGCATCTACCGGTGTAGGAGCACAATTACTGTTATTGGGCTGATTAGCAACCGGTTCCCATAAGGTTACTATCGGTTCATCTCCTACATGCTTATTGCTGGTTTCCTCAGGTTTCTTAGAGTTTTCATCAACTCTGACATTGATGCTTTCAACAATTTTTTGAGTCCTATTGTTGAAACATTTGAGAGCTTTACTCTTGGTGGAATATCCTAAGAATATTCCCTCATCACATTTGGCATCGAACTTGCTCTGATGTTCACTCCTCTTGATATAACATTTGCTACCAAACACTCTAAAGTAGCTTACCACTAGTGTCTTACCGGTCCAATACTCATAAGGAGTCTTATCCTTACCTTTCTTGATGAGTACCCAGTTCATTGTGTAGATTGCAGTGCTCACCACTTCTCTCCAAAAGGTGTGAGCAACCTTTCCTTGGATCAAAATAGTTATAGCCACCTCAACCATAGTCCAGTTGTTCCTTTCTGCTAAGCCATTCTGCTGTGTGGTCTAGGGGGTAGACAGTTGCCTCTTGATGCCATTCTCTTCACAATATTTGTTGAATTCTCCCGAAGTGTTTTCCCCTCCTTGATCAGTTCTAAGGCATTTGATTCTTCTACCGCTTTCCTTTTCTACTAATGCTCTGAAAGCTTTGAACTTTCCAAGAGCTTCAGACTTGTCCTTCAATAATGTGACCCACATCATTCTTGAGCAATCATCTGTGAGAATCATAAAATACCTATCTCCCTGCACACTCCTAGTTTTCATAGGACCACACAAATCAGTATGCACAAGATCAAGTAAATTATCTGCAGTGAAAGGTTTACCTTTGAAGGTTGTGTTGGTTGAAAATTTTGTACACTTGGGGAAATATACAAAATTGTGGCTTCAACCACAGTGTGTGAGTAAAACTCTCCTAATTAAGGGAAGGCTCCCCCTATCTACAAACTAAACTAATCTAATATGGGTGGGACAATAGTCTTTCTTCTTCTTTCAAGAAAAACTATACTCTTTTCTCTTCTCAGAAAAGTAATAGCAATTAGAAATAAATAACAACAAATACAAAAATGAGACACAACAACAAAGACACAGACAACAAGACTGACACAAAACAACCAATTGAAAACAAGACAAAAACATATGCAACTACACTTATTAAAAATGGAAACTAACCTAACCTAAACTAACTGACCATAGAAACCTTCCTAAATGAAACCATTCACGAGCTCACAAAAGTAGCTACCTTTCTTTAGCAGCTTGCATTTCCTTGCATGATCATTAGCAGCCACAACCAATAGAAGCACGAACAATTGTACCAGGACTTGATGCAACACTCCTTGGAAGAGATGAACAAATTCACCTTCCTCTTGAAATGAATCATATGTATTGCTACTCCAAAGTAGATATTTGAAACCAGATTGCTCTTGCTTAGCTGAAAATGCATGTTTGGCCTCTTCCTCAAGTGTATCTTCAAGCTCATGTACTAGTGGAACCTCTGGATCTCCATTTGCTTCCAACCAAGCAAGATGTCTGATTGGACATCTCCTTGACGAAGCAAAATCAAAATTCTTCTTGTTGATTACACCTTTATCAGCTGCTTCTTCGATTACAACCTCATGCTGAAAAGAATGAGTTTCTTCATGTGAGTCAATTGAAAACATGACTGCATTGCCTACCTCAACATGTTGTTCACAAGCTTCAAATTTGAGAGGATTGTCAACAAGACTTGAACAAAACTCTTCTATAGTACTCATGAAATGATCTTCATCAAGTTGTGGGGTAGGTCTCTTATGCATGATATGTCCAAGTTCATGACCTTGGAACATGAATGCATTCATTTCAACTTGACTGGGATATTCATGAATGTTCACCTTTTCACATCTCATGATGTGGTTGTCTTCCTCCATGGTACCTGGCATGGTCTTTTATTTTTGTTCAATAGCTTTTTGGAACTGCATAAACCAGATTTGAGAGTCGCCAGCTATGTCTGCTTCCTCTTCTTGGAATAGACCAGCAAGATCACTTTGTTTAGATTCAGAGTCCTCCACTGCTGCATTTGTTAATGGTGCCTCAAGTGCAAGCCCTCCTAGTGGAAAAGAAAGCTTGTCTTGATTTCTAGCTACATGACTAGGAGCAATATTTGGATATGGTCTCCTGGGAATGTCTTCATAAAGGGAAGAAAATACACCTTGAGCTATTTGCTTTTTGATGGAAAGCAACTCATTAGCCAACCTTTGCACCATGGTATCTGCTCTCTTGGTAGACCATTATCCCAAAGAAGAGTTTTCTTTGGAGCCATTTGGCTCTATCTTTATCTTACCCACAAGGATAAGGTCATCTTCAACCTCAACTGCTAAGGTTTGTGCAACTGCAAGGTTACCTGGAACTACTCTTCTCAACAAGAAACTCACCTCAGGTGACTGAGCATTCATGAAGAAGCACTTCAAATTTGTAGCAGTAGGCTGAGAAGCAACCAGGATGCGGTTATGCAACTTGTTGAATTTAGCAACAAATTCCTGCATGGGCTCTTATGGTTCTTTCTTCATTTGAGTCAATTGTGCCAAGAGTGTATGCTCATCTTCTGCAAGTTTGAACCTTGCCTCAAACCTTGTTTTGAGGCTATCCCAATCTGTGATAGAACTATTTGGCAAATGGTAAAACCAATCAATAGCTACACCTTGTAAGGTTTCAATAAATAACCTTACAGATACATCTTCATGCTCAACTCCCAAAACACCACATGCAATATAAAATACAGTGATGTGTTCATCAGGATGCTGAGCACCATCAACCAAAAACTTGGGAAAGTTCTTCCGCAAACCATCAGGAACAACATGTAAGGGTAGAGTCAGGTTCAACGGACCAAAAGCATTCCCCTAAGGACCTTGAGATGCCATTTTACATATCCTTGGTGAAAGTTTGATAAATTATAAGGAATGAAATTACAATGAATAGGATACCGGTATACTTCAACCAAAAGCATGAGGCTTTGGGATGTGTATCGTATCCCCAATAGAGTCGCCAAAAACTGTTGGTTGAAAATGTTGTACACTTGGGGAAATATACAAAATTGTGGCTTCAACCATAGCATGTGAGTAAAACTCTCCTAATTAAGGGGAGGCTCCCCCTATCTACAAACTAAACTAATCTAATATGGGTGGGACAAAAGTCTTTCTTCTTCTTTCAAGAAAAACTATACTATTTTCTCTTCTCAGAAAAGTAATAGCAATTGGAAATAAATAACAGCAAATACAGAAATGAGACTTCTTTGTAGGATTTTTGGAACATAAAGGGAAGCAAAGTTTCCATGAAGGTACAAAGACCTCCGTCACTTCCTCGGGACGAGAAAACAGAAAGAAATCTCAAAGTCTTCAACTATCTATTCTCCTATCAACCTTTTTAGATGATTTTCTGCTAACACTTTATTCATCTTTCTCCTCCTCATTGGATTTTTGAAATTCTTCAAATCGAGCTAAAGCAACTTGCATCTTAGCTTTGTCTAGCGCCATATCAATAATCTCATTAGTGCATCTTCTTTTCTCTGTCGATTTGCTAGGAGAGGGCTCAGACATTTCAACATGGATCATTAGTGTTTTGAAAATGATCACCATCAGACAACCAAATTTCATCAATTAGAACAAGAAAAAGGAGTTAGAAATGACTTGGGAGAAAAAAATGGGAAAAACTTGCAAGTAATTGCATGTCGGACTTTAAAGTCCGATCTACAACTTGGGAAGGAAACTCAAAATTCATACATCAGACTTTAAAGTCCGATGTGCAAAGAAAATCAATCGAAGATTGCATATCAAACTTTAAAGTCCGATATGCGAGAAGGACAAAACTTAACTTCCAAGTCGGGAAAAATTCCCTGACTTGCACTTAGACCCGTAGGTCAGGAAAAATTCTCCAACCTGCACTTAGACTTGTAGGTCAGGAAAAATTCCCCGACCCGCACATAGATTGGTAGGTCAGGAAAAAATCCCCGACCTACATATGGATGGGCAGGTCGAGAAAAATTCTCCGACCTGCACATGGATCGGCAGGTCGGGAAAAAATCTCCGACTTGCACATAAGGGCAAACCTGCAGGTCGGGAAAAATTCCCCAACCTACATTACTTGGTAGACCAAAACTGCACTTCGGGTTTTAAAACCTGACATGCAGGAAAACATAAGAAACACTACATTTCGGGTTTTAAAACTTGAAGTGTAGACAAAAGATAGAATAAAAGATGAAGGCAAAACCATGAAAATGACAAAAATGAAGATGCAAACTAACACAACTTACGAGGGAAGTTGATCGACCTTGGAGGACGTAGGCTACAAAATGGACATGCTTCAAATTCCATTAGGATCTCCTCATCATCCATTTCTCTACTTCATCTTGGTTCACCACTGGTACTAGCTTCTTTGCCTTTTCTAGATGGTGCAGTAGATGCTCTGAAGGCTGATTCAGTCTTCTGAATATTGCCATCATAGTTATTTAGCTCATAAGCTATTAACTTTGCAATGATGGAGCCCAGGGATACCTTTGTCTTGTCTACAGACCTCAACTCCTGAATAGCAGCAACCCTTATTGCATAGACCGGTAATAAGGATCTCAAAACTTTGCTAACAACAGTGGAATCTTCCATTTTACCACCTGCACTCTTGATATCTCCAACAATAGTTTTGATTCTTATTCCATATTGTTGAATGGTTTCTCCTTCAACCACATGTCTTCAAACTTACCCCTAAATATTTCTTCCTTAGCTTGTTTCACATGCTTATCACCACCAAAGATACTCTCAAGGGCATCCCATACTTCTTTGGGATTCTCTTTGTCCTGAACATCAATAAACTCAATGTTAGATAAACTACTAATTAGGGCTTCCATGACTTGCCCATTCTCCCGAATCTCTCTCTTTTGGTCATCGGTGAGAGTACTGATAGGGATAACATAAGCATTCTCAACATAGCTCCAATGTTGAGCATCGATGCTTCTGATGGATATCTTCATTCTGTCCTTCCATATTTTAAAGTTGTCTCTGTTGAACTTTGGACCTTACCTCTTCATCATTAGAGTAGGATCTTTACCTCAAGCGATTAAGCTTACAACACAGAGGACCTAGAGGACGCTCTGATACCAATTGATGAATCAATGATGATCAGTTAGTACCAAACTGATACTGAGAGGGGGGGGGGTGAATTAGTACTAGTAAAAACACTTTTCCTTGAACCGGTTTGATTGAGAACCCTGCACTTTGACTGGCAAGTATTAACACCAGTCTAAACCAGATTACTACCAGTTAAGCACAGTGAAATACATAAATCGGTAACTTAGCTTTCCACACAATCTAAAATCTTATTTCCACTTCACCCATATGCATACGCTAGTAATACTTCAACTGAAATGTAAAGACTTACTGGTTCAACATGTTTTACCGCTTAACAGAGAATAACAAAGCATCACAAGACAAGCATCACACATAACACACATATTTTTCACGTGGAAACCTAACTAGGAAAAACCACGGTGGGGATGAATACCCACAAGCTATTCTTTGAACCCTTTTGAACTCCACTCTGTTAGGAGCCTAGTCCAATTTAACACTTTACAATAGGTTCTGTTAGGAACCGATCCTGCTAGGGATCACCCGGTTATGGGATGGCTAAAATACCTGGTTAAGGGATAAACCCTATTAAAGGTTACCTTGTTAGAGGATTTTTAGAACTCAATGATTTTGAGTCACCCTATTAAAGGATTTTAGAACAAGCTGGTTAAAGCTACCCTGTTAAGGGATTTTCCAACTGTTGAAGTGGTTAGAGGTCAACAGGTATTAGAATGATTTGGTAACAACACTCAATGCCAATGCAGATCTGCTTTAGTTCCTTCCTTCTGCACTCACACTCTGCAGATATCTATTCTCATATCCAGTCTAGCAAGAATCACATATCTTTGCACTTAGATACACACACACAACATTTGCCAACAACCTCAATATGACAAACAACATCGACCTTATAGGAAACAGATAGGTCAGTAGCATAAACCCTAAACCCTAAACATTTTGGTTTAAGCAATTCAGTCGGTTCTGTTGGTGCCCAAAACCGCAGATTGGAAAACCCAAAGACTTGCCAACTCCTTAGAAAATCCAATCAGCCTTGGCCAACGAACAGGGATGGTCAAAGACCAAATCCCTCCTTAATTCAGGCTCCACAAGACCTAGGTGGGTGTACCCTTCCCTCTCAAGCACAAAAGAGTTATTTAAATGTGGATTTAATCCTCTAAGCAAGTTTACACAATTGGCAAATTAGTGTTCTGCAACTATGCTATATCATGTGCTTTTGCTGAATACTTTGAAAACTGAAAACTGAATATGAATAAAAGTGTATGTTAAAGATATTGTATATTGAAAATGAAATGCTTTCAAGACTTGAATGAAATCTGCAAGGATTAGATCAAATAAGATATGGAATAATGTTTCTCTGTAAGGACCTTATGCATACAAATCAAAATCTTAGAAATAAATAACAGACCAGTGCCTCTATCCAGGAATATGCACGATACTTTGTGGACAAATAATTCAATTAAACTCTCGAGACAGTTTTCAGACAGCTTGTAACACAAGACTATCAATACAGAGGTTCCATTAAGTTCTATAAGAATATGAAGAAGCAAATCTTATATTCAATTATAACAACTTGTGGTGGCACATTGTATTAAACCCTTTATCAGACTTATCAAGAGGACAAAATGAAATTCATCAACACAAAAGTATACACGAATTCTGGAATTGAAACAATGAATCTTGCATATTAATTTCTGGAGAATGAATGCATACAATAGATACACTTACATATACTCCATTACACAGTGATTGCTCAAAATGATACTTCCATTCCTACAGACTTCTCCAATACAGACATCCCATAGCCCTTACTGGCAGCCTGACAGATTGTGAATTTTTTCTCCTTTTTTTTTAATTGAAAAAGACTCCCTATAAATACCTAATCCAAAAGACATATGTGAAAGGACACACCCTTTCGCATACAGGAGGGAGTTACAGATAGTTGTTTTTCCAAAGGGCACACCCTTTGGTTTACAGAGATAATTACATTTGAATCCCTAAAATACACACTAAATAAAGCTTTAATAATATATCCTTTATCCTCTGTTTTGATAAAACTTCCCATAAATATTCAATATCTTCTGCACATAAAATAAACCAATCAAATCCCTTATTAATTAAAGAATAAACATATTCCACTTTAGATTAGGCAATAATCATTTTACCCTATGTAAAATACTTATTTACAATAATTCACTTAAATCAAAGTATTAAACCCTTGTAAATATTTATTCCAATAATAGTTTTTATTAAATAACATAAGGTAAAAGATTTTGTATAGTAAGTAAAAGAAAATACTTCCCTTCCGATAATGTTACAATACTTTCTCACCTTTTGGTAATCTTTAATTTGGGTGGGAAATATTATATCATATGAAATAACCTTTGCAAAAAAGCAATCAAGCATTAAATGACTCACCCTAATGAATATGTTCAAATTATTTACCTAGGGTGAAAATAATATTAAGAGAATATAAAAATGACATAGTAATATATCAAACCCTATTTAGGTCATCCAATACCACATATATTTTCCCTTTTGATAAAAAATATTACAATTATAATTTCTAAAAAAGAAAAAAAGAAAATACTACTTGCATAAGTATATCAAGATGCTATAAATATCAAAATGCCTTTTGCAAGTAATAATTAGAAATATTATATCACAAAAAAAATGTCAAAATGTAATCTTGGATGAAGAATACTCCCTTTTAATGTTTGCCCAAGAATTTTAGCTTTCTGCACATAAAACAACATTGTAATAAATATTTATCCTTTGATTAATCTCTTAATAAATAAAATTCACCCTAAAGTATTTAATTTAGTGATTAAGGGCAAAAATAATTTACAAGAGAGTAAAAAAAGTAATAACAATATCAAAATTCAATTTTCTTCATTAGTACATTTCACACCTTTTTAACATATTTTTCAAAATAAGATCCATTTATATGAAATAACATTTTACCCTAATATATATTTTACCAATGTTTTAGGGTAAAAATAATTTATTTAAATCACATATTTAAAAATGTATTTCCACATTTCAAGATTACTTTAATAAATTAAAATCTTGTGGAAATATTTGCAAATTATTATCCATAGTAATTTACCTTAATAAACATTTTCAAGTAATACAATAGAGCAATTGGTAAAAGGGGAGGGTAGGTATGGGTAGTTAGGAAGGTCGGGTTGAAAGGTTGAGTGTTCAACTCCCTCCCCCTGCCCTTTTGTAAAAATATATTTTATTTTTAAATCATTTATATGCAAAATATAATCACATTGCAAAAAATATTCTTGGGTAAGATATACTCCCTGTAGAATAATTTTTTGATTGTCCAACCCGGATAATTTTAGGTTCCACCAGGTTCAATCCTGACTGTTGATCATATTGTATTGATTACAACAGTCTTGAATAGATTCTTAAGACGTTCTCCATCGTTCATTCTTCACCTCTTCTTGGAGCCTGATAACCCATCACGTGTTCTCCACCATGTACAGAGACTTTGCACATTCTTGAGGTAGATAGGATCAATCTCCTTCATGCAAGATCCTTCACATGCACAAGGCTGACATGGCAACATAATTTGTTCTTCATTACAATGCCAACACATCACACAATGTCATCGGTTGAATCACATAGGCATAGAACACTTCAACCAGAAACCCTGAAGCTAATACTACCAACCGATAGTCATACCATATGAAACCTTGATACAAAACATTCCATATATCGGTTCACATTCCAACATACCGGTTCACTTGGACAAACATACCACTTCACTTTTTCACATATACTGGTTCACATTTCAGCATACTGGTTCACTTGGACATCCATACCGCTTCACTTCTTCACATATACCGATTCTCTTGCAAGTGCTTACTTCAATATACTGGTTCACTCTTCATCATATTGGCATCAATGACAACATACAATATCATCATGTCAACATACTCTACACATATGCCAATAGGGGGTACTTTATATTCTCCTATAAAGGTAGGTGTAAAATCTAAGGACCCCAAATTGTCTTTTAAGAATACCTCTTTAGATTAGGAAGTATCTTTAGGAGGAGATGGTGTTTCATCTTGAGTAGTAGAATAATTAGATGAAGATTGCAATAAAGCTTATAAATTAGTATCAACATGCAAAGTATACTTCTTATTATTATAAATAAATTTGACTTGACGATGAAGAAAAGAAGGGACGTCTTTCATATTATGAATGCAAGGTCATCCTAAGAGAAGATTGTAAGTAAGACTATCAGGCATGACTTAGATAGGTTTAGGTAAAATAATAGGTCCTACCTTAATAGGCAAGGTTATAATACCTAAGGATACTCTAACAACATTATTAAAGCTATGAATAGAAAGAGATTCAAGTTGAATTAGAGAAGTATCCACATTAATATTATGTAGTAAATAAATGCTATACACATTAAGGCTAGACCATTGTCCACCAAAGTTTGTCTATAGCATTACCATTAATAAGGACAATTATCATAAGAGGATGATATTAATTTTTGATATCCTTAGGAGGTAACTCATCTTGAGAGAACACAATTTTATCTTTAGACGCTTTCATAGAATCAATCAAAGAAGTCATATTATTAGATGTCATCATAGGTGAAACATCTAAGTTCTTGAAAGAAAATTTTGAATCATTAGATAGATTTAAAGTATTCAAGTCAATGGTTGAGAATCAAATGTCTAAGGTTTGATAGAGGAGAAGAGTTTACATCAAATAAATTTGATAAATTTTGTGAAGAACGTGGTATTAGGAGGCATAGTCCTTCAAGACTAGGACACATATCACTATAGTGCTTCAATACTAGGACACCTATCACTATAGTTCTTTAGGACTAGGGCGCTTAGTGCCATAGTCCTTCATATTTGGGCTGAAATTTGGTAGGAAGACAATGTAGAGTCTCAAGGTTCTAGATCTAATTTGCATACATGGATGATCATTTTTAGGACTAGGGTACCTAGCCATACTGTCCACCCATTTTGAACTCAAATACAGATACAAGTTCCTCTTTACACCCCCTTTCTAGTTTTGTACATCGTAGTTGATTCTTAGATCTGCATTTTTTTGTTTATGTTGTTTATTATCAATATTGCATGATTTAGTGTAGTTATTTGCATCCATCTCGTCTAATCAATTAAAATGAAAAAGAGAACAATTATTCATTATGGCCAATTGTCCCAAGGGTTCGTAGTTTTGTATATGATTATTCTCCAATGTGATTGGTGGGATTGGATTTGATTCCTAGTTTGCATGTTTATACTAGTGAACCCTATTTTCACTACACTATAATAAAAAAACCCTACAATGATAAGACCACAACATAAAAATAAGCCACTAAATACCTAAAACATAAATATCACACACCTCTACCATAACCTAAAAGAGTTGGAACTTGTTTAATTGCTTGAGGTAATGTCAAGCATACTAACTATGGTATATTAGTCGAAAAATATCAGTTTGCTTAGATCAATATGGGTAGATACACCATGTTAGTCATTTATTAATTTGTAATTGACAACAAGAAATACATAGATGTAGAATATGAAAAAAATTATTATTGACATGTTCAACCTTACTGCTGAATCTGCCTTGTTATAGAATTCAATAATAAATGAGAAAGTTATTAATTTCTTTATAATGTTATTGTAGAATATTCCATCTAGAATGTTCCTTCTAGATAAGTTTTGTAGTTGTTATTATCTTGCAAGGATAATGATTTATTAGGTGTGAAAATCTTGTATGTGATCTCTTGTCATGATTCGATTGCAATTTCTATTTTGGATGGTAGTACTCTTTTGTTATATACATCCCTCTTCCTAAGATAATTATAAAATACACTGAGTTAATTTGTTTCAGTTATTTCTTGCAGATTCTATGTTTTCGTCAAATCTCTAAGTATCTTTCTAATGCTAGCTTTCTACTCTGAGATCTTGACCATTGTTGCATATAAGTTGGTATTTTCTTTAAAAAAAAATTTGTTAATAAATATGATAATAGTTACCACAAAAATCATGAAATTATTGTTCATGGATAAGAAAGTGTGCTATCAAAGTGATTGTTCATGGATAAGAAAGTGATCATCTAGTTAAAAATGGTCATAGTGTTGTTCAAGCTAGTTAGATGAACATGCAAAAATTTGTATTCTTGGTAGAGCATATAATTTTAGTCTTTAAGTGGTTGCTAACTTTGATGAGACTAATTGGTTATTTTATCCACGTGAAAAGGATTGGTGGTAGAAATATCCTATGTATAAGTAATTGGATAGTTCCAAGTGTGGAAAGATACATGCATGATGGATAATTATTAGAGAGAAAATTTCTTTCATTAGAGCTATTTTTACTAGAAGGTGAAGTGTAGGATGGTAGTTGGATAATGGGGCACTCTTAGGTCAAATACTACTACTTTGGAGCTATTTATTTTTTAGGATTTTGGTTATAAGGTAAATTGATAGGGGAATGGTTATAACACAAATTGGTATATGTAAGTGAATTCTAAGATTATCAATTGTTATTAAATTATTATAAGTGATAAAAAATATGAATAGTAGCTGATGGATGATACATTGCCTAAAGAGGGTCATATATGATCTCTTGAGACTATCAAGACTCTTATTTTATGAATAGTGATATATAAGGGAGGATGTGTTGAGTAGATAGGTATAAGGAAGGATGTGTTGAGCAAAGAGGAGTAGTGAGATGGTTATATTAGTAACTTGAGGGAGTGGTATCCCTTGGTATTCATTAGACGACCTTATATTTGAGAGTCCCTTGATGTTTTCTATTTTTTTGTTGAGTGTAAATATGAAACTTGATACTATTCAAGGTGTGCAGTGGTTTCATGAAATAGATGATAAATTTGGTGAGTTAGTGCATCCTAACAATATGAGAACTAGTTGTATATATAATGGAGTTGAGTTGTTGGTGCATGATGGTTGATAAAGTTACTAAAGCTA
Source organism: Cryptomeria japonica (assembly GCF_030272615.1). Classification (NCBI taxonomy): domain Eukaryota; kingdom Viridiplantae; phylum Streptophyta; class Pinopsida; order Cupressales; family Cupressaceae; genus Cryptomeria; species Cryptomeria japonica. Next base: position 658,187,682 of record NC_081412.1, read on the forward strand.
GTAGATATAGTGTGGCTTAAAAATACATTGAAGATCTTACTAGTTAGAGAAGGCTAGTTGGTGGACATATAGGTTGCTACAAATATCAAGATTCAGTAGATTGTTACATGTTGAGTCAATGGAGTTGTTGAAACAAATATTATAGGTTGTTATGTGGGGAAGACCAATTCCATTTTTGAGGTATTTATTGATTGCATATGCTTGTATAGGGTGCTACAAACATCTAGACTCAATATATTGTTACACGTTGAGCTAGTGGGGTTGATGCAACAAATATTCTATCTTGTTATAGTGTAGAAGAACAATGACATGTTAGAGGCATTCTCCTTGATTCCATATTCTTGTATGAAGATATGAAGGTCATTAGTATCTTTAGGTTATTCTATAGATGGGAGAAGATTAGAATGAGATGCAAAGATTTTGTAAGGACATGAGACAATATATTGAGATCTCATATTAGAGATAAGTGACATGTGTTAGTCTACATATGGGTGAAGAATTAAAAATAATATGTAGAGATAATGTACTTGGTCACAATCCTTTTACTCACATGTAAGTTTGGGGGTTAGTAACATGAAGATTGTAGCTTACTATTCTATGAGTTTAGTTGAGGGATTCTCTTGAGTTATCTTGTGTTGCATGTTAATTTTGTGTGATGCAAATTGTTGTGTTATTCATTTGAGATATTTATTTTTTCTTTATTTAATGCATAGAATATTCATCCATTAGAGATGGTTAGATTAATGTTGAAGAGGTTTAATAAATCTCACAATAAAATCTATAAGTTCATTTATTGGAGTATGGCAGTCAGTTAGATTTCTAGGTTGCAAAAGGTTGTTGCACTTTCAACCACTGAAGCTGAGTATGTTGCTGCTACAGAAGCCAGCAAGGAGATGATTTGGTTACAATGTTTTCTGAAGGAATTGGGTTAGGCACAGGAGGATCGCCCATTGTATACCGATAGCTAGAGTGCCATTCATCTTGCGAAGAACTCTACTTTTCATTCAAGGACAAAGCACATTCAGCTCAGGTACCACTTCATCCGGACTGTTTTGGAGGAGGGTCAGTTATGGCTTGAGAAGATTCACACAAGTGAGAATCCTGCCAATATGTTCACGAAGGCAGTTCCATAGGAGAAGTTGATTTCTTCATCAGTTTTTGTTGGTCTTCTTGATTGATAATTGTGGAATTTATACCAGTCAAGTCCAAGTGTTTTATCCAGTGGATGTTGCAAGTACAATAGTGTCATCTAGTATCAGTCTCCAAGTGGGAGATTGTTGATATGTGGTGATTGATCAACAAAGTACTATACACTCAGCACATATCCTCATCGGGGTCCAGGGCTGGGGCCGGGCCGAACCCCGGGAAAGTGGGTGGTAGCCTGCTGCGGGGGTTCGGGGGCGGTAGCCCTCGAGAAATTTTTTTTTGTCATTTTTTGTTGATGAAAACCAACATTGTAATAAAACCCTAAAAAGGCCGACTTTGTTTGTTGCCCTAAAAATGCATGTTATAAGCAGTTGGGATGCTTAAGGCATTGTAAGGTTGATGTACTACTTTTCTGGATAATAAGAAAGATTGGACGGTTGTGTATGGTGGACGTAACCCATTATGGGTGAAACACATTAAATCTTTGTTTTATCTGTGTCCTTTTTTATTTCTTTATCTTTTTGTATTTAAATCTGCATATAATTGTTAGTTCATCTTTGCTTCGGATTTGCTTGAAACCCTAAAAATCATTGTATAGGGTGTTACAAACATCTAGATTTAATATATTGTTACACGTTGAGCTAGTGGGGTTGATGCAACAAATATTCTATCTTGTTATAGTGTAAAAGACCAATGACATGTTAGAGGCATTCTCCTTGATTCCATATTCTTGTATGAAGATATGAAGGTCATTAGTATCTTTAGGTTATTTTATAGATGGGAGAAGATTAGAATGAGATGCAAAAAATTTGTAAGGACGTGAGCCAATATATTGACCTCTCATATTAGAGATAAGTGACATGTGTTAGTCTACATATGAGAGAAGAATTAAAAATAATATGTAGAGATAATGTACTTGTTCACAATCCTTTTATTCACATGTAAGGTTGGGGATTAGTAACATGAAGATTGTAGCTTACTATTCTATGAGTTTAGTTGAGGGATTCTCTTGAGTTATCTTGTGTTGCATGTTAATTTTGTGTGATGCAAATTGTTGTGTTATTCATTTGAGATATTTATTTTTTCTTTATTTAATGCATGGCATATTCATACATTAGAGATGGTTAGATTAATGTTGAAGAGGTTTGATAAATCTCACAATAAAATCTATAAGTTCATTTATTGGAGTATGGCATAGCTACTTCAATTTCATGGATAATGTATCAAACAATCATTATAAAAGAGAGTAAATCATAAAAAGATAGTGGATTGAAAAATCATGAAGAAAAATATCCATGTAAAAGAAAATTTACTTCAAAAGAATGATGTAGGTCAAAATTGACTAATCACAAATAAGGCTCAAGAAGGGCTTGCGGAGATCAAGTAGTCTTGGAAAAGTCAAACCAAACCCAAAAGATTAAAAAAAAATTGAGGAAGAAATATTACAGAGTGAGATTTAGAAAGGCTTTGAGAACATCTCATGCCTTAGCATGGTTATCTATATTTGTTGGTAATTAGTGTATGCGGGAAAAGTGGGCTGATAAAACTTAATATATGAAAATATGTTAGAATACTAGTCCACACACACACACAAGACTTCTTGATGCAAGCTATGGAGTAATGAAGTATTACTTAGCTTCCCAAGGAGGGTCCCATGGTTCTCTATCTCACAATGTCCCTCAAACCAATGTTTTGCTCTCAGATCACTGAGCAAAATGGTTTAGGGATGGCAAATGTGAGAACGAGAGATGCTTTGATAGATTTTAGTATGAGATGCATTGTAAGCTATGTATGATTCTAGAAATGCAATAAACTAAATGATAAGATGACAAGATTAGTACGAATACTATCCTAGCATGATATATTTAATCTATGATTGAGCTAAAATGATAAAGAACTTATTCTAAACATGCATATTTAGTCTATATTCCTGATTTAAAGAGAGGCTAAATGATGAGCATAAAATGATATGAAAGCTTGAAAGAATTTGAGTATAAGTGTAATGCTTCAAATTTGAAAGATGATTGTTAAGAATGGAGGAATGAGAGCTCTATTTATAGCATAAACATGGCAATGGATGGTCAAGATTGAATGGTTTAATCAAGGGTCAAGTTTGAAAGTTGGGGATCCATGTGCACAATTGGCACCAATGAAATGGTGACAAGTGTCAACATAGGATTGGGTTGAGAGAAGAGGTTGGAGGCATTAAAGGCCTGAGAAGACCTCATGGTTATCTAAAGGCTAAGGGTCAAGTCTAAATTAGGCTTACCCAATGGATTAAGATTTAATCCAAGGATAAACCTTTGTGCAAATGATTAAGAGATAATCATGGTCAAAGCATTAATGGCCTGATGAGACCTTTGGGTTGGGTAGAGATTGAGTCAAAACAAATGTTTTAACCATGTGGGAAGGTTTGAATTAACCATTAATGGTTATTGGAGACTTTGGGGATTAAGTGGTTGAAGGTTGGAAGCCTTCAATGGTTTTCAAAGACTTTGAGACATTTAGTGGTTGAAGGTTGAAAGCCTTTAATGGTTATCAAAGACTTTGAGACTTTTAGTGGTTGAAGGTTGAAAGCCTTTAATGGTTATCAAAGACTTTGGGCCATTTGAGACGTGACCTCCCTTTTCTTAGGGATGTGACAAAGTTTAGAGGAGGGTTAGGTTAACTAGAAGCGATTAGAAGATTCTAGAAGGGATTAGAAAGGGGTTTGGGATTTTGCAAGTGGATGGGGGGATAATAAGATTTAAATTGAATTAAATGATTTTATTCAATTTGATTGCAATTTGGAGAAATTAAATAAATTAGATTTATTCAATTTAGGATAACTATTTAATTAAATTTGAATTTAATTAAAAGTGGATAGAAGGGATTTAATTGAATAAAATGATTTATTCATTAAATGGGTATAGTGAATTTTATTTAAATAAATTGAGTAATTTACTTAATAAAATAGAGGAATGTGGATAATTTAATTAAATTGGATTTAATTAAATAGAGAAATGAACATAAAATATTCATTTGGGAATGTGGTCATTTTTATACGTCTACATTTTGCCCCTCTTTGAAGTGACGTGTGTGCACATGTTATTTCAAAGAAAATGATGTGTTTTTTTGTGATTTTATGATCAAATGCAATTTTTGTGTTGTTCTTTTGATTTGTCAGTCGTGCCCCAGATTCGATATTTGATGTGTGATGCCCCCTCGGGAGATGAATCAATTTTTTTGAAAAAAATTTTGATTTTAAATTGATGAAGTTTGTATGATGTGTATGATGCCATACATGTAAAAAGTGTGCAAATTGATTCATCTCCCGATAAGTTACAACTATTTTGGTATAGGGGAGACCGCGACCATATTACAGGTCCAGTTGGCTAACCCTAATTTCATTTTCCTCTTATAAAAGGGGAAAAGGGCTCAAATTAGGTTCATTTGTGCTTTGTTGACTTGTGAAGAAAGAGAATTTGCTCTAGAGAGAAAATGCCTATTCCTTATCACAGACACTGTTTCGAGCGCGTCCGGAGATATCGGAGACCTGCAGCGCGTGGACCACTAGTAAGTCAACGTTTTTGACCCCTTTTGGATTTTTTATTTTGTCATTTTTAAGCATTTTTTGAATTTCAAAGTTCGGATATTTCATTTTAGTGCGTCTAGGGTCAACACTAGCGCATACGAAGTGTAGAGTAGCGCATCAGGTTTAAAATTAGGGGTTGCGTCCAAAAATGTAGGTTAGCGCATAGGACTTTTAGGTTAGCACGTGCACGTAGAACAACACATGTAAAGGTTTGGGTAGCGTGTCCCGTCAACAGGTTAGCGCGTAGGTATGACCTAGCGCATAGGGGCTGCCAGGGTTCACATAGTGAAGGGGGTTTAGCGCGTAGGACTAACCTAGCGTATAGGGCTAAAAGAGTAGCGCTTAGGAAGGGTAGATTAGCGCGTAGGCAGAGTCTAGCGCATGGGGTGGGTTAGGTAGCGCATTGGGTGAACAGTTTAGCGCGTAGACTGTATCTAGCGCATAGATTAGATAGAATAGCGCGTAGGAGAGGCAGCCTAGCGCATGGGGGTTATTTAGCGCATTGAAGGTTTGTTTTAGCGCATCCGAAAATTTTTGCAGTTTTGGCCAAGTTGAAAATTTGTTTTTGTTTGCCTATCATGTTTTGATGAATTTATCCAAGATGAGTATTTGTATAACTTGTTTTGATGTGCAATTTTCCAAGTTATGTATAGATATCAATCTGTTGTATGGATCAGAATATGATGCATTTGCGTGGTCTGTTTCAAGTTCAATGTGTATGAAAGCCTGAGTTGTTTTACAAGCCGATATGGGTTGGAAACTTGAGTTGTTTTGATATGGGTGGGAAACTTGAGTTGTTTTACAAGTTTATGTGATTTTGGTACTTGAGTTGTTTTACAAGTTTTGATATGGTTTTTGAAAACTTGAGTTGTTTTACAAGTTGATATGAAATGATAGGATTTTGAACTTTGATTGTTGATGAGAAAATTGTTTCATGTTGTTGATGTAAGTTTGATTTTGATATCTTTGTGTTGATGTAGAAACTGATATTGGATATGTTTGGTTTGTTGACAGGAGCAATTGGGTATTGTCTAGTCGAGGGAGAGATTCCCGAGACTGTGGATGCTGATACCGAGATTGTCACAGGCAGACTTGGACATCATAGAGAGATGTGGATTGTCCTCTCTTCTAGATATGCCTCGGTTCACTGTGAACCGGGGACTTTTGACAGCGTTGGCAGAGAGGTGGCATAGCGACACGAACACCTTTCATTTTGCCATTGGAGAGATGATAGTGACACTGGAGGATTGCTACCGGATTTTGCGCATTCCTGTGGTAGGGGCACTGCTACCCTATGAGCAGTCAGAGGAGGGCGGCACAGAGGCACTGTGCCGCATATTTCATGATGAGACTGTCTGTGGATATGAGATCCCCTGGCAGGAGTTTTTGGATTTAGATTATGCACCGCTGCCATCTGTATTGGCAGGATTCATTAGGGGATTCCTTTGTCCTGATCGCAGGTCAAAGGGATTTTCAGTGGGATGGGGGTTGGTTTTGGAGCAGATGGTGACACAGGGGCGGAGATTTTCATGGGGGGGCAGCGATGCTGGCTCATCTTTACAGGAGTCTGCATGAGGTAGTATACCTCAGTTACGGTAGCTTATCAGCTGGCGTGACATTATTACAGGTATGGTGCTGGGAGCATATTCCAGCAGCGAGGCCACTGGCAGATAGAGACAGGCTTGTAGGTGCTACGTATGCCTACGGATATAGAGGTCTAGTTGTCCAGCGTAAGCTGGGCAAACTAGAGCATTGGAGGAGGGTGTTTGATGATATTGATACAGTCACCTGGAGACCGTACATAGGTTGTGAGATATGGGCAGAGGATGGGATAGAGATGCCTTTTGTTTTTATGATGAGGTATCTGATTGGGAGGACCCCGTTCGTTATTGAGTGGTTTGTGGTGACCCGAGTTTTGCGGTAGTTCGGGCGGTAGTAGGGGATTCCTCAAGGAGCATGTTTGTATGCATGGCGGCAGCAGGATGTGGCCGATTGGGGGCTGACTATTGATAGTGCCGTGGCTATAGAGGAGTTTACAGGGCTGGCAGGACAGATCTGGGACTATGCCCCAGAGATACAAGATGCAGGGATGACAGATAAGTTCACTCATTTGTTTTCTGCGCGAGCAGTGGCAAGGATCTCAGATCCAGAGGAGATGAGGCCAGTATTTGACTCGGATGGAGAGGAGGGAGACGGGGGAGATGATGGAGATGATGGGGATGATGGAGGAGGTGGAGGAGCCAGAGGGAGGCGGGGAGGTAGAGGTGTGGAGAGAGTGGTACGATAGGGGAGGATTAAGAGGGGGAGAGGAGGATTGGCTATCGGAGCCAGGAGAGAGGGGAGAGTGACGGAGGTGCTAGCTGTAGTGGGGGGTGAGGAGGAGGTGGGCAGACCAGCACAGAGGAGGAGGGTAGATATAATCCCACCTCCAGTACCGAGGACAGGGCGAGTGGGAGGGGTGGCTCCAGCACAGGTACCGCTGCGGGTTCGAGTGTCAGGTCATGTGGAGGATGCACAGTTTCGGACCTTGCAGATTATCGTTCAGTAGCTGCAGGCACAGATTTTGACATATCAGCGACAGATCTCACAATTGACTACTGAGAGAGATATTGAGATAGAGCGGTGGGGTCGAGCGTAGGAGGCATTGGTGACTGTGCAGAGAGCAGCAGCGGGTGGTCCATTGAGAGACACCCTTAGAGAGATGACACGGAGAGTGCAGGAGGTTGAGTATTATAGGCGGCATTATGAAGCTGCAGTACCCAGAGATCAGCGAGTAGAGAGCTTTGCACAGTCGAGATCGAGTCGATCTCGAACCACTGGGACATGATCTGAGAGCCGAGGTGTGACGGGGCCGGTGAGACAGGACCCTCCTGGAGATCCAGGGGCGAGCACATCTAGAGCGAGACAGGACCCTCCTGGAGATCCAAGGGCGGGCGCATCTGGAGCTAGACCATCTCCGTCAGGGGATAGTCATACTTGAGAGACATGGTCTCTGTTGTATTTTTGAGCATTGTATTCTTTGTTATACATTGTACTGGACATAGTGTTGAGACACGTTTTGTAGATTTTGATCAGTTTTTGAGATATATATATACGGCACCATTTTTGATCGATGTGATGTGTTTATATGGATGCATGTTATATGAGATTTTTGATGTGATGATGCAAATATATGATGTATGATGCAGGATGTATGCTTTTTATATGCTGTGAGATGTATCTTGAAAATGAGATGTATGTTCATAATATGCTGCTAAATGTAATGTGATATGATGTAAAATGATGTAATAATGATGCAAAATGATATGTAATGAATGATGTAAAATGATATGTAACTAATTGTAAAACGATATGCAACTAATTGTAAAATGATATGCAACTAATTGTTTTTGGAGCATCTCTCATTCTGTATTTGCCGTCCGATATAACCATTTATTTGCTTTCTTTGTAAATATCATCATGGAGCATTTATTGGTTTTTGGATATGTTGAAAATTTATACAAGCATAATGGTATAATTGAACCATAATGACCTGAGTAAAATTTACATGATTTTTGATTTTGCAAGATAGCACAAGCGTCAAGGTATAATTGAACCAGGACGACCTGAGTGCGTATTGCGTAAACAGACAAGAGTAGATCATTTATATGCGTGAAATGGAATCAGGCCTTCAATGATATGTAATGTATCACATCTTGAGGCAAATATTCACACAGTACAAGGGATCACCTCCCAGATAGAAGACTAAGAAAATATTGGAAGTTCCTCATGATCTCTAGCTTTGAAGCTTTTTATGAGAGAAGGAGAAGATTCCAACAATTAAAAAGTTCAAAGTGCAAAATAATCAAGACTTTTATGTGATAATGCAACATTTAGTACTTCAGAAAATCATCCATCCTTGAGATTCTTGTGTATTGTTTTTGTTTTGGTTGTTGTGATGAAGCGTAGTTGTGTTTGTTGGATGTCATGTATCTGAGTTTTGCAATAGTTGGAATGTCTTGAATGTTTGCAAGTGTTTGAACAATTTTAATGCCCCTAGCTGAGTGTACCTCTGGATATGATTATGTACAGTGATTTCCAAGCCATGGTGGAATGCGATAAGAGAATAGATACAGATGGATAACTCAGGATAGTGACTAAGCTAAGTATGTCCTGAATGGATATATGCTAAGTGTTGGGCAATAGCCGATAGTATTTTGATGGATAAAATGGCATGGATATAGATAAAGGAGCCAGTCTTTCACAAGGGCGCCTGTTTACCAGGTTTTCACCATTTGTTTTTATTGTACTTTATATTTTTGCTTTTTCTGGATTTTTTGATTTTTTTGGTTTGTTTTTGGCTTTTTCCGTGCACTAGGCTACCTTAAGTATAGTACTTCTTCAGATGAATGCTATTAGTTGGATCATCAAGCACATCTCCTTTAGAATTTGTTAGCTGATAGGCACCTGATCCATAGACTGATATGATGACATAGGGACCCAACCAGTTAGGTTCAAATTTCCCTTTCTTTTCTCTATCTTGCTGATTTCTTGGATTTTCTTTGAGGACTAGATCACCAACTTTGAAGTTGCGAGGAATGACCTTGTGATTGTAGCTCCTGCACATGCGTTGCTGATATGCTTTGAGATGAGTATAAGCATGTTGGCGTCTTTCATCTAATAGTTCCAGTTCTTGCAGTCGGTTAACTCGATACTCTTCATCGGGGATTAAACCTTTCAAAGAGACTCTAAGAGAGGGAATTTCAACCTCCAAGGGTAAAATGGCCTCGGATCCATATACCAATGAATATGGTGTTGCTCCTGTAGGTGTGTGGATGCTGGTCCTATATGCCCAAAGTGCTGGATTGAGTTGTACGTGCCAATCTTTGCCTGCATCATTTACTGTTTTCTTGAGTATTTTTAGGATTGTCTTGTTAGATGCTTCTGCTTGACCATTTCCCTGTGGGTAGTATGGTGTAGAAAATCGATGTTGGATTTTGAATTTTTCACATAGTTCCTGGACATCTTGGTTTTTGAAAGGTCGTCCATTATCTGTGATGATTGAACTTGGAATACCATATTTGCAGATCAGATAATTTAGGATAAAAGAGGCAATTTGTTTCCCGGTCACTGTGGTCATGGGAACTGCTTCTATCCATTTGGTAAAGTATTCTATTGCAGTTATAATGAACTTGTGTCCATTTGAAGATGAAGGATGAATTTTGCCAACTAGATCCAGTCCCCACTGACAAAACGGCCAGGATGTTGTAAATGGCTGCAGTTCCTGTGCTGGTGCATGTATCAGATTGCCATGGATCTGGCATTTAGGACATTTCTTGGCGAAATGATATGAGTCTTTCTCCATTGTAGGCCAGTAGTATCCCATTTGTAGAAGCTTTTTAGCAAGAGTAGTGCCACTGGAATGTGTGCCACAAATACCTTCATGAAGCTCGTGTAAAGCCGAATCGGAATCATTACGATCAAGACAATGAAGAAGAGTACCATCTAGACCTCGACGATATAAGGTATCAGCGGTAAGGGTGTAACGGGTAGCTTGTCGGATAAAGTTATGTTTTTGGTTACGGGATTGGTCAATGGGTAAGATATTATGCTTGAGGTAGTCGTATATTGGTCCATATAACGGAGAATCTGAACTGGTCAAGGCATATATAACCTGGGATTCAGAGTGGTCATAGGCGGGGGAGAACAGCTGCTCTACCAGGAACTCATAACAACTCTGTTGTTATGGAATTTGTAGTAATGAAGCGATCGTAGCCATTGCATCAGCTGCTTTGTTGTTCAACCTTGGTATTTGCTCGAAGGTGATGTGTACAAAATACTGTTTGAAGTCATCCACCATCCGTTTGTAGGGTAGTAACTTGTCATCCTTTGTCTGATAGTTGTTGTTGATTTGATTGATGACCAGTTGTGAGTCTCCATAGACTTTTAACTCTTTGATTTTCCATTCGACAGCCATTTTGATGCCTATGACCAATGCTTCATATTCAGCCACATTATTTGTACAGGGAAACATAAGCCTATATGATCTTGGCATAGTGTGTCCTTCAGGAGTGATGAATAGAATGCCAGCCCCTGAACCATGTTGTGTATAGGATCCATCAAAATATAGGGTCCATTGTTTGGAGGAAAGAGCAAAAACATCCCTGTCTGGAAATTCGATCTCCATGGTTTGTTTTCCTGGTAGCGGTGCTTCAGCCAGCTGATCTGCAATTGCTTGTCCTTTGATGGCTCATCTTTCTATGTAGTGGATGTCAAATTCACTGAGAATCATGACCCATTTAGCCAATCGGCCTGTGAGAGCTGCCTTGCTGAGTAGATACTTGAGAGGATCAATTTTTGCTACTAGCTTTATGGTGTGTGCTAGCATATAATGTCGAAACTTCTGAGATGCAAAAACCACTGTTAGGCAAGCCTTTTCAATGAATGTATAGTTGAGCTCATAGCCATTCAATGTTCTACTGATGTAATATATGGCGCGTTCCTTTCCTTGTTGATCTTCTTGTGCCAATAGTGCCCCCAGTGAAATATCTGTTGTTGAGATATATAATATAAGAGGCTTTCCTGCAACTGGTGGTACTAGAACCGGTGGATTCATCAGGTACTGTTTAATTTGGTAAAAAGATTATGCACACTTTGTCTCCCATCTGAACGGTACATTTTTGTGTAGCAAGTGGTTAAATGGCAGACTTTTATCTGCTAGTTGAGTGATGAATCGCCTGATTGATTGAAGTCATCCTTGTAGAGATCTAAGTTGACTGATATTCTTTGGTGGTGGCATGTCCATGATGGATTGTACCTTCGGTGGATCAACTTCAATACCTTTAGCTAAGACTATGTAGCCTAGTAACTTGCCCAATGTAACCCCGAAGACACACTTCTTAGGGTTGAGTCGGACTTGAAATTTTTGCAATCGATCAAAGATCTTTGTTAAGATGCCGAGATGTTCAGCTCGGGTGAAGTATTTTGCTAGTAAATCATCCACATAGTCTTCCATAAATGTGTGCATCATATCATGGAATATGGTTGTCATTGCTCTTTGATAAGTGGCTCCCGCATTCTTTAAGCCAAAAGGCATAACATTCCAATAGTACGTTCCCCAAGGACAGGTGAATCTTGTTTTGTCTTGATCTTCAAGAGCTATTTTGATTTGATTATAGCCTGAGAAATCGTCCATTAATGAGAGCATTGCATGGCCTGCTGTGAGATCTACAATTATATCAATACTTGGCAGAGGAAAGTCATCCTTTGGACAAGCTTTGTTGACATCCCTGAAGTCAGTGCATATTCTGATACTACCGTCTGGTTTTGAGACTGGAACAATGTTAGAAATCCATTCTGCATAGTCAATGGGTCGAATGAATCCGACATCTAATAATTTCTTCAATTCAGTTTTGACCATGAGTGCCACCTGTGGATTCATCTTTCGTAGCTTTTGCTTGACTGGTTTGACTCCTGCAGAGATGGATAAGTGATGCATGATTAAGTGTGGATCGACTCCGGGCATATCAGCATATGACCAGGCAAAGTTAATTTGCTGTCCTTTAAAGAAGATGATGAATGTCGATCTTTCTTCCTCTGTCAGAGATTCTGCAAGGTGAATGTTTCTGGCTGCTTCTGTGGTACCAATGTTGATTGATTGAGTGGGCTCAATCAATATGGGTGATCGCTCATGAAAATGTTCAGGAAGAGTGTCAAGTCTCCCATCGTTAGGTGCCTTAAAAAGGTTTTCACCCTCAGATGCGTCCTTTATTTTTACTTTTTTGGGATCTATAGCTGCCATTAACTGGTTTTCAGCATTAGATTCTTTATTTGATTCATTTTTGCGACTAAGAGACTTGGCACCCCCTGATAGACAGACATCGTCATTTTGTTCACTGGTAAAGCCTGTTTCGGGATTTACTATACATAGGTAATGGATAATAGATTCATCATCTGGGAAAATTGGTATATCATGGGTCTCAGGTTCATTCTAGTCGATGAGATCAGGGAAGATAAGCGGTAAGGAATCGTTGGGTGGGTCAAGTTCGGCTACTGTAAGTGTTAGGATAGAGTTGTCATCATGATGGGTCCTGGTTTTAAAGAAGTCTAGGGTTTCATCGAGGTCTTCGATGGTATCATCTTCTACATAGACTTGTTCGTAATATTTTTGTTCGCTTTCCTGAACGTCATAGATATGTTGTGGTCCAAATTCAAGAGGTCTATCTTCTGCGTTATGTTCTTCTTGAGAAATGGATATGAACTCAGTATCATCTGGGATATTTGTAGTAGTATCAGAGCAGGTACCCCATTCATATTCATTTGAATCTATCTCATAGGCATCATCCCAAATTCTATCTGTGCTGCAAACAGGTATGTTGTATGGTGAAAACAAATCTTTGATGATGGATACTATTTTGATATTCTGTGTTGATTCTGTATCCGATCCATCTTCCACGGTCTGGATTTGTTCATAGATTGTGCTTCCTCGGGGAGGAATGATGGTTTCTTGTGATGACATGATTTGTTCTTGAGCCATTGGTGTGTGAATATGAGCCATTGCTGCAGATATGGCCTTCTTATGATTTAAAAGCTTTCCCTGATGCAACTTCTGATTTTGACGTTCTCGTGCCTTGCGGATTGTTTCTGCTGATTCAAAGAGTGCTTCCTGCCAGGATTCTTCCTTCTACTTCCTCTTTTCTTTCCATTGAGGTTTTGCATTTGTGTGTGGCGGCCGTTTTAATAGGAAGGTGAATTTAGAACCTAATCCTGCTTTATTTCTACTAGGTTGTGAAGGAAGATCTATAGGTTCAGTGACTCCTTCCTTGTGTTTCCCAATAGGTCCTTTACTGCCATATCCCATTTGTTTCATGATCAAGTAGCCTTTTCCATATAGGTGCATTGGTAGAACAATGTCCAGAGCGGCTTCTCTATTAGCTTCTTCTTCATCTTTGTATAGCCAGCTAAGAACATCTTTATCTTCAAATTCATGTGCTAGAGTACCCAATTGGATGAAGGTACCATCAAATTTAGTGATGGGCTGAGTTGCCAGATGTGTTGATATAGTAGGTAAACCATGCGATCTAGGTGATGTTGGCAATCTGGTCAAACATAAAGGCTCCATAGAATATTCTCCCATGCCCTGGTCTTTGATTTGCATTTTCTGTTTGAAGTCTCCCCATAAGGAGTTGGATTTTGCTGTTGGTGGATCGGATGTCGAAGACCGCTGCTTTTCTCTGTTATGAGGAACCAAACTATCCTGGGCTGCCCCCATTGTGTTGCAATGTTGAAATGGATTGTGATCAGCTGATATGGAGATTTCTTGTCCATCATAAGGAAACTTGACACACTGGTGATATGTAGAAGGTACTGCTTGCATTTCATGTATCCAGGGCCGTCCTAATAAGATATTGTAGGTGAGATCAATATCTAAGACCTGACATATAGTATCCTTTTGTACTGGTCCTACTTGAATAGGTAATATTACTGTTCCTTTAGAGGACCTTTCCTCATCATCATATGCTTTTATGGTAATCTTTTTACAAGGATCAATAGATTCTTCTGAGAAGCCTAGTGCCCGGATAAGCTTTAAAGTACATATATTAAGTCCGGCTCCTCCATCTATTAAGACTCTTTTTACGCGGTGTTTGCAAACAATGACTTCAATATGTAGAGGAGTATTATGCGGGTGACTCAATGAAGTATTATCATGCTCTGAGAAGGTGAGGTTATGAGATTCTGTCATATGGGCGACCATGGCTTGAAATCTGTCTGTATCCAGATTTTGAGGTACATTTGTTTCCAATAGCGCTTGCTCCAATATGTCTTTGTGTTTTGGAGATAGTTTCAACAATTCCAGGATGGATATCTGAGTTGGAGTCTTACGTAGTTGGTTAACCAAGTCGTATTGGATTTTTGGTGTGGTAGTTGGAGGTGCAGTATGTCCTTTCAAGACATATTTCTGAGTCTGGGTTGTCACATTGATAGATTTATGATCATGCCTATCTCGAATGGTTATGACATTTATTTGATGATCTTCAACTGATATGTGGTTGATTGTGTTGTTGTAGATGTGATTAATACGAGCTCCGCGTGTATCATTTGAAGTTGATGCTCCATCTTTGTTATAATTTGGGAGAGGATTTTTGAAGGCTTCGTGATCATTATTTGTTTTGAGACCATCCACTGTTAAGTCACCTTGATCAATCATGTCCTGGACTATGTGTTTCAATCTCATGCACTCATTTGTTCTATGACCCTTGTTGCGATGGAAATCACAATAGTGTGAATCATTCCACCAAGGTGGTTTGATTGGGGGTTCATAATTGTTGATTGGAGGCAAAGAAAGAATCTTGTTTGCCAACAGTTCTCTGAATGCGGATTCTAATGATTGGCCTAGTGGTGTGAAGATACGCTTTTGGAAATTGTTCATGTTGTTGCGTGAATTGTTGTTAGGCCCTGGATTCAGGTTTTTGCTTTGATTATCATTGGCGTTGTTGGTGTTGAGTTGTCTTTGAGCATTGTTTGGTGCATATGTATTAGCACTGGGAGTAGCATTTTTAGGATTTTTCATATTTTGAGTATTTCCTGATAATGCAAGCACTGGTTGTTTCGATTTAGGATCATATGGTTCATTGTTGCCTTCGTTTTTGTTTCGCGTCCAAAATTGAGTTTTGTCTAGATTTGTGTTATTTTGGTTATTGTAGTTTGATGAGTTTGTTCCTTCCTTGTAGAACTTGAGTGTTCCCTTTTAGACACAAGCTTCCTCTACTTGAATGCCATTTTCAATCAATTTGGCAAAAGATGGTATGCATTGAAGTTTGAGTCTGTAACTCATTTCGCCATTTAAGTTATCAATGAAGATTTCCATTTTTTCTTTTTCAGGAATATCTCGAGGATATCTTGATACCATGCATCACCAACACTGAAAGAATAACATGAATGTTTCATTGTTCTTTTGTTTGGTGTTGCAAACATCTAGCATGGTTATGGCATGTTGGATGTTGTAATAATAGTGGGTGATGAATTTGTTAACCAATTCGTCAAATGATCTGACAGGTGGTGTAATTTTGGATAACCATTCCATTGTTTGTCCTCCTAGGCTTCTTGGGAACAACCTCATCAGATAAGTGTCATCATGAGCAAATTCAAGACTCATGGTGCAAAATTCTCGAACATGATCCCGAGGATCACTTTTCCCATCATATTTATCAAATTTGGGAACGTCTGAGTTTGGAGGAAAAGGTACCATGTTTAATCTTCTGTCAAATGGATAAGGACAGATTTCGTTTATAGAATACCGCACTCTTGTCCCTTGTTGCATATCTTGTATTTGTCTTTGCAATATTTGCATTTGTTGAGTAAGAGCAACCAAGGGCGCATTATCTTGCCGAGGGAAGAGTTTTTCCCTCGTAGTTGTTCTTAACTGAAAAGGTGTAGTAAATGGTATGTGTTGTTTAGGAGTTTCAAGCTCAGGTATTCACATTTCTGGTATACGTTGCTCTAGAATATGTTGCTTAGGTATGCGAGTTTCTTCTTCTCTTTGTTGCTCTTGATATGTATATTGTTGAGACCCGGTTTGAAAGACATTTGCGTCGAAATCTTCAGGAAGTTTAACGCCTTTACTCGTAAGCATGAGTAGATATTTTTCTTTGTCATTTTCCATGAGTTTTTCGATGAGTTTTTGGAATGAAGGATTTTCTTGACATTCCCGAAGAATTGCGTCAGTAATTTCAGGCTCTTCTGAGGATGGAACTTCAAAAGGATTCGATAATCTGTGATTCATACTTGATTCTGCGGGTGTCTCACTTTGTTTGTTTCTTTGAGAGCGAGTGACAGGCATTTTAATAGAAACTTTCAGTGATGAAAGGAACAAAGTCCTCTTCGATGTGTCGCTCGGGCGTTGGTGGTTCTGGTCGGGATGTGTTATATGTGATGCACTCGTCGGGCAAGAAGGCTGGATTGATCTTTCCTCCGCGGTTTATCTTTTGATTAAAAGTAGACTTTTGACAGTATGCTCTTGTTTTCAAGGGTTCTTTGTCAAATTCGCTAGATTTGTTTTGGATATAACGATTGACGTGATGAAGAAATACCCGATGGGATTTGAAGAGTTGACGATTGATGTATAAAAACTTATTTCTCTTGATGAATTTGGAAAAACTAGGTTGCTGTTTCTTCAACGTGATGTTACGATAGAGGTTCTTTCTTCTCAGAATAAGGGGATTAGTCATGCATGAGTGATCAATGATTTCCTTTGATTTGTTTGGATTTAGGTGATTCTTGTTTTGAAAATTTCAAATTGTACTTTATCAGAATGAAGGTTTAGATGCCCCTTCACAATAAAGCGTGCCAAATGATATGGATAAAAAGTTTCCCGATCTGGAAACTAGATTTGACAATTTGAAAATTTTAGACAAGTGTTTGTGAGATAAAAATCCGTAAGATGTTAAAGGATTTGATTGATACTGATGATGAAAATTTTCCGGATTATGATAGGAGAGACGTCCTCTATTGTGCGATTCGTTTCAGATTCTGACAACTTTGTTTGACACAAATTTAGCTTGAGAAAAGTTTTTAATGGTTTGTTTGTGTCACTCTGGTTTGATAAAAGATGATTTTTGATGAAAAGGTCTTCTAAAATGCTTTTGAAATTTTCAAAATTTTTCCAGTTTTAACTCTCTGTTTTTCGGTTTTTGATCACGCGCTATAACAAAGGTTACATGCGCTACTGAATTTCTCTGATGCGCTAAAATACTAAGCACACGCACTAATCTGCCCCTAGACACGCGCTAAAAGTTGGATTTTTTGAAAAATGACGGTCTAACAGTTGAAAAACTGATGCGCTATCTTGGGTTTTACAAGCACTAACTGTCCATCCTTATGTGCTAAAATTTAGTTTCAAAGCACTAGGCTCTTTCTTTTACGCGCTAAAGTTCAGGCTATTTGAAAATCGCTGTTAAGTTTGTTGGAAAAGCGACGCGCTATACTGGGCTTGCTACGCGCTAACTATTTTGGTGAATGCGCTAATCTATCTATTCCATGCACTAAAATTAGGCCTGTTGAAAATGTTGTGGAATTTGTTTGTAAATCTACGCGCTACACTGGGTTTGTTACGCGCTAACTGTTTTGTTTTATGCGCTAATTATGGGCATCTACGCGCTAATATGTTTCTGCGACACGCTAGACTGTGTTTCTGATGCGCTAAAGGATTTTGCCTGATGGTGAAACGCTACTGTTTTAACTGCACGCGCTAATTTGTGGTTTGGATGCGCTAATAGAAGTGTTCCACGTGCTAAGATGTTGCTCTTATGCGCTAGACTGCCTTGATTTTTCCTTTTTGGTGATTTTTGTGAGGATTTTGAATTTTGTTGAGAAATTTTCAATTGTGATAGATGATTTTCTGAAATAACAAATGTAAGCACAACACACAAAGTACAATCATTTTGCCTAATCTAACAAAAAGTGTATGTTCTTGCGAGGATGTGTTCAAATCCCCAATGTTTTAACAGGTTTGGATACAAATAAGACACTTCAGGAAAGACTCTTTATTCAAGGGTCATAAATAACATCATAGCCCACTAGTCTCGATACTCCATCAGCTCAAACAGCCGTGTCACCCCCTAGAGGGTGCCCCTTTTTTTGCCTTTTGCCAAAAGTTAACCCAAAGTGAATTGCTTCACAATTGAGTAGTTATCTTGGGAGATATATGGTGAGTAATCTTGGGGGCGAATTCTTCCCCACCCTTGCACTATGATGTTACAAATGCTTGGTTACTGACTCGGTTCAAAGTTTCTACTTCTATGGTTCGTAATCAGGCTTCCCGTTTGGCCGTCAGTGATAAACTCCCTCAGGAGGCTTCCCAACCTTTAGAATAAAGGCTTTACATATCTCGAGGATACTGGGGGAAGGCTAATCACTGCGCGCAACCGTTGAAAAGGACTGTCATCACTTTCCACATTTGATTATAGTGGGTTGGAATTCTTGGCATCAAAGTCGTTCCCCACTTAGGTCGTTCCCTTCACACCGGCCATAAACGGCTTTAAGAGTTGATTGCAACTCCTCAGGAAGGCAGGCCTGCTAAAGGATGTAAATGCTTTGAAATAACTGAAAGCAGTAAGAGTGGTCTGGATTTTTGATCACCCAGTTAAGGGGAGAGCATATACCTTCCACTTTCGATACAAAGTAAACAAAGATTCTTTTTAAACCTCCAATTCAGTGATTTGCTAACCTATGTAGAGATGTTGCTCCACAAAAACATGATGTTCTTTTTAATTTTAAAAGAAAGATTTTCTGATCTATCAAAATGGAAATGGTCAACAAAGCAAATTTTCCGTTTTGGAGGTCAACAAAAGAAATCATTTTTTTGGTAAAAATAAAATTCCTCGCTCTACCTGCAAGAAACCGTTAGAATCCTGCAAACAAACAAAAAGATAAAATGTCAGGTGATTTGGGGGACTTCTACAAGTCTAAAACTTTAATTCAGTTACAATAATTGTTTTTTTTTGTTTTGTTTTGTCTATGATGCGCTACAGAACAAACTGTACGCACTACAATAAGATCCAGATGCGCTATAATTATATTTCTCTGCGCTATTCTGTTACTGGGATGCGCTCTATTCCATTTCTTTTTCCCACGGTCAGTTCTGTAGGAAAATTTTAAATCTGATGCGCTAATGTTTGGGTTTTAAGCGCTGGATGATGTATTATAGGTGCTAAAATTGGGATCGGATGCGCTAATCTGTTAAGTCGATGCGCTACTCTGTGTTTTGCCCGCGTCAAGACCTACAGGAAAAATTGTTAAACAAAATCATGCGCTAAGAAAAGGTCTTCACGCGCTAAAGCGGAGAGCCCACGCGCTAAACAGTAGGCTAGAAGCGCTAGACTGTTAGGCGGATGCGCTAATGTATGTTTTCAACGTGCTAATTCTTGTTTCCCGCGGACCTGCAAAAGTGATCAATTTGAAAAACCGATTTGTTATTTGGGGTCGGGCCCCACGGTGGGCACCAGAAATGTATGCGGGAAAAGTGGGCTGACAAAAATTAATATATGAAAATATGTTAGAATACTAGTCCACACACACACAGGACTTCTTGATGCAAGCTATGGAGTAATGAAGTATTACTCAGCTTCCCAAGGAGGGTCCCATGGTTCTCTATCTCACAATGTCCCTCAAACCAATGTTTTGCTCTCAGATCACTGAGCAAAATGGTTTAGGGATGGCAAATGTGAGAACGAGAGATGCTTTGATAGATTTTAGTATGAGATGCGTTGTAAGCTATGTATGATTCTAGAAATGCAATAAACTAAATGATAAGATGACAAGATTAGTACGAATACTATCCTAGCATGATATATTTAATCTATGATTGAGCTAAAATGATAAAGAACTTATTCTAAACATGCATATTTAGTCTATATTCCTGATTTAAAGAGAGGCTAAATGATGAGCATAAAATGATATGAAAGCTTGAAAGAATTTGAGCATAAGTGTAATGCTTCAAATTTGAAAGATGATTGTTAAGAATGGAGGAATGAGAGCTCTATTTATAGCATAAACAGGGCAATGGATGGTCAAGATTGAATGGTTTAATCAAGGGTCAAGTTTGAAAGTTGGGGATCCATGTGCACAATTGGCACCAATGAAATGGTGACAAGTGTCAACATAAGATTGGGTTGAGAGAAGAGGTTGGAGGTATTAAAGGCCTGAGAAGACCTCATGGTTATCTAAAGGCTAAGGCTCAAGTCTAAATTAGGCTTACCCAATGGATTAAGATTTAATCCAAGGATAAACCTTTGTGCAAATGATTAAGAGATAATCATGGTCAAAGCATTAATGGCCTGATGAGACCTTTGGGTTGGGTAGAGATTGAGTCAAAACAAATGTTTTAACCATGTGGGAAGGTTTGAATTAACCATTAATGGTTATTGGAGACTTTGGGGATTAAGTGGTTGAAGGTTGGAAGCCTTCAATGGTTTTCAAAGACTTTGAGACATTTAGTGGTTGAAGGTTGAAAGCCTTTAATGGTTATCAAAGACTTTGAGACTTTTAGTGGTTGAAGGTTGAAAGCCTTTAATGGTTATCAAAGACTTTGGGCCATTTGAGAAGTGACCTCCCTTTGCTTAGGGATGTGACAAAGTTTAGAGGAGGGTTAGGTTAATTAGAAGCGATTAGAAGATTCTAGAAGGGATTAGAAAGGGGTTTGGGATTTTGCAAGTGGATGGGGGGATAATAAGATTTAAATTGAATTAAATGATTTTATTCAATTTGATTGCAATTTGGAGAAATTAAATAAATTAGATTTATTCAATTTAGGATAACTATTTAATTAAATTTGAATTTAATTAAAAGTGGATAGAAGGGATTTAATTGAATAAAATGATTTATTCATTAAATGGGTATAGTGAATTTTATTTAAATAAATTGAGTAATTTACTTAATAAAATAGAGGAATGTGGATAATTTAATTAAATTGGATTTAATTAAATAGAGAAATGAACATAAAATATTCATTTGGGAATGTGGTCATTTTTATACGTCTACAATTAGCTTGATTAATCCTAGAATTTTCCAAAAGATAGTTCACCTTATTGTGTTTGCAAAAATATTATGCAAAGATAACATTAGTAGAAAATGTTCACACAACAAGAGCTTCATTTGATAAAAATATAGGCTTCCAACTCAAACAAGACATCTTGGAATTCCCTATAATGATCACTAGAGAGTCTCCCTCAAAAATAAGTTTCTTACTATCAATATTCTTAATCAAAGAAAGTACTAAAACTATGACACATTCACCCCCATTATTAGGCCAAATATCTAAGAGAAAATAGTCATCATTAAACCCTTACTAGATCTCATAAAACCACACCTTTTCCAACAACCCATGGGTTCCCACTAGAATCGTCTATTTATTGATTAAGAGTTTATGTGTATTATTGTTCTAGTTAAATTATCATTTATTAAATTAATTATTTTAATTGTTGTATTATTTACTTATCTACATTAATAGGTTTTCTTTTTCCTATATATCTCATTTTACTGTTTATTTAATTCATCATTTTTATTCCACTTTATTAGCTTGACCCATCCTCTTTGATTAGATTCCTTTTTATTAAACTTGATTTTCTCCTTTACTACACTCTCCATTCACTCCCCCAACCTCATGCATTTAGTGAGCAAAATCTTTATTGTAATATATGTAGCTTCGTAATACTAATAAGAGTTGATTGAAGAAATATACACACTTCTTTTTAAAAAGCACGCTAAATCATTTACATAGATCATGCAAACATCTTATCTTCTATTATAAATCTATTTTATTTATACCTCATTTTAATATTAAAAACAATTCTTCAACATCAAACAAAAAAATTTCCACTATTTTTATCCTAGAACCATCAAATAATTTTGTTTGTTTCAACTTGATATTTATGCAATTTCCTTATCTTAAATAAACCATTTTAAATGATAAATATATTATATTCAAATAGTTTTGTTTGTTTCAATATGATTTCATGGTCTTAAAATAAACCATTTTAGTTGATAAATATATTATTATTTATATAACTTTATTTAACTATTGAAAGTTATATAAGGCAGTGGGGCATAAGCTAAATAAATCACAAGTCACGTCCATGTCATCTCATGAAAGTAATTTATTCAGGCAGAATATAAATGCTTGTAGCGTAACTGATAAGCATGATGATGATAAGTGACTGGAAAACAACTCACCAAAATACAAGGGATTATGTCTATTATTGTTCATACGAGCCAAAATTACTTGAAAAATCTTTGTTCAATCATACAATGTACGGTTTGTACATACGCAGATATTTATTTTATAAGGTGGCTGACTTTTTCCAATAGATAATCAGAACTGCAGATGATATAAAGTTTATAGACAAGCTGCAAGATAAGATTTTCCCCTCCACTCTAATAATTTCATACACAGTTTTTGATTCGACGCAAACATAATGACAGGAGCATAATTTTTCAATTATCACAAAAGTTGCTCAAAGCCATGATTTGAAAACAACGTGGAACCTAATTCTCAAGTACACTCCAACCCAATAAATTACTTAACAAGTAAGATATCAATAAAGTATAGAAACTGATTACATGAAAGACTAATATTCTGTGAGTGTAAATGCAGATCATAGAGCAAACAGGAAAAGAAGAGCACCCTCAAACTGTATTTGCCAAGCTTTTGCTTTACTATACAATTTAACTCTTCCTCATTCCACTTTTTTCTAAAAAGCAATACGGCAACAGATCGAATCCCTTAAAGGGAACAAAAATCGACAGGAATGGAATTTACCATGTGTGAGTAAACCAAAAAGCAGTATTAATCAACTATTTTTATTCATGGCAGGTCAAGATGCCAAAGGACTCCATCAACTTGATTGTATTTCAAGTATACCAACATTCAAAGATGCCAAAGCAAATGTGAAGCTTCCTTGGACTTTGTAGTTGTCAGGCAAAAGATATCAGTGCTCTGCCTTTGCTTAATGCTGCTGCTCCTCCTGCTGCTGCCCACTTATAGGTAGGTATTTGTTAGCATGTTCGTTATCTCTGCAGACTAAAAGCTGTTTGTGTTTTCAATGAGGGTTTCTCTATGGGGAATGTGGCCTGATTCGAGTATGTACTCTCCCCCCCCCAATTCGAGTGTGTACTCCCCCTCCCCCCCACAAAAAAAAAAACTCCAATATTTTGGGGGATGTATTCTCGGACCAGGCTTCATTCCCCTTAGATAGGCTCTTACTCTCGCAAATATGTCTAGAATAGAATAAAATAGAATAGAAGAATTTTAACGTTTATTAGATTAAAGATAATCTGTAGAATAATAGATCTCATTATTCTGAATTTTTAGATATACTCATATATTTTCTGATTTACTGTAACACTGCAAGAAACTCGATGATAGACCCATATATTTATAAGATAGAGACCTTTTATATTTTAATTGTAGATTTAAATTTCTCACTTCCTATTGGAACTGTAACTTAGCCCATCATCTACAGCCAAATACTGTTGGAATAAGGAGAGTTGCCCCCTGTGAACCCTAATGGAGAAAACCCACGAGAGCAATCGGCCTATCTTTTATCCCAGAGACATTTAACAAATATCATTTGTGAACCCTATAAACGAGATATTTCTTCTCTACTTCAAATGACAGAATGTTTTACACACTGTAATTTATTTTGAAAAGTGTAGAATAAGTATTTGTTTGGATGTCTGATAGTACTTTGAAAATGTATTTCCTTGAGCTTATTGTCCACTTTACAGAGACTGAGAGGACTTTATATAGATTATTTTTGGTATCTAATGGCATTCTCCTTGACCTTAGTTTCCACTTTACTGAGACTGAGAGGACTTTATTCTATATAGATTATTTTTCTTATAAGCCAAAGAACTTCTCGCTTGAGATTTGTTATGCACAGATTTGTTTTTGTACAAGTTTGTTTTATCATACAATTTTTTAATAAATGTTTTTATTTATATTTTATTGCAGTAAAAGCACCTTAATTTTCTATCCTTTTTATACATAGTTGTTCTGGTATAACATTGGAAGAGATTTTGATATCCAGAACTACTATACAAAGAATTCTAAACCCAATTTGGGTTCAGTTTGAGTATAAAATTTTTACGTATATTGTTGTTTAGTTTTAGTTCTGCTTTTATTTCAATGTTTTTTCTGTTTCTCTAATCTCTTTGCTGAAATGCCTGTATCGTGAGCATCTATTGAATTCAATCCCGTGGTCTCATATTTGTTTGCTCAGATTATATAGCTTAAAAGTCAATAACTTAAATTTCTATATTTATTTGTATTATATCTTCTTTTTTCAATTATGTTCTTTTACATTTATAGTGGGTACAGTCATAAATCTAATGCTTTATTTAGGCACAAGCTAATCATTACAATACAGACTATAGAATTGAACCGATCCAAATCTTTTAAGGTCTTTTCCTTTTAGAACTAGACTGCAGATTATGAATAAGATATATTTCTAAACAGTTTTGTCCTTTTCTTTTTAAAGATGACAATGTAGCAAATAATTATTCTAGGACATTACTAAGACAATCAAGAATAAAAGAATATGATTCACATCATCTCAAAGTATCATAAGGCTTGCATAATTAGTATTGTATAATTACATATTATGCATCATTATCATGCCTTACATTATTAGTGTTGTATCATTAGATATTACACATCAATATCATGTAGGCATCTTGTTCTTTGTTATGTATATTTGAATCCCTAAATCACCATAAAGGCTTGATTTCTTTCGATGAGATTAGAAAGGATTTTCCTTTCTCTATAGTAGCTTCTTAAAAGTTATTTTTTTAACTATTATATTTTTGACACAAGTTTAAGTATATGTAGGCAACTTGTAGATGTCAGCATGTGTAAAAGGTAGATCTATACAAATAGGATGCATTGTATCAAGAGAAAAAATTTGAGAGGGAATGATTCATTCCAAACATAGTTTTTTTTGTATTGGTTGTCTTCTATCATATGATAGTTCTAGTAGAACAAGATTTGAGTTCTAATCACATTAGTTTTGGCATATCAATAAATCCAAGAGAAAAATTGGGAGTGTCAATTAAAGTAGCTAGGCACATTTTAGCTCTTTTACTTACATTTATTTTTTATCAATCTTAGATCAAGTTTATTTAGATTCAATTGCTACTATTTTTTATCTGTTATTGGAGTAAATGAATTTAAGGAGTATAGAAAGGATTTTCCTTTGTTTATAATATGTTCTTAAAAGTTTTTTTTTTCAATACCATATTTTAGACATAGTTTCAAGGACATGTAAACAAGTTATAGAGATCAACATGAATAAAAGGTAGATCTATATTGATAGGATGAATTATACCAAGAGAAAATAATTGAGAAAGGAGATTCATTCCAAACATCAATTTTTATGTATCAGTTGTATTCTACCATATGATAGTTATTGGAGAACAAGATTTGAGTTCTAATCACATTAGTTTTAGTATATTAGTCAATCCAAGTGCAAAATTGGCAGTGTTAGTGTTACTTGAAGTAGCTAGGAACATCTTAGCCCTTTTACTTACATTTATTTTTTATCAACCTTAGATCAAGCTTATTTAGATTCAATTGTTTTGATTCTTTGTCACTAATTGTAATAGAGTAAATTAATTTAAATTACTATTTTATTTCCCTACATTTTGGTGAACCTAACATTTGAATCCACCTAGGGTTTCACTTTAGGTTAAATCCTTCTTTCCACAATCCATAGTCTATTGATTCTTGTTATTTCATTTACTATGGATTGCTATCAACTCTTTTTATTGGATTTTATTCATACTCATATTAAGGGATCCAATGTGTTCTACAATTTGTCACATCTAATTTATTGATTCTTGATGGTTTTATATCATTTTACCAAAAGAATAATGGTATATGTTCATGGATGCATTTTTCCAATATGAGTATTATTTCCATCCTTCATGTAACTTATAAATATTTTTTGCTTCTATTTTATATGCTCTTACTTCAGTTGTTGATGATTATAACACTTCTATGACAAGTGTACAGTGAATACCCTTGAGAATCTTACTTTCTTTGCATGATATCCCAAATGAGGAAGTTCATGATGCTTAATCAAGTGATGTACCTTGCTTATTTTAACCTTCACATGATTTTTGTGTACCCAATGATGACATTTCTTAAGAAACTCATGATGACCCATGGATGTTATGGATGTTCCATTGCTTCATGATAGTGTGGTTCAAGTTGTTTTTAATATGCATAGTTGTAGAGAATCAATGCAAGATTTATTTCATAGGACTAAAAATTTAATTTAATATGTCAAATGATGTTTACCTTCATATTACACAAACATATGTACATCACATAATATTTTTAAGATAAATGCATATTTATAATTACTTGAATTGCTAAATAATTGTAATGATTTGATTCATTTCATGTTTATTAACATCATTGCACTCTTTAAAATATTCTATTATAGATTATTTTTAATATTCATCCTAGAGTTTTCTCTCATTATGCTTATTTGATAATTTAACCTCTAGCAGTAATTCCTTAGGATGTGTTAGTGCATCCATACATACATTTTATGAGGGCTAAAAGTTTAAATTTGTATCCCAATTTTATATAGGCAATGGCTAACATTAATATAACTTTTTAACATGAATCACTAGAACGTGACATACATATTTTGAATTTTGAAATGATGCAAACTAATGATATATAATTTTACTATAGTTTACGTTTATATTTTTTAGAATTATTTGAATGTAATTTTTTTTGTAATTTTGATATTATAACTTAGTTTTTGATGTGGATGTGAGAGAAAAAAAGGATAAAAATAGATAAATGCAAAGGATAAGTGTCTTATACTTTGTTCCCCTTTACCAACTTCATTAGAGCTTGATTAAGAAGGATGGACCCAAATCCCTTCTTGATATATTCTTAGTGAAATGGAATAAATGATGGAAATGAGAAAAATGCTAAGTGTCAAGTCACTTTTATAGAAATTAGATAAAAGGATGCTCTCCCAAGGAAATGTCAGAGTGACCACTTGACACCTACCAAGGAGATATTGAAGATCAAGGATTGGCCATGTTGTTGTTAGAGTAATCGGGTCTTTACTTGATTAATTAAATGACATTTGTTTAATTAATGAAGTTCCCCTTTATCTATTTTACACTTAAGCTAACATTAGGTGCATAATAATTAATTCTTTTATTAATTATTATGTGCAAGCCTAGGGTTTTCCCTATTAGGGTTTCTTGACCTATTAGAGGTTGAATTATTTTATTTGTATTATTATTCTATTACACTTTTTTGTGAATATAGAGCTCTCATCTTCTTGAGCATTTTCCTATGCTTATTATTTTCTTTGTTGCTTCCTTGCTTCTCCTTGTAATAGGTTTATTCAACTTGCAGAGATCATTTGGGCTCTTATGGTGTTGTATTTCTCAACTCTCACATGGTATCAAAGCTTCAGATCTATAGCTACCTATTCTTGTTTTGAGTGTTTTTGCATTGGAAGCATATTTGGGGTTTCAGGAGTTTTTTTTGTGCACCTAGGGATAGGCCTTTTTTATGAGCACTTTGGGCCTAAACGGACCTCACCATCATGCTCAAAAGGCCCAAAAACCCCTATGGCCATATAAAACTTGACCATTTTTTATATCTGAGCCTCTAGGGGTATTTTTTGTTTTGTACCAAGTCGTACGGCCTTGGCATGCAATTCGTGAAAATTAAAAAAATTGCCTTTTTACAACATGCAGGTCAAAATTTGATTTTTTGAAAAAAAAAAAAAAATCAAACTTCAAAGTTTTTTGGCAAAAAGTTTTTCAAAACCAAAAAAAAAATTTATTTTTAGGGGTTTACCCCACGGTATGCAGGGTACCATGGGCCCCTAGCCTGCAATAGGTGTCGGCACTACTGGCCCCTGCCTGCCAGCCTCCGGCTCTTGCCGACCCCCACTCGTCGGCCCTCGCTTGCCGACCGTCGCCCCTGCTACCACTGCTGCACCACCCGCCTGCCACCTCCGCCTGGCCCTGCCACCAGACAACCTCCCTCTTGCCTCTTTTAGGGGGGGGTTGGATTTTTTTCCATAGCTTGAGCATACAGAGTCATTTTTTCAAAAACGAATAGACGTCAAAAATTGTCAAAGGTCAAGGCATGAGTTTTATGCCTAATTCATGTCAAGGATCTATCAAAGATTAAGGATCAAATTTGTGACCTGATTCATGCCAAGTCATCTGGAAGGGAAAAATCTAAGCCTTTGAAGGTAAATTTTGTAAGGCCTATAAGGTTTACTTTTGATGCAACATGTAAAATTCAAATTTTATCCTTCACACCTTGGGTCTAAGATAATAATTTTTTATCTTTTGGATGGGAAGCATATCAAACTAGGAAAATATGTTAATTATAATGGGATGTTATGTGATTGTACATCTTCTAGGCATTTTTTGTTCAAGTGATCTTTTATGGATGAAAATATATAGGAGATTGTGATCAATGGATAGAAGCCTATTCATTACTAGAATTTAAGGGTGAAAAACCTTTGGTATTGAGGGTATATTCAATTAGGGAATGGTTTAGAAATTTAAGTTGTAGTACAGTCTATCTTTCTATGATTGCATCATTTTTTGTATATTTCTAAGTGTTTGTTGTGTTGTAATTATTGTCATAATATTTCTTTGGTTGTAGGGATCTTATCATATTCGATATCAATTATTGTTGGAGTTTGATTCATTTTGTGCAAGTTTATTTTTTGATGTGCTCATTGATATATGTTATTTTAATTTGTTTATTTTTTGTTGTTTGGAAAGTTAGATTAAAACTGATGTTTATATTTTAAATATGGTCAATATTTTTGTTTGATTGCAAATCTATTGTTTTTCTTATAAATTATACAAAGGGACATTACATTGGTACCAGAGCACCTCACTTGTCAACTTATGAGTATATGGCAATAAGTTCATGCAAAAAAATGATAGGAAAATCCAGTAATTGCAAAGGGAAAAGTCTAGTGTCATGGATCGTATCCTCTACAATTTCACACTCATTTTGGGCTCACTTTGGTATTTTTCTTCATGCCTCGACTTCATGTCTAATTGTGCTTAGCCCATGGCCATTGTTGGAAGCCTAACATAGTCATTTGTTCATTGAATTCAATGATTTTAGCTTAAAATGCCAAAACTATAGCACCTAGTGCCATAGACGTTTTGGACTATGGCACCTAGCACCATGGTCCAGTCAATTTGGTCCCACAATTTGAAATCATAACTATTTAAGGAGCAAGAAAGTTCTCCCCAATTTCAACCTTCTTATTCAACCCAAAAAGGTGTAAGTTGTGTATAAATACAAATCTCTCCCTCATTTGAACATTTATCTTTTGAAGTCTATAGTTCTTATCACTCCAATTTAGCATTCAATCAAGTATTTCAAGGCAATCGAGGATATATATAAGGTCAATCATTCAAGAAGTCAATTTCACCAATGATGACCAAATTATGTGTTCATCCACAAATGAAGACATGCATTAACACCTATCAACCAACATTAAGCTTTGTATGAGGCTTCAAGGGAAGAAGTTTCATATGAAGGTATCGTTTATCAATTGAATCATTCCCTTAAGGGTTTTTAGCCTCTACCCTACTAGGGATAAGATCTCTTCCATCCATCATAGATATTATGGAGATGGAAACACCTACTCGGGGTTTGAATTACAAAATCCCCTTATACATATCAATATTTTCTCTCTCTCTCTCTATGTGTTCAAGCTACAGATCTGACTACTAAAAGTGATAGAGTTCTGTAGAGAAAACTGAGACACAACTATAGATTATGAACAAGTGAAAGCCCTAGGACTAATCCAGTTAGCTAGATAGTATGGTTCCTTTTGATTGAATTATGGAGAGAGTGATCTATAGAACCTCATGATTCAAGACTCAAAGCCTCAGTTAACAAGGACACCTATAGCACTAAGGTGCCTAGCTTCATAGTCTAAATTTTTAGGCTTGTACTTTAGTCATAGGCTCCTCTCTAAATCTCATATCTTGATCTCAGATTACATTTTATTTACTATTCTATATATATTTGTTTATGTTGATTATTGTCTATTTTTCATCATTTCTCATCATAATCACGTCCAATCATATCAAACCAAAAAAGGAAATTTTTATCATAGTGCTTAGATATCCATTAATGAATGAAGTTGAGCCTAATTAATTATTGTTGCAAATGTGAAGTTGTTGGTATGTCAATATGGTTGTCATTGATTTCAACATATTGATTCAATGATTTAATGAGTGATTTGTGCTCTGCATTTTTTATATGTTGCAGATGTGTTTAGGATATGTTGGTATGTCATTGGATATTGCCTTTAGATGCGATTCTTATGTTTTGGTGGTCCAAACATTGTCCTCTAGAAGTCTGTTTAGTGATGATGATGTTTTCTAGCAAAGTTTGCAGACCTTGGTGTTTCTTTGCATTTTTTATTATGTTGATGAGATTTTGAATTTATGTTATTCATGATTCAATGATTTAATGAGTGATTTGTGCTCTGCATTTTTTATATGTTGCAGATGTGTTTAGGATATGTTGGTATGTCATTGGATATTGCCTTTAGATGCGATTCTTATGTTTTGGTGGTCCGAACATTGTCCTCTAGAAGTCTGTTTAGTGATGATGATGTTTTCTAGCAAAGTTTGCAGACCTTGGTGTTTCTTTGCATTTTTTATTATGTTGATGAGATTTTGAATTTATGTTATTCATGTATTTATCTTTAATATTATAATTTGGAATGTGGTGATGAGCTCTAGAGTTGTGGTTGTTGATATGTTCATTCTAGGTCCGGTTGATCTTGAATGATTCTATTTTTGCTTCGGTATTTGTGGTGTACGGATAACATGGTGTTTTGATCAATGATGTGTTGTGGTGTGGTCTACTTTTCAATCCTTTCCACTGCATGAATGTTTAGTGTAGGCATATTTCAAATTGTGTTTCAGTGAATTGTTCTTTTGGCTGACTTGGAGACATTCTAGATTCAAGAGATCAATATAAATTGAGGATTATTGTAATGTGAAAATATAATAAAAGCAAGTGGATTGAAAAGGAAGATCTATTTTTAGTGAATGTGTGTGAGGTTGTGTGAAGTTGTGGTTGAGTAGTGAGATTGTGTGTTGTTGTTTTTTGGTACCAAAGGTTTCTTCCAACATTGTAGCATTGTGGCAATTGTGCTTCAGTGGTGGATTCTTTCTTTTTCCTTCTTAATCCGGGAAGTGAGCCCTTCTTTTTTTGGCAATTGTAGTCAGGCAATGAGCCCACCTATAGTGAGCATTCTAGCAGTGAGTCATTGTTTACATTAATCACCTAAACCAGTGTCACCCTAACAGGTGTTTCATATTTGATAATTAGCATTCTCTGTGGTTTTTCCCTTCTTGGGTTTTCCATGTATATCTGGTGTTTATTGTGTACATTTTATGTGTTTTCTCTTTCATGCTTATATCTAATTATCAAAAGTTTGTTTACTGGATCTATTTTTGTGGATTAAGTAAAATATTTTAATTGGTACAACTGAATCACCCTCCCTCTCATTTGTTTGGGATATTCAACCATTGGTATCAAAGCTTTGGTTCTTATAAAGTGAGACTAATCACTTGAGGTAGATCCGATGGCACATAAATTGGCTATTCCTACTCTTGAAGGATCTATTTATAGTTTTTGGAGAGTAAAGATGAGAGGACACTAGATTTCTCTGAGTTACAAGACTTGGAATGTTATGGAGATGAAGTATGTGGTGTTGGCAAAGGTCCTACTACCTCAGATGAGATTGAAGCTTATGAAGAAAATGAATGAGCAAGGTATGTTATCTTTAGTGCCCTATCTAAAACTAAATTAGTGAAGGTTGTTTCATTGAATATTTCTTATGAAGTTTGGGAAAGATTGAAAAACGTCTATGAAGGGAATGTCAAAGTTAAGCTAGCTAAGATGCAAACTGCTAAAGGCTGATATGAGAGCTTGAGGATGGAAGAAGGTGAAGACATAACAAGTTATTTTTAGAAGATTGATAGTGCAGTGGATGAGATCTGAAATCTTAGCAGTACCTTGGATGATAAGGATGTGATAGAGAAGATCATGAGGACTTTATCAGAATGTTACAGTGACAAGATTTTAGCTATTGAAGAAACTTATGATCCATCTAAATTTAACAAAGAACAATTGTATGGCACCTTGACTGCATTCGAGATAAGGAATTTTGGTAAAGACAAAGCAAGAACTAAGAGAACATTTAAAGCATCAAAAGCTTCAGGTGAAGATTTAGACGAGATGGAAGTGAACTTTGTGAGAAATTTTAAGAGAGGAACTGACAAGTAAAAATGTATGTTACCCATTAAATGTTTTAAGTGTGGAAATATTGGTCGTTATTCATGTAGATGTCTGGAGAGAGGAATAAAACAAAAGTTTAAGGCAAACAAAGGAAAGTTCAATAAGAAAGCCTACTATATTAAAGATGATGCTAGGATTTTAAATGACGAGTTAGATTATGAAGATGGTGATTGTTTTTTCTTGGTTGAAAAAGATGAATCTAAACCTAGCAATAATAAGGAAATGTATAAGTATGTTGGAATTGTTGCATCAGCATTTCATGTTAGAAGAGATAAATGAAAGGTTGATTGATAGTGGACGTTCAAATCATATGACTGGTGACAATTTTTTGTAAAACTTGAAAAGTATGATATTGGTTCTTTTAGATTTGGAGATGATCGGACTGCTTAGATTGTTGGAATTCATTGTATTACTTTTGATGAAAAACATAACATTGAAAATGTATACTATGTGAAAGGATTACATCATAATCTCTTGAGTGCTAGATAGATGTGTGAAAATGGTTATAATGTTGTTTTTCAGGATGGTGGTTGTGAGATTCGGAAGAGATCGGGAACTTTTATTGTTGTAGGAAAGAGGAAAAATGGAAACATGTATCAATTGGAAGTTGCTACAAGAATTTCTTATTATCTTAAAGATCAATGAAAGTTGGCTATGGCATCGGAGGATGTGTCAAATCAATTTTGACAATTTGGTGAATATTAGTTTAACACGACCTATGAGAGATTTACCAAGACTAAATAAACTAAATAAAAGGGTTTGAAAAGAATGTCAAGTGGAAAAATAGACAAAGGGAACATTCAGAGTAAATGAACAATCTTTTACCAGACTATTGAATTCAGTACACATAGACATATGCGGTCCAACCAGAACAAGGAGCTTACAAGGTGAGAAGTATTTCATGATCTTAATTGATGATCATTCTAGAATTACTTGGGTTGCATTTCTAAGAGAAAATTCAAAGGCACTATAAAAGTTTAAGATATTCAAAGCTAGAGTTGAAAATGAAGTTGATAGAAGAATCAAATGCTTAAGATCACACAGAGGAGGAGAATTTGTTTCTGATGAATTTGATACATTATGTGATAAATATGAGACTAGGAGATATTTGTTTGTCCCTAGGACACCTCAGCAAAATGGTGTGGTAGAAATGTTGAATAGGACTATACAAGAAGTAGAAAAAACTATGATCAAAGAAGCAAACCTACCAGAAATAAACTAGAGAGAAACAATACACACTGTAGTATATACCCTTAACAGAGTTCTATTTAGAAAGATGTATGGGAAGACATAATATGAACTAGGGAATGGAAGGATTCCCTCAGTAAGGTATTTCAAAGTTTTTGGAAGTAAATTCTATATCCGGAGAGATGAAGGAAATCTCAAAAAGTTTGATAGCAGAGAAAATGAAGGTATATTTCTAGGATATTCTACTTGACGAGAAAATCTTACAGATGTTATAACAAGAGACTGAATAAAATTGTTGAAAGTGAAAATGTGAAGATTGATGAAAATATTTTTAAAGAATCAGGTATACAAGAAAGATATAAATCTGATGAGTCCATAGGCATAGAAGAAGAAAACTAGAGCAGAGAAGAAGATAAGCAGAATGAAACTCGGGTTTCTTTGATAGCTGCATCTAAAACCCTGAGGTATGTTCAAAAGAATCACTCTTAAAATTAAATCATAGGAGATAAGAACATAGGTGTAATTATAAGAAGTAAAGTTGTTCAAAAGAAAGTTCAGTTGTGTTTAGTTTTTGAAACTAAACCTAAGATAGTTGAAGAAGCATGTAATTATTAGAATTGGATGAAGGCTATGAAGGAAGAGTTAGATTAGATTGAGAAGAATCAGACTTGGGATTTAGTCCCTAGACCAGTGGATAAGAATGTTATTGGAACAAAGTGGGTGTTTAGGAATAAGTTGGATGAAGATGTTCATGCTGTAAGGAACAAGGCTAGATAAGTATGCAAAGGTTACACTCAGGTTGAAAACATTGATTTTGAAGAGACTTATGCTCCTATTGCCCAAATGGAAGCTATTGGGATGTTTTAGCTTTTAAACCATGCAAAGATTTAAAAGTTTATCAGAATGATGATAAGTCAACATTTTTTAATGGAAAATTGACTAATTATGATAAATCTCCTAAGACCAATGCAAGCAAGTATGTATCAATGATTGGAGAACTAGTATACATGAATACTACTAGACCAGATATTAGGTATGTTGTTTCCCTTCTAACTTTATTTCAGCAAGATTTGAAAGAGTCAGATGTTGCAGTGAAGAGGATATGTAGATATTTCAAAGGTATAGAAGATTTTGGATTGTGGTATCCAGAGGATCAAATTTCTCTAAAAGCCTATGTTGATGCAGATTGGGCAGGAAGTATTGATGATAGGAAGATTACAAGTGGTGGAAAATTTTTCCTTGGCTCCTGGTTAGTTGCATGGTTAAGTAAAAAGAGGGATTATGTGTCTTTATCAACTATAGAATCTAATTACATTGGAACTACATCATGTTGCACTCAAATACTTTGGATGAAATAAACATTGAATGATATTGGTGTGATGTTTGATGAACCGATCTCAATCATGTGTGATAACACTAGTGTTATAAATATCTCTAATAATTCAGTATTGCATTCTACAAAAAATCATATCTCTATTCAATATCATTAATTAAGGGAGAAGGTGTTAGACAATGAAGTAAAGCTAGAACACGTTCCTACAAAAGAACAAGTTGTTGATATCTTTACTAAGGCTTTGTGCAAAGATACTTTTGAGTATCACTAGCAGAAGTCGGGGGTACTACTACTTCCTAGTTTGAACTAGTGCATTTTGTAGTGCATTAGTCTAGGGAACTTCAAGCATATTTTTGTTTGGGCTAATGTTTTGGGGCTTCCTCTTAGGGGGAGCTATGTGGATTCTAGGATGAGTTGTTTCTCATCTTTGTCTTTGATATCAAAGGGGGATAAATATAGTCATTTTTCTAAGAGGGAGTGATTAGAAAGATGAGATTTGTATTTTTGTGTTTGTCATTGATTTTCCATCAATGACAAAGGGGGAGATTGTTGCAAATGTGAAGTTGTTGGTATGTCAGTATGGTTGTCATTGATTTCAACATACTGATTATGTGATTTAGTGAGTGATTTATGCTCCAATTTTTTTATATGTTGTAGATATGTTCAAGATGTATTGGTATGTTGTTGGATATTGCCTTGAGATGTTATTCTTATGTTTTGGTGGTTTGGAAGTTGTGTTCTGAAAGTCTATTCAATGATGATGATGTTTTTTGGTAGAGTTTATAGAGCTCTGTGTTTCTCTGCATTTCTGATTTGGTTGATGAGATTTTGAATTTATATTATTCATGTATTTATCTTTGATATTCTGATTTGGAACGTGATGATGAGCTTTGAATTCATGGTTGCTAATATGTTCATTTTGGGTCCAGTTCACCTTGAATGATTTTATTTTTGCTTCGACATTATTGGCATATGGATAACGTGTTGTTTTGATCAATGATGTGTTGTTGTGTGGTCCACTTCTCATTCCTTTCTACCACATGAATGTTTAGTGTAGACCTATTTTAAATTGTGTTTTGGTGAATTCTTCTTTTGGCCGACTTGGAGAGATTCTTAAATCAAGAGATCAGTATAAATTGAGGATGATTGAAATGTGAAAATGTAATGGAAGCAAGTGAATTGAAAAGTAAGATCTATTTTTAGTGAATGTGTCAGAGGTTGTGTGAAGTTGTGATTGAGTAGTGAGATTATGTGTTGTTGCTATTTGGTACTAGAGGCAATGAGCCAAAGGTTTCTTCAGGCTTTGCAGCATTATGGTAGTTGTGCTTCAGTGATGAATTCTTTCTTTATCCTTCTTCTTCCAAGCAATGAACCCTTCTTTTTCTAGTAGTTGTACACGGTAAGTGAACATTCTAGTAGAGAGCCACCCTTTGTATAAATCACCTTAACTGGTGTCACTCTAACAGGTGTTTCATAATTGAGAATCAACATTCTCCATGCTTTTTCCCTTTTTGGGTTTTCCATGTATATCTGGTGTTGTTCTGTATGTTTTATGTGTGTGATCTTTCATGCTTATATCTATTTATCATAAGTTTGTTTACTAGATCTATTTCTATCGATTAAGTAAAAGATTTTAATTGGTACAAATGATTCACCCTCCCTCTTAATTGTTTGGTATATTCAACAATTATTCCCTAATGAAATGATTTCAAAGATTGGAAATGGTTCCTAGTTTTCATTTCTCGAGTAAAGACCCTTTTCTTACCATTTCATTTTGGTGAGCCTAACATGATTTGTATTATTGCAAATTTGGATGTTCATATCCAAGTTTAATTTGATAAAATTTCAAATTTAGAGACATTAGTTTCTACAAATCATCTTTTATGTGCTTGCATTCATTGATTAATCATCATTTTGATATCGTATATTTCTTAAATAGGTGATTAATTGATCATCTCAATTTTTTATCATATAATTTAATTAATTACATCATTTCTATGATGGCATAGTATTTTTTACTTTCTTACATTATCATTATTTACATTTGTACAAATACATTGTTTCAATTAATTAAGGTATTGCAAGCATAAACCAGATCCTTTACCTTTGCCTATATATTTCCTTCTTTATTTCATAGGAGTAATTGTGTGTTGTTGGAGCTTGTACTTGTTTATGAGTTTCATAACCATTTATTTTAAACTAATATTCATGTGAGAAGAAGTTAGACTTATGGCTTCTCATAGTTTAAGCACGTATAATTTTGAGATTGAGTTGAGCATTAACTTATTCCCACCTAATGGCTTGGAAGAGTTGTTTTCTCTTAATACATCACCTATCTTGCTTAACATTACTAAGAATCATTTTCCTCATGCTTCTCGTGATGAGGATGACCCTTTAATACAAATTTGTAATAAACAATTGATTTCAATAAAAAAAAATGGAAAATACTTAATAATTCTTTAATCAAGAATACTTGGCTAGAGAGGCAGTCCCCTTGATTGAGAGTTTAAGGAAGTTGATTCAAGGTGATGAACATGGTGTGTATGTTCTACATAGCATAGCTCACATAGTGATTACATGATGGAGATAACTAGTTGTTTGGAAGTGCTTGGATATTCAGCTCCTACAATCCAAGTTGAGCTACCAATCCCTATGCCTACAACAATATCCAATGTTACTACCAACACATCTTTTAATGGCTAATGCTACACAAAATGGTAATATTCCATGTTCATAATATGATTAATCCTATCAATCAATTTGTGTATGATCCACCTGTTAGAATCAGAGATCACTAAGAGGGGGGTGAATCAGTGATCTGCCAAAAATCAAATCCACAAACTTATTCTTTATGCATCTATTAGCAATGTATAACAGAAAAGAACATAAACAAGAAATGAATAAACCACATATCCACAACACTGGAATTTTTATGTGGAAATCCAGAAAGGAAAAAACCATGGTAGGGAAGGAACCCACAATATTCATATACTATGGCCAGGAGTGCATAAATATTACATAGATGGGGAATGCACTTGCATTAAGGCTCACTCCCTAGAGATCACTGCTCAATTACAATGACCCGAAAGCCTACAACCTTCAGGGAAGTCTCACTGAATTACAACTTGATTAAAATGAAGAAATATAGTAAAATGAACTTTGAGATAGCATCTGACAATGCAAGAATGAGTTCTGGTTAAGCACTATATCTTTGACTGTCTCACTATACAAATACTTTGTTTCTATCTCAGTCAGCTATTGGATTGTCTATAAACCAAATGCACACATTAAATTGCCCTCAATCGCACCAAAAATAGATTGCCACAACAATAATACACTAAAAGCCAGTCACCAAATCAATCTTATATATTCGGTCTTAACACAAAGATAATCTCCTTCAAGTCAGCTTCAAGAAGTGTAACGTGTAGTCACATGTCGGCATAGCACCAAACCAAAAGAGTATAATCACATGCTTCCTAAGGATCTTCCCATTCACCAAGAACACGAGATCAACCACCAAAATCACTGCAATCATCAAAAGTATTTTTAGACCAAAACATTACTGAGATAGCCCTAAATTACTGGTTAACTCCTACTTCCAGATAAGAGAAATTACGACTGCTGGATGGAATCTCCAAGAAGAGTTGCCATCAATGACAACCCTAGACCCTAAATCATGCATCAGAAATCACCGGATGAGTGTCAATTGCCAACAATCTCCCCCTTTGGCATTGATGACAACACCTATGAAAAATATCTAAGTGTTGAAACCTGTGAAATTTGTACACCAGATCAAGAATGAAAGAATTCTAAGGATCCCCCTTAGATCAATAATCCAAAAATATGCATCACCAAACTGTACACATGATCAAATCTATACATGCTTAAGTATATTTGCATATGCCATCTTAAGGAACCCAAGATAGGTGTTCCAACCTCCCCACAATTTCTCCAAAATTGAAACAAAACCATTCAAAACATAAGCATAAAATTCTATAGCTGCAATCTTAGTTAGAGTCTCCTGAGACATGTTTTGAATGCAGTCCATCTTATGGTACACTAAGGTGTCTAACTTGGGACCAATTAGGTTTTGGATTTTACATGTATACCTAACCATTCTCTCCTTCTCCTCAAAATTCCTAATCTGCTCCATAATAGTCAAAATTTGGCCTTCAATATTGTCGACTAATTTAGGTGTCATAGAATACCGACCTCTATAATTATCTATTTGCTTGTCTATTTCAGTAGTAAAATTTGTCAAAATTAGACAAGACTTATAAATCTTACCACCTTTCATTAAGGCCTCATTAATTAGTTTTAATTCCTTTTCAAGTTGGGCCTTATCATTGCTGATCATTTGCAAAAATGTTTGAACTTTGGCATCTTTAAATTTCTCCATAGCCTTCCTGACCGATGCCTTGGTTAAATAATCAAACTGAGTGCATATATGATTTATCAAGTTCTGAAGTTTACCAGATGAACTGGCATTAGCATCAAGTTGTAGTTTTGGTACCACCTATTCCAAAAATGAAACAGTTTTCTCAATGAGTCCCTTCTCTTCTGATTTAAATTGTGCTAACTCCTGACTGGATTGTTCTTAGAGAGAAACAACAACAATCATCCTTTCTATTGGAGACATTTGATTGAATGGTTTGTCAAAATTGATATTAAATTGTGGAAAGCTCCCTTGGCTTTGAATTTTTGATGTGTCAATTGCCATGAGGATTGGAGTTTCTATTATCGTACCCTTCCCTTTATCCAGTTTCTCTTGATTTTCTTCTTCCTTTTTCTCAGCCTCAACCTGTCTAGTTTTGTATTCTTTGGGTGCCTCCTATGCACCGGTGTCACCACTCAGTGCACCAACCTCTACCTTGGCTGATTTAGCATTCTATTTAACAGGATCAACCTCTTAAAAATCCAAAATATTTTTATCTACAACATCCTGAGTGTCCTCCTTATTTACATCATTTATCGACGAATTCTCTGACTGAGCTATTGCTTCTTGTGAAATAGTTTCTACTAGCCAGTTCTTAGTGAGAAACTTCTTCCAGATTGCACTGGTTTCTCTCCTTATTTCTTCAACTCTGCCAACCATTAGGCTATTGACCCTGTGCTTTCTCCTGAATTCCTTTTTATTTTCTAACAAAATTAATCTATCAATTTCCTCAATAGTGATACTGGTGCACTAATTGACCAGTTTGCTCTCCTTTATTTCTCTATCCATTTGACTAGCAGATTTCAGATTTTCCCCTAGCATCAATTAAACTATACAGATCTTTTGGAAGATATATTTCTAATTCAATCAATGCTTTACTAAATACATACATATACAAAAGTACAGCTTCTTCAATCTGCCTCTTATCCTTATCATCCATATTCTTATAATATACAAAAATGTTCTTCAAATTTCCATCTTTAATAATTTCATCTATTAACTCTTGAGTAGAAAGAGGAGGAATATTGTGATACTTGGTTTGGGTGGTCTCCATTTTACCAAATTCTATTGCCTCATCCAATTCAGATTTTATCTTCTTTCATTTCTTAGGCTTGCTTGCCAAAACAGGACCAGACTTTTCCTTCTTCTCCTTCATCTCTTTCTTCTCAGCACTAGATTGAGGTTTCTGGATTACCCTAGAAAATTCTCCTTTCTTTGGGGCCTTTGGAATGTCCACATCTGAATTTCTTTTGGATGGCATTGGAGAAACTACTAGATACTCCCTTTGGGGTTTCTTCTTCTTCCTTAGAACATCTTTCCCCTTTGCAGATAAACCATAGGGTTCTGATTTGGCCGGAGGTGTCTTCACCGGAGCGGGAGAAGACCTTGTCACCTTTTCTTTGACTTGAGTGGGTGCAGTCTTTTGTTTCTTTGCCTTTTCAACTACATACCTTGTAGCTCTTGTAGCTCTAAATTTTTCTTGAGGGTGACCTTCCTCAACAAGGATTTCCTCTACTATCTTGGCAAATTTTCTTTTCCTATCCAGTTCGGTGAACTTGGTGTGTAGTTCCATTAATTTTTCCTTGCAAGTTCGAAACATTTCTTCTTTAGTATCCACCAGAGCATTAAGAAGGTGTTGTGCATAGGCATCCAAAGTCCTTGCATCAACCTCATAGCCCATAGGCATTATCCACACTGTCTGGGGTTGAACTACCTCCATGAGGCATTCATCTTTGTTTACCATAAAACAGATTGTCTACTCATATATCTTCACAATCTCCTTAGGGTTGTCCCTATTACCAAGCCTGTCAAAACCCTGCTTTATCTATTGGGCCACCGGTCTGTCAAAAGCCCACTGCACTCTACCGATTCTGGGGATCTAATTCATGAAGTAAAGTGCTAGATAGATAACCAAGGAACCAAATTTGAAGACATGTTTTTTGTCTTGCTTGATTTTCTTCAAATTTATCATCAATTCCTCCAATAGAACACTACACAAATCATAATAAGCATCTTCCTTAACCATCTGGTAGGCTACATGGATGGTAGTGCCGAATAGAAAATTCAGTCGGTTATATTGATATACCTTGTAACCAATTACCATCACAGCAAACTTAACATCATCTTCCTTGATTGTGATGATCTTCATTGAGTGTCCATCAAACTCTACACTGGTTAGCTTGTTGACCGTAAGGTTTGTAACTTTTCATAGCCCTGGCTTGTAACTAGTTTGATTCAAACAAGTTATTACCCTAATTGCCTCTAGATTAATCTTGTAGGGTTGGTCAAGCCATATAAATTCTACAGGGATCCTGCTCAATGCATACGTCACCCATTCATTTTCATCGAATGAAGGAAAGTTCACAAATTGATTAAAACCCTTTCTCTACAGCTGCACAAATTTTAGCTTGGGGTTGTCGATTTCATCCATGATACTATCAGTATATAGATCCAAGATGTCCTTAGTGTCATTTTCCTTGATCACACTGTGAATATAGGCTCATGCATCATCTACGTGCAAAACGTTCTGCAGAATGGAAGAGAAAACTCCAACCGAGTCGACCTCCATGGATTTGTAAGGGTTCTTCTTAAACATGGGATGGGTTCTATCCTTGACCTCAACAACT
Source organism: Cryptomeria japonica (assembly GCF_030272615.1). Lineage (NCBI taxonomy): Eukaryota > Viridiplantae > Streptophyta > Pinopsida > Cupressales > Cupressaceae > Cryptomeria > Cryptomeria japonica. Next base: position 658,229,865 of record NC_081412.1, read on the forward strand.
AGTGGTGTAGTAATGGAAGACAAGGATGCCATTTCAAATTTTCAGAAAACAAAACTCAAAAATGCTCTTCAAAAAGTACCTCAACTAAATGTCGAAGGCCCTAGATCACTTGTCAGATTGCTTTTAGCTCTTTGATTGCCTGGAAGCCTTGATTAACTTATTTTGTAGCTTGAAAACACTATTCACAAAGTGAATAATAAGTCTTATATTTTCCCTTTTAAATTTGCAAACCCTAATTTCACTTTGAAATAAATGCACCTTAGATATCCAACCGGATGCCCTGTTTAACTGTCGGGTGCCAAAATCTGCCATCTAAATTCTGGATGTCAACTAAAATTCAATTTTCTGTCATATGTAATCCATCAACTATAGATCTCATCAAGGGGTAATACAATATTTGCATGAATTTTCCTTCCCCTAAGGCCAAAAGCCCTAGTTATTGGATGAAGGTTCTACACCAGATTCAGGTATAGATCCACCATATGCCTTGGATTCATCCTTCTTTACCCACATCTTCTTATGTTGATCTCTAATTTCATCAACCTTTTCCTTTCCCTTTTCATCTGATTTGTTCTTATCTACTGGAGCACTGTTTTTGGTTCTAAAATATTTTGCAATGTGACCGATTTTGTTGCATGCTCTACAAACAACATTAATTTGCATATGTCTGAAGTTCATTTGATTTGGTCTTGTCCTGCACTGATTAGAGATATGTCCATGTTAGGTCCTGGAGACAACTGAGAGGGGGGCGGGGGGGGGCGGGGGGGTGAATCAGTTGTCTAATAAATTCAAACCAAAAACCAATTAACCAACTTAATGCCTAATACTGGTAAACCAATTAAGTGTGCTGGTAGACAGTGTTAACAATAAATTGCTATACCAGTAATGATTAATGCATGAAACATAAACATAGAGTCATCCACAACACATAACACCAATATTTGTATGTGGAAACCCTGTAAGGGGAAAAACCACGGTGGGAAACCTCACCCACAATCAGATGATACTACTGTAGATAGTAAGTGTACATAAATGCGGTCTACACATGCAGAAAGGCCAACAGCCTAGAGCTCACTACTCAATCACAAATGGGAGTCACACTGACTACAGTTGGATGGTTAAATCCAATAAGAATGTACTGCACAAAATAACATCTTCATATGTTGGATTCAATACTAGTGTAATGCTGATATGCTTCTACAAAAACCTATCTTCACCTTCAAATGATGTCTTCATGTATACCTCTACTTAATCTCACATATACCTTCACACAATTTTTTTTCACATTCCACACTTGATCTTACAAATAAGATCTTACATTTATACCATACCCTAAGACCAATTTTAGTAGGTCGGCTCTATAAGATATTACAATTAAAACATTTTTCAAACAATATAATATTCGATGCAATAACCGATTAGACATGTCAGATGAATGCATTTGCATCAATAATAAATCATCTCCATAGTGTGCCATGTTGATCTGGAAAAGATAAACCTACCAGTGTAACCCTAGATAACCCTGGACCTATTTGTCAGTAAAAGAAAATATGCAAATATGAATATACCAATGATCAATCCTTCAAAACAAAGTGTCCATACGATGTCTTCAACATTACCAAGTGTCTTCCATATCATTCCAGGTATCGGTGAACATTATATCCTGCCGGTGAACCATATACCAGTAACTGTGCAATAGTTACTTGCTTGCCGGTGAATGTTGTTGGATCTCCAAAGTGCTTGTTTTCAGTGTGTTGACATTAATGACAAAACCATACCAAAATACCAACAATCTCCCCCTTTGGCATTGATGGCAACACAAGATGGAAAAACCATCAAAGTGCCAAAACAGAAATGCCAAATACCAAAAATCTCCTAAACAACAATTTCTCCCCCTGGGAGCAACATGTGTTTATCCAAAGATTAATCTTCAATACCAATCTCTATCTCTCCTCAAAAGATAATGTGTTTTTCCATAAATATCTCTCCCCCTTTGACATCAAATGCCAAAGTTACAAAAATCAAGTTCATACAAAATACCAACTACTCCCCCTGAGAAGTAGCTTCCTCATCAAAGACCGAAATAAAAGAGTTGTCTTGTAATTATGTCGGTTGATGATAATCATCAATTGTCTAAGTCTCTACCAGTGATGGTGTGACTCCAAGCTGATCTCTAAGATATTCAAAAGTCTCCTTAGGCAAAGGTTTTGTGAAAATATCTGCAAGTTGTTCTTTAGTATTCACATAAACCAGTTTTATCTCTTTTTCTTCAACTTTTTCCCTTAGAAAATTCAGTTTGATAGAAACATGTTTTGTTTTAGAATGTAATACCGGATTCTTAGATATATCAATTGTTGCGGTGTTATCACAATATATAGTAATAGGTTCCTTGCATTTTACCTTTATGTCTTTCAACATTTGCTTAAGCCATAGTACCTATGTACAGTTAGTTGCTGATGCAACATATTTTGATTCTGCTGTTGATAAAGATGTACAACTATGTTTCTTACTCAACCAAGAGACTAATCTCTTTCCAAGAAAGAATGCTCCTCCAATGGTTTTTTTTCTATCATCCACATCTCCTGCCCAATTTGCATCTGTATATGCACATAGATCAAAATTTTCATCTCTAGGATACCATAATCCAAGATTTGTTGTGCCTTGTAAGCACCGGAAAATCCTTTTTACTGCTGATTCATGATTTTCCCTAGGATTACTTTGAAATCTAGAAACAATACATACTACATTCATAATATCAAGCCTGGTTTGTGTCAAATACAGTAAACCTCCAATCATAGATTTGTATCTAGTTGGATTAACAGGTGTAGATTCATCCCTTTAAGATAATTTGTCTTTTGTAGTCATAGGTGTGCTTACTGGTTTAGAGTTCTCCATCCCAAATTTCTTTAGTAATTCTTTCAAGTACTTGGATTGACTAAAAAATATACCTTTATCAGTCTATGAAATTTGCAATCCTAAATTTTTTTTTATTTCTCCAATCATAAACATTTCAAATTCTTGCCGCATTTTAATAGAAAATTCTTTACATAATCCATCTTCTCCTCCAAAGATTATATCATCAACAAATACTTCAATAATCAAGATGTCATCATTAGTTACTTTGTAATATAAATTGCTATTTGCATTTCCTTTAGTAAAACCAATCTTTAAAAGATACTTATCCAATCTTGCATACCAAGCTCTTGGGGCTCGTTTCAATCCATATAGAGCTTTTCTTAACCTACAAACCATATCATTGTCATCTGTCAAAGAAAATCCATTAGGTTGTTCAATATATACTTCCTCTTCAAGATCTCCATTCAAAAATGCACATTTAATATCCATTTGATAGACTTTGTAGTCCTTGTGAGCTGCAAAAGCCAAGAATAATCTGTTTGCCTCAATTCTGGCTACCGGTGCAAAGGTTTCATTGTAATCAACTCCTTCTTTTTGAGAATATCCCTTACACACTAGTCTTGCTTTATTTCTGACAACCTTACCATCTTCATTAAGTTTGTTTCTAAATACCCATTTGGTTCCAATTACATTTTTATCTTTAGGTGGGGGAACTAATGTCCAAGTATTATTTTTCTCAATTTGTCCTAATTCTTCTTCCATAGCTTTAATTCAAAATTTATCTTCACATGCCTCATTGATAGATGATGGTTCAATTTGAGAAATAAGACATACCTCTTCATTTGCCAATCTTCCTCTTGTCATAACTCCTTTAAATTTGTTTCCAATTATCTGATCTTTAGAATGATTCAATCTTACATACCAAGGTGTCTTAGTTTGTTGTTGTTCTTCAATTACTGTGGAATCCTCTGATGATACTAGGGTAACTGGATCTTCATTATGTACCAGTGGATTCAATGTAGGATTATTTGTCACAATTTCTATTACCGGTTCAGAGTCTATATACCTTGAAGTTCCTTTGAATTGTTCATCAATCTTTACATTTGTACTCTCAACAATTTTCTGCAATCTTTTGTTAAAACATCTATATGCCTTGCTCTTAGATGAATAACCAAGAAATATTCCTTCATCACTTCTAGGATCAAATTTGCCAATATACTCATCTCTTCTAATATAACATTTACTTCCAAAAATTCTGAAATACTTAAGAGTAGGAGTATTACCAAACTATAGTTCATGAGGGGTCTTACCAGTTTCACCTTTGATGTGAACTTTGTTGAATGTATAGACAACAGTGCTAACTGCCTCTTTCCAGTACACATGTGGTAGATTTACTTCTGATAACATACTTCTTGCTGCATCCAAGATAGTTCTATTTTTCCTTTCAACAACATTCTGTTGTGGTGTCCGAGGTGCTGATAACTATCTTTTGATTCCATTCACTTCACAGAATGTATTAAAAGTCCCTAGATGTGAATTCTCCTCCTTGATCTCATCTTAAACATTTGATTTTCTTACTGGTTTCATTCTCAACCAGTTTTTTTAATAGTTTGAACTTCCCAAGTGCTTCTGATTTTTCTCTGAGAAAAGTAACCCAACACATTCTAGAATAATCATCAATAATTAGCATGAAATACCTATCACCTTGTAAGCTTTTAGTTCTAGCTGGACCACATAAATTAGTGTGAATTAAATCAAGAGTATTATTGGATTTTTCTGGAATACTTTTGAAACTAGCTCTAACTTGTTTTCCAAATTGGCATTCCTTACAAATTGTGTTATGAGGTTTCACAATTTTAGGTAGATCTCTAACTGCCTTAGAAGTAATGATTTTTACCATGCAATCAAAGTTTATATGACATAGTCTCTTATGCCATAACCAACTTTCATCTATATGTGCAATTAAGCATGTCTTTTCACTATTATTCAAATGAAAGATATTACCTCTAGTTTGATTACCGGTTGCAATTTCCAAACCAGTTCTACTCATGATTTTGCATTTTCCATTTTTAAATTGTAACTGAAATCCCTTCTCAACTAATTGACCAACACTTAAAAGATTATGGTTTAATCCTTTAACATAGTAGACATTGTCAGTGTTATGCTTACCATCAAGAGATATTGAACCCTTACCTTTGATTGAACAGGCTTTTTCATCTCCAAATCTTACTAAACCTCCATTGTATTCTTGAAAGTTCAAGAATTTACCTTTGTCTCCAATCATGTATGTGAGCATCCTTAGTCAATGATCCATTCATCCTTTGCTTCAACTTTAGCTGCTAGGGCTTGTTCTATCGGTTGAGTAGTAGGTGTCAGTTGATCTTCTATTATAGCAACAAAAACCCATCCATTGTCTACCGGATCCTCATCAGAATCATCAGTCACACCTTCATCAACAATGTAACAAGATTTGTCTTTGTTCTTCTTAAATTTGTATCTCTGATATTCAAGATTAGGCTTGTATGTTCTTCTAGCTTCTTCTCTTAGTCTAGCATGTCTATTAAGGCATCTTGAAGCCATATGACCAATCTTATTGTAGTTAAAACATTTAAAGGGTACTTTACCTTCATACTTACTTCCAATTGGACCTTTTGGCATTTTTCTTGCAAATAGTGCTTCAAGTTCTTCAAGCTCTTCATTCTCCTTCCTAGTTTCTTCAAGTTCTCTTGCATAAAAGGCTTTCCAGTCTAATTTGTCAAATGATGGAGCAAATGATGTTGATGCTCTAAAGGCCAGATCAATTTTTATAGTAGCAACAAGACCAAATTCCTCAATTTCAAAAGCTGAAAGTTTTCCAAACAATGTATCCCTAGTCACTGATGTATTAGGCATTGTTCTCAACTCATTTATAGCAGTAACCTTCATTTTATATGCCGGTGGCAAACCTCTTAAGATTTTTGAAACAATTTCATCCTCATTCAAGGTTCCTCCACAACACTTAATACCCAAAACAATTTCATTTACTCTTTCCATAAAAGCAGAAATCCTTTCATCTTCTTCCATTTTTTAGATATTCATACCTGACTCGGAAGCTTTCAAGTTTTGCAATCTTGACTATGACATTTAGTGTTTCCAAATGATCCCAAATAGCTTTAGCAGTAGACCTATCTGATAATCCCATAATTTGTTGATCTAATAATGCGCTCAAAAGTGCTTCTCTTGCTTTGCAATCATTCTCTTCATCTTTAGCTAAGGTAGTTGGAGTAGTCTGACTAGCTACAACAGTAGTATAACCATTATTTGTAACTTCCCAGATGTCTTTACTGATGCAATTTAGATGTGTCTCCATCCTGATCTTCCATATCCCATAGTTGGTTCCATCAAGTTTAGGACTATCCTTACTGAAGTAATTAGTAGAAATTGGATCTCCTCAAGTTGTTAAACTTCTACAAAAGAGGACTAAGCTTTGATACCAATTGTTAGGTCCCAGAGACAATTGAGAGGGGGGGGGGGGTGAATCAGTTGTCTAATAAATTCAAACCAAAAACCATTAACCAACTTAATTCTTAATACCGATAAACCAGTTAAGTGTGCCGGTAGATAGTGTTAATAGTAAATTGCTATATCAGTAAGGATTAATGCATGAAACATAAACATAAAGTCATCCACAACACATAACACCAATATTTGTACGTGGAAACCCTATAAAGGGAAAAACCATGGTGGGAAACCTTACCCACAATCAGATGATACTACTGTAGATAGTAAGTGTACATAAATGGGGTCTGCATATGTAGAAAGGCCAACAGCCTAGAGCTCACTGCTCAATCACAAATGGGAGTCACACTAACTACAGTTGGATGGTTAAATCCAATAAGAATGTACTGCACAAAATAGCATCTTCAAATGTTGGATTTAGTACTGGTGTAATGCTGATATGCTTCTACAAAAACCTATCTTCACCTTCAAATGATGTCTTCATGTATACCTCTACTTAATCTCGCATATACCTTCACACAATTCTTTTTCGCATTCCACACTTGATCTTACAAATAAGATCTTACATTTATACCATACCCTAAGACCAATTTTGGTAGGTCGACTCTACAAGATATTACAATAAAAACATTTTTCAAACAATATAATATCCGATGCAATAACCGATTAAACATGTTGGCTGAATGCATTTACATCAATAATAAATCATCTCCATAGCGTGCCATGCTAATCTGGAAAAGATAAACCTGCCGGTGTAACCCTAGATAACCCTGGACCTATTTGTCGGTAAAAGCAAATATGCAAATATGAATATACCAATGATCAATCCTTCAAAACAAAGTGTCCATACGATGTCTTCGACATTACCAAGCATCTTCCATATCATTCCAGGTACCAGTGAACATTATATCCTACCAGTGAACCATATGCCAGTAACTATGCAATAGTTGCTTACCGGTGAATGTTGCTAGATCTCCAAAGTGCTTGTTTTCAGTAGGTGTTGACATCAATGACAAAACCATACCAAAATACCAACAGTCCAAACATTCCACAAGCATAGCATCTTTTGTTCTAAAATTTATCTACACATATTTAACTTGTGTCCAAAGTTATTGCATATGAAACACTAACTTGTAAAGGTAGGAACATTATCCATGTTGTTCATCATATTGTTATTGTTCATCATTCCATTATTCATCCTACTTCTGCATTGATTCACCATATGATCAAACTTATTGCAAGTGAAACATCTACCATTTAATTTATGAGCATTAGGTTGTCTTACCAGAGAATTATTTCTCTTCTTTTGATCAGGTTTTTCATTGCCTTGTCTAGATCCAGAGGATTCACCTTTCTCAAATCCTATACCTCGCATGTCCTTTCCATGTCTCTGACTTTCCACCATCTCATCAAGCCTTGCTAATCTATCTTTGAATTTGTCTTTGTATTTATTGGTAGTAGTAAGTTCATCCCTCAAGGTAGGAATCTGTCTTTCAAGCTTTTGATCATTATTCCTTGATTGTATCAATTCAAGCTCCAATTGATCATTCTCATAGGTAAGCTTCAAGTATTCCTCAGCTCTTTCCTTCAAAGATTATGCCAGATTCTCTTCATTCTTCTTTTGATCCTTAATATCCTTAGTCAACCTCATCACAATGGATTGCATCTCATTCTTTAAAGCATCATTCTCTTTCTCAAGCTTGTTAACCTCATCATATTTGTCTTGGTATTCTATGAACTGATCTTCTTTCTCCTTCAACTTGTTCATTAGTTCCTTCCTATTTTCTCTGTAGACACTTGCTTGATCCTTCAACTCACTAATGAATTCATAAATAGCATTCAGGTTCTTGTTCAAGGTAGAGATCTCATTTCTAGTTGCATCAAGATCCTCAAGTGCCACATTGAGTTGTCTCTGAAAATAGGAATCCATTGAATCAATCTCTCGGATCTTCCTCAAGTGGTTAAGATTTTTTAGAGGAACTAGGCTTTGATACCTATTGTTAGAATTAGGGATCATTGAGAGGGGGGGTGAATCAGTGATCTGCCAAAAATCAAATCCACAAACTTATTCTTTATCCACCAATTAGCAATGTATAACAGAAAAGATCATAAACAAGAAATAAATAAACCATAGATCCACAACACCCAAATTTTTATGTGGAAACCTAGAAAGGGAAAAACTACGTTGGGGTTGTAACCCACAATATTCATATACTATGGCCAAGAGTACATAAATATTACATAGATGGGAAATGCACTTGCATTCAGGGTCATTGTCTAGAGCTCACTACTCAATTACAATGACCCGAAGGCTACAACCTTCAAGGAAGTCTCACTGACTTACAACTTGATTACAATGAGGAAATACAGTAAAATGAACTCTGAGATAGCATGTGACAATGCAAGAATGAGTTTCAGTTAAAAACTAGATCTTTGACTATCCTCTCTCTGCAAATACTATGTTTCTGTCTCATTCAGCTACCGGATTGTCTATAAACCAAATGTGCACATGAAACTATGCTCAATCACACCAAAATAGATCACCACAATAGTAATACACCAAAAAACAATTGCCAAATCAATCTTATGTATCCGGTCTTAACACAAAAATAATCTCCTTCAAGTCGGCTTCAAGAAGTGTAACGTGTAGTCAAATGTTGGCTTCAATCTCAAACAAAACATAGCACCGAACCAGAAGAGTATAATCACACACTTCCTAAAGATCTTCCCATTCACCAAGAACATGAGATCAACCACCAAAATCACTGCAATCATTAGAAGTCTTTCCAGACCAAAACATTACTAAGATAGCCCTGAATTACCGATTAACTTCCTACCAATTAACTCTTGCTTCCGGATAAGAGAAATTACAACTGTCGGATCGAATCTCCAAGAAGGGTTGTCATCATTGAAAACCCTAGACCATAAATCAAGCATCAAAAAATCACCGGATGAGTGTTAATTTCCAATGCCACCTTCAACTAATCTCCACTTATCTTCAGAAAACATGCATCGGCCATCTCATCCACCAACTTACCTCACTATCAGGCACTTACCTATTATAGTATATTGTAACGCCCTACTAAGGAACTCCGAAGGACTAACAACTAACTAATTTAAATAACATAGCAATTGAAAAAAATAACATAATGCATCACATCTATAAAATCATCACAAGATTAACCATTACATATGCACAAGCAGAAGATAAACATACAAAGAAACTAATTCCTATTACAAGTTCATGAACATCACTATAATGGAACACTCCTAAACAAGATATATGATACATAAAACATAACAGAGATAATGATAACATTACATAAAACATGAACAACTACAACTATCACTAAGTTCATTTTAAATACCAAATCAGGTGTTCCTATGATAGCCTTTTAGCATAAGATATGATAAATCATCCATCCACATAGAAGTAGTCAGTACCAACACCAAACCATTTAAACTCTACTCTAGGATTACATTAATACAAATTAAATTAATCCAATTTACATCATCCTCCATATGGAGTGTCTGAAATACAATAAAAATAATTAAACTTACATTGCTTCATAACGATACATGACACATGCTAATACAATAACTAAATAATTTGCATCATGATAAAGAGGTACTGAAAACTAGATGACAAGATCCATCCAAGAACATGAACAAGTCCATTGGTCTCTAATGGAGGTTGGAAACAACCACCTGACCATGTGGAAACCTTAGGCATGCCCCACCATTCTTAGGATATAGACACAAGGCTCCACACACACAAGAAAACTAGGCCAACTCACAAACACAACACCAACACCAAGGAAATTTAAGTAATACACAAGGACAAATTAGAGGTATAACAAGGTCCCACTAGAGGCTTATATTCTCAACCACTTAGGATAGGGTTCTAGGGTACAAATAGGAAAGAGTTTCATCACATAGCCTTGAAATGGGTTATCCTTGTAGTCTCTCTATACCTAGACCCCCATTTGACAACTCATGTGGAACTGAACAATCCTTTCACAAAGACAAAGAAGTTTGATAATGCCAAATCAATGCCCCTAGAATGGCCAGGCCTTCCCAATCCCATCCTTAACCTATATGAGCACTCAATACCATGAGTGGGGTATTGAATTATCTTATTAATATGCATTTTCTCACCAGTTCATTTATTTATTTATCACTTGATTAAGAAACTCACGATGCGTTATCCTGACAACCTCTTTAGGGAACCGATCCCCATTAAGAGACACTCTCTCTAAATTTCACCTAGACACCTAGAACCTAGGGTTTAATTATAAGGAATGATAAGAATAAATAGAATAAAAATATCATATTTATTATACATAAGTCCATAATTAGGATACCAAATCATAAATCATGCACGTAGGACTCCTAGACCTTATTTATAAAGATTCATCAATGAAACCATTCTCAATGCTATAACAATTGGATTTTTTACATCCAAGCATACAAAAGGGTGTGTGAATAGAAAATAAACCCAAATCATATCAATCAAATTCAAACCCACATGTTAAATAGGGTACAAGATCAAATTGAGCATCGAGAATGCTCTAAGAACTGAAATGAGATCAAACAAAGAGTTCTATAGTTGAGCCCAATCTGGATGCATGTGTAGGATAATGTTACATATTTGTAGGCTATTTATACACATTTTCAATCTATAACTGTACATTTTCATCCTAGCACTGAACAATTGAAACCAGAAGTTGCACAGTTGTACAGTTTCATGCACATTTACATAGGGGTGACTTCGAGCACTCAATCGGGTAATCAAATGACTTCAGAAACAAGATCAAGAAATGGCCCATTTGAGATAGGTCTAACTACCTTAGATAAAATCAGCCAAACTATCCCTAACTCTCATACAAAGAAAACAAGATAGAAAACCTTCAAATAGCCCCAATTTGCACAAAAAAATGATATGATTTCAACATATAACTTCACATTCACAACTAGAAATTAAAACCATTTCTAGATTGAAAATAAAGATACTAAACACAATTTTGTTTCCATTTTAAATACATAAAATCAAATAACATACAAATATCAAACCAAGAGGGTAATAAACTTTACATTGAATCCTACAAAAAGAAGGAGAAAGAAGGAGAAGGAAAAGATTGCACAACAACGCTCACACAAATAGTAGAAAACTTCAACTAGAAAATAAGAAACTTGCATCAATAAAAAAATCTAGCCAATCCTCAACCCATCACACAAAACGGATCACCAAATATCTCCTCCAAAAATGCACTCAAGAATGCAAGAAATTCATTGCAACACCCTCTCAAAATCACTTCAATCTTCCTCTCAAAAACTCCTCCCAAAATTTGCAGCCACTCCCCCCAAAAACCAAAGAACAAAAATAATAATTCCCTTCCCAAAAACTTGTACATGAAACACAACTACCAAATAACCAAAAACTATACAAAACCCAAGTTAATTTAATTAATTAATCCCAAACACTCAACCAACTCCCACCAAAATGAATAATAATAAGCTAATATTATTTACTTCCAGCCCAAATATAATAACTCATGTAGAAAGGGGTTAAATATATAAATATAAATTACTCCGCACAATAAATATATTTGCACATACTAATTGTGCTCATAATTATACATAAAGAGGCTAAATAACACAATATTAATATTAATAATTTATGTGTACAGGGAAATTTCATTATTAATTATGTTAATCAATAAAAAGGGAAACCATGAGCTTGTCTAATCAATAAAGTTCCTTCGTAATACCAATGAAATTTTGTGATAAAAAAAATAGGATAACAAATGAAATCAGATAAAACTCCTTGTTGCACCTACACATGTCACTTCCATTGCTCTTAAATTGTTTCATGTGGTATGGTTGCTCTCAGAGTCATGCTATGAAACCTACAAGATATGGACATTGAATTAAGAACTGAATTGATCAATGGTTAAGATTTCATTGTGACAAATTGGTGAGAGATAATTACTCATGCTAACTAAATTTGATTGAAAGATCAATTGACTTGATTGAAGAGATATTGATTTGATTGGGAGTAAAACAAAATTGATGGATCATCTAGGAAACTTGATTGGATATTTAACATAATTGATTGATTAGTAGACTCATTTGATTGATCAAATGAATAGATTGATTGATTGATGATTGAGGGTTAATTGGTGGTGCAGTCATCATCTAGGAGGGACCTCAAAGAGATCAGTCCAGACTGGTCAGCAAGAGTAAACATAATAGAAACACAAGGACATGATGGAAGCAATGTAGAATAGATTGAATTATATCATGAAAACTAATTACAACCAACCAATAACAATCGGGTTATAGTAACCGGCTCACAGACTTGCTAAAACATGCTCAAAATACATAACAGGTCACAACCGGGACCTCAAACTTAAGATTTCACTTCTATGTTCTATCTAACTCCTTAGATACATTCTAATTCACTATTATAATGATTTATATGATCCAAGGGGATCCGGTTGGCCAAGAAAGGTATCAAAATCTGAAGAACAAGACCTAACATGTAAAACCAACAAGGTCGGCCTCCGACAAAGAAAATCCTTCGAAAAATCCAAATGACGAAGTGAGAATCAATGGGAAGGTTGGCCACACGCCAAGGAACAACAAAATCAATGCTTAGGGCTCTGCAAGCTATGGAAAGGATCCGATAGATCACCAATGCAAATAGGTCTAGGCAACCGGTAACAAAAAACTATCTCAGAAACTGGTAGCGATAACTTGCCGGAAAATGATCCAAATGCTCCACGGTTTGGGAATAAGGAAGATGGTCAAGTCTTCAAGAAAAATCCAACTCCATAGGTTCTGGTGAGCCAAGTCCAGGAAACACAGAAAGAAATGTTGAAACTACAAAACAAAAAGCAAAACAGAAAGGAAATATTTTTGGTTGATGCAAGATTGCCAAGAATCGGGGATGCTCCTCCATCAATTGGTTAGTCAGAAAAGACTGATTGAGAGTTGACTGCATGTGAGTGGCAGTTAGATTTTTAGCATGTGTTGTAGGAAATTAGCATGAAATTCAATTTAATTTGCATCTAGATTTTTTTAAATGTTAAATGAAATGCAAATTTATGAGAAATTAAATGAAATTAGAATTTGGAAAATTTTGAATTATTCAAAATGGGGAGAAATTTAATTAAATAAATTCATGAAATTTATTTAATTTGGAGGACATCATTAGATAATTAAATAATTTAAAGAAATTATTTAATTATGGGAAAATAAAAATTTAACTTAATTAAATGACAAAAGTCAATTAATTAAGGTACATAATTGTAATTAATTAAATAATAAAATTATTTAATTAATTTAAAAGGTGGTATGATTAAATGATTAAGAGGAAATTGAATAATTAGTTTATGAAAAAGGATAAATATTAATTTAGAAGAACATAATTAGATTAATTAAATAAATTAAATTATTCAACTAATATAGATGAATAATTAAGTATATTAGTAATGGGACAATTTTAGGTGTGTGAAAAATTCTGGCCCAGCATGCCTTACTAGTGGAGGTAGGATGCCCCCTTGAGATATTTTTTGTGCATTAAAGGCATGAATGATCTCTTGAAAGAACAAGAATGTTAGATGAAATATCAAAAAATGATTAACTTGATAACATGAATGGGTTTGATTGGATAGAAGATGTTGGAAATTGACACTTTTTTGATTGGATTTAATTGGTTTCATATATTGTCATTGATGGCAACATGTTCCAGCTTTCAATCTTGGTTTGGTTGTTCACCAGCACTGACAGGTTTCTTCACCAATAGGAAGGATTCTTTGGGTATCGGCATTGGAGGCCGACATGACTTACAACAAGATACTGGTATTGGAGGCCAACATCATTTGGGAGATCCGACAATCGGCAATTGGTTTTGATGTTTATGTATATATGTAATTGAGTCGACATGTATATTCATTTTGTAATTATCTATGTAAGCCGACATAAGGCATGAAGGATTGTAAGGGTATATAGGTCAATTGATTAGATCATTTTGTGACATGTTAGGTGATGACATATATGAGAGTTATATTTGTAATGAGATGAATGTTGTAATGTGAAGATAATGTAAGAGGTTATTCTGGTAAGGGTTTAGGGTTTCAGAACCAAAACAGTCAGAGCTTGAACTGGAACTCTATCAGGCATAGCAGATGCATTAAAAGAGTTCAATTTTATGTTCTCTTATTCAACGTGACTGTAGTTAGTGAGACTCCTTTGTGGTGAGAAGTGTTCTCTAGGCTGTAAGCCTTCCTACAAGTGTAGACCCCCATATTTTGTAATATCTTTTCATCTAGCTAGTGGATTGATATTGTGGGTCACAAATCCCACCATGGTTTTTCCTCTTTGAGGTTTTCCACGTATAATTCTTTGTGCTATGGTATTCATTTGTGCGATTGGCTTATTGATTGTTTTACTTCTTTCAATATTATATGTATCAGTTTACTGGTTGGTGAATGAATGTTATAATAAGGTTAAAATTGAACATTCCAGTAGAACACTGATTCACCCCCCCCCTCTCGGTGTTCTTGGATAATTGGTATTAGAGCCTTGTGCCTTGGAGGAAGTTTAACAGTTTGAGGGAGATCTTGAATCTAGAATCCATGGATATGAGCTTGGAGAAGAAACTTGAGGTAGCACTTGAAGATTATGATGCTGAAAGGATGAAGAACTTGAAGTTACAAGATGAATTGAATTCTGCCAAAGAATTCATTCTTATCCTACAGGAGAGACTGCCATCTATTGAAGCTAGGAGAAAGGAACTTCTGCAAAATCAGGATAATGAAGAGAAATATGCCTTTAATGAAAGATGTTAGAAGTTGAGTAAAGAGAACATGGCCATGAGGAATGAAATGCAAGCCCTAACTATGAGGATGACAAAGGAGATTGAAGACCGGAAGATGAATGAAGAAAACCTTGGGAGATCTCTGAAAGATAGATCTAAAGAATACATCTAATTGATTCATGAAAATGATATGTTGAGAGCTAATTTAGTGCACTCCCAAAGTAATGAACAAGAACTTGAAAGACAAATGATAATTCTAAGAGATGATCTGACTATTGCAAGTGAGTATAAGGACAAATTCAAGGTTAGTTCAGCATAGCTTGATGAATTATTGAAAAGTCAAAGACAGAATGGAGATTCCAGTGGGCTTGGATTTGATCAAGGTCAAAGCTTTGGTACTGTAAATGAAGATCATGTTAGGGTGAATAAGTTGTCTAACAAATTCAAACTAAAAATAACATAACCAACCTTAATGCTTAATACCGGTAAATCAGACTTTATGCCGATAGACAATTTATCAGTTAATTATAGTACTGGTAAAGATCAATGCATGAAACAGAAAGACAATAACATTCACTACACATAACACCCATATTTGTATGTGGAAACCTTGTAAGGGGGAAAACCATGGTGGGAAACCTTACCCACAATTAGATGATACTACTGCAGATAGTATGTGTATACAAATGGGGCCTGCACATGCAGAAAGGGCAAGCACCTAGAGCTCACTACTCAAACAAAAATAGGAGTCACACTGACTACAATTGGATGGTTAAATCCAATAATAATGTACTGCTCAAAATAGCATCTTCATATGCTGGATTCAGTACCAGTTTAGTTTTGATATGCCTTCACAAAAACCTTGATTCACCTTAAATGATTTCTACATGTATAGCTCTTCTTATTCTTGCATATACCTTCTTATAATTCTTTTTCCCAATCGCCTATCGATCTTACAAATAAGATCTTACATATATACCATAACCTAAGACCAATTTTAGTAGGTCAGCTCTAAAAGATTTTACAATAAAATCAATTTACAAGTAAATCAATAACCAATGCAATATCTGATTCAACATGTCGGCTTAATGCATTTACAATAACAACAAAATCATCTCCAAAGCATGTCGTGCTGATCTGGAATAGATAGCCTGTTGGTGCTTTATCTGGACCTATTTGTCGGCAACAACAAATATGCAAACACAAATAATCCAATGAACATATCTCCAAGACAAAGTGTCCAAACAATGTATTCGACATAACCAGATGTTTTCCATGTCATTCCAAGTGCTGGTGAACAATATATCCTACCGGTGTACTAGATACCGATGAATGTGCATAAAGTCACTTGCTTGCTAGTGAACATAACCATTTCTCCAAAGTGCTAGAGTTGATAAGTGTTGATAGGTGTTGACATCAATGAAAAAACAATACCAAAATACCAACAATATCCCCCTTTGGCATTGATGGCAACGCAAGATGGAAAAATCATCAAAGTGCCAAAATAGAAATGCCAAAAACCAATAAACCAATAATCTCCCAAAAAGATCATAACAGGAATCAAAATTCAGATACAGAGAGTAATCAGTCTCTTCCAAAGTAACAGTCTCTCCCCCTGAGAGTAACATGTGTTCTCCTTATGTTTTTCCATATCAATCTCTCCCCTTTTGACATCAAATGCCAAAGCCAATACAAAAGCCAGGTTCAAATATAAAATACCAACAAATTCAATATGCCAACTACTCCCCCTGAGAAGTACCTCTCCTCATCAAAGTCGGAATAAAAGATTTTTCTGTTAGTTCTGTTGGTTGATGACAAACATCAACTGTCTAAGTCTCTACCAGTGGGGGTATGACCCCAAGCTGGTCTCTGAGATATTCAAAAGTCTCCTTAGGAAAAGGCTTAGTGAAAATATATACAATCTGCTCTTTAGTATTCACATAAACCAATTTTACTTCTTTCACTTCAACATTCTCTTTCAGAAAGTTCAATTTGATAGAAACATGTTTAGTTTTAGAATGTAGTACTGGATTCTTAGATATATCAATTGTTGCAGTGTTATCACAATAGATACTTATAGGTTCCTTGCATTTTACCTTTATGTCCTTCAACATTTGCTTAAGCCATAATACCTGTGTACAGTTAGTTGCTGTTGCAACATATTCTAATTCTGTTGTTGATAAAGATGTGCAACTTTGTTTCTTACTCAACCAAGAAATTAATCTGTTTCCAAGAAAAAATGCTCCGCCGGTGGTGCTTTTTTTGTCATCCACATCTCTTGCCCAATTTGTTTCTATATATGCACATAATTCAAAGTTTTCATCTCTAGGATACCATAAACCAAGATTTGTAGTGCCTTGTAAGTAGCCAAAAATCCTTTTTACTGTTGATTCATGATTTTCTCTAGGATTACTCTAAAATCTTGAAACAATACATACTGCATTCATAATATCAAGACTTTTTTGTGTCAAATACAGTAGGCCTCCTATCATAGACTTGTACCTACTCAGATTAACAGGTGTAGATTCATCCCTTAGTGATAATTTGTCATTTCTAGTCATAGGTGTGCTTATCAGTTTAGAGTTCTCCATCCCAAATTTCTTTAGTAACTCCTTCAGGTACTTGGATTGACTCAAGAATATACCTTTATCAGTCTGTGAAATTTGTAATCCTAAAAATAATTTTATCTCTCCAATCATAGACATTTCAAATTCATTCTGCATTTCAATACAAAAGTCTTTACATAATCCATCTTCTCCTCCAAAGATTATATCATCAACAAAAACTTCTATAACCAAGATGTCATCATTAGTCACTTTATAGTATAAGTTGTTGTCAGTATTACCTTTATAAAAACCAATCTTCAAAAGGTATTTATCCAATCTAGAATACCAAGCTCTTGGAGCTTGCTTCAACCCATACAAAGCTTTCCTTAGCCTGCAAACCATATCTTTGTTATCTGTCAAAGAAAATCCATCAGGTTGCTCAATGTAAACTTCTTCTTCAAGATATCCATTTAGAAATGCACATTTAATATCCATTTGATATACTTTGTATTTCTTATGTGCTGCAAAAGCCAAGAATAATCTGACTGCCCCAATTCTAGCTATCGGTGCAAAGGTTTCATTATAATCAATTCCTTCTTTTTGAGAATATCCCTTACACACTAGTCCTTCTTTATTTATGATTACCTTCCCATCTTCATTAAGTTTGTTTCTAAATACCCATTTTGTTCCAATCACATTTTTGTCTTTAGGCCAGGGAACTAATGTCCATGTGTTATTCTTCTCAATTTGTTCTAGTTCCTATTCCATAGCTTTAATCCAGTGTTTGTCTTCACATGCCTCATTAATTGATGATGGTTCAATTTGAGAAATAAGACATACCTCTTCATTTTCCAGTCTTCCTCTTGTCATAATTCCTTGATACTTGTTCCCAATTATCTAATTTCCAGAGTGGTTCAATCTTACATACTGGGGTGTCTATGTTTGTTGTTGTTCCTCAATTACAGTGGAATTTTCAGATGATACCGATGTAACTGGATCTTCATTTTGTACCGATGGATTCAATGTAGGTTCATTTGTCAGTATCTCTGTTGCCGGTTCAGAGTCTATATACCTGGAAGTTCCTCTAAACTGTTCATCAATCTTCACACTTGTACTCTCAACAATTTTTTGCAATCTCTTGTTAAAACATATATATGCTTTGCTCTTAGATGAATAACCAAGAAATATTCCTTTATCACTTCTAGGATTAAATTTGCCAATATACTCATCTCTTCTAATATAGCATTTACTTCCATATATTCTAAAATATTTAAGAGAAGGAGTAATACCAAACCATAGTTCATGAGGGTTCTTACTAGTTTCACCTTTGATGTGAACTTTGTTGAATGTATAGACCATTGTGCTTACTGCCTCTCTCCAATATACATGTGGTAGATTTGCTTCAAATAACATACTTCTAGCTGTGTCCAAGATAGTTTTGTTTTTCCTTTCTACAACTCCATTCTGTTATGGTGTCTAAGGTGCTGATAACTATCTTCTGATTCCATTCACTTCATAGAATGTATTAAATTCCTGAGATGTGAATTCACCTCCTTGATCTGATCTCAGACATTTGATTTTCTTACCGGTTTCATTTTCTACCATTTCTTTGAATAGTTTGAACTTCCCAAGTGCTTCTGATTTTTCTCTAATAAAAGTAACCCAACACATTCTAGAATAGTCATCAATAATTAGCATGAAATATCTATCACCTTGTAAGCTTTTAGTTCTGGTGGGACCACATAAATCAGTGTGAATTAAGTCAAAACCATTATTGGATTTTTCTGGAATACTTTTAAAAGATGCTCTAACTTGTTTTCCAAATTGACATTCCTTACATACTGGATTGTGAGGTTTAATGATCTTAGGTAAATCTCTAATTGCCTTAGTAGTACTGATTTTTACCATGCAATCAAAATTTACATGACAGAGTCTCTTATGCCATAGCCAGCTTTCATCAATATGTGCAATCAAGCATGTATTTTCATTGTTATTTAAATGAAAGATGTTTCCTCTAGTTTGATTACCGGTTGCAATTTCCAAACTAGTTTTGTTCATAATTTTGCATTTTCCATTCTTGAATTGTAACTGAAATCCTTTCTCAACTAATTCACCAACACTCAAAAGATTATGCTTTAAACCTTCTACTAGTAAACATTGTCAGTATTATGCTTACCATCAAGAGATATAGTACCTTTTCCTTTGATCAAACAAGCTTTATCATCTCCAAATCTTACCAGACCTCCATTATATTCCCGAAAGTTCAAGAATTTACCTTTATCACTAGTCATATGATGTGAACATCCTGAATCAATGATCCATTCATCCTTAACTTCAACTTTAGCTACCAGGGCCTGCTCTATCGGTTGAACAGTAGGTGTCAGTTGATCTTCTGTTATAACAACAAAAACCCATCCATTGTCTTCTGGATCTTCATCAGAATCATCAGTGTCTCCTTCATCAACAAGATAGCAAGATTTATCTTTATTCTTCTTAAATTTGTATCTCTGATATTTAGGGTTAGGCTTGTATGTTCTTCTAGCTTCTTCTCTTAGTCTAGCATGTCTATTAGGGCATCTTGAAGCCATATGACCAATATTATTACAATTAAAACATTTAAAGGGTGCTTTACCTTCATACTTACTTCCAACTGGACCTTTAGGCATTTTTCTTCCAAATAGTGCTTCAAGTTCTTCAAGTTCTTTATTTTCTCTCCTGCTTTCCTCAAGTTCTCTTGCATAAAAGGCTTTCCAATCAGATTTGTCAAATGGTGGTGTAGATGATGTTGATGCCTTAAAAGCTAAATCTGTATTTATAGTAGCAATAGGATCAAATTCCTCAATTTCAAAAGCTGAAAGTTTTCCAATCAATGTATCCCTAGTTACTGATGTATTAGGCATTGTTCTTAACTCATTTATAGCAGTAACTTTCATTTTATATGTCAGTGGCAATCCTCTTAAAACTTTTGAAACAATTTCATCTTCACTTAAGGTTCCTCCACAACATTTAATACCTAACACAATTTCATTTACTCTTTCCATAAAAGAAGAAATCCTTTCATCTTCTTCCATTTTCTGATTTTCATACCTGACCCGAAAGCTTTCAAGTTTTGCAATTTTGACTATGGAATCTCCTTCATTCAATCTTTCCAAATGATCCCAAATAGCTTTAGCAGTTGATCTATCTAATAATCCCATGATTGGCTAATCTGATAATGTGTTCTAAAGTGCTTCTCTTGCCTTGCAATCATTTTCTTCATCTTTTCCTAAGGTAGGTGGATTAGGCTGACTTTGAGTAGGAGCAATGTAGCCATTCTTTGTAACATCCTAGGTGTCCTTTCCAATGCAATTTAGATGTGTCTCCAGTCAAATCTTCCATATGCCATAGTTGGTTCCATCAAGTTTAGGACTGTCCTTCCTGAAATAGTTAGTAGACATTGGATCTCCTCAAGCTGCTAAACTTCTGCAAAAAGAGGACTTGGCTCTGATACTAATTGTTAGGTCCTGGAGACAACTAAGAGGGGGGGTGAATCAGTTGTCTAACAAATTCAAACCAAAAACAACTTAACCAACCTTAATGTTTAATACTGGTAAATCAAACTTTATGTCGGTAGACAGTTTACTAGTTAATTACAATATTGGTAAAGATTAATGCATGAAATAGAAAGAGAATAACATCCACTACACATAACACCAATATTTGTATGTGGAAACCATGTAAGGAGAAAAACCATGGTGGGAAACCTTACCCACAATCAGATGATACTACTGCAGATAGTATGTGTATGCAAATGGGGTCTGTACATGCAGAAAGGCCAAGCACCTAGAGCTCACTGCTCAAACAAAAATAGGAGTCACACTAACTACAATTGGATGGTTAAATCCAATAATAATGTACTTCTCAAAATAGCATCTTCATATGTTGGATTCAGTACCGATTCAGTTCTGATATGCCTTCACAAAAACCTTGCTTCACCTTAAATGATGTCTGTGTGTATAGCTCTTCTTATTCTCGCATATACCTTCTTATAATTCTTTTTCCCAATCGCCTATCGATCTTACAAATAAGTTCTTACATATATACCATAACCTAAGACCAATTTTAGTAGGTCGGCTCTAAAAGATTTTACAATAAAATCAATTTACATGTAAATCAATAACCAATGCAATATCTAATTCAACATGTCGGCTTAATGCATTTACGATAAACAACAAAATCATCTCCAAAGCATGTCGTGCTGATCCACAATAGATAAGCCTGTCAGTGCTTAATCTGGACCTATTTGCCGGTAATAGCAAATATGCAAACACAAATAATCCAATGAACATATCTCCAAGACAAAGTGTCCAAACAATGTCTTCGACATAACCAGATGTTTTCCATGTCATTCCAAGTGTCGATGAACAATATATCATGCCGGTGTACTAGATACCGGTGACTGTGCATAAAGTCACTTGCTTGTTGATGAACACAACCATTTCTCCAAAGTGCTAGAGTTGATAAGTGTTGATAGGTGCTGACATTAATGACAAAACAATACCAAAATACCAACAGATCAAAGGCAGAAGGAACCGGTAAGGCAACTTAATGCTTACAAATTTAATGGTAGATGCTTTGTTTGTAATAAATTTGGTCACATGGCTAGACAATGTATAAATAGAGAAAATCAAAACTATAATTCTGCTCCCAGACAATTTTCTAAATGCAATAAGTATGGTCATAAGACAAAAGATTGTAGAATGAATGTTAAATGTTATGCATGTGGAAAATTTGGACATATGGCTAATCAGTGTAGGTCAAGCAATTATACCAATTATAGCAAGGCAATTCAAAATAACAATGTTACATGCTATGCATGCAACAAGATTGGACACATAGCAAAAATCCACCGGTTAACAATGATGGATAAAATGATAAAGGAAAAGCGAAGTTCAATGAAATTTAGCAAGGTCATATCAAGAAATGGGTCAAGAAGTCAGATGATCAGTTAGCAGATGGGAATGCTCTGGTTACTCAACTGGCACAGGATGTTGCTCTTGCACCGGCAGGAAGCTCATCTGGTAACTAAGGCAGAGGCCTTAAGGGTAGGCAAAATTCATGATAATATTGCTTAAGCCCTAGGAAGAGGTTCTAGAAGATGTTCCAGACATTGGAAATTCTTATCTGGCATGGAGATCTTCAACCGAGATCGGTATCTTTCACCGGAAGTCATTCATATCAATGATGGATTAGGGCTTCTTAAAGGTTAAAAGGTTGAATCCACTTCATTTTTTATCACCTTGCATTCAGAGTGATTAAGAGAGATTAAGAGTGATTCAGAGTGAGTCTAAGGCGATTTAATGCGATCAGATATCTTCTTCAGTGATTTCACCAATGATCAGAAGAGTTCTTTATGGTTTCATCGGCAACTATTTCTCAAGTATTTATCTTTCATCATGGAAGCAGGTTCATCCTTTGCACCTACTTTTATTGCAAATCCTACTGTTGTCGAGGTTAAGGATATTCCTAGGCCGATTTTCAAGCAATGTCCATGTATTGCCACCTTAGATGATTCGGTTGGCGTATTTTCCCATGTTCTGGAAAGAGGTGTATATGTGGAAGATGTCAGAGCTTACATTCACTACCACATTGAGGATCTAGGTACCATTGATATCAAGAGCATGTATATGAGCGAGTTGATGGGAGACTCCTAGAAGATCAAGCCTGAGTATAATCATATTGACGATCTAGGGTTTACTGGCATTTTGGATATCCCAAAATTTGAAGATGAGATTATTAGATATGTATTGAGTAGAGTGCATGGAGAATTCATTTGGTTGGACATACCTTATAAGATCTTGAGGGAGGCCATTAGGGCCATCACCAGTTTGTCATAGATTGGTCAGTGTCCAAAGAAGAAGATTTCTAATGATCAGGTTAACAAACTCAACGACGCAACTTTGGATTGGTGATCAATGAGGGTTAGCACCATCACCAACAGAGATATCAGATTTGGCAGCATGATCATTGGATACAAGGTAACTCAATCCAAATGTCTTAACTTTGTTTCTAGCTCCTTCATTTATGCCATACATAAGATCATGAGGGAAAATGAGAAGTTATATCTTTGTGGATGGATGTTACATGAGTTATTAATTAACCTAGGGAAGATCAAAGGAGAGAAGAAGGGGACATTCCGGTATGGGAATCTTATTGTCTTTTTGATGCTATTTTTCATTAATGAAACTCTTGGTTTTGGGAAGAGACAATGGGCAATTGATATCCTAGTAGGAAGACAACTGAAACAATCTATTGCTAGTTTGTGTAGTCAATGAGATGAAAAGGTCTGGGGTTACTTCAAGGCATTCCAGAAGGCTATGAAATGTAGAGAGAGGGTTCAAAAAAAAATTGTTGAGAAATACTCAACCAAGATCTATTTTATAGTTAAGAAGGATGAAACCTTGATGGAAGCAATCAAACCCTGGAAGATATGGCTAGAGGAAATGGGATATGAGGTTGATGCTGAGATTTTGGATACTTATGAAAAGATGTTAATTGATGCACCTATTGATGAAGCTGAGAAATCCTTTGGTACTACAAAACAAAAGAAGCAAGAGGTTCAAACTGAGTTTAACCAGAAGAAGAGGGAGAAATAGCAAGGCAAAGCCAACAAATTTGTTGAACAAGTTTCCTAGGACATCAAAGCATTAATGGATGTTGTTGTGAAAAAGGGAAGAAAGAGGAAAGATCTTAAAGTTTTTTATTGAGCCTATTTCATCAGACTCTGGAACTGAGGATGACATGCCCTTAGCATTCAAGAAGGTATTAAGGAAGAAAGATGAGGAGACTAAGGAGGAAGCAAGGAAGCAATCAGTAAGGAAGGTCACACTCAAGGTACCGGGGAAGAAAAGAGCTCCAAAGGAAACACCTTCTGCTCCATCCGATACTAGAAGAAGAAAGAAGATGCAATTGTATTCGGCAATGTAACTATTATTCCACCCAAGACTTGTGCAAAATTGGTAGATGAAATAACTAAGGATAGTATGTTGAAAAATGTACAATTCTATTATGAGAATTTAGATGATGATAAATAGAGAGAAGTTGAGGAAGCAGTTTTATTATATTTGGATATACATAAGAAAGCTTTGTTGGAAATTGAAAATCAAATGTCGGCACAACTATATGACAACCTAGATAATAGAAGATTATTAGCTATGGAGGAGGATAAGCATATAAAGACTCAAGAGTTACTAATTACTTATGGATCCATTACTCCAAGTGAGTTGGATATGACACTTGAGGTTGCAGACAAAATTTTTTTTCACAACAAGCACAAGATAGTTAATCTTATGTTAGGTAGGGTTAATGAGATAATCGCTGAGACCCACAAGGCATGGGTTCAATTCTTTGTTGAAAAATTTGGTTTCTACACTTTTCCAAAAGCTAAGACAGAGACTACAAACATCCCGATTGAAGGGAAAGGCAAAGGTATAATGGGTACCTAATCTACAACTTTGAAAGATAATAAGGCATTTAATGTAGATCACTTAGTAGAATCTAATGTATAGGATAGAGAGGTGATACTGGAAAATGTAGAGATACCAACAGATTTAGAGAGTGTACAGGTTACAAATGTTGAGGACAATAGTCATCCAAATCAAAATGTGCAAGTTGAGGTCACAGTTCCTAAGGAGGAACCGACAATAACTGATATTGCACCAAGTGGTGAAACCACCAATACAAAAGAGGAAGATATTAAAGTTAATAAACTATCAAAGGAGAAGAAAGATGAATTAGGAAGGGAACTGGTAGCGAGCACATCATTGTTGTCAATTGACACCTCATAGGTAGAACAGAAAAGAATAATTGAGATGAGTTCTACTAAGCTCATGATGATGTTTACACAGAAGATGATGAAGGAAGGATCTATGGAAAAAGGAATTATTAATCAATCAATCCCAATTTTGCATAGACTTGTCTTAGAGTGCCATTTTGACAAAGGAGCAAGCCCATCCCGCAAGCTCAAAATAGTCATAGAGTACATTTCTAAGGACTTTCAATCTTTACAGCAGATATCTAATCGATAGGCATTGGAGAGGTTCACACAAGCTAAGAGATCTATTTTTGATCAAATGATTGAATCAGAGAAGAAATAGATTACTGATAAGCTGAAGTTAATTGATAATGCTTTAAGGCAATGTACTAATATATATAGAGTATGCTACAACACAGGTTTACTTACTGCAAATATAGATAAAGGGATTAAAGATACTCAGGAGAATATTGTAGGTATAGTCAATTCTTTTGATGGTTTAAATTCTTTCACTACATCTATTTATGGTCATATTTTGGTATTGGAAGCTCAAGTTTCAGCTCTTGAAAGGGAAAAAGACAAAATCATAAGGAGAGCTAATGGGCTCAGAGGATTGGTGAGTCCGCGGTTGGACTCTTTGAGTACATGATTAATACTAAGAGGGGGGGTGAATTAGTATACCAATAAATATAGTAATCAATCTTTTAAACAGTTTAGCAGATAACCAGTGCAACAGATTCACTAATAAACCGGTTAAGATAAGTGCAAACCAAATAGAAAACAAATCATTCACCCACAAAAGCACAATCACCATAACACAAGATATTTGACATGGAAAACCAAATGGGAAAAACCACGGTGAGCAGAAACTCACAAGTAACTATCTATAGAATAGTAACCAGACCAGTTAAGGTCATACAATGTTCTTCACTAGAATAGATCTTGTTAGGAATCTAGATCTTTGTTAGGAGATAAGTCCTATTAAAGACTACATTGTTAAAGGATTTCAAATCCACAGTTGTGAACCACCTTGTTAGAGGATTTACAATGGCTTTGCTTGGCTTACCTGGTTAAGGGTTTCAGACTTGTCAAAGATATTAGAAATCAACAAGTGAATGATCTAGAGAATAGTATAGTATGCTTAGTTAGATCCTTGACAACTCCTTGTTAATGCATTTCAGCATTACTTCAGTCTTCAATATCTCCACACTCTATCTCTTCACACAGACCTAATCTTCTCTTCAATGATCACACATAACCTTTTGTATTCTATGTCTCACACATGCAAACCCTAGGCATGATGTCCTTATAAAGGAATCTGATTTCATGTTGGTCCAATAGAATTAGACTACAAGTTCCTAGATACAATGCATCTAGACACATTTGGTAACATGGCACAAACACACCACAAAAGTGTCAGTGGATGATAACTCATCACACATTATAGTAATACTAGTTGGTAACTCATCACAAATATATACCAGTTAATACAATATACCGATTACCAGTTGTCAAAAATGAAGACTAGAAGATCGTACTGTTCCGATCAAAAGTTAACTACTACTTGGGTCCTTTATACTGCTTGAGATCCTCAAACCGCTTGGGATCTTCATACCACTTGGGATCTTTAGTCAATCTACGACTGGTAAACCATCTTCTGCAAAATACTGATAGTCTAAAGACTATTCATTCAATAATACACAATATCGGATGGAACAATTACCGATTGAGCATAACTCATACATCAAGAAAGTGTGTGTCCATCAATGAAAATCAAAACATCATTAAAATGCCAAAAATCTCCCCCTTTGGCATTGATGGCAACACTTAGGAAAATTTTGACATCTAAGTGTTTTACAAACACAAAAAAATGCCATCATCAAAATTACTCCCCCTAAGCATATACACTACCCCTTTTGCAAAAATTACAAGTAAGTGCATAAACATTCATCAAAATTTTAATGTACACTACTCCCCCTTTGCCATCAATGACAAAGTAATGCAAAACTATCCTTTTTATAAAATAACACAGAGTAGATGTTCATGACAATAAGGAATGAAATTTCTCAAAAATAGATTTAAAGTTCTACACAAAAGTTTTCATGTCCAATGTCCATGACTCAAGTAATGAGGTAGCAACCTCACTTTGAGTCTTCATCTGGAATGCCAGTTCTTCCATTGCATCGATGGTACTCATCTCTTGAGTTACCGTGATAGCTTCCAAGTTGAGAAAACATCTCTGAAGAACCTGTAGTTTTGGCAATAGGAGGAGTTGAAGCTCCTACAAATCTTGAGTCTGGTTGCTGATCTCTAAGTCCATCTTGGTAGTCTAACACTGAAAATGAACAGTTTGTCCATAGGCAGTGAATAAATCATAGGGCATTTTGAAGTTGTTGATATATTCCTGTAACTCCGATTGGAGTTGAGCTTTCTGTTTGAGCACATCTTCACAAAACAGATGGGGTTGGTAGATTTTACTCAAATGTAATTTACCCTCACCCATAGCAACACTGATATCATTCTACTACTTTAGTAGTTGTGTCCTGAGTTCATTCATTTGCTTGACTAAGGCAATATTGAGTTCCTTTTCATGGTTCTTTCTTGCATTTTCTTGAGAAACATCTTCCAAGCATTGTACCTAGTCCTCTACTATGGTAAAAAGAAGTTTTAGCTTGGATAGAGAGGAGTCGGTACTAGGGAGGTTAGTACCAGGAATTAGACTGGTAAGGGTGTCAACTGCAATTTGTATGACATCTTGTTCTTTCTTCTTCCACAATTCTTCTAGTCTCTCATGTACAAGTTTGATGCCTCGAAGTAGCTCAGATTCTTTTGTTGATTAAGTCACACATGCAAGAGTTAGATCACTAGGACTGGTGGAATCAACCTACTTAGTTTGATCACTAGTTTCCTTAGGAGTCTGCCCTCCTTCTTTTGTCTGGATCTCCACTTGTTTTCTCTTCTCTGCTTCCTTCTCCTCTTCCACTCTTTTCTTTTCTTCTTCTTTCTTCTTCTCTGACTCTTTCTTTCTCTCCTCTTCTTGTTTCTTCTCCATTTCTTCCTTCTTCTTATCCTCTTCCTGCTTTTTCTTCTCTTCCTCCTTCTTCCTTTCTTCTTCCTTCCTCTTGTATTCTTCTTTCTTCTTCTCTTCTTCTTTTCTCTTATCTTCTTCTCTCTTCTTCTCTTCTTCTTTTCTCTTATATTTTTCTCTCTTCTTCTCTTCTTCTTTTCTCTTATCTTCTTCTCTCTTCTTCTCTTCTTCTTTTCTCTTATCTTCTTCTTGCCTTGCTTTTTCCTCTTGTTCTTTCTCTGCTTTCTCTTTGTCCTATTTCTCGTTCTCAAATTTTTCTTTATCAATAGTGACATCCTCATCATCTAATGCATCAATATCAATAGGGTCAATTTGTTCTATCACTCTTTCACCTTGACTGTCAAATACCTCATTTGGTTTGCCTGAGGATAGGTCAGGTTCCTGATCAACCTTCCTAGTGGCTTCAGATACTTGGTGTATTTTGACAGCAGCTTTCACATGTATGTGTGTATCCTTTTCTACTTCAGAAGTTTTACCTTCTAGTAACCTGAGTTGCCTCCTTCTCATAAAGAAGATGCCTTTGTTCTTATCCATAATTTCAAATAACTTAGAATTTGAAGCATCAGGAAAGTATTGTGCAAAATTTTTCTCCCTGATCTCTTGTTCTCTTTCAATGGCAATGTGCCATTTATTATCCAAAGAATTATACAAAGAATTTGGAGTATCAGATTTAATCTCAAAAGGTGACTGATCATTAATACATAAATATTTAATGACCTCCTGTTCTACCTCCTCTTTCTCACTATCATTAAAGTCATCAAAATATTCCTTTAAGTCATCAAGCACTTTCCTCCTAATATTCTTTATTGTCCTCTGGCAATTTGTCATTAGTTTATAAGAAGAAATAATTATATTTACCAGTGCAGAAGTTGCTGGTACATTACTGGTAGACTTCATCTTTTTGCTTGAATGCCTTGTCTTCTTTATTTGAATCTCTGGTTCAGTTTCTTCTACCTCCGGTGAGTGATTCTTGGATTTTTGCTTCCTCTCGAATTCTTTTGCTAGAATAATCTCAGGTTTCTTTTTGGCTGGTGACTGCTTGGTCACTTTCGGACTGGCAGATGTAACTAGTACAGATACCGATGGCACTACTTTAGTTCCTCAATCGGTGTGACCCTCTCTAAGTAGGTACCAGTTCTTTTCTTCTTTTCATCCAATGGTGAAGCAAGTAGGGTAGAGGTATACCCAATCAATAATTCATTCACCACTTCATACCCCATAGGGCCAACTACTTCCTTTCTAGGTTCCACAGCTTCCATTATGTAGTCATTTGTCCTTATTGTGAAGAAAATGTCATCTTCATACTTCTTCAATATATCACCATATATCCTCATTATCTATTCATCTTTCGTTTGAATTCATCAAAATACTTACCTAGAACCTTAGGATATATAGTTCCCACTACTTGTAGACTCTCCTTAATCTATCTGGAAACCGGTAGGTTAGTAGATCATTGAACATCACCTACTCCAGGGAAATAACCTTGAAAATAGAAGAATAGACTGACCAGAAGTTGGCCAAACTTGAACCTTAGTGATTTGTCTTGTTTGATGGATTTTAGATTCACCAACAATTGCTTCTGTAAGTAGGTACATCGGTCATATTTAGTACCTTCCTTGATCATCCTGTAAGTAGCATTCACCGCAATAGTAGGGACAAAATTCATTTTGCTGGCATAAAATATTTTGTAACTAATCACCATGCAAGCATATTTTACCAGATCATCAAAAATGGTGTTGACGGTCATTTCCCATTGTTCACTCATAGAACCGATGAGCTTTGTCATTTTAGTTTTGGTGACCTTCCATAAAACTGGTACTTCTCCAACATTGCAGAATCTGGTGACGACATGAATTGCTTTCGGTGTGATGTCATGGGTCCGCTCAAGATACATCTTATCAACATGCATTCTGTTGAGGATAATGCGAATATGTTCTTCTATAAATTCTTCCAAAAAGTATATTGCATTGTGTAGATTCATCTTCTTGAGGATGCTATACTCTAGTTTGATCTTCTTGTCATCTCCATAGAATAGACTTAGCTGGGAGTGAATTACTAGGGATCCTAGGTCTTCCAACTTACAGTCTATATACCTTGAAATATCTCCCTCGACAATAACTCTGGCAGGAATTTGAGATAGGGAATTGTATCTCATTTTCTTTTGAAGAAACTAGGTGTATCTTTAGGTGTACTAGAACTAGAATGCGATGCAGAAGCCATAACCAAGTGATAAGAAAGAATTTTTGAAAAATACCTTCACAATCCGAAATTTAGGTTTTCCAATATCATGCACAATACACCACTTCGGTTGCTAGTTCACCGCTTAGTGTTCTTCACTGATTACTTGAAGATGATTGCAAGATTTTGCACATGATTTCTCCAAATGCTAAACAAATTGCTCTGGTTGCTCTGCTCTTGAAGATTCTTCTTTTGAAAATAGATAAGTGAAAATGATGACGAAACCCCTTTTAAACAAACTTTCACCGACCATAATAAATATATCATTGCTAGGGTACAAACCCTAATTTTTCCTTTTACTGCTTCAGATCTTTTGTTGACTGACAAGTAACATATTCTGGTAAAGGTCTTTACCAATATAAACTGTGGGTTCCAAATATTTTACCGAAATGTTCCCCCTAAGCTTTTCTAAAGCTCAGTTTGTCAGTTCAGAGACTTCCACACTAGATGCAGAAGCAGGTTCATCCTATGACTCTTCTTCTAATTTCTTTTTCCAAGTTTTATTCATTTCCACCTGAATAGTTTCAACATCAATATTCCCTTCTAGAGTGATCAGTATATCACTCGATAGGTTCTTTTTTAGTTTGCAAGTTCTGGCAGTGTGTTCCGATTTGTTGTAATGATAGCATACCATTCGGGGTGTTCTCCATGGTCCATTATTCATACTTCCATTCTTCCTTCTGCATGTTACAGCAGTGTGACCACTACCACGATAGATCAAACAAGTTTCTTTCCAACTAGTTGCCGCTTGATAACCAACTAACTGATGGTCATAGGTATTGTACTGGTTGGGATTCTGGTTCACAGGAAGTTCTGAAATAACTCCTTGAGTCTTTGGAGAATATCTCCCAGTGTTGTGCAAAACTGACCTGCATTCAAATGCTCTATGCCCAAACTTGTTGCATGCATAACAGTTTCCATTGAATCTATTGGATCTAGGCATATTGTTTTGAAAATAAGGAAAATTGTTGTAGGCCTTGCTTCTACACACATTGGTAGCATTTCCTTCTTTAAGACAATTAAAGCAAACAGGTTTAAATTTTTTCTTACTTTTTCATTTGGATGTTGGTTGCTTCTTTGATGCTTCAGCTTTTGCTCTAGGGGTCTCACCTTCCTCATACCCAGACAAACCAAGTCCAGTGGTATCCTTTACTGGCTTTGCCGATTCTAGCTTTTGCTCTAGCTTAGCAGTACTCTGATTGAATTTGGCAAGTATTTCCTTTGACTCAATAAGTTCCTTGGAAATAGTAGCATTAGATTCCATCAAAGTTGCATTCTCAGAAATAGCCATGTTTAGTTCACCTTGTATTACTTCTTTTTCCACTTTACTCTCCTAGAGATGAGCGATAAAGGTACAAATTTCTTTCTTCAGCTTGGAGATCACATGATCTTTGTGTTTTACCAGATCTTCATCTTTCCTTCTATTCTTAAGCTCTTGACTCATTCTAATAGTCAGTCCTTCCAACTCCCTTCTTAGATTAACTTTATATTCATTTAATTTTTCAACTTCTTCAACTAGGGCATCCATGTTAGCTTGATCAGAAGAGCTATTTTCAGTGAGTTCCATTAGTTTCTCAGCATGCTCTCTTCTTTTAGCCAAAGAGGCTTTATGTTAGGTCTTGGGGACAACTGAGAGGGGGGGTGAATTAGTTGTCAAATAAGTTCAAACCAAAACAACTTAACCAACTTTAATGCTTAATACCGGTAAACCAAACTTTTATGCCGGTGGACAGTTTTATCAATTAATTACAGTACCGATAAAGATTAATTCATGAAACAAAAAGACAATAACATCCACAACACATAACACCAATATTTGTACGTGGAAACCCTGTAAGGGGAAAAATCATGGTGGGAAACCTTACCCACAATCAGATGATACTACTGCAGATACCAAATTATTTCTTCCTTCGCATTCCACACTTGATCTTACAAATAAGATCTTACATTTATATCATAACCTAAGATCAATTTTAATAGTTCGGCTCTAAAGGATATTACAATAATATCAATTTACAAATAAAACAATATCTAATGCAATGACTGATTCAACATGTTGGCTTGATGCATTTACAACAATAATAAAACATCTCCATAGCATCTCGTGCTGATCTGGAATAGATAAGCCTGTCGGTGAATGACCTGGACCTATTTGTTGGTAACAGAAAATATGCAAATATGAATATGCCAATGAACAAATATCCAAGACAAAGTGTCCAAATGATGTCTTCATCATAACCAGGTGTTTTTCATGCCACTCCAAGTGTCGGTGAAAATTATATCTTGCCAGTGTACCAGATACCAGTGACTGTGCATAAGTCACTTGCTTGCCGGTGAACATTGCCAATTCTTCAAGGTTCCAGAGTTGATAAGTGATAGTAGGTATTGACATCAATGACAAAACCATACCAAAATACCAACAATCTCCCCCTTTGGCATTGATGGCAACACAAGATGGAAAAACCATCAAAGTGCCAAAACAGAAATGCCAAATACCAAAAACCAACAATCTCCCAAAAAGAGATCATAACCAGAAATCAAAATACAGATATAGAGAGTAATCAGTTTCTCTCAAAATAACAATCTCTCCCCAAATGAATAATCTTTCCCCAAGAGATAAAGTGTTTAAAGTGTTTTTCCATAGATATCTCTCCCCTTTTGACATAAAATGCCAAAGCCAATAAAAAATAGATGTAAATACAAAATACCAACCAATTTTGTATACCAACTACTCCCCCTGAGAAGTAGCTTCCTCATCAAAGCCGGAGTAAAATATTTCTCTATTGATTCTATCGGTTGATGATAAACATCAACTGTCTAAGTCTCTACTGGTGGGGGTATGACCCCAAGCTGATCTCTAAGATATTCAAAGGTCTCCTTACATAGAGGTTTAGTGAAAATATATGCAATATGCTCTTTAGTATTCACATAAACCAGTTTTACTTCGTTTTCTTCACCATTCTCTTTCAGAAAATTCAGTTTCATAGAAACATGTTTAGTTTTAGAATGTAATACTGGATTCTTAGATATATCAATTGTTGTGGTGTTATAACAATAAATAGTTATGGGTTCCTTGCATTTTACCTTTATGTCCTTCAACGTTTGCTTAAGCCATAATACTTGTGTACAGTTAGTTGTTGCTGCAACATATTTTGATTCAACTATTGATAAAGATGTACAGCTTTGTTTCTTACTCAACCAAGAAATTAATTTGTTTCCAAGAAAAAATTCTCCGTCGGTGGTGCTTTTTCTATCATTCACATTTCTTTCCTAATTTGCATCCGTGTATGCACATAATTCAAATTTTTCATCTCTAGGATACCATAAGCCAAGATTTGCAGTGCCTTGTAAGTACCGGAAAATCCTTTTTACTATTGATTCATGATTTTCTCTAGGAATACTCTGAAATCTTGAAACAATACATACTGCATTCATAATATCAGGTATTGTTTATGTTAAATACAGTAGGACTCCTATCATAGATTTATACCTAGTCGGATTAACAGGTGTAGATTCATCCCTTAGTGATAATTTTTCATTTGTAGTCATAGGTGTTCTTACCAGTTTAGAGTTTTCCATCCCAAATTTCTTTAGTAACTCCTTCAAGTACTTGGATTAACTCAAGAATATACCTTTATTGGTCTGTGAAATCTGCAATCCTAAAAAGAATTTTATCTCTCCAATCATAGACATTTCAAATTCTTGTTGCATTTCAATAGAAAAGTCTTTACATAATCCATCTTCTCCTCCAAAGATTATATCATCAATTAAAACTTCTATAACCAAGATGTCATCATTAGTCACTTTATAGTATAAGTTGTTTTCAGCATTACCTTTAGAAAAACCAATCTTCAAAACATACTTATCCAATATTTCATACCAAGCTCTTGGAGCTTGCTTCAACCCATACAAAGCTTTTCTTAACCTGCAAACCATATCTTTGTTATTTGTCAAAGAAAATCCATTAGGTTGTTCAATGTAAACTTCTTCTTCAAGATCTCCATTCAAAAATGCACATTTAATATCCATTTGATATACTTTGTAGTTCTTGTGTGCTGCAAAGGCTAAGAATAATCTGACTGCCTTAATTCTAGCTACCAATGCAAAGGTTTCATTATAATCAATTCCTTCTTTATGATAATATCCCTTAAACACTAATCTTTCTTTATTTCTGATTACCTTACCATCTTCATTAAGTTTGTTTCTGAATACCCATTTTGTTCCAATCACATTTTTGTCTTTAGGTTGGGAAACTAATGTCCATGTGTTATTCTTCTCAATTTGTTCTAGTTCCTCTTCCATAGCTTTAATCCAGTCTTTATCTTCACATGCCTCATTAATTTATGATGGTTCAATTTGACAAATAAGACATACCTCTTCATTTGCCAGACTTCCTCTTGTCATAACTCCTTTATATTTGTTTCCAATTATCTGATCTTCAGAGTGATTCAGTCTTAAATACCAAGGTGTCTTTGTTTGTTGTTGTTTTTCAGTTACAGTGGAATTTTTAGATGATACCGGTGTAACTAGATCTTCATTCTATACCAGTGGGTTCAATGTAGATTCATTTGTCAGAATCTTTGTTGCCGGTTCAAAGTCTATATACCTTGAAGTTTCTCTAAATTTTTCATCGATCTTCACATTTGTACTCTCAACAATTTTCTGCAATCTTTTGTTAAAACATCTATATGCCTTTCTCTTAGATGAATAGCCAAGAAATATTCCGTCATCACTTCTAGGATCAAATTTTCCAGTATACTCATCTCTTATAATATAGCATTTACTTCCAAATATTCTAAAATATGTAAGAGTAGGAGTAATACCAAACTATAGTTCATGAGGGGTCTTACCAGTTTCTCCTTTGATGTGAACTTTGTTGAATGTATAGACTAATGTGGTTATTGCCTCTCTCCAATATACATGTGGTAAATTTGCTTTAGATAACATACTTCTAGCTGCATCCAAGATAGTTCTATTTTTCCTTTCAACAACTCCATTCTGTTGAAGTGTCTAGGGTGTTGATAATCATCTTCTGATTCCATTCACTTCACAGAATGCATTAAATTCATTAGATGTAAATTCTCCTCCTTGATCTGATCTTAGACATTTGATTTTCTTACTGGTTTCATTCTCTACCATTGGTTTGAATAGTTTGAACTTTCCAAGTGCTTCTGATTTTTCTTTGAGAAAAGTAACCCAACACATTCTAGAATAGTCATTAATGATTAGCATGAAATATCTATCACCTTGTAAACTTTTAGTTCTAGCCGGACCACACAAATCAATATGAAGTAATTCAAGATCATTATTGGATTTTTCTGGAATACTTTTAAAAGTTGCTCTAACTTGTTTTCCAAATTGACATTCCTTACATACCAGATTTTGAGGTTTAACAATCTTAGGTAAATCTCTAACTTCTTTAGTAGTACCAATTTTTACCATACAATCAAAATTTACATGATAGAGTCTCTTATGCCATAGCCAACTTTCATCAATATTTGCAATCAAGCATGTCTTTTCACTATTATTCAAATGAAATATATTACCTCTAGTTTAATTACTAGTTGCAATTTCCAAACCAGTTCTGTTCATAATTTTGCATTTACCATTTTTGAATTGTAACTGAAATCTTCTGAACTAATTGACCAAGACTCAAAAGATTGTGCTTTAATCCTTCCACATAGTAAACATTGTCAATATTATGCTTACTATCAAGAGCTATTGTATCTTTACCTTTGATCAAGCAAGCTTTGTTATCTCCAAATCTTACTAGACCTCCATTATATTCCTGAAAGTTCAAGAATTTACCTTTATCACTAGTCATGTGATGTGAGCATCCTGAATCAATGATCCATTCATCCTTAGCTTCAACTTTAGCTGCCAAGGCCTATTCTACTAGTTGAATAGTAGGTATCAGTTGATCTTCTATTATAGCAACAAAAACCCATCCATTGTCTGCCAGATCTTCATCAGAATCATCAGTGACTCCTTCATCAGCAAGATAACAAGATTTATCTTTATTCTTCTTAAATTTGTATCTCTGATATTTAGGGTTAGGCTTGTATGTTCTCCTAGCTTCTTCTCTTAGTCTAGAATGTCTATCAGGGCATCTAGAAGCCATATGACCAATCTTATTATAGTTAAAGCATTTAAAGGGTGCTTTACCTTCATGCTTACTTCCAATTGGACCTTTAGGCATTTTCCTTGCAAATAGTGCTTCAAGTTCTTCATTTTCTCTCCTACTTTCCTCAAGTTCTCTTGCATAAAAGGCTTTCCAATCAAACTTATCAAATGATGGTGCAAATGATGTTGATACCTTAAAAGATAAATCTATCTTTATAGTATAAACAAGACCAAATTCCTCAATTTTAAAAGCTGAAAGTTTTCCAATCAATGTATCCCTAGTTACTGATGTATTAGGCATTGTTCTTACTCATTTATAGCAGTAACCTTCATTTTATATGCTGGTGGTAATCCTCTTAAAACTTTTGAAACAATTTCATCTTCACTTAAGGTTCCTCTACAACATGTAATACCCAAAACAATTTAATTTACTCTTTCCATAAAAGCAGAAATCCTTTCATCTTCTTCCATTTTCAGATTTTCGTACCTGACCCAGAAGCTTTCAAGTTTTGCAATTTTGACTGTGGAATCTCCTTCATTCAATGTTTCCAAGTGATCCCAAATAGCTTTAGTAGTTGATCTATCTAATAATCCCATGATTTTCTGATCTAATAATGTGCTCAAAAGTGCTTCTCTAGCTTTGCAATCATTTTCTTCATCTTTTCCTAAGGTAGGTGGATTAGGCTAACTGGGAGTAGGAGTAGTATAGCCATTCTTTGTAACTTCCCAGATGTCCTTTCCAATGCAATTCTCCATCCTAATCTTCCATATGCCATAGTTGGTTCCACCAAGTTTAGGACTATCCTTCCTGAAATAGTTAGTAGACATTCAATCTCCTCAAGCTGTTAAACTTCTGCAAAAAGAGGACTAGGCTTTGATACCAATTGTTAGGTCCTGGGGAAAATGGAGAAGGGAGGGGTGAATCAGTTGTCAAATAAATTCAAACCAAAATAACTTAACCAACTTTAATGCTTAATACCGGTAAACCAAACTTTTATGTCGATAGACAATTTTATCAGTTAATTACAGTACGGGTAAAGATTAATGCATGAAATAGAAAGACAATAACATCCACAACACATAACACCAATATGTGTACATGGAAACCCTATAAGGGGAAAAGCACACAATTAGATGATACTACTACAGATAGTATGTTTATACAAATGGTGTCTGCACATGCAAAAAGGCCAAGCGCCTAGAGCTCACTGCTCAAACACAAATAGGAGTCACACTGACTACAATTGAATGGTTAAATCCAATAAGGGTGTACTACTCAAAATAGCATCTTACTATGCTAGATTTAGTACCGGTGTAGTTCTGATAGTCTTCACAAAAAGATTACTTCACCTTCAAATGATGTGTGTGTGTAAAGCTCTTCTTATTCTCGCATATACCGAATTATTTCTTCCTTCGCATTCCACACTTGATCTTACAAATAAGATCCTACATTTATATCTTAACCTAAGACCAATTTTAGTAGGTCATCTCTAAAGGATATTACAATAATATTAATTTACAAATAAAAGAATATCTGATGCAATGTTCAATTCAACATGTTGGCTTGATACATTTACAACAATAATAAAACATCTCCATAGCATGTTGTGCTGATCTAGAATAGATAAGCTTGCCGGTGAATGACCTAGACCTATTTGTCGGTAATAGAAAATATGCAAATACGAATATGCCAATGAACAAATCTCCAAGACAAAGTTTCCAAACAATGTCTTCGACATAACCAGGTGTTTTTCATGCCATTCCAAGTGTCGGTGAACATTATATCCTACCGGTGTACCAAATACCGATGATTGTGCATAAGTCACTTGGTTGCCGGTGAACATTGCTAATTCTTCAAGGTACCAGAGTAGATAAGTGATAGGAGGTGTTGACATCAATGACAAAACCATACCAAAATACCAACACTTTATACTTGACTTTGAGTTCATCATAGGCTCTCTCAGTCTGAGTGAGACAATGAGTAAGTTCCCTCACACTGTATTCCCCCATATCTCCTTCCAAGTGGTTAGACTTATAGAAAGGTTGGCTCTGATAACAATTGATGAATACTAAGAGAGGGGGGTGAATTAGTATACTAATAAATATTGTAATCAATCTTTTAAACAATTTAGCAGATAACTGGTGCAATAGATTCACTAATAAACTGGTTAAGATAAGTGCAAACCAAATAGCAAACAAAGCATTCACCCACAAAAGCACAATCACCATAACACAAGATATTTGACGTGGAAACCCAAATGGGAAAAACCATGGTGAGTAGAAACTCACAAGTAACTATCTGCAAAATAGTAACTAGATCAGTTAAGGTCATACAATGTTCTTCACCAGAATAGATCTTGTTAGGAATCTATATCTTTGTTAGGAGATAAGTCCTATTAAAGACTACCTTGTTAAAGGATTTCAGATCCACAGTTGTGAACCACCTAGTTATAGGATTTACAAAGGCTTTGTTGGGCCTACCCAGTTAAGGGTTTTAGACTTGTCAAAGATATTAGTAATCAACAAGTGAATGATCTATAGAATAGCACAGTATGCTAAATTAGATCCTTGACAGCTCCTTGTTAATGCACTTCAGCAATACTTCAGTCTTCAATATCTCCACACTCTATCTCTTCACACAGACCTAATCTTCTCTTTAATGATCATACATAACCTTTTCTATTCTATCTCTCACACATGCAAACCCTAGACATGATGTCCTTATAAAGGAATTTTATTTCATGTCAGTCTAATAGAATTAGACTACAAGTTCCTAGGTACAGCACATCT
Organism: Cryptomeria japonica; assembly: GCF_030272615.1. Classification (NCBI taxonomy): domain Eukaryota; kingdom Viridiplantae; phylum Streptophyta; class Pinopsida; order Cupressales; family Cupressaceae; genus Cryptomeria; species Cryptomeria japonica. Next base: position 658,269,620 of record NC_081412.1, read on the forward strand.
AGACACATTTGGTAACACGACACAAAAACACCACCAAAGTGTCGGTGGATGATAACTCATCACACATTATAGTAATACTGGTTGGTAACTGATCACAGATATATACCGGTTAATACAATATACTAATTACTGGTTGTCAAAAATGAAGACTGGAAGATCGTAGTGTTTTGATCAAAAGTTAACTACCACTTGGGTCCTTCATTCTGATTGAGATCCTCAAACCACTTGGGATATTCATACTACTTGGGATCTTTAGTCAATCTGTGACTGGTAAACCATCTTCTGCAAAATACCGATTGTCTAAAGACTATTCGTTCAATAATACATAATACCGGTTGGAACAATTACTGGTTGAGCATAACTCATACATCAAGAAAGTGCGTGTCCATCAATGACAATCAAAACATCATCAAATTGCCAACAATACATACATAAGAAAGAATGCATTGATTTGGTTGGTAATCCCACATCGGTAGAGCTTAAGGATAAAGAGTCATATGCTCACATGTTTAATGGGCTTGTATCTATTTCCAACACATTCAAATTCGATTGGGATACTTATCTAGAGATTTTGGAGAAAGCCTATCGGGAAATTTTCAAGTATATTCAGCTCCGGTTAAGGTATTTTGGCACACATTCTTTGTACAATATTTCATTTTTCATCCCGATTTTTGGTATTTTTTTTTGGGCATTGATGTCAAAGGGGGAGGTATAGGTAAAAAATATATTCTTGACATTGGGAGATATGGAGGTATGGAGTATTTTCTATAGATCATGATCACAGATGGATATTTAGCTCAGGGGGAGTAGTCTCAATGTGAAACCGACAGATGGAAACCATTATCATTTTTCACATGAGTGTTGCCATCAATGCCAAAGGGGGAGACTGTTGGAAATTGACACTCATTTGATTGGTTTCATATGTTGTCATTGATGACAACATGTTCCGGCTTTCATTCTTGGTTTGGTTTTTCACCGGCACCGATAGGTTTCTTCACCAGTAGGAAGGATTATTTGGGTACCGACATTGGAGGCTGACATGACTTACAACAGGTTACTGGTATTGGAGGCCGACATCATTTGGGAGATCTGGTAATCGGTAATTGATTTTGATGTTTATGTATATATGTAATTGAGCCGACATGTATATTCATTTTGTAATTAGCTATGTAAGCTGACATAAGGGATAAAGGATTGTAAGGGTATATAGGTCAGTTGATTAGATCATTTTGTGACATGTTAGGTGATGAGATATATGATAGTGATACTTGTAATGAGAGGAATATTAGAATGCGAAGATTATGTAAGAAGTTATTCTGGTAAGGGTTTAGGGTTTCAAAACCGAAACAATCAGAGCTTGAACTGGAACTCTATCAGGCATAGTAGATGTGTTAAATGAGTTTAGTTTTATGTTTTCTTATTCAAAGTGACTGTAGTCAGTGAGACTCCTTTGTGATGAGTAGTGTGCTCTAGGCTGTAAGCATTCCTGCAAGTGCAGGCCCTCATATTTTGTAATATCTTTTCACATGGCCAATGGATTGATATTGTGGGTCACAAATCCCATCGTGGTTTTTCCTCTTTGAGGTTTTCCATGTATAATTCTTTGTGTTACGGTATTCATTTGTGTGATTGGCTTATTGATTTCTTTACTTCTTTCAATCTTATATGTATCGGTTTACCGGTTGGTGAATGCATGTTATAATAAGGTTAAAATTGAACATTCTAGTAGAACACTGATTCACCCCCCCCCCCCTCTTAGTGTTCTTGGATTCCAATAGAAGAGGTGGTTAGAATGATTTATATATTGATTGATTAATCAAAATGATTGGATTGATATCATGTATAAGACAGAGATAGATGATCGTTTGGTTTCACAAAAAAATTCTTGTATAAGACAAATGATATATGAAAGTTTGATGAATGATGAAATATTATGGAAGTGAAGAATGATTAGTAAGAAGTTAAGAATGATAGGGAATAAAATTTATTGACAAATAGAACATTTTATATGAGGAAATGAAACTATCACAAATTCTTGTGTCTTTATTATAGAATGACATTTTCATCATTGGACCTTATTGTGTATCAATGGATTTTTTGTACACTAGGGTATGAAAAACCTATTGGAAACAATGCAACAAACTAAGAGGGGGGTTGAATCAGCTTGCACAAACACTTTACTTAACCTAAACACCAATTTAGATCTGATAATTAACAAAGAAAACATAAATCAACACGAAATCAATAACACACATAACACCAAGATTTTTGACATGAAAAACCCAGTCAATGGAAAAACCATGGTGGGAACTTACCCACAATATGATAATACCCTGTTAGAAGTATATGAAAAATTACAATGGGGAATGTGCATGCATTTAGGCACACTACCTAGAGCTCATTGCTCAAACATAATAACAACAAGGGCTACAATCCTAGGAAAGACTCACTATCTTACAAAATATTAGGATTACATCTAGAAGATCATGAACTGATAGAATAGTGTAATACCCTAAAAATGGTCACCTAAACCATGGACTCCTAATCTTGACAACATCACCAAGGTCCTAACCAAAGGCAATTAAATCAACTTTGAGCACACAATTAATTAATTCTTCAATCATTAAATGTCAAACTTGAGATATTATTTCTTCTTCTAAATTGAGAACTTGAAATCAGAAAAGCAATTAAATGAATTTAATCATTCTCTAAAATTAGAACTCAAAGCGTTTGAGAAAAGAAATTCAGTTGCATTGAAAAGACTTTTTTCTTGAATAAATCAAAGAAATATGCATGGAATCACCTATTTTCATCTCAAGTGCATGGAAGTAATTGAATTATATCTCTAATGCAAACTCAAACTTATAATCTAAATGCATTTCAATCAAACTATAATTGGAATCTATCTCAAGGTTAACTGAATCTTATCTCTCAATTATTTCAATTATCCAAATTGTGTTTTTTCTTGAATAATCTCAACTACTCATTACTAATTGATCTTGACCGTTGGTCTCTCTTGTGATTCTTTATAAATTTAGCATTCATCTCTCATTCAAAACACCCTGGAGATTTATTGTTATTATGCAGTTTTTGCTCTGGAGTCAAGATATTGTGCTTGCTTTTTTGAGTTTATTGCATCTTAGCTTTTCTTTTTGCATATTTAGTTCAATTATGATTTCTTGAATTCATATAGCTTACTATTCATCCATCTAGCATAAACCTTGCATCCATTTAGCTTAATATCATGCTCATATAGATTAAATCCTTCGTCTTGGTGTAGTCTAGTCACTAGTATTGCTTGTACAAATCTGAGAGCAACTCTATACTTGCATCTTTCAGAAGGCAATTGGTCGATTTGTTATGGTTTTATTATTCATGCTTATATCTATCTTGTTGGCATATGGACACTCCAATGAGACATTGTATGTGATTGAAGGTTTTTTCATTGATGGCAACCTTGCAATCCACTGGCACTGGCAAGACATCATACCAGCAAAGCATTACACAGGCAAGACAGTGCACCGGCATCAACAAGATCACTCTACACCGGCACTGAAGTAAAGATGTATACTAGCATAAAGGCCGATAGGACTTTTGATATGTAATATTTTGTTTATTATTGTAAGCCGACTTGGAAAATTGTAAAATGACTCTTGTATATAAAGGAGATCATTGTAGACATTTAGAGAAGCAATGTAGTGAGCATAAAGAAAATTGTTAGGCAAACCTAATGTGCAAATTATAGGTCAAGGGTATATGTAAAGAACAGAGCAAGAACCAGTACTGAATCTAGCATTGGAGATGCTATTGTAAAGAAATACAAGTTATTGGATAAGTATAATCCTTATTGTAAGTTAGTGTGACTTCTCATTGAGCAATAAGCTCTAGGCAGTTGGCCTTCCTACATGTGCAGGCCCCTATTGTAAGTAATATTCTCTTATTGGCCAATGCGTGAATATTGTGGGTCACAAATCCCATCAAGGTTTTTCCCACACCGGGTTTCCTCATTAAACATCTTGTGTTATGGGGTTCTTTTCATGTGGATGTTTCTGATTCTATTTATTGCATTAATTCTTGCATATTGGTATACTGTTATTTTATATTCTACATGTTTTAACTTAAGAAATTCTTCACACTGGTTAGATACTGATTCACCCCCCCCCCCCTCTCAGTATCTGTGGGAATCCTAACAATTGGTATCAGAGCTTGGTCCTCTATTTTCAGAAGCCTAACAACTTGAGGAAGATCTTGACACTGGTAAAGATGGAAAATCTGATGAAGTAACTTGAAGGAGCTCTTACTGACTATGATGCAGAGAAGTTGAAAAATATCAAATTAGAAGATGACTTAAGAGCAGCTCAAGATATCATTCAGACACTTCAAGAAAATCTTACTGTTGCAAGAAATAAGAGAAGAGAACTTTGCGAAAAATTGCAAAATGAGAATGATGAAAAGGAATCACTTAATGATATGGTAAGCAAGCTGAAACAAGAGATCATGACAACAAAAAATGAAATGCAGGATACGACTATGAGATTTTGCAAAGAGATTGAGGTTAGGAAGAAGAATTGACCAGAAGACTAAATGATGCAGAAAATGAGAACACAAGACTTAGCTATGAAAATGACACATTGAAGACAGATCTGATGCATACTCAGAATGACTCAAATGAATTGATGAGACAAAAAGAAATCTTGGAAAGGGAATTGGAAACTACAAATCAACATAAAGAAAAATTCAAGAAAAGCTCAGAAGAACTTGGTACCTTATTGAAGAATCAAAAACCTAAAGGTGACACTTCTGGAATTGGCTTTGAAGTTGGTGAAAGCTCTGGTACTGCAAATACTCAGGATCACAGCAAACCGGTAAGACCACCTAATGCTTATAAATTCAATGGAAAATGCTTTAACTGTAATAAGTATGGTCATAGAGCAAATGAATGTAGATCTAGGAATTATCAGAATATCAATACATCCATCAGTCAATGTTCAAAATGCAACAAAATAGGTCATAACTCTGAAAACTGTAGAATGAATGTGAGATGTTATGTTTGTGGAAGATTTGGACATTTATCTAATCAATGCAGAACACAAACTAGCATAGGTTATGGGAAAGCTATTCAGAAAAATAATGTAACTTGTTATGCATGTAACAAAGTTGGGCATATTGCTAAATTTTGTAGAAGTAAAGGTACACCAGTAGACAACAAAAGTGCTAGCTTGAAAGGTAAAGAAAAGGTTGAAGAGGTTAAGAAAGAATTCTCAAAGCAATGGATTAGAAAAGATGATCTAAATATTGGGAATACTCCTCCACCGGTAGAACCAACAAATGCTCCACCGGCAGGACAGAGTGATGCTTCACCGGTAGGACAGAGCAGTGCTCTACTGGTAGGAAGTTCTTCATCCAATTGAATAAAATTTCCTTGAGGGTTTCGCAATCTAATGACACATGTGCTATTATTCCCTCGGTTAGAGATAAGAAGTTAAAAATTACTTATTACCAGCAAACAATGTTAAGTGAATACTTAATCGGCATGCAATTAATGTGGTAGATGGCGAAAAGACTTTATAAAAGTAAGGTTTTGGCTCCATTTTATTTCACCATGATTTCAAACTTTTAGTGAGCGCAAAGATTCTGAGCTAAGGCATTTCGAGCAAGAAGCAAGCACACTCCAAGCATTCATCCATCCAAGATAGAAAAAGGTATTTAATCATGGCATCCACCTCTACAATTGAATACATAGCAAACCCTCCTATTGTGGAAGTAATTAAAAGACTTAAGCCCATATTTCAATTAGTCCTCGAGATAGCAAAGAAGGATGATACCTTAGGTGCATTTTCTCATATCCCTAAAGGTGTTGTATATGCTGAAGACCCTAGAATGTACATCCACTGCAACATTGAAGAGTTAGTAGATGAGGAAATCAAAACCATGTATAAAACCAAGATATGTGATGATATCGGCAATGTTAAAGCTGAACACAAGGTTATTAAAACCCTAGGATTCACAGAAATCCTTAGCATTCCTGAATTTCCTAAGGATATGATTAGGATAGTGTTAAGCAAAGTTCATGGAGAATTTTTCTGGCTAGATGCAATTCATAAGATCACCAAGGAAGCGGTAAAAGCTGTCATAGGGTTACTAACCACCGGTAAGAGGCCAAACAAAAACAAGAAGGTTTCCAATGATTTAGTCATATACCTAACAGGTGCAACATTCAATAAGAGATCTCTAAGGGTTAACAATGTAAAAGATATCAATGTGAGATTCATAAGTATGATATTAGGTTACAAAGCCACTCATGCTAATAGACTTAACTCAGTTTCAAGTTTATGCATTAAGAGTGCTTATGATATGATAACAGACAATGCAAAAATTGACATCTATGAATGGTTAAAAGATGAACTGATAGACAACCTTGGAAAGATAAAGAAGGATAAGAAAGGAATTTTCAGATTTGGAAATCTGTTAGTATGTCTAATACTTCATATAACAAAATAGGTTCCCGGTATAGGATATAAAGAACTAGGATATGACATACCGGTAGGAAAGCAATTGATAGAACTATTTAATACTATGGGTGAGAACAAGGAAAACAACATTCATGACTTTTTCCAAGCATTGAAGACAAAAATGAAGAAAAGAATAAGGTTATCTTAGAAAATAGTAGACAAATACAAAGATGACATATGTTTTGTTATTAAGAAAGATGAAATATGGATGGAAGCGGTCATCCTAAGGACAATTTGGGTAACCGAAATGGGCTATGATACAGATGATCACATAGTTGAAACTTATGCTAAAGCACTTCTAGAAGCCCCCAAAGAACCTAAGGAAGAAGTATTTGTTAGTGTCGAGACCATAGAAAGCCAAATACAGTCTAAGAAAAGAGTAAACAAGGTAGAGGCATTTGTGAGGAAAGGAACCATACAAGAAAAGGCCATTAGGGAAGATGTATTAAAGAAAACCAGCATAACAGAAGATGAGTTGGTAGCCCCACAACCTGAAGCTCATCTATCACTGGTAGGTACTTCTTTGGAAGGTGACATGCCAGCAACTTTTAAAGAGTTGTTAGGAAAAGAGATCCCTCACTGGAAACCACTCCTTCACCTAGAAGGACAAGGTAGAAGAAACAACCAGTGAGATCTCTGGTTATAAAGGTCACACCTAAGAAGAATCTAACCCCTAAGAAAAAGAAAAAGACAAAAACTGACTTAGCACCTCTAGACATATTGCTAAATGAGATCATAGAGGAAGGAAAATTGAAAAAAATAGAGAAAATTTATGACACTCTATCTGCTGATGAGAAAGGGCAAGTTGAGGAAAGTGTAATACTGCATATGGACATGTACAGGAAGTTTTTGATGGAAGTAGTCAATGAAATTCCTGATGATTTGTACAAAAGACTTGAGGCCAAAAGGCAAGCAGTGATTGAATTAGACAAGAAAATAAAAATAGAAAAACTACTTGTTGTATATCTGGTAAACTCTCCCAAGGAAATTGATGATTTGATTGCTCAGGCAAACCGGATAGTATTCTCTACTGCACACCGACATATTTCACGAATGGAAGGAAGAGTTACTAAAGTTACAGAAGAAACAGAAGATGGTTGGGACATATTCCTTGTTGAAAAGGAAAAATAAGAAGAGTACAAGAACCCTAAGCCTATTAAAGTATATCAGAAGGATAGGGACAAAGGGAAAGGAAAAGTTGGTGGACCTCCAAGCATAAAGGTTAAAGACAACCTACCTCCACCTGTGAAAATTACAACCACTGAAGATCAACTAGCAGCAGAAAGTATGGATGTAGAGGATAGCAATCCAAATCCTAAAGTCCTATACACTGTAAATGTTGATACCCAAAAGATCAACATAACAGTTGATAAAGATATAACTGACAAGTCAGATATGGCTAAAGAGCCTCTGGTAACAGAAGATATAGAGAAACTGGCAGAGGATATAGGGAAAAAGATGTAATTTGAGGCACATATAGAGAAACCAACAGAGCTAAAGGCTCCGAAATAGGTTCACAAGGAAACAGTGCCACCGGTAAGCAGTAAAGCAGGGAAACCAGTGCTAAAAGAAATGCAAACACAAACTGACCTGCCAGAGGTCAATACAAGCATGGTTACTTCCACCAGTACTCAGTTGGTTGGGTCATCATCAACATTCAAGTCAACAAATGTGACTAAGGTATCACTTGAATCCATTAAGAAAATAACTGAGTGCAGTTCACAGGCTTATAAAGCAATAGATGATTCAATACCAATTTTGAAGATAATTGCTCCTAATTGTAATATAGATAATAAATATTCTTTAGGACAATTGGATACATTATGTAAATACATCTCTGGAAATATTGAGAAAATAAAGGAAGAATCAGTAAAGGACATGGTAGAAAAAGAGAAACAAAAATTCTTTGATGAAGAAATAAAGAAGTGTAACAGAGACTTTGACACATTTCTACCGGAACTATGTAGTTTGTTGAAAGAGTATAAAAATCTGTATAAAGATACATGTAAAACAAACTTCTTGACTGTAGATATTGACAAGAAAATAAGCAAGACACGGGATGAGATAAATAAACTTGCAGACAATTTTGTCAACTCATTGGATTCATTATCTATTTTTGAAGAAAAGTTAGCAAATTTTGAGGAAGAATTGCTCAAATAGAAAAGAGAGAAAGAAAGAATAATAAACAATGCAAAACACTTGAGATCTAAACTGAGTCCAAGATTGGACAATCTAGCATCTCTGCGGAAGGAAATCTCAGAGGCATTAGCATAGGGAAGTAAAACACTGGTAGAGCATTTGCAGCATCTCACCGGTACTGTGAAGAGGACTGAAATAGCAATAAAAGATAGCAAAAATTTTATGGATAGTATAAAATTAATTTTGGGCGATCTTTTTCAGATAATAACTACCCAACTACAGGGTTGAGGATATGGACAGATGTAACTACAAACTCTACTAACATCTTGACAACCTTTGTCATTGATGCCAAAGGGGGAGTAGTAGGATGAGAAAGTTCAAAGATAGGAATCATATGCTCAGGGGGAGCCCTTCATATTTTTGGTAAACATTTTTTTTGGTAAATTTTTGGACTACACATTTTGGACACTTTTTGAAATTTCTCATGAGTGTTGCCATCAATGCCAAAGGGGGAGATTGTTGGCATATGGACACTCCAATGAGACATTGTATGTGATTGAAGGTTTTGTCATTGATGGAAACCTTGCAATCCATTGGCACCAGCAAGACATCATATCGGCAAAGCATTACATAGGCAAGACAGTGCACCGGCATCAACAAGATCACTCTACACCAGCATTGAAGAAAAGATGTATACCTGCATAAAGGCCGATAGGATTTTTGATATGTAATATTTTGTTTATTATTGTAAGCCAACTTGGAAAATTGTAAAATGACTCTTGTATATAAAGGAGATCATTGTAGACATTTAGAGAAGCAATGTAGCGAGCATAAAGAAAATTATTAAGTAGACCTAATGTGCGAATTAAAGGTCAAGGGTATATGTAAAGAACAGAGAAAGAACCAATACTGAATCTGGCATTGGAGATGCTATTGTAAAGCAGTACAAGTTATTGGATTAGTATAATCCTTATTGTAAGTCAGTGTGACTTCTCATTGAGCAGTGAGCTCTAGGTAGTTGGCCTTCCTGCATGTGCAGGCCCCTATTGTAAGTAATATTCTCTTATTGGCCAATGAGTGAATATTGTGGGTCACAAATCCCACCGAGGTTTTTCCCACACCAGGTTTCCTCATTAAACATCTTGTGTTATGGTGTTCTTTTCATATGGATGTTTCTGATTCTATTTATTGCATTAATTCTTGCATACCAGTATACTATTATTTTATGTTCTGCATGTTTTAACTTAAGAAATTCTTCACACCAGTTAGATATTGATTCACCCCCCCCCCTCTCAGTATCTATGGGAATCCTAACATATCTAACCATACATGCAATGACTCAATTGAAGTGTTGTGTCGTCCATCTTACATATACTTATTCCACTTTTCACACACACATTTCTAGCGCCCACCATGGGGCAGAATACTACATCTTTTGGCCTCGAAGACTAACTTTTTCTTATTTTTCAAATTTTTATTTTTTTGGTTTTTCGTCCATACAGTTACCGTGAAATAGCGTATGATATTTCCTACAGTGTCGAACGACAAAATTCAAGTATCATATGATCTCGTATGAATTATCATACGAATCGGTGAGAATGGTCGTACGATATTCTATGTTTTTGGGTTGAAAGTAGATTTCATTCTTTAGGTTTTCTTATTCAATTTTGATCATACTAATGCTGACCCTGACTTGTTGTTCATTTGTCTGAGGAATTTTTATAGCCTAATCAGTTTTTGTAGAACGCTTCTCGAAGAATATGCTTGTCAAACAAAGATAATATGACTACTGATTCGTTGTCTTTGTAGGTTGCTTGAGGAGATTAGAGTAAACATTGTGTATTCTTTAAATTCATTTTTAGGCACCTAAATTGCTATCTAGTTAATGAAAAAATTTGTCTTTCATGTTTTAAGAAAATTATGAGAGGTAGGAGAGTATGCTCTTGTCTGCATAGACAATCAAAAATCTAGACCCTTGAGGCTTTTTCTAAGTTTGAGATTTGTGTACCTTTAGTGGGCCTGCCCTCCCGAGGAGCCTATAAGGCCAAATCCATTGAGGCTAGTGAGAGGGGAGTGACCCAAGTGGGAATGGCTAATGCCAAGTACTCCAACCCATTATAAAATAAACGTGATTTGATGAAAATCAAGTCAATGGCAGTGTTCGAGAATAGCTCTCCTCTGTACCTTCGGGTATATCAAACCTTGGTTTTCAAGGTTGAGAGACCTCTTAATTGATTTTATACCCCGACGCACCGAATGGATCCCTTACTACTTCCAATTAAGATTAGAAGATACCCGGTTCACCTCTAAGAGGGGGTTAATCTTTGTGCAAGAGAGATAGTAACTCTCCCAAGATACTTATCATTTCATTCCCCCATTAGTGTTTGGAGTCGGCTAATACGACATTGAGAATCCATTGCGTGAGACTCAGCGGTTGTATTCTGATTAGCTATTGGGTGTGTACCTGAGTCTGCAAGCAAAGATTTTTTTCTCTCACCAATTTTCGTAGGGTTACCATGTTGTGATTGAATTCATTATATATATTGTGTGTTTATTGTGTTTTCATCCTTGAAACTGAAACTGAAATACCAAAAATTGGAGAAACCAATAAACAACTTAGTGGTCAAAACTCTATATGTGTCAAAAACAAGTCTATCTTAGTCAAAACTCTATCCGTGTCAAAAACTAGTCTACCTTAGTCAAAACTTTGTGTATGTCACAGACTAGTCTACATCAGCTGTCAAAAACTCAGTCCATCTCAAATATGGTCATCATCAGTCTTTGAAAGACCTGTCTATTAGAATTTTGTCCCTATCTAGTAAACTATCATAAGAGTCTTCTGATTTATCATCCTACTACATACCTATTTTCATACAAAATTTCATCAAGTCTTACAGTTTGTTGTTTGGGTCCTTTTTTTGTGTCGTACAAAATCTTATAAACTGTCGTCCTTCTTAGGGAATTATTGTCTGATCTCTAGTCCTGTGTCGTACAAAAAAACATTACATTTATCAGTTTTTCATCTAAGGTATACCCATCTATCATGCGATCATAGGCAGCAACTCGTACGAACTTCTATTTTTGTCGTCTTGAAGCTATTAAACTATCATCTAGTCCTACATAACCTGTCATATGAATCTTTGATTTTGTCAGTCCAGAACAGTCAAACTTGCCTAAAAATAGTCTACAGCAAGCATAAAACTAGTTATCATCATTTTGAGCATAAACAAATCTAAACAGTGCACTTCTGTCATTGTGTTGCATGATTTTGTCGATCATCCTTCAGCTAGTTCAATCAACCTTCAGCTAGTTCAATCAACCATTTATCAAACTTAAGTTACTTAGATAAAACGTCTTACATAAGATAGATCATTCCTGAAACCAAACTGAGTCTTAGTCACTTCTCTTAAATCAAACTAGGTAACTTAGATCACATCTTACACATGATAGATATTTCCTAAAACCATACTAAATATTATTTGCTTCTCTCAATCGATACATTAAACGAATAACTAGCTCCAAATTTGATCTTGACTTCTGCATCACAAATAGATTTAGGTCACATCAGTCAATAAAAATTCCTACTCAAACCAAAAGTTCTTGTAAGAAAGCTGACAAAGGCAAAGGACCATCCTTTTCATATCAGGATAATCCATTTTATGTAGAGAACCCTGTCACTAATAAACCTTCATCATCAGATATACCAATTTATGATCAACCCTTGTCTCCCACCATATCTGGAACAAAACAAGAAAGACGAGCTGCTAAACACAATGCTTATGATGATCTCAGTATCCAGGCTACTAGTAGTTATTCCTCTTCTAAAATTCCTGACAAAAGTGAGAAGCCCATGACTACCTTGGCTCAACAAATTCAAGATCTCAAGAAAGAAATATATGACATTCAAGCACAACAAAAAGATTCAATGACCCCTCTTGAGATAAAAAATCATGATATTAAGAACACTAGACTTCAAGAAATGCTAAAACAATTACATAAGATGGAACATAAATTAATTGAAATTAAAAAGTTAAATCTCATATAAGATCACAAGACACCTTCACCAAGACAAAAAGACATCTATTCCCTAGATAGATAGTTTACACCTTTGGGGCAATCTATTGAGTCACCTTTGGAAGAGCTTCTTAAGAACAATCTTATCATATTACCTAAAAAGACCACATGGGGATGTGAAGTTTTGATTAAATATTATGCATACCATAGGTATAACAAACATAAGACTTCAATGTGTATGGAATTAAAACATAAAATTCAAGACCTCCTTGATGAGGGTGTTGCTGAAATTGAAGATTCTAAAAATTCACCTAAGGAGAAACTAGATGTCATTACCAAGCATGATAAAAATGATGAACCTGTGTCTATCAATGGCCCACATATAGCCTCCATTTCTTCCATGATTCCTCCATCTCCTAAGGCTTCTCAACAACAATTCATATCATATCCCTCAAATAATGAATCTAATGATGAAATTTTTCATGTTGACCCTCAAGGGCTATCTCAAGGGCCATCCCATCCAATGGTTGAAAAAGATCCTACCTCCCTAGAATCCCATGAGGATCCCATTATACGTTTCCATTTCTTCCAAGATGATCCCCTTCCATCTCAAGAGAAAAAGATACTTCCTAAACAAGATCATGATGCCTCTTCCACCTTTTCAAATGATCATATTCAAAATGAGGAGTCAAACACCCTTCTCATTCTATCCAATGGTCCTATTCCATGTCAAGATCAAAGTATACCTTCATCTCCTTGTCATAATCTTCCACATTCGCCTCAAGGATCCATCATGCCTATAAAGCCCTCTCATGATCCTACAAGTCAAAATATGTATAAACGTAAAGGGGCAGACCTTCACAACCAAGAACACGTCCATGTTAAAGAAACTATTAAGGGTCATGTCCTTAGTGACATTCCTCAAGATGGTGGTATCCCTACTAAACCAAAATCTAGGTACACACCTTCCCCTTCACCTCTTCCATCCATTTTAGGACCCTATATTTGTCCATCCCTTGTGCAATATCAACAAAGGCATACATTTTTGCATACCTTCCATCCATCTAGAAGGACACAAAGGTTAATTGAGCAAAAGAAAGAAAAATCAAAAGCTATATGGGTTCCTAAGGCACTAGTAGAAGCAATGCATTCCAAGAAACTACAAAAGCATGAAAAAACAAAAACCATGTGGATCCCTAAGCGTCTCCTTAAAGCACAACAATCTAAAGAAAAATCCAAATCAACAGCCAAGATTGTTGTTCCTCCATCCAAACCTTCAAAATCTATTTATCCATCACCTCCTTCATCCATTTTGGATCTTTATACCCCAAAAGCCTTGGTTGTTCTTGCATCCAAATCTCAAAATCTGAGATCCACTTTTCCTCCATCAATCCACCATCCCTCAAGATGTGTGCCAATGGTGATCCCACAAAAATTTCCACTTACTTATGCACCAAACTTTCAATATCTGGTCCATTATCCAATGCCTCCTTTTCATCCTTCCATGCCCCTTATCCAATTCTTTGCATAAGAATTTACCCTAGTTTCATCACAAAATCCAAAAAACTAAGGAAATCAACATTGGAGATGCTGGAAATATACACTTAGTTGAGTCCTTCTTGGAAAGCCATATTTATGCTAGACCAGTGAACTACCTACATAAAACTCCCTGGCCCTATGAACAACATGCACCTTTAACAATATTTTATCTAAGGGTTGCGTTAGTTCAAGTTTTTCTTTTTGCATTGCATATCATTTTATTCAAAGCACTGCATCACATATAGTTTGATTTTCAAATGCATCTCATTCATAAAGTTTTTGCATCTGCATATAGCAGCATCAATAAAACAAGGCAACTGTCCAATTTTATCATTTGTTTGCATTCAAGACAAACAAGGGTCATCTCCTTTCTTAGATATTCAGACATGAAGTCCTTGAGGTCATAAGGTCATTCATTTTCAACATTACCCTATGATGATGCTTTACTTATAGTTGGGTAGTGATTTCACTATTTGACACTTGTTAACCCAAAATCTATCAATTGTTATATCTCAAACACATTAATAAAATCTCTAATTCATTCTAGACACCTAGTTGATCATATGACTAGTGAAAAATCTAAAATTCTACTTCAGCACCATTGTAATTGTCACACCCAAGTAGGTTTCATTACTTACAAGTCAAGGCAAAAGAGAAAAGAAAAAGAAAAGTGCTATGCCAAATATTCATCTCAAGGAAAAAGAGCAATTATATATAATTAAAATATCATGCATACAAGTGCGACAAAAATCTTGACTATGGGAACATACGATTGACCCCATCAGGGCTATGGATGCCTACTGGCAATAGAGAAATATTCAAGAAATTATAGTTTATAACCTCATCAGAGCTCTAAAAGCTTGCTGGCAGTGAAGCTCTATTCGGGATGCTTTTGAAGTTAGAATAATCCACGTAGCTAGTCATATAGGATGCCAAGGATCTTTAGTGAGCACAAGAGCGGGAATTAACTCATTTGTGCTCACATGGGAAAAATAAGAACAAAGTTTCAAGAACTAATGGGGAAGTTTTATGTGTCTCCATTTGTAAATCCTAGTCACTAAGTGTATTAATTTGGATGTTCCAAGGGACTTTAAGGATCGATTGACCGCTTATCTATGAAATGTTTTATACCTCCAATTCAATTGATGTATTACAAAGTGCTAAACAAACACAGTCATCCTTGTTCAAATAGGAAATGCATCTCCATCATGCATATTGCATTAACATAGGTTATATCAAAAAGCATTGTCTCTACATGCATTCTGTAGATCATCATGTCATATAGGTTTGCATACTGGGGGCCTAACTGAAAAAATCATAAAAATCATAAAATGCCCTGAAAAAAATCCTAAAAAAAAAAAAACTAAAAATATATTAAAAAAAAAAAAAACTAAAAAAATCAAAGCAAGAAAGCATAGACTATTCTTCAAACCAAATCAGTCACAGACAAACTTTCAAGATCTGCAATCATATTTATCACATGTCTTGTTAATTAGTCTATCAAACTCTATCAAACATCAACATGTCTTATACAAGGAAAGGTACAATCGAAACCAGACAAATCGGTCTTATACGGGGTACTTACTCTTTGAAACCAGGCATTCCTATCTATTATCAAATCAAAACATTGACATAGATCAGTATGGTTGTTGGATTTTGTCCAGGTTAGTTTTACCTCCTGTATTGAAATGTTGTGTCTTTGATTTCACTTGTACATATCTTTTAGTCGCTTTTGTGACATCTTGGTTCTTTTAGAACCCTCATGGCTTGAAACCGATCAATGTCCTAGTCTTAGGGTAATCGACTGAGAAATTTACGTGTCCTAAGCAGTATCAACCAAGTCATCATTCTGTTAGTGATACCTGATTGTCCAATCTGAGTCATTCACTTGTCTCCTAACTATTGAAGAGTTTTATCACTGAGTACACAAGCAAAACAACATTATTGAAAACAATCACTAAACAGTTTGAGATATGCATGAGATTTTCTTTGTGTGTTGTCTTTTATATTAGTTTTTGATTATTATTCGCTCTGAGTAACTCGAGGAAGTCTGTCTTGACTAAGAGGAGCAAGGATTGGGGGCCTAATATTTTCTTTGTTTTCTATTTGTAGGAATGATTCCGATGATCTGGAAACATCTAATCAGCTAGGTGTCTAGTGTCTGTGATAAGTGCCTTCACATCAAGTTGAAATTGCCACACATACCTCGACTCTTCTTATTTGTATGCTACAGGGAGGTTGGCATCATTTCTTTGTTTGTTTTGAGGGAATTTCTTTAAATGTGCAATCTGGATGCATGCATACTCTGTCCAAGGATATGAATGAAAAAAGGGTCATTGAGGACAAGATAATTAATATTGCACATGAAAAGAAAGGACCTCTATTCTGCCTGCTATGTATGTAAATGCTCAGTGATGAAAATTAAGCATTTCAAATCCAGTGACTAGTTTTTAGTTTGAATTCATTCTGTATTTTGTGCATTTCAAGTTATTTTTGCATGATAACAATGATCTCTTTATCTTCTAAATGAGAGTTTGAAGTATCATCATTTCTAAGCTAAGTGGTCTCTCTTTTTCATCATTCCTCTAATTGAGTACTTGTGTATTGAGATGTTAGTTGTATCCATTAGCATCTTATATAGATCCATACATTTCATTATACATGCTTATTTGCATTCATATTATTGCATAGAAAAATAAAACTTTGCATTACTAGTTACTCATTTTCATCATTTATTTGAATATGAAAAGAAACAAAAACAAACATCCATATTTGCATTACATACATCCATACTGAACAAATATGCATACATATAGAATAAAGCATATAGAAAAACATCTCATAATCAATCAACACAAGTATGATGAAATCAAACCAAGATCTCGTATATATCATCATAAATATCTCAGAGTACAAATAAAAGTCTTAGGGTACAACTGATATCAATTGTCATCTACAATCTCCCATCGGAGCAAGAATCGTATGGGCTACAAAAAAATGGGTAATATAAAAAATTCTAAGAGCTACAAAAATTTAGCTCTTTGTCTCTCCCTCATTGACAGGTGGTGGAGGAGGTGGAGCCTACTAACTAGCATCCTACCTAGGTGCCTGAGCTCCCTCAGATCGAGCCATATACTGAGAATATGGGACAACCTACTGCGCTACAGGAACTACTACATTATATGCCACAACATAATAAGTCACTTGACTCATCTAGTGAAAAACCTCCTACTGAAGAGCATCTCGCTCTGCCCTGATCTCCGCTAGCTATCGGTCCTGCTCTGCAAGTTGTGTCTGAGCCACTATCAATTGTGACTGCAAACCTGCTAATCTTGATCTAATAGACTGTGCTGCATCAACTGCCCCTTGCTCCCTCACAGTCTCTGCACCTCCATCTCCGCCACCATCTCCACCCTACTCATCCCTCTATTGTCGTACTTGTCTAGGAGCTGCTCTCTCCTCCTCTCCTCTACCCTCTGTTGTCCTAGCACCACTAACCCCCACACCAATAGCTCCAAGGGATGCACCCTCTCCTCTCTACCTCTTTCTCCCCTAGCTAGTACCCTGCTTCTTCTCGCACTAGGATCACCACCTACTCGCCTAGTAGCCTCTGCTCTCCATCCCTATCCATGTGCCTATGCAAGGTCCTCATCCTTAGCCTCCTCTATAAGAGGTGCATGATCAATTGGATCTATAAATCTAGGAAAGGGATGACTTTGAAACCAATCCTTGTATTGGGGCAATACCCCCACATCTGCAATGTCATCTAGGTAGTCCCACCAAAGTCATTGTAACCCTACCAGCGCCTGCATGCTCAATGCGTATGACAACCTAGGGGCCCATCCTCATCTCTCCTTGTCTGCATAATGAGCATAGGCAGTGAAACCCTGTGAAATCCCCTGAGGCCTACCATACTGTCTCATGACCCGAGATACAACAAATCGCTCAATAACTATCACCGATCTGCCAATAAGAGGACGAGTCATGAACATGTCACACCACATAGCTCTCCAGTCATCCCAAAGCTCAAGACCCCTGTATGGTCTCCATACAGCAACAATCAGATCATCAAGTTGTCATTACCAATACTCTATCTTGCCTAGATGGGGCTAAGTAACATATCCAGAATATCTATAAACTGTCAACTGGTGTGGATCTCTAGAATCATCCACAATAGGTCTGCAAACTAGGATATGCTCCTAGGCCCACATCTATAAAACCAGTACACCTGCTGCCATGCTCTTCCCCTCCCTATATACAACCTCATGCATCTCATGATACATGTGGGCTAATAGACAAGAACCCCACCCTAATCTATTAAGATGATCCAAAAGTCTCTCCAGCATCCTAGCCCAGCCGCATAAGAAACCCTATTGTCCTTTGTCCGACATAACGAAGAAACAAATGAATCCTACCAAGACACATGCCAAGGGAAACTGCTCACTGTACTTGGCCATCATATCATCCCAACTGATAGCCCATGTAAGGATGTTCTCATCATGAAAAATGCATCTCAAGGCTAATATAACAGGACACTGGGAAAAATTGTAATCAACCTTATCACCAGCAAATGGAATCCTCAATATCCTATAAACATCCTCTGGATTGATGGTCATCTCCCCAATTGGTAAATGGAAGGTGTTATGCTCAGAATGAAATCTCTCAACTAGTGCAGTAAGCATCACGTGATTCACATGGATATACGACATCTGTTAAAGGTGGGTAAACCTGCACAAGTCAATATGTGCTCTATCTATATCAGATAACTCACGAACTAGCCTCATTGTAGGAGGATAAACACACCAAAACAGGACATGTGGCAATCGAACCTACAAAAATCAAATAATAGAGCATCGGAAAATTATCTAAATTATGCTGCAAAACAAATTAAACATCACGCAAATCCAAATACATCAATTGCAAAATAAAATTTTCATGTTTGGACACTTAAAAATGCTTACTATTTTCCATATGACATTTCATAGTCTATGTAGAAACTCGTATGAGTCAGGAATGCACCTAGCATGACAAAAGACTCCCATTCGATAAACTACATGCATTCGCATGATAAAATGTGTTAGGGTTTCAAGCAGATCCGAAGCAAATATGAACTAACAATTATATGCAGATTTAAATACAAAAGATAAAGAAATAAAACAGGACACAGATAACACAGAGATTTAACGTGGTTCACCCAGAATGGGTTACGTCCACCATACACAGCCGTCAATCTTTCTTATTATCCAGCAAAAACAGTACATCAACCTTACAATGCCTTAAGCATCCCAACCACTTATAACATGCATTTTTAGGGCAACAAACAAAGTCGACCTTTTTAGGGTTTTATTACAAAGTCGGTTTTCATCAACAAAAACGGCAAAAAAAATTTTCTCGGGGGCTACCGCCCCCGAACCCCTGCCCGGGACCCGGCCCCGGACCCCGGCGAGGATACGTGCTGAGTGTACAGTACTTTGCTGATCAGTCGCCACATTTCAACAATCTCCCACTTGGAGACTAATCAGGCTCCACACCGAACAATCTCCCACTTGGAGACTGATACTACACGACACCACTGTACATGCAACATCCGCTGGATAAAACACTAGGACTTGACTGGTATAAATTCCACAATTATTAATCAAGAAGACCAACAAAAACTGATGAAGAAATCAGCTTCTCCTGTGGAACTGCCTTTGTGAACATATCGGCAGGATTCTCACTTGTGTGAATCTTCTCAAGCCGTAACTGACCCTCCTCCAAAATAGTCCGGATGAAGTGGTACCTGAGCTGAATGTGCTTTGTCCTTGAATGAAAAGCAGAGTTCTTCGCAAGATGAATGGCACTCTGGCTATCAGTATACAATGGGCTATCCTCTTATGTCTGACCCAATTCCTTCAGAAAACATTGCAACCAAATCATCTCTTTGCTGGCTTCTGTAGCAGCAACATACTCAGCTTCAATGGTTGAAAGTGCAACAACCTTTTGCAGCCTAGAAATCCAACTGACTGCAGTTCCCCCTATAGTAAAAACATACCCTTTAGTACTCCTCCGTGAATCAATATCACCTGCCAGATCAGAGTCAACAAATCCACTTAGAGCAGCATTAGATCCTTTGAAACATAATGCCTTCGTAGTAGTTCCTTTCAAATACCGAAGAATCCATTTCACAGCATTCCAATGTTCCATACCCGGATTACTCATAAACCTGCTCACAACTCTCACTGCATGTGCAATATCTGGCCTTGTGCATACCATTGCATACATCAGACTGCCAACAGCTGATGAATACGGGATGTTAGACATTTTATTAACCTCTTCCTGTGCCTTTGGACACATCTCCTTGGTCAATTTGAAATGACTAGCCAAAGGTGTACTAACTGCTTTTGCATCCTGCATGTTAAATCTTTTCAACACCTTCTTTATATACTCACTTTGGGACAAATTCAAGGTTCTATTTTTCCTGTCCCGTGTAATCCTCATACCGAGAATTTGCTTAGCTGCACCCAAATCCTTCATAGCAAATGACCTGGCTAATTTTTGTTTAAGATCATTTATATGTTGCATGTTAGACCCGGCAACAAGCATGTCATCAACATAAAGCAACAAGATAATATAACTGCCATTATCAAATCTCTTAAAATATACACAATGATCAGAATGACATCTATGATAACCATGTTCAGCCATGAAACTATCAAATTTTAAATACCATTATCGGGGTGCTTGCTTTAGGCCATACAGACTTTTCTTCAACCTGCACACCAAGTTCTCCTTACCTTTGACCTCATATCCCTGTGGTTGCAACATGTAAATTTCCTCCTCCAAATCTCCATGGAGAAAAGCTGTTTTGACATCTAATTGTTCAAGATGTAAATCATCTGCAGCCACAAGACTAAGTACAGTTCTAATTGAAGTCATTTTTACAACTGGAGAAAATATTTCATCATAATCTATACCCTTTTTCTGTGCAAAACCTTTTACCACAAGTCTGGCCTTATATCTTTTCTGACCTCCTTCCTCCTCCTTCAGCCGATAAACCCATTTGTTAGGCAAGGCTCTTTTTTCTGCAGGTAAAGGGACTAAGTCCCAAGTCTTATTTTTCATCAAGGAGTCCATCTCCTCTTTCATGCCTAGTTGCCACTGTTGTTTGGCATCCACCTGCATTGCTTCTTCATATTCTTCTGGTTCACCAGAATCTGTTAATAAAATAGAATACAAAGAAGGAGAAAATATTTCAGGGGGTCTACTTGTCCTCGTAGAACGTCTAACACTTGCAGGAGTTTGTGGGACAATCTGTTGTTGCTGAGCATCAGGTACCTGTGGCATTTCATTTTCAGGAATCTCATCCAACACCACATATTCTTGTTTGTCCTGTTCATGCTTCTTTTCCTGCATCTGTTCTTTATACATAACCTTCTCATTGAATATAACATCTCTACTTCTAATTATTTTCTTATTTTCAAAATCCCATAACCGATAGCCATATTCATCTATCCCATATCCAATGAAGGTACATTTCTGAGATTTAGCATCAAGCTTGGTTCTGTTTTCTTTATCAACATGGACAAAAGCTTCGCAACCAAAAGTTTTTAGAAAAGAATAATTTACCTTTTTACCAGTCCATGCCTCCTCTGGAATACCACCATCCAAAGGGGTTGAAGGTCCTCTATTTATCAAATAGACAGTAGTATGTACAGCATCTGCCCAAAAATGTAAGGGCAATCCAGCATGCAATCTCATGCTCCTCACACGTTCCATGATGGTCCTATTCATTCTCTCTGACACACCATTTTCCTGTGGAGTTCCTGGAACTGTCTTCTGCTTTTGAATCCCATTTAAGGAACAGTAATCTTCAAATGCTTTGCTGCAATACTCACCTCCATTATCCGATCTGAGACACTTCAACTTTTTTCCTGTCTCATTCTCAACCAGAGCTTTCCATTTCTTAAAAGTTTCAAAAACATCTGATTTTTGTTTTAGGAAATATACCCATGTTTTTCTGGTTGAGTCATCAATAAAAATAACATAATAACAAGAGCCACCAAGAGATGATACCTGAGCCGGTCCCCATACATCTGAATGTACAAGCTCTAACTTCTCACTCTTCTTCTCTTTCCCAACCTTGAGAAATCTGACTCTTTTCTGTTTACCATAAACACAGTTTTCACAGAACTCTAAATCAATCTTCTTTAGTCCTGGCAATAGATTTTTGGAGTGAAGGATTGTCATCCCTTTCTCACTCATGTGCCCAAGCCTATGGTGCCACATTATCGAATCTGTTCTTGCAACATTTATTGTTGTTGTCCCTGCAGTAACTTTATCTGTAGCAGCTAAGGTAGAGTAAGTGTTACCAGTACACAGATATAATGTGCCTACCTTCGCACCTTTAGCTACTACTAACGATCCTTTAGTTACCATCCACATACTGTCTGAGAAAGTAACTATGCAACCTTCACTACCTAGTTGCCCTGCAGAAATTAAATTTCTTCTTAAATTAGGAACATGTCTTACCTCCTGCAGAAACCAGTCATTACCATTCTGCAACTTGATCTTTATCTTTCCTTTTCCAACAATTTGACAGGGCTCATCATCACCCAAATATACCTGTCCAAAATCACCTTGAACATAATCTAGAAAATATTTTCTATGGGGTGTAGCATGAAATGAAGCCCCAGAATCTATTACCCAAGAATCATTAACATTATCCAAACATAAGATTAAAGCATCTTGTAGAGTATTACTTGCAATATTAGCTTCCTTACTGTCATTTTCATTTTTGTCTCCTTCTTTGTTTTTCCAAGACCAACAGTCTTTCTTTAGATGACCAGGCTTTCCGCAGTACCAGCAATCTTTCTTTCCTCTAGATTGAGAGCTTCCTTTCTTTGACTTCCCTCGTGACTTCTCATTCCCAGGGCCTTTTCCTCTTTCCTTTGATCTTCCTCTGTTCTCCACATTCAAAACACTACCCGATGATGTTGGAGTCTCACCTGTGCTTTTCCTTCGCATTTCCTCGCTTAGGATAACACCAACAATATCATCAAATACCAAAGTATTTTTACCAGAGACAGAGTTACTTACAGCCATAACCAAGCTATTCCATCTTTCTGGCAAAGAACATAAAATCAAGAGAGCCCTAACCTCTTCTGCAAAGGTAATTTTTACCGAAGACAATTGACTGGTAATTGTATTAAATTCATTTAAGTGCTCCGCTACAGATCCTCCCTCACTCATTTTCAAATTAAACAAACGCTTCATAAGAAATACCTTATTCGAAGCCAAGGGTTTCTCATACAGCTTAGCCAATGTTGCCATCAAATCTACAGTCGTTTTTGCTTCTGTTATATTGAATGCTACAGACGCCGCAAGGCACAATCGAATGGATCCCAGTGCATTTCTATCTAAAATGTCCCACTCTTCATCTGATATTGTGGTTGGTTTCTTTGCCTTTCCTTCCAATGGTCGCCACAAATCCTTTTGATACAGGTAATCCTCCATCTGCATTTTCCATAACTGATAATTCTGGCCGTTAAACTTTTCGACCTTGAATTTGGAATCCTCCATTGCTCCCACTCAAATCTGAAAGTCCCGCCAATTTAGAGAAAACCTCGCTCTGATACCAATTGTTAGGGTTTCAAGCAGATCCGAAGCAAATATGAACTAACAATTATATGTAGATTTAAATACAAAAGATAAAGAAATAAAACAGGACACAGATAACATAGAGATTTAACGTGGTTCACCTAGAATGGGTTACGTCCACCATACACAGCCGTCAATCTTTCTTATTATCCAGCAAAAATAGTACATCAACCTTACAATGCCTTAAGCATCCCAGCCACTTATAACATGCATTTTTAGGGCAACAAACAAAGTCGGCCTTTTTAGGGTTTTATTACAAAGTCGGTTTTCATCAACAAAAACGGCAAAAAAAAATTTCTCGGGGGCTGCCGCCCCCGAACCCCTGCCCGGGGCCCGGCCCGGCCCCGGACCCCGGCGAGGATACGTGCTGAGTGTACAGTACTTTGCTGATCAGTCGCCACATTTCAACAAAAATGGTCTTTCAAGCAAACACTTGTACGATATGTGGGGAGGTCCCAGATGACAAATCTAATAGGGAAAAATGACAAATCACCAAAAGACAGTTTGTCGTACAAGACATAGTATCATCTCGCACAACAAAATGACATTGACCAGTTTTTAACACCATAAAAAGCAAAAAATTCAACAAAAAATCAAATTTGATGAGATAAAAAGGCACAAGATTAGTCTCTTACCACTAGCTCATAGTTCCATGGTCGATTGTGACATCTATGGCACTCTAATCGGTGCTCCTAGATCGGAATGACCATTTTTCTTCACTGATGGCTTTTCGAATTTCAAACTTGGAGAGGTTTAAATGAATTGAAAATGACACTTGGACTCCTTATATAGCCAAAACCTAATTTTTCAACTTGCTCCGATGGACATGGAAATTGTACCCTTAGCTAATTCTTCTAGTCAATTTTGCACAACTTAGACCACTTAGCACTTTCATCAAATGCTCATTCTTTTCTTCAATTTGTGCTCAATTTCTCATCAATCATCTCTAAATATTCAAATATTAATCTGACTCAATCTTTGTGCTCAAATAATTATCATCGCGAACAATTGCCTATAATCATCATGTACCCTAGCTATCTTTCGATTTCGCTCCCGAGGGGGCATACTCGTGACCTCATGACCTCACATCTTCAAAGTCAAGAAAATTTTCAAATCTTCATCAAAAGTCAAGCAAAAATCTTTACAACTAAAGAAAATTAAACAAATTCTTATTGCTAAGGGGCATCTCAGCTACATCACTTCATATCAAATTGAGATTTCTCATTCATCTGAGTCAAATCAATCTCTAGGGGCATATCAATTTCATCGTTTTAAATCAAGCTGATATTTGCCTTCTTTTGAATCAGTCTCTTAACGCTAATCAGTTTCATCATTTTTCATCAAGCTGATTATTCATTTAAACTCAATCAAAAGTTTAAAGAGTATCTTTGATCACATGCTCAATCTAAGCAGGTGTTCAGTTTCACCGCATCAAATCAAGCTAGACAGTTTATCTTCGCTCATCGTGTCTTGATCCATCAAGTTCAAGATCGATTTTATCTTCACTCATTGTGTCTAGTTCAATCAAGTTTAGAATCGATATCACTTTAATCAACTCTGTTCAGTTTCATCACTTCAAAATAAGCTAAACACCTCGCTCTTCATCTAGTTCATGATCAATCAAGTTCAAAACTGCTATCTCCTAGACATCAACTATTCTTTGAACCAACGCGCTACTCGCACATTAATTCAAAGAGGGGAAAATGTAATACCCTAAAAATGGTCACCTAAACCATGGACTCCTAATCTCAACAACATCACGAAGGTCCTAACCAAAGGCAATTAAATCAACTTTGAGCACACAATTAATTAATACTTCAATCATTAAATGTCACATGGCAAGTGAATTATTTTATATTAATTAAATATTTATTTAATTAATTAAATCATTCCAAGAAAATCATTTTGATCAATTATCCTATTTAATTTATTAAATATCCTAGCATATTTAATTAATTAATAAATTTGCCATTAATCATAAAAAAGGAATTAATTTATCATAAAAGAGGAATCAATTATCTCTCAATTATTTCAATTATCCAAATTGTGCTTTTTCTTGAATAATCTCAACTACTCATTGCTAATTGATCTTGATCGTTGGTCTCTCTTGTGATTTTCTATAAATTCAGCCTTAATCTCTCATTCAAAACACCTTGGAGATTTATTGTTATTATACAGTTTTTGCTCTGGAGTCATTGAAGATATTGTGCTTGCTTTTTTGATTTTATTGCATCTTATCTTTTCTTTTTGCATATTTAGTTCAATTATGATTGCTTGAATTCATATAGCTTACTATTCATCCATCTAGCATAAACCTTGCATCCATTTAGCTTGATATCATGCTCATATAGATTAAATCCTTCATCTTGGTGTATTCTAGTCATTGGTATTGCTTATACAAATCTGAGAGCAACTCTATACTCTCATCTTTTAGAAGGCAATTGGTCGATTTGTTATGGTTTTATTATTCATGCTTATATCTGTCTAACCATACATGCGGTGACTTAATTGAAGTGTTGTGTCTTATAGCTTACAGATACTTATTCCACTTTTCACACACACAAATAGCATCTCCTCATGCCTAGTTATAGTTCCGATTAGGCACATATACAACTTTTTGCACACTTATTCACACTTCTTCATACTTCATCTCTACTATTGAAAGATTAAATCATTATTCGTACATCTTACACATTCACAGATATCATAGATACATCTACAACATGATATTACATTTACTTATACATATCATCAACCTATATTTCAAGGTCAGCTCAACACACATCACAAATTACAAGGATATAACCATACATACTACAACATAACATGCGAACGAAAACAATGTTGGCTAAGACATAGTCTGGACCCAAGTCAACTCCTTGAACATGAAATACCTCCAAGAATTAAGTCATGAACATCCGCAACACTACAATCATCTGGTCACCAAGAATGTCGCATAATACAAACATACCAGAGAAAATAATCAATAATAAGCACAATAATCAATGTGGACCATCAACACAAATAGGACACAATCTAGAAACATCCACAAGCATCATGAATTACCACAGCAACAAACGCAATATTACCACTTACTAGAATCTTCATCATCATTATAGCGAACCTCAAGAACATCAAGTATACTGACTATAAAACCAAAAGATATAGTTACAAAATTCCAAATCATGAACCATCTGAATTGAGGACACACTAGACTGTCCTAATCACTCTACCAAATCTGTAAACCAATATATTGCAATACAGAGAACAATCCAAAACACTGACCAACACTAAATAACCAAAAAACCAACCTTAATATTGGATCACATAACTCGATCAAATCACAATGTGGGCCACTGAAACTTTAGTTGAATCAACTAGAGATACTTATCTCAAAACCCTATAATCTGCAATAGCTCAACTGCAACACACTGACCAAACCAACTCACTTAATATGGCTGCAACACTAGAACACACAGAGGAATATGTTGACAGCAATGACAACACATCACTCAAACAATCCAAACACATGTTTGCACATTATCTCAACAAAACCGGGGTGTGATGCTTTTCCATTGTAGTAATAAACACATAGCAGATAGGGAGTGAATCCATCCATCCTAGGATTATTGTATTAAGGGTCAAGGTATGTGAAATAGTCACAAGCATAATTATCCTTGACTTTAATTTTTGCATAGGATACTTGCCAAATGAATGCACCAAAACAAGCACCCAAAATACCTATGCCCCAAAACTTCATAGAAACACACCACAAACAAAAAACAAAGAATATATATCACAAACCATCCTGACTCCTTTAGTCACTTATACACATCCTCGAGTAGCATAGGAACATAATGTGAAGATAAATCAAATAAAAGATAAGACTCACTAGACCAAATGAGTCAATAGCCATACTGATCTTCTTGCCAAGGGTAAGTGTTTCTGGATAGGATAATTGTTTGATAGGATGTCCATTGTACGAAAGATGTGTTCATTAGGACGTGATATTTGATAGGGTGCCTATTTTAGGAATGATATATCCATAAAGACATGTTGTTTGATACGGATGCTTGAAAACTAATAGGCAACTGATCAATTTAGTTGTAAGCTAGCTTGGTAGTTTGTCTATTGATACATGATTTGTTAAGTTCAAATATGTTCTGGTTGTGTTTGCTCAAATGTTTGTCTTTGCAAAAGATAATTTATTGTGAATAGTGAATGATAGATTGTTATTGTGTTTTTTATTGTTTTCTAATTTTTAGAGTTTTTAGAGTTTATTTGATATTTTTGGATTTTTTAGGATTTTTTTTTAATTTATTTTTTTGGGGATTTGAAAAAAAAATTTCTTTGTATATTTTACTATTTTGGATTTTGAAAGATTTTTTACTTTTTTGGATTTTGAATTTTTTTTTTTGATTTTGAGAAAAAATTTGAAAGATCTTTTGATTTTTTTGTGGATTTTGAAAAAAAAAAAAAAAAATTTAAATTTTGAAAGATTTTTTTATTTATTTGGATACTAAAAGATTTTTGGATTTTTTGGATTTTTTCCAAGACATCATTTGAATTTTTGGATTTTGTGAGATGTTTGGATCATTGATTGAGGTTAAACATGTCTCATGATTTATTCTCAAGCTAGATATATTTATTTTTCCCCAATGTCTAGCAAATCATAGAATATTATGAATGTATGAAGGAACTGGTGGGGTGGAAATGGATAGGTGAAAGATGGAGGTAGCTTATTACGGAATCAGATCTGATTTAGTTTCCAAGAACTATCTCGCAATAGGACAACATGTTTATCCAAGCTAGAGGATTGGATATAGGGAGGTAAAGTGATAGCTTGGTGCAATGAATGGTGCATGGTGTTATCACTGTTTAAGAAATGGGTTTTCTTCTCCCATAATTGGCTAAGTTTTTGAAATTTTGAGTCAAGCACACTATTAACTACTTCAAACCCGTGTTAAGTCTTTAAGGGTTTAGGGTTTTTGGTTTTAAATCGCTCAAATGTCTGATTAAAACCCTCTGGTTTCTATTCTTGTTTTACTTTATCCACTTAAGTAATGGGTCTTGGGGTCATATGAAGTGTTCCCCCTTGTCATTTACCTAGGCAGTCATTAAATAATCATAAAAATTTATGCCTTATGTCTCTTTCCTTCTAATGTTGTCGGGCCCAGTAAGTGTCATGCAGCTTTCAGATGGATCTACAGCTTTTGCCATTTCATTAGGCAAAGTTGCAATTGTTTTAAGTCTTGCAAAATGGCGAAAGGAAAAGCATGTTCAATGGTGTGCATTTGGTCTCGTTTAACAACTTTCCATCTTCCCCAAGATCTAATGGTTGGCGTTGATTCGCAGCCGAAACCAGCAAGCAAGTTACCTTTTGCGAAATGGTGAAAAGGTTTGGCAGGACCCTACAGCGAAGACTTTTCAAGCAGTTAAAAGGTGATCAAGTTCAAGAAAGATCAACGGTTCGTGCTGTTTCACGGCCGATAGATGGTCACGTGTTATGCCCTGCGAAATAGCGAAAAGGTTTTTGGCCCAAGAAAGGGGTTTAATAAGAGCATAACAGATGCACAAGTCTCATTTGATCTGATGGTTAACGCAACTTTGCAGGAGGAAGATGCTCGATAGTTAGCTTTCGTGAAGTAGCAAAATGACATGGCACTCCAAGCAGGCAGTCCAGTTGGTTGAGATGACGAGTAAGATGATGGCACATGGCAGAAAGTCAAAGTAGTCAGCAAGTCGGATCTAAGTCTAAAAAGGTGGGTCCAAGAGGGTGACTCATGTCATGGCATGTGAAAGTGACTTGGCAGATCTAGGTGGTAAGGATGAGGTCGAATCAGATGTTTCCTCTCAGTGAATAAAAGGTTGACATATCAGTTCGAAAATGACTAGATGCCAGGTGGATAATACTGAAACAGAGGGCCCACATCTGCCAGGTTCAGTTAAGTTGTTAAGCATCGAGCAAGTTAAATATAATCTAACGATTCGTGTGTATTCACGAAGGTAAAATGCTCGTGTTTTAAAACCAGCGAAACAGCGAAAAGGTTTTGGTGTCCCAAGGACAGATAAAGCATGAAGTTAAAAGGGGATCAACTCTGATTCAATCTAAGGGCTCATGTTGTTTCGTGGGTACGAACCAACCGAGGGATATGCTTCGCAAAATAGAAAAAGGAAGAGAAGGTTCATCCAAGTGTAATGCTAGATGGTGACATGTCGGTTGACACGTGGTTTCAGAAGAAATTGAGGGCCTACCAAGGTGTAACAGGTAGTTATAAGGGAAAGACACGTGGCTATCTCTGAACTAAACTTGATGAGTTTTCCAAAGCTAATGATTGAGTGCCACGTGGTATTCGGTAACGAGTGAAAGGGTGGTGTAAGTGAAGCAAGCATAAAGGTCTCACTTAAAGGATGGTCACCTCTGATTTGATCCAATGCTTCGTGTTGTTTCGTGGCCCAAAGTTGAAAGAAGTTTAAGCTATGTGACATAGCGAAAGACCGTTAGCTGTCAAGATAGAGGCGCGGTTAATAAAGAAGCTGACGGTCCCAGTAAGAGTTAAATGCCAAGCAGTTAAAGTTCCATCTAACACCTGGCGCAACTTCACAAAAGAAAAGTGCTCGGAGGATAATGCCCACGAAATGGCGAAAAAGAGGTGGGGCCTGGTGCTAAGGTAAATCTATTAAGTCAGTGTAAAGACCGATCAAGTTTTATCTGATCAGACGGTTGGTGTGATTTCATTTGATGAAATTGCTTGAAGGTTATGCTTGGTGAAATGGTGAAAGAGTGGAATGAAAAAATATGCAGGTGTTTTGTGACTCGTTGGAGTGAAAAGTTCAAATTCTTTCATGAATTCAATTCTCAAGGGATGGCCGAAGCATGCAGTATCAATGTCGCAGTTAAGAGCCTGAGTACCATATATATCCTGTATCAATTGAATGAAGGTATCATTCTAAAGAATTGCTGCAGAGAAGCGGTTGCAGAGCTATTTTCTTCAAATTCAGAGCAAATTTATTTAGCTGCAGAGCGAATTCCTTCAAACAAAAATAGGTTCTCTTATACTCTTGTTTGGCAATCATTTAGCAATGTGTTTTAATTAAGGTCTTGATTTGTCATTGAACAGTTGGGGGTAATAGTTAAAGTGCTTGCATAATGGCACCTAAGAGAGAATTTTTAGGAAAAGTTAATTATCAGGAAAGGGCTATTTGTGATTATTTCCTTGAACAGCTGACATTGTCAACTAATGTGGCTGCAAAGATAAAAGAACTTGTGCCAAGAGCTCCTTGCCTAAAAATAGGGGAGGGATTATATGATAAAGGTAATTGGCTAAGAGACCCACAGATTGGGTTGTCTGGGTTGGGGCTATTCAAGGTTGGATTTGGCATGAGAAACTCCTCAGCCCCGCAAAATAGTATCTGGGAGTTAGATGTGGGAAAATTGGTAGTTCCAGGAGTATTCATGGATGTGGCTCTCCTAACTCATATTGCACTCAATTATGATCCAGTCACAATAAGTATTAGGGATATAAATGGGAAAACCCTCATTGAACTAAATAGTGAGGAGTTCAAAAATGCTTTTGGGCTTAGTGAGTTTACCAATTTTCTAAAACCTATTAATTTCAAATCACTAGCTCAAGTATACAGTGTGCAGAGGAACCACCTTAGAAATGGGCCTCTTAAAGAATTCTTTGTGAAGATAGGTGGGTTGATGGTTGTAGGACCCAACACTGAAGAGCCCTTCTCATTAAACTTGTTCACCCTGAGGGCTAAGGGATTATATTGGTCACTCTGCCAAATTTTAGGAGAGGATGCTGAGGAAAATATGCCCACTCATTACATGTTAATGATTGCTCAAATCTTGAATCCTTCTCTTGCGGTGACTTTTGATTATGCTTCTTTTATCACTGATGCTATCCATGAAGGATTGATAGGAATAAAGAATGGGAAGGTTGATAGGCCTTTTGGATGGTATTCCATCCTTATGCATTTATTTTTATTCAAGGGTGGTGATTATTTTGCAAGTGGAATGGATCTTGTAAAAGAGAAAGATGGAGAAAAGATGCCAGTGCAGTTACGGAGTACAGTGTTGTCATGGGACAGAGAAGATGCAAGCTTCTTAAAGTTTGATAAGTATTTTGCATCTAAGATTAGGATTCTCCTCTGTTCAGAGAATCCAAGAGTCCCCAAGGTTCTTTTGGAATTTATTAGGCCAAAAGAGTTTGCAGAGTATATAAAAATTGTTCACAATTGGGGTGATATCTACTTATACCCTATCTCCACAGTTTTCAGAGTATATGGTTTCATAGGCACTCCATTTTTGTTACCCTATCAGGTCCCTCTTAAAGTGGGAATTGCAAAGATCCTCAGGCAAATTGGTAGTGTGCAGGAGGAAGAGTTAATAGGAAGAGATAAAGGGACCATTTTCTCTACTGTTACCATAGCACACCAATTTGTGATAGTTAAAGGAGGTTGGAATTGTTTTGTAGATTTCCTTCAACCATATCATTTGTCAATTGTAGTCTCTCGATGTGCTAACCCTAAAGACTTCTTGAATGGCATGTTTAGAAAAAGGGCAGTATGCAAAGGTAAACCCCACCAGTTCTAGTTGCCTGAAGACCTCATTAGGAATAAGTTTGATCTAGACAAGAAAGAGTTGAGGAAGGAAAAGTGGGTGGCTTATAAAAAGGCCTTAGATTTTGTACATCAATTTGATACCAGCTATGACCCATTGTCTAGCTTCCACCCTTTTGAGGAGAAGGTAAAGTTCCTAATTCTTTGTTTTGAGGATGTGATGCAGACTTTGAAAGAAAAGAGGGAGGTTGTGATTAGAAACAACCCTGAGAAAGAAAGACTATTCTAAGTAGGTCTGCATCCACTAGAACAATCCCTCCTAGTGACTATACGTTGCATAAGAAGTCCAATTATAGTGTGTTGATGCCTACAATAGGGGAGCCCTCTACTTCAAAGGGGAAGAGGAAGATATAGGATGTCATTGAAATTCAAGATAGCCCAAAGAAACAAAGGGTGGGAAAAAATATACAATCTGATAAACCTGTGTACTCTCCCTCCATCTCAATCCCCTATCCATATAGGAGATGAACATGCAGCAGCTGAGCAACTTTTACAGTTAGGCAGTCTGGGAGAAATAGCATACACATATGATGAAGTAGAAGAGGGAATGCCAGAAGAGCCCCCTACTACTAAAATGAACATCACTGGTAATGAGTTCAAAGGCTAGGAGTGGGATCCTAAGATTAAGCAAGCCAGTGAAGATTTCTTGGCTGACAATAACTTTGTTACTTCAGGAGCATTCATGCAGTTTGTATGGAAGTAGAACACTGATAAATACAATGCCAGGTGTGAAAAGAGAAAAGGTGAGCAGCTTCATAAAGATCCAGCTGTGGTCGAGGAGGAAATAAAGAAAGAAATGATAGATGAGTTTAAGACCATCACTCTTGAGCAAGGAAGAGATATGATGGCACAAGCTGGAGTACTCTTTCTCCCTAAGTGGGACATAGCAAATGCCTTGGTATTGGAGGCAGTGAGAAAAGAAACCAAACCCATGGAGGGAGTCACTTTTAGCAAAGACAATGTTGCATTAGTCATGTGGTCTCTCAAAAGAGATAAAAATAGGAGAAATAAGGACACCCCAGGGTCAAGTTACCTTGGTGAAATGATAGTGAAGAGTGTAGAGCACTGGGGTAGTGGAGGCTATTAGCACTGTGCTAGAAACTGCAAAGTTTAGTGTTGCAGTGGCAGAAAGGGAGGCCAAGGAAAAGGCAGATCTACGGGTTAAGCTAGAGACAGTTTTAAAGGCCTATAATAGTGCTAAGGAAGAGGTAAGGGGTAAAGACAACATCATTGCCAAACTACAAAGCTAGTTGGTAGGACAATACCATCAAGGTGAGTCTTCAACATTGATGATCTCCTCTTCTCCTGCAAGGCCTCCACCTACCAACCCCATTATTGAGTTCCCACCATCTCCAGCACCTTCTAGTTCTCAAATGGTTGAGATCACTCCTCAAGAGTTGGAGGATTTAAAATAGGCTCAGGCCTGGTATGCAAAGAAATATGAGGAAAGAGTAAGGGCTACAATTTCAAGTTTTGCAGACACCATAGGGGCCTCATTATTGTATAACAACATGAGCAAGATTCTAGATATGTGGAATGAGCTTAATGGAGATAAGGCCATTTTGATGCCTATTTTTGACAAGTGGAAGCCCAGAGGGAAGGATTTGGAGCTTATTTGTGTATCCTATGATGAAGCAGGGGCTGATCCTATCATCAAATCCACTTGCGATACCACAAAGGATCTAGTGAAATTAGTAGAAGGAATTGACAATGCTGACAGGAAGATCAATTTGTACAAGAAGGAGTACACTGATCAGGTTTTTGAATTGCTCCCAAGAGGTTTTTTAAACCCTAACCAATTGAAGGACAAACAAATATGGCTTAAGGAATTAGAAGCCAAATTGTCAGCTAGAATAAAAGGAATTATTAGCTTAGAAGATGCTTCCTTCTTTGTTGTAACAATTGAGGAGATTCAGAAAATCAAATCTCATTATGGTTTTCTCAACTCAGAGGTTAACAAAATGAGAAATTCCTGGAAAAGGTTAGCCAAGGCAAAAGCAAAAGTGATTAACTTCGCATGGCCAGCTGATGATGTGTACAATGAGTGGACAAGAAAATATGCCATACAGGATGTAGAGCAGTTAGAAGGCACTCCTGAATAGTTTGAAGAGGTTGCAACCAGACAACAAATAGAAGTTGCGGAGGTTGAAAATGACTTGTAACCGTATTTGTAAAAGATCTTGTAACTTCTTCTTGAGAAGCAATAATTGTAACAAATTCTCCTAGGAAAGTCCAAAGCTATGTGCATCCATATTGTTATAAATGGATACCAGGACTAGTAGAAAGAGGATCGCAAAGTATTGTAAGAAAACATTGCAGAAATTTATTTGAGCTTTTTCAAGTTTTAATGGAGAATATTCGAAGGTTTCTTGTAATACGTTTTTGAAGAAAATATCAATATACAGACATTGGTTTTGAGTTAGAACTTTGTGTTGTCTTCAAATGTGTTTGCAAGTGTTTACTATTTCACTCTAAATAATCCAGGGTTATTTCGTTTGAATAGGGGTTGTAAGGCAACTTTCAGTAGTTATGTTTCTTAGCTTTTCTCTTCAGGAGGGGAATTAAATATGTATGAATCATTTCTACTAGTAAATTCCTTGTGAGATATTTTGAATCTTGATGAGCATAGTTTAATTGGGTATGAATAAATTCTTGTGTGTGTCAAGCATATATAGGGATCTACAGAAGTCGAACTAATGGAATATGTAGAGATATTGGATTGTGGGAGTATTGTTTGAGCTTAGATGACTTTGTGACCTTGGATAAGGCACTGGTATAAATCAAGGTTGTCTATTGCATATTTTGTAGATCAATACTGAATATGAGTACAATTTTCATTCCTTTGTTTTAGTTAGTTTTAAGGTGATTAGATCCACTGGTTTTCTAGACTGGTTTGCTATGGATTTATCTCTTAAAATTGTGAATTTAGTTCACAAAGGTATACCCGCCTGGACTTTGAGTAGGTCCAAAGTGTACAAGGTTAAATCAAACCTTGACATATGTTGTCCTGGAAGTTTCCTTCTCTTTAATATCTCTTCTGCACACAGAGTTATCATATCATTATAAGGATGTTGAAGTGAATCAAATTTTGAAGACAACACATGGTCCATAGACATAGATATGTCAAGAGGACTCTGAAAAATATGTTTTGTCTTTTATGTAATTAATTTTACTAAAGGATGTGGATAAGGCGAAGCAAATAGGATGTGTGATTCTTATGAAGATCCTTAGCCTCATCAAGATCAAAGGTGGACAAACAAAATGATTAAAGATATGGTGACAGATAGTGGACAAAGGATAGGGGGAAGGTGGTGGGAATGATAGAGTGGATGAAACTTGCCTCCAATGATAAAGGTCTCCATTTATAAAAGGGTGATGTGTGAAATTGTCATAACATCTAGCACCACCTGACTAAGTATTCCTGAACATTTCAAAGATAGACACCCAAACCACACTTATAACCTCTAAAAAATTCAACTGAACATATCTAGTGACTAGGAAGCATACTCAAAAGGGAAGAAGAATCCCAAATTGGATCAAGGTACTTAGTCTTTGATTACCCATGTGTGAGAAAATGCATTCATTCTAGTCCATATGATCATTATAACCTTTAGGGTCTAGTGTGACTAGCTACATGATTTATCTTTCCTTCAAAAGCATCCTAGATAGTATTGGCATGTTGTCATTGATGTCATTGATGTGCTATGGTTCGGCATGTATATATCATTGATGTGGTCTAGTGCAGCATACACTATGGTCTGGTTGCTTTCTTTGGTATATTATATGTGCAATGTCTATATACTTGTTTTGGAATTTATCTCATGTAGTTTTGTGATCTAGTAAGGCATCTTAGGTCCAGTCCCATCTAGAAATTTTGAAGGCATATTCTACAAGGTAGGTTTTGGATCCAGTCCTATCCAGATATAAAGGAAGCATATTCCACAAGGTATTTTGGAGTCAACATTGAAGCCAAAATATTATAAAGCTATTTCACAATTTTGTGTGGATATATCAGTCTCATCCCTTCTTTGGTTGATCCGACTTATCAAAGTTTTTGGTGCGGATATAAACAACAGTTTTTGCAAGATATAGATATAGTTGTTAAAAAACAACTAATGTGTAAATATTATATATGAAAAAAAATTTGTGAATGTGAATGTTGTTAGGTGGTGTATGTGTATTGTGTGAAGCCCTACCCTGATCCTGTCATAGAACTTGTTTATTTTCGCTATGGACTTATCATTTGATACATTACTTTGATGTACTATGGATTTAGAGACTATTTGATAGATGATTTAATATCATTGGATATGATATATCCCATATTATGTTTGATTTTAGTACTTATGTTGATGATGTTATGATTCATGTATGCATGCCTAATTGATGATTTCTTTATATGATTTCAGTGATGTTGCAATTGAGTAAATGGTCACATATGGATTGTTAGGAAAAGTAATTGGATTCTATATTTATTGTTCTTTGATTAGGAGATCAATCCATGATATGATATGAAATTGGATGCTATGTGTTTAAAAGTGTATTCCTTCATATATGTATGCATATTGTTTTGGGCCTACTGATGTGTGGATTGAGATGTGCAAGATATTAATCCATGTGGCCATGAAAATACATGGGAGAACTAGGGCCAAACCTATGTACAATTGTGAAGCCAAGGTTTGTCTATTTGGAGAGACAATACCTTGTTTGTAATGTATTTATTTTCATATAAGTGAATGCATGTGTGTGTGTTTAATTTGTTATGTTTTAATTTATTTCACCTTCAAAGGGCATGTACAGTGTATGTTGATGTGTTGTATTTTATGGTGTCACTTGACACTTGTAATGTGTTGTGAGTTGGCATGTGACATGTCCTTGAGAAGGAAATGTGAAAACCTATGCATTTTTAAAACCTCATTTAGTTTTCCCAAAAGGCAACTTGGTTAGGGAGCCCTTGGTATGGTCAAATCATGTTTGACCCGTAGGTAAACTTTAGGTGGGTTTTGGGGGGGTCAAACTAACTCCTATAGTTGAGATTAAGTCATTTTTGAAGGCCCACTTGATATACCTATGGGTAAGGGACCTTTTTGAACATAGAACCACTCTTATGTGGTTGTCAAGTCACTTCATAAGTGACCTTTTCTAGATGGACGAAGATTAGCTTTTAGAAGATTGAGTTTTGGTAAGACAACCTTCTATTCTTGTGTTGGAATGCACTTCCCCACCTTAAACCTACCTTTTCAATTTCCTCTTTTAGAAACCTTGTAAGAGGGTTGGGAAGACCAACCTATGAACTCTTACCATCCTTTTCCAAGGAAGTTGGAAAGTGTGAGAAGAGTCTACTCAGAGAAAAAAAATTGAAACTTAGAATTCATCACCCACTCTCCAATCTTGGAGATCAAGAGTTGTTGAAAGATTTTGAATTTGAAAGGAAAAATTTAGCTAAGGAAAAAATCATGTAGTTGGTTGGAATCTTGTTGGCTTGGGTTGGAAGCTCTTCATCAAATCTTTATAGCACATTCCATTTGCAGGAATTGAGGTTGGTGTATTGTCATCCTTAGGATTTAAATGCATATTCTTGTTGCTTTATGTGAAAATCTGCATGTTGTAAATGCATTTGTTTGTGACTTGAGTTTTTGTGTTATTGTGATTCTCGGTTGAATTGTTTCATATTGTAGTATGCTTTCATATGAATGTTGTTTATGGGAGTCAAGACCAAACTCACCCTTGGGAGGGCAAAGTAATCTTGGGGTGAAGGGAGTATGACAATCATAAGGTGTAGATTCTCTCTTCTGGGAAGAGAGGGAAACAAAGATCTAGGATCCTTGCTGCATTTTATTTGTTTCTAAATTGGAGGTCATAAGGGGAGGATTTGGCTTGAAAGCCTTAGGGGGTCATAAGGAAATTTTATGGTCATGAGAGACCAAGTTTGAAGGAGGTTTTTGGCCTTGTGATGGATATGGTTATTGTAATATACTTGCAGATCTCCCCATGTTTATTCCACCTTCACCCCTCTTTGAAAATGTCATTTTATGACTATGTGTTAAGCTTGGGTTGGGATTTTTTGTGTTGAATGTATTTTCTATGTATTTTAAAAATTGTATCTATTAAAGCTTGTTTGTAACTTGTTTGGTACCTAGATCTCCCAAGCTCAGGGGTGGCCTCTTGTAGGCCTAGGTTGGGAGGTGAGCCTCCATGCTCACAACCAAAAGAGTTCTTTTATTTGCAGGTTTGCATATTGGTTGTAGAAGAAGGAAGAAAAAGAGTTACATAGGTGGTTGGTTGAAGAGTGTACATAATCAAGTTGCATCTTCATGAATGTTTTAGATTATGCCCCTTTATATGTGATTAGTGAAATCTAGAAAAGTTTGTAAAAGGAAAAGATACCTATGTATTTCATGTTCCTACTATTGATTTTTAAAAAAGGGATTATGTGAAAAGAATGTATTGTTTCATTAAGTTTATTTACTTAGTAGCAAAGAAAGAGGGACAAGAAATGTGTAGTTAAGCTTGTTGCAATCTTTATTTGAAGAGAATACAAAGATGGAAAAAGATAATTTACCCTTTTAAATGGTATTGAGTTGTTACTTTTCATATTTAAGTTAATGTGAAAATCAATGAAACTATGCAAATTCCTAAACTAGTATTGCATAGTTTACATTTTGTTATAAACTCATAGTTAGTTTTCATTCCTAGAAGGATTTTTCTTACAAAAAAATAAAGAAAGAGTTCCTTCTATTTTCAGCCTTTACATTTGTAACAATGTAGAAAAATAGCTTGCTTTGGAAAATGATATAGTAGTCAAATTTAATCCAGGATTAAGAGAAATGCTATTACAATAAATGAGTTTAAATCTACTCACTTATACAACTGTAAATGATTTAAAATCTGCTTATGAGATATCAAAAAGAACTCAGATTTAAATGTCATATTAGCCTTTTATATACTCTTATGTATATAGATACATATACACATAAGAATATATATATAAATACATTTCTCCCTTATAAACCCACAACTAGCTATTCTTAAAATGAAACTATATTGAAATGAATATACCACTAAATGTATATTTGAATGTGTTCAAAAGAAGATATGTATATATATTACAACATATATATACTTATATATATGTGTGTGTTTATATATATATATATATTAATTTTATTTTTTTTAAACATAAACAAAACAAAAAGAAGGTGCATCGAGGGGTGGTGTGTGGGCCACGACCCACTATGGTTGGCTCCCACCCAAAAGCCCTGCTAACACTACGCCGCTAAACAACAAAAAAAAGGCCACATCTGCCATTGTTGCAGGGTCGGCAACTGCAACTATGGCACCCAGTTGCTCCTTTGCCCTCATGAAAATAAAAAATCGAACCCCTGCAAGAAAAAAGAAAATGGAAGCCCTAAAATATGTTAGGGCATTAAAAGGGGATCCTTTTTCAAATATAGATGTGCCCTAATAATATTATAAAATAGGGTTTTAGGGTTGAGTAGATAAAGTAAATTCTTGGGTATTATATTTATGTGTATTTATTTACATACACAAGAGGTATGTAAATAAATACATATATAAATATATTTTTGTATATAGATTTTTTTAAATGGGATGTATTTTATTCATCCCTTTGGGTATATATATATATATATGTATGGACACCTTGAATTAATAAAAATAATATTAATACCAGAGAATTGTATTAATTATAAAAATAGTAAAATGACCATGTTGGTAAATAGATACATGTGACTATTAAATTAATATTAATATAAATAATTTATATTAATATTAATATGATGAAGTTGGAAAATTTTCAATTAAGGAATACATTTAGCAATAAATTTATAATGGTATTGTTTGAGTTATTTTAATTAACTCTAAATGAAAATGGACTTAAATAGTTATTTCAAGGGGAATTGGATTATAATCCTTTGGAAAGTAATATTTTAAATGAATGGAGCTATTTCAAGCACTTAGTTGTAAATTAATAAATAATTGAAGTAACCAAATTAAAGTATTGCTGTCAACTCTAGGGATGGTATATTTAATTTATTTCAAAGAACTATTCCCTATTTAGTGTAATGTAGAGCAGTGGCTTAAGGGGTTAAATTTACCCCACATAGTCAATGTATATTGCATGTTGTCATTTTAATTAAATTTTAAATAAAGCATTTAGTATTTTACATTGAAGATCACATTAAGTTGACACTAGAATAATAAAGATAGTGAAACTAAGTGAGCAACCGCATCTTCACATAACGTAAACACAAGTAATTAAGACTTAAAAAAAAACAAATGTTGTTGTGTTTTTTCCCTAAAGGTTGGGCATTATATAGTGGATGAAAAATAATTTTATGTACTTCAATAGAATTATGTCTCATGTATATGTTAGATGCAATTCTAACAATTCAATTTTGTATTCTGGCTTTAATCCTATTATCCGGTAGTGAGCATTTTTGTATTTGGTAAGTGAGACATCCGAGCAGTGAACCAAGCTTGTAATGTGTAACAGATTACATATTACAGTATACTTGAGAGTTCATCCTTGTAATGCCCCGCTAGAAAACCCCAAAGGGATAAAGCTAAAACACTCAAATGGAGTGTAAATATTTTTTTTTTATAATAATAATTAAGAGCGTTAATAATAAGACACAAAATTAAGATACATTAGAGTTATCTAGAGCTTAGATAACACAACGGAAGACTAAACGAACCTAAGGAGTTTCCCAACGTGATTACGTAACCTTACACCTAACTCAACTCACGACAATTGATCCAATAAGTTGGATATCTTAATTAAGAGTTAATGCTTAAGACATGGATATGTTATGATCGATGATATGACATTTTAGAATTTGGGAAGCATTTATCTATTTTGATTGGAGAGGAGGCTAACATGAGGATATTTACTCAGTGCAATTTAAAACATAATTAGCTTAAGATTGCACCCATTAAGGTTTAAGTAGAGTTAACTTGACGAGTCCATCCATTTTTTATACAATGCGACCCATATAACAAAGTTCATTTATTTAGGTTTTAAAAGTAACCAACCACAATGAGATCATCCTTTATAGTTAAAAGTA
This sequence comes from Cryptomeria japonica, assembly GCF_030272615.1. Classification (NCBI taxonomy): domain Eukaryota; kingdom Viridiplantae; phylum Streptophyta; class Pinopsida; order Cupressales; family Cupressaceae; genus Cryptomeria; species Cryptomeria japonica. The sequence continues at coordinate 658,311,177 of NC_081412.1, forward strand.
TGACTAATAAGATGAAATTTATTCATTAAGAATTAAGATGTAAACAATATAACGAGGTTCCTTCGATTGGTTTTAAACCTAACCAACTAATAAGTCATAGTTCATTTATAGAGGATAAAATGTAAATAGCCTAATGGGTTCATTCATTAAGGTGTAAATGTAATATAACCACATGAGTTCATCCAATTAATTTAAATATAGCTAATAAGATGAAATTCATTCATTAAGGATTAAATATGTAAATAACATAATGGAGATCATCCATTGGGGTTAAAATATAACTAACTTGATGAGTTCACCCATTATAGATAAGATAGAGTTAATATGATGCAGTTCATTTATTAAGATTGAAATATAAATAGCTAAATGAGTTTCCCCTTTGTTAGTTCAATTATAGCTATTATGATGAAGTTCATTCATTAAGATTATAATGTGGATAACCAATTGAGTTCGTCCAATTATAGTTAGAATGGAGCTAATTTGGTGAAGATTATTTATTTAGAATAAAACGTAAATAACTATTTGGATTTCATCTAATTTAGTGAAATTTAACTAATATGATGATGTTCATTTGTTAAGATAAAAAGGTGAGTAACTAACAGAAGTTCATCCATTAGATTTACAATTTAGGTATTATGACAAGTTAATTCCATAATTGATATCCATTCATTACGTTCAAATTACATGCTTTATGACAAGTTAATCCATTAATTGCAACCTAGTGAGTTTCCTCCCATGTTTACTTCTTTTCATTAACATTAACAAGATACTTTTCATATTCATATCTACAATCTTTTATGATCATAATTACCACATTTAATAAGGGGACTATATACCTACATTCTAAATTTAGCTTCACCTAATCCCCATTACACACTTACAAAATACATCCATACATGCTAGCACTAAGAATGAAACAAGAGAGACAAAAGCATCACATAACACAGAAATGATCTCAGAGTTCACCCCTAGAGGGCTACATCTCTGGGTCTGCTCAACTGCAAGACCCCTCTGGCAATTATATAGTTAAGGTTACATAAGTTTCATATCATTTGCATCTTGCCTTATAGGCGAACAAAACCACTATACAACGACCACTTTGGTCAATAAATACATAAATGATTCCTTCATAGAAGCTGATCCAACTGAACACATCAAAAGCATTTACAAAGGTCTCTTGCTTGATGGCTCCCTAACTAGGGACTTGACCGACTATGACCAAACACAAGCAACCAGACGGACGATAGAGTCTAAACAAACATAACAGGGTCTTGCCATCACTTTAAACTAAGTGAATACTAATAAATTAAACTTGCCATATTTCCATTTGTCTATTTCCCAATGTCGAGGATGAGTAAAACTAACCCATTTATTTTATCAAATGAAATATCATTAACTTACTAATTTTTCCAACGGTCCATTATTAAATTTTCGTTATTTATAATAGCATCTCATTTTAATTTTCAAAAGAAAGATCCAATGATAAAACATTTCATTTTCCAATTACTCCTAAACTTTAGTATTCCACTTCTAAATTTACCAGATGACCTATAACATTAAAATCCGAAAATAATATATCCTTGGATAATATATTATTTTTAAACATCACCAAATAATAATTATATTTTAATTCAAAAATCTCCCATAAAAATATAATTCCCTTGCATATACTAAACAAATACATGATCTAAAGGTATGAATTAGCATATACTTCTCTATGTATATACGTGCCTAAATTAATAAAGCAATGACTAAACAATAATTATTATGCATTTGAAAGTATACTCCAAATTAGGAATCAACAATTAATATATATATTTGTTAATATATATTATTATAAAAATTATCACAATTAACATATAATTAAATCTAGACATTAATTAATAATTAATATATAATATATAACTAATAAAATATATTAATTAAAATTAAATAACATTAAAACATTTTATTTTATTTATTTATATTTTTTTAAATCAAAATTTAAATTTAATTAAAAAAAATAAAATTTGTTTTAATAGCCACACAGTTTCTATCATTTCTCAAAAACCCAAAACTTTATTTTTACAAAAATTTTGCAAAAGTTATAATGCAAAGTCACAAAGAAACGCAAAAAATTTCGTAGAAACCCAGTTTTTAAATTTGGAGATATTGTTGACATTTTAAAACAGCATTTTTTGTCATTTCTCAAAAACCCAAATCTCATTCATTCACAGTCACAGATATATATATTTTTCCAGAATGTTCAAAACAATAAAATGGGGAAATTTTCCAGCAAGTTCATGATTTTCCAAAAAAAACAATAGCTTTCAGATAACAAGATTTGCTCAAACATGAAACCATTTAAACATTCTTGAACCCAAAAACAAACAATATTCACAACTAATACTCAAATTTTAAGAGCATTCATGGATATTTTTAAACCAGCATTTCATGAAGATCGACCAAATACCATTTTTATTTTGATTTAGCAAAGAAACAAAAGGGAAAAACCGGGATCCTACCTCTTTAGCATTCCTGGTAAGATGCAAAGAAGAGCCCCCAACCTGCACTTGTAGAAATCCATCCTTGCCAAAATCCTCAAATCTCCATCCCCATATTTTTTCTTTTCCAAAAATTCAACAACCCCCAAAAATATTTTTCAACCTAGGTTAAATGGGAACCAATTTTGACCTAATTTCTAATTTCAAATTTAAGCCCTTTTAAAATAAAGAAGAAATATTAATTATTTTTGACTATTAAATTAATTTAACTTCATTTTCTAAATAATATGCTTCTCTCTTATTTAATCTAAATTTTAATTTCTCAATATCAATTAAGCCAACATTTATATTTCGAACTATTGACAAGGGTAAACTATTTAAATTAAGTTATTTTCCTAAAAATCAATCTTTCACACTATATCAAACTTTTATAAATTAAAAATGATGTTTTTCTTTAAATAATTAAAATTACCCTTTCTTTTCCGAAATGCGAAAAATGATTAATTTATTTCTATTTCCAAATGACTTTAAATCTTTCTTTTTTTAAAATGCATAACTACTTAAATTTGTTATTTAAAATTAACTATTAAATTAAACTCGCTACAACATAATAAAGCGATCTTTTTAATAAATGACTAATCTCATGAAGGAAACCTATTTATTTTAATTCCTCAACAACTAATGTGTAAATGAACACATTATTTCAATTTTAATTTCTTAAGCTTGCTACAAATATAAATAAAGCGATCTCTTAAATTAACGATTAGTCATATAAAAGAAAGCTATCTATTTTAAATTTCTCAATTACTAATGCATACTTCTAAACATAAATTGAATTAAATACTTAGGATAAAATACTCCACTTACCACATGTAAGGCACGCAAAACAAGAAAGCCCACCAATCACATGACACTCAACCCAAACTAAAACGGACCCCGATGGACCACCCACGACGCTCACCTGATCGTGGCTAAGGCAAGACGAGAGTTTTATGACCACCTAATCCAAATTCTAAGGATGAAGGAGGTATACTCAACCCTGCAAATCCTGAAGGAGATGAACCTCGCACCTAGGCGGTGTTGTACCTGCAATCTCCTACAACCATGAGTCATGCAAGCATACATATATATACATATTCAATGAAGGCGTTAGCTCGAGATTTATACCAAGAATTAGGGAAACAATTACATCTACACAAGAATCGATGCAAAAGCACAATAATAGGTATGCACAATTATTTATATTATCTATTTGACCACCTTGCATAACAGTAAATCAACCATTCAAGGATGCCACATAGGAAGTCAACCAAGGTCAAATGGGTTTTACAAGGCCGACTAGGGTAGGGGCATTACATTCTCCCCCCCAAGGCTCTGACTTACTCCTGGAAGTCGCAAGGCTAGCAGAAATCATACAACACGTATTAGTCCTGAAACTCGATTAACAATTATCAATTTGCACAAATAAATATTTTGTCAAAAATTTAAAACATTATTTATAAATCCTCTATGAATGTCATTATCCATTAACAGAATGCATCTAAAATCATACACTTCTTAAAATATTCAAGAATTTACACACAATCATAATAGAGAAATGAGGAATTTTCCAATGACTATGTCCCATAACATAGTGACAAGTTAATACCATTTAATCCATGATTACACATAATAACCATCCACAAAACTGGTTTGCACAACACAAAAGGCCACATGTGAGCATGTCTAATGCTCGGTCAAAGGTAACATACACGATCAACATCTCTATGCCTGCTCTCAGAACAAATACATGATACATCAATATCCAACATCTCACTCAAGGGCTTGATGGTGCTAGGGTACACCATAGCGGTGCTACCTTCCATACAAGTCCCTCGTGAATATTCCTTGTTGCGTAAGGTGTTTAGCCTCCAAGAGATATTCACCACTCATAGGTAGGTAGTGGATCCTAGCTATCTCACAGCCTCACATACCTCCATCCTCAAGGTTCCCTACATCTACTTCCTCATATACACTCATCCAAGACCATCTCCTACATTCTTGGAGAGGAATTCACATTGCAACACAAGACCAGCTTGCGAAAACAATAATGATAAACCAATTTAGCCACCAAAGTATAGAAGAATAAAGATAATAATCATCAATTCCAACAGTAAGATAAGAAAATAATTCCAGAATTGCAACATCAAATAAAGTAAGAACAAGATTGTGAGATCGTGGCTAAACCTTCAAGGTCAAAATAAAATAAATTTGTTGGCCCACATGGAAATAAATAAGTAATAAAAGAAAATCATAAGTGCACATTACATCACTACGTGACTAGCAGCTAGCCACCAACAAGGAAGGAAGGAACAATCGTCTAGCTATCACAATAGCTCATCATGTGGTGTGGCCAAGTCACACATCCGCATGGCATGGCAGTGTTCACCTCGCCATCACTTCGCATCACGTCGTCACATGGCATGGCTCTACCCTAAACCTGTCGATAGGCTGCATGGCAATGTCTACTACATCCCGCATCATGTCTCAGCATGGCATGGCAATACTCCAAGCGGACAGGGCATGCAATGGATGTATCCCGCATGGCAGTGTACCTCACGGATAAGGCATGTGCCGGTCACACCCCGCATAGTGATGTTCCTCTCAAGATACTCGCCATAAGCTAGAGGTATACATGGCTAAGGTCTACCCACAAGTCTACCAACACTAGTCAATTAGCAACTCATGTAAGAAAATAACACGCCTCTCATGAAGACAAGGCAAAATATGCTCCAATAAAATACATCAATATGGTCAAGAACTATCATCTATATGCTCAACATAAAGGATAGGAATTAGGCTGGCACACATGAACCTCATAAATCGGTTCATCACAAGGGAAAGTACTGAGTACACCTATAATACAGTTTCATTATATAACTATATTGTTCCTCAAGATAGGGAAGCTAAAGTCACCTCACGTCAAAATTACTCGTACGATGTTCATACTATTCAAGGAATGGTGACTCCTAATACTACCCCTTCACATACTAACTTATCAACAACTCATGGGTTGGCACTCAATAAGGGAACAAATATGCAACATCACATAAATAGTATGGTTTCCCATACTCATAAGCAAACACATCCTCCATGGTTGATTACTTCACCAACCCATGGGCACACATAGCAAGTACGGGTTTCTTACAACACACAAGGTAAAGAACCATTACTGGTTTAGTCACATTTACAGGGAGGACTTTACACCACGCTAACATCTACTTAAGGGAAGTTTTAATTATGCTTTACACATGAATCACTAAATAAAGTTTACTCTAGATACACATTATGAAATTCTTAACAATTCAAACTTACACAAGGAAATAATGTCATTCCAATATCTTTCTCCATTTCCACTAAGCATTTTCATTCATATTACTAACTATGCAATTTTCTTTTCCAAGGCGAAAAACTTTCCTCTTTCAATTAGAAGCCAAAAGCAAACATACAACTTCATATATGTTATAAAAATTCCCCTTAAATCACTGCATTCTTAATAGTATTTCAAAACAACAAATTCTATAATTTAGGCAAGAGGAGGAAGAGAGTTGGAAAATCAACTATTTCCTACAAATACACAAGAACTACAAGATCACACCATATGCTCAGATATAAGTCTATGATTTTAGTTGCATGGTTTTCATTTCGCTATCTTTTAGGAGGGTGCCAAAGCAACCTAACATGACATTTATAATTATTATTGCTGCAATATAATGTTCTAGTTTTCCGAACAAGAATTCAAGACAACCAAGTTTTTTTTTTTGTAATACAAGTCTTCTTGAGAACAATCACTATTCGTAATACAATACAATAATACATCAAATCTAACATTAAAATTTATGATATGACAAGAAGGTAAATGAAGAGCTATCTACTAGATATTACACATTTAATGCATACAAATTAACAAGTCTTTCATTTACTCTTTCTACACACAATAAGACAATTATCTATATCCTAAGCAAGTTAAATGGTGCATCACTAAAATAGGTCCTAAAGCACACTAGTTGAATAAGCACATAAAACAATCCTTTGAGGAACACATTAATACACTCCTGAAGCTACTATAACATGTTCTCTTTTGGTATTCCTTTCACAACAAGCAATTTTCACAAAATCAACTATGCGCATATTACTGCACCTTACCTAAGATGGGCTTTAATTATATTACTCTTACAAAGCACATGGAGAAACCTTAATGTAACATACAATTTTTCTCTCATTAACCAATATTAACTTTCAAACCAAACCCCTTTCACAATCTAAAACACATAAGCATTATAAAGCTCACACAAGGGTTCAAGGAATATCATCCTTTCTCTTGCAATACGAAAACTCACATTTAAGGGATAGTTACACAAATAACAACATTTTAAATTTCTAGAGAGAGAGAGGAAGAAGGGTGATAATCATTCATTTTACTACATAGTAAGCATTTAATATTTGCCATACTCGTCCTTCAAGTGGACAACACTAAAATAGATCATAACCATAACAAGCACATTTCGTACTTTTAGATTCAAGATAATACCAACCAACCCAGATGGATTAGTCAAAAGAGTAAAACAAATCAAGAATGAAGGTACATACGATTCTCTTTCAAAATAAGAGAAGTCGTAGACCAAGACATTAATAAGTAACAATCCACATACAATCACTCCAAAGCACCCACATCAAGAAGGTGAGACCAGGGTGTGAACACACATGTTACACCCAAGTTAAGGTCTGCTCATTCACACACACACAACAAGCAGGACAAGCCTACAACATAAGGTAGACACACACACACACCAACTAAGGGCACAAGTGAAACCAGAGATCCCAATGTTGCAACATGGGCTCTCATACCAAGTGTAATGCCCTGCTAGGAAACCCCAAAGGGATAAAGCTAAAACACTCAAATGGAGTGTAAATATTTTTTTTTATAATAATAATTAAGAGCGTTAATAATAAGACACAAAATTAAGATACATTAGAGTTATCTAGAGCTTAGATAACACATCGGAAGACTAAACAAACCTAAGGAGTTTCCCAACGCGATTACATAACCTTACACCTCACTCCACTCGCGACAATTGATCCATTAAGCTGGATATCTTAATTATGAGTTAATGCTTAAGACATGGATATGTTATGATCAATGATATGACATTTTAGAATTTAGGAAGTGTTCATCTATTTTGATTGGAGAGCAGGCTAACATGAGGATATTTACTCAGTGCAATTTAAAACATAATTAGCTTAAGAATTCACACATTAAGGTTTAAGTAGAGTTAACTTGACGAGTCCATCCATTTTTTATACAATACGACCCATATAACGAAGTTCATTTATTTAGGTTTTAAAAGTAACCAACCACAATGAGATCATCCTTCATAGTTAAAAGTATGACTAATAAGATGAAATTTATTCATTAAGAATTAAGATGTAAACAATATAACGAGCTTCCTTTGATTGGTTTTAAACCTAACCAACTAATAAGTCATAGTTCGTTTATAGAGGATAAAATGTAAATAGCCTAATGGGTTTATTCATTAAGGTGTAAATGTAATATAACCACATGAGTTCATCCAATTAATTTAAATATAGCTAATAAGATGAAATTCATTCATTAAGGATTAAATATGTAAATAACATAATGGAGATCATCCATTGGGGTTAAAATATAACTAACTCGATGAGTTCACCCATTATAGATAAGATAGAGTTAATATTATGTGGTTGATTTATTAAGATTGAAATATAAATAGCTAAATGAGTTTCCCTTTTGTTAGTTCAATTATAGCTATTATGATGAAATTCATTCATTAAGGTTATAATGTGGATAACCAATTGAGTTCGTCCAATTATAGTTAGAATGGAGCTAATTTGGTGAAGATTATTTATTTAGAATAAAATGTAAATAACTATTTGGATTTCATCCAATTTAGTGAAATTTAACTAATATGACGATGTTCATTTGTTAAGATAAAAAAGTGAGTAACTATCAAAAGTTCATCCATTAGATTTACAATTTAGGTATTATGACAAGTTAATTCCATAATTGATATCCATTCATTACATTCAAATTACATGCTTTATGACAAGTTAATCCATTAATTGCAACCTAGTGAGTTTCCTCCCATGCTTACTTCTTTTCATTAACATTAACAAGGTACTTTTCATATTCATATCTACAATCTTTTATGATCATAATTACCATGTTTAACAAGGGGACTATATACCTACATTCTAAATTTAACTTCATCTAATTCCCATTACACACTTACAAAATACATCCATACATACTAGCACTAAGAATGAAACAAGAGAGACAAAAGCATCACATAACACATAAATGATCTCAGAGTTCACCCCTAGAGGGCTACATCTCTGGGTCTGCTCAACTGCAAGACCTCTTTGGCAATTAATATAGTTAAGGTTACATAAGTTTCATGTCATTTGCATCTTCACTTATAGGCGAACACAACCACTATACAACGACCACTTCGGTCAATAAATACATAAATGATTCGTTCATAGAAGCTGATCCAACTGAACACATCAAAAGCAATTACAAAGGTCTCTTGTCTGACAGTTCCCTAACTAGGGACTTGACCGACTATGACCAAACAAAAGCAACCAGACAGATGACAGAGTTTAAACAAACATAACAGGGTCTTTCCATCACTTTAAACTAAGCGAATACTAATAAATTAAACTTGCCATATTTCCATTTGTCTATTTCCCAATGTCAAGGATGAGTAAAACTAACCCATTTATTTTATCAAATGAAATATCATTAACTTACTAATTTTTTCAACGGTACATTATTAAATTTCCGTTATTTATAATAGCATCTCATTTTAATTTTCAAAAGAAAGATCCAATGATAAAACATTTCATTTTCCAATTACTCCTAAACTTTAGTATTCCACTTCTAAATTTACCAGATGACCTATAACATTAAAATCCGAAAATAATATATCCTTGGATAATATATTATTTTTAAACATCACCAAATAATAATTATATTTTAATTCAAAAATCTCCCATAAAAATATAATTCCCTTGCATATACTAAACAAATACACGATCTAAATGTATGAATTAGCATATACTTCTCTATGTATATACGTGCCTAAATTAATAAAGCAATGACGAAACAATAATTATTATGCATTTGAAAGTATACTCCAAATTAGGAATCAATAATTAATATATATTTATTAATATATATTATTATAAAAATGATCACAATTAACATATAATTAAATCTATACATTAATTAATAATTAATATATAATATATAACTAATAAAATATATTAATTAAAATTTAATAACATTAAAACATTTAATTTTATTTTATTTTTTAAAAATCAAAATTTAAATTTAATAAAAAATAAATAAATTTGTTTTAATAGCCACACGGTTTCTATCATTTCTCAAAAACCCAGAACTTTATTTTTACAAAATTTATACAAACATATAATGCAAAGCCACAAAGAAACCCAAAACATTTCATAGAAACCCAGTTTGTAAATTTGGAGATATTGTTGACATTCTAAAACAACATTTTTTGTCATTTCTCAAAAACCCAAATCTCATTCATTCATAGTCACATATATATATATATATTTTTCCAGAATGTTCGAAACAATAAAATGGGAAAATTTTCCAGCAAGTTCATGATTTTAAATAAAAAACAATAGCTTTCAGATAACAAGATTTGCTCAAACACGAAACCATTTAAACATTCTTGAACCCAAAAACAAACAATATTCACAACTACTACTCAAATTTTAAGAGCATTCATGGATATTTTTAAACCAGCATTTCATGAAGATCCACTAAATACCATTTTTATTTTGATTTAGCAAAGAAACAAAAGGGAAAAACCAGGATCCTACCTCTTTAGCATTCCTGGTAAGATATGAAGAAGAGCCCCCAACCTGCAGCTGTAGAAATCCATCCTTGCCAAAATCCCCAAATCTCCATCCCCATATTTTTTCTTTTCCAAAAATTCAACAACCCCCAAAAATGTTTTTCAACCTAGGTTAAATGGGAACCAATTTTGACCTAATTTCTAATTTCAAAATTTAAGCCCTTTTAAAATAAAAAGAAATATTTAATTATTTTCAACTATTAAATTAATTTAACTTCATTTTCTAAATAATATGCTTATCTCTTATTTAATCTAAAATTTAATTTCTCAATATCAATTAAGCCAACATTTATATTTCGAACTATTGACAAGGGTAAACTATTTAAATTAAGTTATTTTCCTAAAAATCAATCTTTCACACTATATCAAACTTTTATAAATTAAAAATGATTTTTTTCTTTAAATAATTAAAATTACCCTTTCTTTTCCGAAATGCAAAAATGATTAATTTATTTCTATTTCCGAATGACTTTAAATCTTTCTTTTTTCAAAATGCATAACTACTTAAATTCGTTATTTAAAATTAACTATTAAATTAAACTCGCTACAACATAATAAAGCGATCTTTTTAATAAATGACTAATCTCATGAAGGAAACCTATTTATTTTAATTCCTCAACAACTAATGTGTAAATGAACACATTATTTCAATTTTAATTACTTAATCTTGCTACAAATATAAATAAAGCGATCTCTTAAATTAACGATTAGTCATATAAAAGAAAGCTATCTATTTTAAATTTCTCAATTACTAATGCGTACTTCTACACATAAATTGAATTAAATACTTAGGCTAAAATACTCCACTTATCACACGTAAGGCATGCAAACCAAGAAATCTCACCAATCATACGACACTCAACCCAAACTAAAAAGGATCCCGACGGACCACCCACGACGCTCACCTGATCATGGCTAAGGCAAGATGAGAGTTTTATGACCACCTAATCCAAATTCTAAGGATGAAGGAGGTATACTCAACCCTGCAAATCCCAAAGGAGATGAACCTTGCACCTAGGCGATGTTGTACCTACAATCTCCTATAACCATGAGTCACGCAAGCATACATATATATACATATTCAATGAAGGTGTTAGCTCGAGATTTATACCAAGAATTAGGGAAACAATTACATCTACACAAGAATCGATGCAAAAGCACAATAATAGGTATGCACAATTATTTATATTATCTATTTGACCACCTTGCATAACGGTAAATCAACAATTCAAGGATGCCACATAGGAAGTCAACCAAGGTCAAACGAGTTTTACAAGGCTGATTGGGGTAGGGGCATTACAATCCTCTCTGTGGTTTTTCCCATGTTGGGTTTCCCACATATAAATCTGGTGTTATGTGTTTTGCATTCATTTCCATTACTACATATAAATTATGTGATGTGATTGGTTAGTTATCATCAATTGGTATCAGAGCCAAGTTAATGCAGTCAAGGTAGGGAGTTCCAATGAAGGACATCCCCACCTTGCAGCCTATAACACAAAACACCATGCAAGATATCGACAATCGGTAACACAACACAAGATATAACTGGTAAAACAGATAGAGAAATCTTAACCAGTAACCAGATAAATCGATTATTATTATCATTGAATGAATTACATATGCCTTCAGTGGATACAGATACTGGACTGCAGCCTCAGATTACAAAACAATCCTTGCAACACAAAATATAAGATCCGCATATCTTCTACTTGACAAATAGGTCTCTGGTAACAGTCTGCACTATTTTGCACTGATCTAGACCTCAGTCCCTTCGAACTTCAGTCCCCCTAGACTAGAATCTCTCTCAAAACTACATCTTTGCTCGATCTCTTCTTTCTCAGACCTCCATCCTATAAAATGAATCTCTAAACTTTCCCTTTATACCATCCGCAAGCAATAACAACTCGATCAGGTTGACCAAAGACCAACCAGTTCATGATGAAACATTTAAATGATAGCACGTCGGCCCAAATCACCGAGAACATCTTCAAATGCATAAAACTTCATGCGGTCCTTCGGAAATATCGGACAAGACCCAAAACAACATTTCTCAATGATCTGCAAGTTGCGGAAACCACCCGCAACCCGATTCATCTTTGCTTTACCCACTACTAGACCAATCGGTAAGAACATACCAATACCAGACTAATATCGGGATCGATATCTCACCGAGATCAGATCCAAATGTCGGTTTGAAATACTCTAGTGCTCTTGAATCACAAGTCCTTTGGAATATTTTAACCACTCGAAGGAGATCTAGGAAGTTGAACTTATGGATTTAAGTCAAGATCTTAGGAATGATCTTGAGGATCTTGAGGTAGTAGAAAGTGAAAACAAAGATCTCGAAGAAAATATCCAGCTAGTAAATGAATGCATTGAGAAGATAAAAGAACAAATCCAAAAGTTTAAATTAAGGCGTAAAGAAGTTAATGAAGAGCTCAAGCAAGAAAATAGCTCTATCACAAATCTAAAATCCAAGAGTGAAGATAATGACAAGACCAAGGAGAACTTAAACAAAATGGTGAAAATAAATTTAGAGGAGTGCAAAAATCTAAAACAAGAAGTAATAGTTCTAAAGGCAGATTTAGAGAAAACAAAGAAGCAAGAAAACAAACCTAGTTCTAGTAAGTTTGATAAAATGATAGATGCAAAGATGCCTTTGGAAAAAAAAAGATGCAAGATTATAATCTGATGATTGTTCATAATCCAAAATGAATCACAAAGAGGATCCACTTTCGACAAAAGTAATTTAATCCAACAAATTCACCGAGGATAAAGGTAAGTCACCCGTCAATCGATAGGTAAGTAAAAGGAATACCTTCTTTAATGGCTCTTGTTATAAATACAATAAAATAGGTCATAAGGTAGTCAAATGTGAGAATAGTATGAATTGGAACTCTAACTTCTTCTCCGGTAGATGTTATGTGTGTAAAAAATATGGTCATAAAGCTAATCAATGTAGGAATTATGTTATAGATCAAAATAAACATAATGATCACTTTGAGGGTAGATGTTATAAATGTAGGATTTTTGGACATAAAGCTAACCAGTGCAAGTCAAGACAAGCTCTGGTAAACATTAGATGCTACAAATGCAATAAGTCCAGACATATGGTAAGGCAATGCAGAAGGAGTGAGGCCAAGGCTCCAAATAAACCGGAAAAGAAGGTCAATATAGAAGATGTGAAGGTTGAGATGAAAAAGATCTAGAAGAAGAAAGAAACTAACCTAGCTCTAGTGCAGGTACTTCATCTGAAAACTAAATAACATGTAGCTTTTGCCTAGGGGGAGTAATCAAACAAATATCTTTTTTCCCCTACCAAAGAGAGCGAGGCCATGATAATAGCGTAGTAGAGTGTGTGAAGGTTCGGACAAGTGTATTAAAATCATAAATCATCATGAAAATCCAGCAAACCTTGTGCAAATCAAGATAGTGGAAGACAATGCATAAGCATTTAATGCGAGATGGTGGTTAAAAGGTTAAAAGAGGATTTATTGACAAATATTATCTCACCGTGAATCAAAGAAGTGTTGTAAGTGTAAAAGGTAATCAAGGCAATTAGGGTCTCTTGAAAAATTGATCTAGGTTGAAATTTATTGAATCTATGATCATGGCCACTCTTGTTCTCATGGATATTGCAATTGAGCCTCACCTAGTATTTGAGAAAACTTTGTATAAGGCGATGTAGGTTGATCCAGTTGGCATATTTTTTAGTATACCCATTGGAGTTGTGTTGGTTGAATATATCCAATCATACATTCATGTGAAGCTTGATGAATTCACTCACCATGGGAAATTGTTGGATCTGTGGATAGACAAGATGGTTGGAAAGAACAATTAGGTAAAACTTAAATTTAAAACCCTAGTTGGAAAGAAATTGAATACCTGGCATGATTTTCCTAATTTTTGCTATGAAGAAAAATGGGTTAGATTGGCAATGAGTAGATTCCATGATAAGTTCTTGTAGTTAGATTGGAGCCATATTATCACTAAGGAAATAATAAGGGCTATTATTGGTTTGAGCGATTTTGGGGATATTCTTTCTCTAAAATCAGTAAGGAACAAGGATGTAATTAACCTAACAGGAGCAACCCATGATGGTCATTCTTTTTCTATCTCTTTCATTAAGAACATGGCAGTAAAGTATCTTTCAATGATGATAGGAAATAAACTCTATTTCACCAACTAGGATAATTCCATTTCTGCCACAGCCATGAACATGGCTTATGAGATAGCTAAGTTTAACAAGGATTTTGATCTCTACAAAATCATAAGGTAGAAAATCCTAGAAAACCTTGCATAGTGCAGAAAGAAGAAACACCCTTTTAGGTATGGAACCCTAACACAATGTATCTTGTTCTATTTTCTACAAGAGGCTTTTGGTCAAGGAAAAGTGCTTTGGTTACCAGCCAAACTGGTACACCACTAGATTGTAGATAGGTTGAGGATATTTCTTAGTGATATGAAAAGGGAAGACACATTCACTACCTATTTCTCCCTTTTCCAACTCAATATGCAAAGAAGACAAAGGATTCCCAAGGAAATGGCTGAGAAGTACAAAGATGATATCACTTTTGTGTTCGTAACTGACAAATGTTATATGAAATCCATTGTGCCAAGAAAAATTTGGATTCCTCCATTCGGCTATGAGGTTATTAAGGAAATGATAGAGGGTACAACTCAAGTAATGTTGAAGAGCACTGTGGATAAAATGCAAGAATGGTTTAGAACAAAAGATGAAAAGTCTTTGAAGATTCACCTGGAACATTCAAAGAAGACCCAAGAAAAGAATGTAAGGAAATTCATTCAAGAGTCAATGGAAAAGGAAAACATAGTTGAAGAGGAGATTACTGAGCATAGGCATTCTGGAAGACTTGTTGGCTCATCCAGAGCCTCTGCCAAAGAAAGGAATCTGAAGGTACTCCCTTCATTTGATTCCCCAAAAGGAAAGAAGCTGAAAGAAGAAAAGAGGAAAACTATAGAAATTGAGTCCAAGGAAGAAGAAGAACCAGAGAAATACTGGATACACATCTGAAATCCAAAAGTCAAGAAATTCAAAAGAACCTTCAATGTGGATAGCTTGTTTGAATCAATTGCACAAGGAGAAAGCCTAAAAGAGGTAGGTGATCTCTACAATGAGGCCAATAATGAAGATAAAACTAGTATAGTAAAAGCATTTTTACTACATTGTGTTAAGTTAAAGATATAGTTTTAAAATAATTAAGAAAGGATATACCAATTGAATTAAGGGAAGAATTAATTAGAATTAGATAAGTTGCAAGAGAAGAAGAACAAGTCATTAAGGATCATTCTTTTGATTTTGTCGGTTTCCCCCTTTCGAAGGAAAATAAAGCTAGTCTTATAGTAGCTTATAAGATGGAGTTAAGGATAAAGAAAGGTCTAGGAAACCTTATGTTAAGAGAACCTGATGCTAAGGAAAAACTTAAGGAAGAAATCACTGAAAAATATAATGACTATAGCCAAGAACCGTGGTATGTTATCCACTTCTGATTTTCATACCCTTACTGTTGAATCTAAGGATGTGAATATTGATCCTATAGATAATGTGCTTGTTATGAATGATGTAATGAATACACTTGGAACTTCTATTGATACTCTAGTAAAAACTAATTCTAGAAAGGATAAAGAAATTGAAAGATCAAGTGATAAATGTCGAGAATAATAGGTGATAGCAAAACAAGAAAGTCATGAATCTAAGCCCAAGGCTACATCAGAGGAAAAGTAATAGAATTTGAACACTATATCAAATGAAAAAGTGTCTGAGGTTGTGACTATGATTGGTACCAATTCCGGAATAATTGATGACTACTAGAAGAGTCTGTTCACCTCTCTTTTGAACATCCAACCCATAACTTCTTCCAAACTGACAATTAACTTTTCTAAGGTTAATCCGGTATAAAAATATCAAATTGGAGAAGATTTTCTATCTTCTGCCAAACAAGACTTTATAGTTGAATCACAGAAGAAAAATAAAATTGTTGAAGAATTACTTACTACACTTCATGTTGCTATGCCTAAATGTGAATAAGATCCAGTTACCCCCAATGCTAATAATTGCAAAGTGTTAATTAGTTCCTTGAAAAATTACTCAAAAAAATTGAAAGAAAAATGTGAGAAAGATAGAGAAAACAAAGAGAAACTGTTACAAGAACTTAAAGGTAAATTTGAGATTTTTCAACTACAGATCTCTAAAATCATCTATCAAAGTCAATATAGAAAACCTATGCTAACTACTAGTTAACTCAATATTTATCCAAATTTGATAGATCATCAATTGAAGAGATTCATAATAAATATTATGAGTTGCAGCAGTGAAGAGACGATGTCATTCTTCATTTAGGTCAATTGTGGGACATGAGCAGTGAAATCACATCTATTATGAATCATTCTCTTTCCAAAGCTTTACAGCTTCAATATGACCTTGGTTTAATACAAGAAGCAAAGTAGATACATGCATCCTTACAAGTGTAGATTGGGTTCTTGAAATAAGCTATCTTACATTGGGACAAGCATAAAGACTCTTGGACTATACATATTTGGAAGAATAAGTAGTTCTCCAGTTAACTTTGGTTTCCTCTCTTAGGGGGAATTAAGTTTATCAACATTTCTTTTCTTTTATTTTTTCCTTTTCCATTGTTGTCAAAGGGGGAGTAGAGGAATGTTATATTAGTTATGCAAAACTTTCAAACAATTTCAATTTTTGTTTCAGTTGTTAGTTTTTTTAACTTTAGTTTTTCTTTTGAGAAAACATATGTATTATCTTTATGTTGCCATCAATGACAAAGGGGGATATTTTTGGACCATTGTCATTGATGTGGTTCAATCCAACATACACTATGATCTGGTTGTTTGCTCTAGTATATTATATGTGCAAAGTATGTATACTTTTTTTGGCATTTATGTCATACAGTCTTGTGATCCAATAAGGCATCTTAGGTCTGGTCCCATCCAAAAATATTGAAGGCATATTCTACAAGGCATGCTTTGGATCCCATCCTATCCAAATATAAAGGAAATGTATTCCACAAGGTATTTTGGAGTCAAGATTGAAGATGGTATCTTATGAAGCTATATTTTGTAGTTGCATGTTGATATATCGATCTCATCCCTTCTCGGGTTGAGTTAACTTATCAAAGTTTTTAGTGTGGATATATAAACCACATTTTTTGTAATATATAGATATAGTTGTTGAAAAAAAACTAATGTGTACATATTGTATATGCAAAAAAAATTCTGAATGTGAATGTTGTTAGGTACTGTATGTATAGTGAATGAAAAATTATTGTGTACTTCAGTGGAACTATCTCATGCATGTCAGATGCAATTCTAGTAGTTCAATTTTGTATTCCAGCTATAAGCCTATTATCTGAAAGTGACCCTTTTTGTATTTGGCCAATGAGCCCTCTAGGCAGTGAGCCACCCTTGTACTATGTAACTAGTTACATATTACACTATACTTGAGAGTTCATCCTCTCTATGGTTTTTCCCATGTAAGGATTTCCATGTATAAATCCATTGCTGTGTTTTATGTTAATTTTCTTTACTACATATAAATTATGTTTTTGATTAAGGAAAATCAGGTTTTAAGAGACCCAAAACCCTCTTACATAATGGAGGATAAGCATAAAAGAAACAAGAGAAGACATGACAAAAATAGAAAATATGCAAAAAGACTAGTAGAAAACCCAGCGGCTAGAAACAAGACAGCACAGAGCCAGCGAGAGACTGACAACCAAAGATCAGCATTACATATCAAATAAAAACTTTAATGGACTCCTTTGCATTCTTAACCAACATCATAGCCTTTGCAGCTTCTCTCAGATCTTTGTTCTCCTGCTTTAGTTGAATGTCTTTCATCTTTGTCTCCAAATCACAGGTCGTCTGCCTAGTCCTTCACTTGGAAATTTGGGGGGTAGAGCTGGAGGTCAGCATATCATCAATGATTACCATATCTTTATTATGTTGTTTCCTCTCCAAACAATCCACTAGGGCATTCATATTTTGAGACGAGATCCTCAAGACCTCAAGACTGTGATTCATAAAATTCTTCAAAACATTCTCAATTTTAGCAACCCGATTGATGATGGTATCGTTGTCAACCTCGGCTTTATCTTTGACAATTCTGATCATATCTTCTAGATGTTTCAAATCACCTTTTATAATTTATTTTTCCGACCAGTCCTGCATCTCAACTTCATCCTCAGCTTTGCTAGTTTCCACCTCTGCACTCTTTTTCCCAAAATTGGTATCCTTAATCAAATTGTGAATCTTATCCTCCAGATCTCTCTGTTTACTCTTAATACTAGTTATATTTTCAACAACCCATTTCTAAAAATTGAAAGATTCCAGAGTACAGTTTTGGCCTGCATTCAAAATGGAGTCCGTCGTATCCCTTCCCTGCTTAGAGCTCACAGATTTAGGGTTAGCTTCCTCTATGGAATTCTGCACAACATTCCTACTATCTGAGACCATAGGGTTAGAATCAGTCTTTTCAGCATAAACATCTCTTTTCCCCTCCTCCTCTTCTCTAACATTCTCACTCTCTACTTCATTATCAGCCTTCTTCCCCTGTTCCTCCTCCATACCAGCTTCCATATTTATGTCCACTTTATCTATATCAACCCTCCCTTTTTTATGGATAGGAACATTTGACAAATCATCATCAGACTTAGAATCATTATAACTATCTGAAATATGAGCATTTGTCACCAAATGATCATCCTGGCTAACCCTATTTTTTTTCTTCAGGTGTTCATAAATGAGCAGAATAAGCCCCTAATGAGCTATGGGATAAGATTTTGGTTTTTTTTCATGGTCTGCCAAGCTTTCATTCAAGGAGGAAGCTAAGTAAAATGGCAAATAAATCTTAACCCCATGATGGAAATGGTTAATAATAGCAAAGTGATAATTATAAACTTTTGTAAATCATGTTATGTGATTGGTTAGTTAAAAATTTTAATAAGTTCAATGGAATACTGATTCACCCCTCCCCTCTTAATATTTTGTATATTTAACAAATAGAGCCTCGATGCCAACAAGCATCCATAGCTCCGATGAGATTATCACTATAATCTCACAAATATTGCTCCATTACCATCTAGGCATCCATAGCCCTGATGGAGTTACTCACATGTTTCCAAAGCTAAGCATTTTGATATTGCATATCATCGCATTTTTGCTTTTATTTTCTTGATTTTCATTTCTTGCTTTTTTTTTTCTTTCAGTATTTTAATATTGTATTTCTCTTTTCTTGCATATTTTTCACATGTTAGCTTGTAATAAATAAAGCTCATGTGGGTTCAAGAATTACAGTGGTGTTGAAGAAAATTTTAAGATTTTTTACTAGCCATGTCTTCAACTATGAAACAACAATGACTTAGATCAAAGTATTAAGTGTATGAGATATAGTATTCAAAATATGTTGGCAACAAGATACAAGTGATTCTCTTTCCAAATCAAGTACATTTCCCAACCAAAAGATAATGTTGAAGAGGAGCGACCTTGGATTTTGAAGCATTTCTTGAGATAAATATATAGGAAATGGATTAAAAATGAGACAAAAAATGCTAATGTGTGAGAAAACAACACAAATGCTTACTTCACAAATGAATAATCCTACTCAAAACACCTAAAGTAGGAAAATAGATCAAAGCTAAAAAATCAAAGAAGACTAAGGCTAAGCTAATGGATAGGGTACTGTTGGATGATTGGTGCATGATTGGATGAAAAGGTGGGCAAGATCAACATTAGAACACACCTTGAGGTTGTTGGCATTTGCATGAAGATTGCATTAATGATGTATTATGTTGTCACTGATGTCAATTGAACTGGTAATGTTATTAATGATATTGCTATTATTGTTATTGATATTTTCTTGCAACCGGTATGAAGAACTTTGTGAAGGATATTGTAAACTAGTATGTAAGTTTGTGAGTTGAACTGGTAAACCAGAGTATAATGTTAAACCCTTTCTATGTTATGTAACCGGTAAACCCTACTAGTTGTTTTTGCTAAACCCTAACCAATTAAGGTTGTTGAATTGGTTATGTTGGTTTATGATTTGATGTTGTGCAGTAATGATGGTGACATGTAAGGTCATGGTATGAAAACAAGTTTAAATTATTTTTGCGCATTTGTTTGTTTGTATAGGGAAGGAGCAAAGTGTATTGCATCTAATTCAAAGCACATGATGAGTTATAGAGATTGATGAAGCGGTAATCAAGGAGCAGTTGAGGTTTTCTTGATTGATGTGAAGAGATTGCTATGTAATCCAATGGTCATACTTGTACTGAATTGTTTGTAATCTTGATGATGAGAGGATTAGATTTTTGCTGTGTTACCGACCTAATTGATTTGTATTTAAGGTCGATGAAGTTGTTTTCTTTATGTGTTGGCAAGTGTTGGCAAGATTTGGCAGAAATTAGTTGAGTGTGTGGTTGCCTAATCGGAGAATGAGTCTGCAGTATGAATAAACACAGATAGAAGCTTAAATGGATCTGATCAAGCAAATGTAGTGATATTCAGACAGATCAAGAAACTCCTATTATTTTCTGACAATTATAGCATAATTGAAATCCCCTAACCAGGTAAGCTCTAACAAGCTTGGTTACTTATTAAATCCTCTAAAAAGGTGGTCCATTAGATTATATTCTCAAATCCTCTACTGAGGTTACTCCTTACAAGGTATTTTCTTCTAACAAGGCATTTGTAGTCAATCCCTTAACCGGGTGATTCCTAAGAGGATCAGTTCTTAATAGGACTTTTGTTAAACATTTAACAAGCTAGGCTCCTAATAGGGCAAACTTTAGAAGAATTCAAATATTTTCTTGTGAGTCCCATCTCACCATGGTTTTTACCTATTTGGGTTTTCTGCGTATAAATACTTGTGTCATGTGGTGAATGTTTTGTGGTTATGATCTAATTGTTGATTTGATTATTTCTGATAAGGCATGATAACCAAAGCATTGAGAAATAAAGCATTTGGATGTTTACAAGTTAAATTTTGTTTACTACTAAGTTTCTTTAATAGTCAACCGGTATTCTTATGAGTATTGATCTTGACAGTGGTATTTTATTGATAAGTTTACTTTGAGTGATTGAGTTTGAGTTTGGGAAGTTTGTATTAATTTTTTTATTTACTAATTCACCCCCCCTCTCAGTAATCTACTAGATACTTATTCTTTCATCATACCATCAATTGGTATCAGAGCATCTCAAGTCCTCTAATGCCTAAGCCTAATAGCTTGAGGAAAAGATTTTCTAGATCATGATGAAGAAGGAAGGTCTGAAGTTCAATAGAGAAAACTATAGGATATGGAGCGATAGAATGAAGATTTACATCAAGAGTCTGGAAAGTCAGTATTGGGATCATGTAGAAACTATGTATATTGCACTTACTGGAACTTTGACTGATGATCAGAAGAAAGAACAACAAGAAAATCATCAAGCACTGGAAGCTATTATCAGTTCCATGTCTAATACTGAATATGTAGATGTTCATGGTCTTGAAACTGCATATGAAGTATGGAAAAAACTTGAAGAGATTTATAGCAGTGATGAACATGTTAAGATTGCTAAAGAAGAGAGTCTAAGAGGAAAGTTTGATGATATGAGAATTTCTGAAGGTGAGAATATCCAACAGTATGGTCAAAGGATAAAAGAGATAGTCAATGAAATTAAGAGTATAGGAGGGAAAGTGGAAGATGCCACAGTGATCAGTAAGGTTTTGAGAACCCTGCTACTGGTATATGCTATTCAAGAGTTGAAGTCCATTAACAAAACTAAGGTAACTCTTGACTCCATCATTGGCAAGCTTACTACTTTTGAACTAAATAGTTATGATGTTAGTATACAGAAATCTGAGTCTGCATTTAGAGCTTTTATTTCTAACCCTTCTATGAGAAAAAGTAGAGATACTAGTCATGGTTATGAATCTAGATCCAGCAGAGATGTTGATGATGAAGACAGTTTAGTTGAGCTTGAAGCATTGTTGGCAAAGTGGTTTCCTAGAGGCACTAGTAAATATAGAGGTAAATTACCTTTAAAATGTTTTGCATGTAACAATATTGGTCACATAGTTGCTAATTGTCCTAATTGTGAAAATGAACATAAGAGAGACAAATTCAAGAAGTATAAGGGCAAAGGCAAGAGAGATTGTCTTATTGCTATTGATAATGGTATCACTAATGAAGAATATGATGATGATGCTTGTGAATATATTGTGTTTGTAGCTATTAAAGAAGAGATATCAGACCAGAAGGCATTAGTATCTAGGATGGATAACTCTAATAATTAGATCATTGATAGTGGTTGTTCACATCGTATGACTAGTGATCAGAGAAAATTTCTTTCCTTGAAAGAATTTGATGGTGGTGTTATTAGATTTGGCAATGACTCAACCTACATGGTTAAAGGTAAGGGAGTTATTTCTCTTAACGAGAAGAGCAGTGCAGATGATGTCTACTAGGTTGAAGGTCTAAAGCACAATCTTTTGAGTGTGGCACAACTCAATGACAAAGGATACCCCCTAGAGTTTAAAAATGGTATGTGCAAGATCTTTGACAACAAAGGTGAATTGAATGCAACTGGTAAACAAACCAAAGGTAACATGTTTCATCTTAATTCTAAAGTTAGCAACTATTTTATTGCAAAAATAGATGATAGCTGGCTTTGGCATAGGAGATTTTTTCATATAAACTTTGATAACATTGTTAAAGTGAATAAGTCCAAGATAGTGAGAGGTTTGCCTCAACTAGACAAACCAGTTAATGCTCTTTGCAAAGAATTACAGTTAGAAAAGATGACTTCTTCAACTTTCAAAAGCAAATCCTTTTCAGCAAAGCACTTGTTAGATTTGGTTCATACAGATCTTTGTGGACCAACAAGAACAAAAAGAATTCAAGGTGATAGATACTTCATGATTCTCACTAATGATTGCTCAAGGATGATGTGGGTCACATTCTTAAAAGACAAGACTAAATATTTTGGTAAGTTCAAAGCATTCAGGGCCTTAGTTGAGAAAGAGAGAGGCAAGAAGATAAAATGTTTGAGGACAGATCAAGGCGGTGAATTTACTTCTAAGGAATTCACTAGGTATTGTGAAGAGAATGGTATCAAATGGTAGCTTTCTATACCGAGGACACTGCAACAGAATGGCATCATAGAAAGTAACAACCGATCAGTTGTTGAAGCTGCTAGGACAATATTGATACAAGGAGGTGTAGTGAAAACTTTTTGGAGAGAATCTGTCAGCACAACTGTCTACACAATGAACCGGGTTCTGGTAAAGAGAGTTAAGGAAAAGACTCCTTATGAATATTGGTATGGAAGATCACCTGATGTTAGTTATTTTAAGATATTTGTAAGCAAATGTTTTATTAAGAGAGGTGATTACATTAGCAAATTTGAGGCTAAGAGTGATGAAGGTGTATTTCTTGGCTATTCCACCAAGAGTAAGGCCTACAAATGTTTTAACAACCAGACACAGAGAATTGTTGAGAGTGTTGATGTTCAAGTGGATGAATTTCCTGAAGTCTCGGAAGGAACCAGTTTAGAAAAAAAGGATGAAGATCCTTACATTTTGTTTTTGGAACCAAAAACTGTGAAATTTAAAACTGGCAAAGCAAATTTTGATGCAACAGTCCAACCGGAACAGATAAATTCAGAAGAGGATGATGACAAAGAAGAAGTTGAACTTGAAGATAATGAATCATCTTATTCCTAGATATGTGAGACTGAATCACAATCCTGAGCAGATTATGGAGATAAGGATGCTAGAGTACTAACTAGAAGAAGAATTAGGGAGAATTCTTGCATGATCTCCACCATTAAACCAAGAACTGCTAAGGAGGCATTTGGTGATGATCATTGGGTTAAAGCTATCAAGGAGGAATTGGATCAAATTGAGAAGAACAACACTTGGACCCTAGTACCCTGACCGGTAAACAAGAATGTTATAGGTACTAAATGGGTATATAGGAACAAGTTAAATGAAGATGGTGTTGTAGTTTGCAACAAGGCAAGATTAGTCTGCAAGGGTTATGTGCGAGAATAAGGAGAAGATTATGGAGAAAATTTTGCACCAGTAGCAAGATTGGAAGGTGTTATAACTTTACTTACATTTGCAGCCCATAAGAAGTTCAAGGTATATCAGATGGATGCTAAGTCTACATTTTTTAATTGGATATTGGGAGAAGAAGTATACACATAGTAGCTAGATGGTTATGCTTTGACTGATGAGAAAGAAATGGTATGCAGATTGCATAAGGCTTTATATGTATTAAAGAGGGGACCCAGAGCATGGTATGAAAGGCTTCTTACACATCTAATGAAGATAGGCTTTCTAAGAACTAGTGACGATAGTAACATATATCTCAAGTTTGAAGAAGATGAAATATTGGTCAGTGAAGTATTTGTTGATGATATTATATTTGGAGGTAATGATTTCATGAGCAACAATTTTGCAGATGAAATGAAAAATAAGATTGAAATGTCTCTAGTAGGGGAAACAAAAAATTTCATAGGCTTGCAAATACAACAAATGAAGAATGGTATTTTCATTACACAATCTAAGTATGTGAAAGAGGTTTTGAAGACATTTGGTATGAGTGACTGTAAACCAGTTGGGACACCAATGGTTACAGGTTGTAGGTTCTTCAAGGAAGATGAATCTAAGTCTGTGGATGAGAAGGAATACACTATGTTGTTCATAGCAAACCAGACATTGCCCATGTGGTTGGCATAGTTGCTAGATTACAGAAGAATCCTAAGGAAACACACCTAATAAAAACCAAGAGAATCTTTAGATACCTAAAAGAAACTGTTGACTATGGATTATGGTATCCATATGGAGTAAACTTTGATTTGAAGGCATACACAGATGTTGATTGGGCAGGAAATGTTGACGACCCGAAAAGCACAACCAGTGGAGCATTATTTCTTGGAAGAAGGCTTGTTTCATGGAGTAGGAAAAAGCAAAGTTGTACTTCACAATCTACTACTGAAGCTGAGTATGTTGTAGCTTATATGAATTGCACACGGGCTATTTGGATGAGGCACATTTTGGAAGGTTTTAAGATGAAGATCTCAGAACCTATAAATATTTTATGTGATAATACAAGTGCCATTAATATTTCTAAGAATCTTGTTTTGCACGCACAAACCAAGCACATTGAATTGAAGTATCATCTCTTGAGGGAAAAATTTTAGAGTAAAGACGTTATCTTAGAGCATGTTTCTACCAAGGAGCAACTTGCAGATATTTTTACCAAAACTTCTACCTAAGACTACTTTTGAGTATCTTAGAAGTCAGTTAGGGGTTGCCCCTCTTCATGAAGTTAGTTGAGCATGATGTTGGCTGCATCAGTCCCTGAATTACTTGCAAAATTTTTACAAGGGTTCATGTAGAAGTGGATGTATTCCACAGGGGGGCATCAAGTTGTAGAATGTTGTTGATGCACAGTGAAAATTTAATATTACATGTTTTACTTTCAATTTGGCATTATTTTCAAAGGGGGAGAAGAATTATGTGATTATATGAAGGAAAACTAGTGATAGGCTAAAGACAGAGAGAGCATGTGATTGCTTGGTAATGTAAACCAGGATTCGTATTCACAATCACAACAACAAGAAATGGTGTTGATATTTGTATTGCCATCAATGCCAAAGGGGGAGATTGTTGGCATTTGCATGAAGATTGTATTAATGATATGCTATGTTGTCATTGATGTCAATTGAATCATTAATGTTATTAATGATATTGCTAATATTGTTATTGATATTGTCTTGCAACCGGTATGAAGAACTTTGTGAAGGATTTTATAAACTGGTATGTAAGTTTGTGAGTTGAACCGGTAAACTGGAGTATAAGTTTAAACCCTTTCTATGTTATGTAACTAGTAAACCTTGCTAGTTGTTTTTGCTAAACCCTAACCGATTAAGGTTGTTGAATTGGTTATGTTGGTTTATGATCTGATGTTGAGCAGTAATGATGGTGACACGTAAGGTCATGGTATGAAGACAAGTTCAAATTGTTTTTGCGCATTTGTTTGTTTGTCTAGGGAAGGAGAAAAGTGTATTACATATAATACAAAGCACGTGATGAGTTACTGAGCTCGATGAAGAGGTATATTGCATATAAGCACGTGATGAGTTACTGAGCTCGATGAAGAGGTAATCAAGGAGCGGTTGATGTTTTCTTGATTGATGTGAGGAGATTTCTATGTAATCCAATGGTCATACTTGTACCAACTTGTTTGTAATCTCGATGATGAGAGGATTATATTTTTGTTGTGTTACCGACCTAATTTATTTGTATTTAAGGTCGATGAAGTTGTTTTGTTTATGTGTTGGCAAGTGTTGGCAAGAGTTGGCAGAAATCAGTTGAGTGTGTGGTTGCCTAACTGGAGAATGAGTCTATAGTTTGAGTAAAGGCAGATAGAAGCTTAAATGGATCTGATCAAGCAAATGTAGTGCTATTAAATCAGATCAAGAAACTCCTATTTTTTTCTGAGAATTACAGCAGAATTGAAATCCCCTAACCAGGTAAGCTCTAAAAAGCTTGGTTACTTATTAAATCCTCTCACAAGGTGGTCCATTATATTGGATTCTCAAATCCTCTATTGAGGTTACTCCTTATAGGGTATTTACTTCTAACAAGGCATTTGTAGTCAATCCCTTAACCGGGTGATTCCTAACAAGATCAGTTCTTAATAGGACTTTTGTAAAATCTTTAATAGGCTAGGCTCCTAACAGGATGAACTTCAGAAGAGTTCAAATATTTTATTGTGAGTCCCATCTTACCATGTTTTTTTACCTATTTGGGGTTTCCATGTATAAATACTTGTGTCATGTGGTGAATGTTTTGTGGTTATGATCTTATTGTTGATTTGATTATTTATGATAAGGCTTGATAACTGGAAGCATTGAGAAATGAAGCATTTGGATGTTTACAAGTTAAATATTATTTTCTATTAAGTTGCTTTAACAGTCAACTAGTATTCTTATGAGCATTGATCTTGAAAGTTGTATTTCATTGATAAGTTCACTTTGAGTGATTGAGTTTGAGTTTGGGAAGTTTGTATTAGTTTTTCTATTTACTGATTTACCCCCCCCCCCCCCCCCCCCCCTTTCATTAATCTACTGGATACTTATTCTTTCATCATACCATGGGGTGTGGTGGAGTGATGAAGGACAAGTGGATCTTGGGTTTTGAGATATTTATGGTAGTGTGGCTGTGAATTTTGGGGCATAAGGACCCAAAATGGATGAAGGAAATGATGGAAGAATATATTTGAAAAGTGGGATATGTGTAGATGGATGATTGGAGGAAGCTTTTGGAATAGCAAGTCTGGATGCCAATTTTTCTTTTTCTTTTCTTTCTGGTTCCTTGGAACACATTGCTTCTATGAGAAATTTAGGAATCCACATAGTTTTTATTTTTTATTTTTTCTTAAAGGACCTTTGTAGCCTTTTGGATATTGCTTTTTTCTTTTGGATCAATTTTTTCTCTATTTTTACATTTCTTTTAGATAAGACGTTGATCTTTTGATGGATATGGATTTTTGTGTTGTATATTCGATCATTACACCAATGAGGTTGTTTGGTAGTTTATTTTTTTATGGTTGTTATTGAATTTTTTATTTGTTAGTAGTCTATTTAAAAAATGGGATATTCCCATAAGACTACTTAACATAATTTGTTATTATATTTGGGTATTTATACCCATCATCTAATGCAAGTGAATTCATTCAGTTTATCCTTTAAAATGTTGTTATGGTATCAGATCTTAGGCATTAGAGGAGGAGACCTAGACTCATGTTTTGAAACCTTCAAATCGTTTCACTGATAGATTTTTGGCTTATGTATTGTGCCATCAACATCGTTGTCATCGATTCATTAGCAACACTTGGCCTGAGCATTGTGTGAGAGGCTCTTCAATTATGCACATACTCCTCTTGTGGTGATTTGCATTATGACCACCCATGCTTTTACTAGTGGGAGATCATTTGTAGTCTGTAGTGATAAGGAGGGTCATTTTATTTTCTTGATCAATAGTTCCTAATCAAGCTTAAGGTGATAGCTAAATCTCCTTTCTGGTCGACATCTCCATGTTGTATCCCTATAGGTTCTTCTTCTACAGCCCATTTCTTCAGTTTCAATTTTATATTGTCTGAGATCTCTTTTCTTGATCATCTCCATCATTCAGGATAGTGTGGAAGAATAATATTATGAGTTTGTAGTTGTATTTTACAATGGTCTCTTTCTAGTGAGATCTCATGTATTTCTTGAGACACCTCTTACACGCATTGTGCTTTGGGATCCTAGAGCATTTGGTGTTTCCTATTGACATGTGGATCATTGCATATCCCCTTGGACATCTTGGGACTCTTCTATGGTAGAAACATGAAGTAAATTTCAATAATGAGAAGTTATCTCCTAGTCAAAATTCTTTTTTCTAGTCACAATCAGATCAAAAACCAATATTCATCACCTTTCCTAAGCCATTATCAGGCAATATGCCTACAGAAAAAACATATGGTGGCAGCCCTCTCTCAGCTTTATTGTAATGGAGGATAGATCTTTGATTCTTGATCGTACTCATTCCTATCAAAAGTAGCTTTGTTGCATTCTATCAATATGCTTTGATAAGCCGAAGTCAAAAAGATGTGCTTTATACTGATCATCGAGGAGGATGTTTACCAACTTAATGTCAATATGAAATATGTATTTGTGGGTGTAGACATCTAAAAATGGTCAACACTTGCAGAGTCATACTTTAACATTTGCGCATTGCCTTATTTTAGGGTTCTTGCATCGCATTAACATTTCTTCTATGTTGTGCACTTGGTCTTTATCATTTGTGAGCATCAAGTCCTCCTTCTGCATTCCTTATTTTCTCTTTCGAATTAGGTCTTGTTGATAGCAATTTTCAATCATGATTTTGGTGAATCCTTATCCTTGTCAATTTTGTCATTTTGCAATCGATTCATCATCGATCCTTGTCCTTGTCAATTTTGTCATTTTGCGATCGATTCATCATCGATCCTTGTCCTTGCCAATTTTTGTCATTTTGTGACCGATTCATCATCGATCCGTGTCCTTTTCAATCATGTCAATTTGGATCAATTAGTCATTGTTCCTCGGCGCTTATCAATTTGATCTCCTTGTCAATCTTGGTCAATTTGTCATTGATTTTTGTCAATCAATCTCAATCATTTATCAACATTGATCCTTTGTTAATTAGAATCATGATCGAACCTACATTAATTTCTTGTTGTCTTGACCTAATTCCTTATCCTCTTAATTTCTAGGGTTTTATGATTTGTTCATTTAATCCTTTTCTTATTCTTTGTGGGTTAAATAAATCTATTTATTTAGTCCTAGGTTTCTTTCATGAATTAATTAATGGATGAAAACCTATTAATTAATTCACCTAATTTCTATTTCATCTTTTTCTTCAATTTTCTAATTTGCTAATTTCTGCTAATTTCTAATTTCTATTTCTATTTCAATCTTGTCATAGTTTGTCATGCATTTTGCATAGCAACTTTTCATAATTTATCATAATTTGTCATACTCCTTGCATAGAAACTTGTCATTTGTCATAATGTTGCCATTCTTGATTTGAATTTCCTTTCAAATCTCTTCATGCTAATCTTGTCCTCTCTCCAATTTGTCTATAAATTGGATGAGTTTCTTCAATCAATCAATCAATCAATCAATCACACTTTTGAGTAGCCTTATGCTATGAATTTCATCTCTCAACAACTTGCTTTCCACTTGCATTTTGCACTTGTAGGTGAGATCCACATCAAATTTGAAGGTGAAAGAAGAAAAATGGAGCCACATGAAAGAGATATCTACGCCAGTTTGCTTTCCTGATCTACAATTTTGGTGAACCCGACATGAACTAACCCCTTAACCATGTTTTGAGTGCTTTTGAGCTGTTTGCAGGTGAAAAAATCAAGAAACATAGCGACTTGGAGCTTTTTGGGCACTTATGCGACTGTGTTAAAGGGTTCTGCGCCTGTGTAAATGATATTTGCACCTGTGTTGATGAGATTTGCGCCTGTGTTAATACTTTTGCGCATGTGTTAAAAAAAATAAAAAAATTATGTTTTCGTTCTGTTTTCTACATTTTGGTTTTTCTTTGATACTAATTCTCTGTGCAGCATTTTGGCATTACGTGTGACAAAGACTAAAAATGCAACTACTAATGAATCTTATGCAAGACACAGTCAAAGACTCTCATTAAAACATCTTGCTTGCAATTTTTTTTAAGTAGTTGCACATTTCATTTCTTAAAGGTTAATGAACACCATGCATGCTTTGTCTGTTTTTAATTTGATTGCATGTTTTAACCCTTAGAATTGGGCCTACCTCCCAATTTATCTGGCACTTTGCACAGGTATTGGTGAGAGGGAATGACCCAAAGTGGTGATGGGCTAAAGCCAAGCTCTTTCGAACCACTCTAAATAACTGTGGATGCAACGAAAGTTGTAGACAATGGGTGTTGGAATGGTATTGTGATGATTTATTCACCAGATCAATACCCACCCGAATGGATGCCCTTACTAGAATCTCTTGTTTTAGATGCCAAAATCCTTCTATCTGTTGGCTTAGGCGTTGTGATATGCGCATGCTGAAGACACCTCTCATGTACTCCTCAGTTTGAGATAGAAAGTTCTTGGGAAGTGATGCCCCTTGAACTTGAAGCTTGGTATGCTTGAGAAGTGAGTGAACTGTAAGGGGGAGCCAGTGCTACCAAGTGTCTAGCTATCCGGCTGAGTGTTGTATTTTATGGTTAGAGAATTCAATAGATATTGCCCTTGCCAGCCATAGGATTTGTTGTGAATGTGCTTGATTGTCTTGAGTCAAAGTCAAACAAACATTTTTGTCTTTTGTGATTGTCAAAAGTTAAATCAAAAACAAACTTTCAAAAGTGCTCATAATCAACCTGGGTTTTTCAAAATCAACAACCTTCAATTCAAAACAAAATCCAAACAAAAGTCCAAATTTGTCCAAGTATTCATCCAAGATTTGAACATGGCTTGTCAAAACATTGAATGTCTTTGTTTCAAAATTCATGTCACTTTAGGCTACGTTTTGCATAGTCCAACTTAGGTCCTAGGGCATATTGTCATCTCCCTTCATTTTAGTCCTGTTCATTGCAAGCATCCTCATTTTGCACTTAGGTTCAAAATCATTTCCCTAAGTTTGCATTTCATTATCATATCCAAGCTAGATTTCCATTTAGGTGACATTCTTGCATTATCCTTGTCATGCTAAAATTAGGTCTTGCCAAGGTTGCATTTTGCATATTCCAAGTCATTACTCTTTGCATATCCTTATCATATTGTCATCTTGTCTTGGCTTCATCTTGTCATATCATATCCTTAGATCATTTTCATGTCATATCCTAATTCATTGTCATAATCATTGCCTTCTTGCATTTAGTCTCAAAAATTTGGTTTGTCAAACTTAAAAAATCAAAACTTTGGATGATACCCTAAGTTGTTGTTAAGGAGTCTTGACCTTGTCTAAAATTTGTCCTTTCATTAATATCATTCTTGTCAAACCTAGCTTAGTATCCAAGCATATAGGTGAGACATTGTCAATTTGTCCTATTGTCATTTGGTCCTTTGTCCGTTAAGGTCTTCGCTTCATTTCAACTTCCCAAGGTTGAGTCTTTAGGTTTGCATTCCAAAAAGTTTGTCAAAATCTTGAAAAACAACAAAAACGTTAAGCTGCATTGTCATCCTTTTAGGTTGCATTTATCAATCCCATTAGTTGCATTGCATAGTGACATGTTTGTTGAAATAAGGTCTCAACCTTCTTACGAAGCCATGCCATCACAATTGAGAAATCAATCATGTCAATCCAATCTCTACATGTCTCAGAACTTGGATCAAACTTATCATGATGATGTAAATGTCCAAATACAAAAACTAGAGGAGAAACTAGTTCGAGAAAAAGAGATCTTGGAACAAAAAGTGAAAAACATTGAGAAGAATAGATCACAAATGTCCAAAATGTTTCAAAAATTTCCAGGTCAAAATCCAAATATTGAGCCAATTGATGTAAGATCTCTTATCGAATGATTAGACATACCAACTCTCCTCTCACAAATAGAGATGATGAAACAATTTCAAGAAAAGAGACAACAACATTATGTGCCTCCACAACAAGAACAAGAAGGTGTTTACTATCAATTAGTTTTTCAACCATCACAACCAATTGTTCAACATTTCCAATAGACATAACCAATGGTCCAACATATACAACCAATGGTCCAATTTCAAAAATATGCCCAACCAACTATACAATGTCTACAAATAGTTCAACCAATGGTGGAATATCAACAAGTTAAATCAACATATCAATGTCAACGACCACAACCAAACATTCAAAAACAAAAGTTGCAGCACACACCAAGCCAAATTTTGAACATGTCAAACCAATTTGATCAACATCTAGTTCAAAATCAAAACATGACATCAGACCAGAACCAACTCCTTTCCAAACAAGTTCAAATTCTAGATAGAACTATGTCAAAACCTCGAAAGAAAGGTGGCCTTATTGCAAGGATCTTAAGGAAACTACCAAGTGAGTTCTTTGAGGAAGATCAATATAATACAATTATGTCTAGCAATGCCTCATCCCCCCACAAACAAATTGACTCTCCAGTGGCATCTATCCCTACACCTTTAGAAGTTTCACAAGAACTTTCCATATTGTCCTCATCAAATAATACACCCAAGGATGAAATTATCCAAGTGCTATCCATAATTGATTGCCAAGATAATCCAATTCATGATGCACATCCTTGTCATGTTTCAGAAATACAAGACCCAATGCTACCATGCACTTTATTGCCATTACCTATTTTAGAGGACCCCATTCAAATTCCATCCCCTTCATGCCAAAGCATTGATCCCTTGCCAAAATCCCCCATGCATATCCAAAGTCCAACCCCATGTCAAGAGGATAATTTAGAGCATGAAGAAATGTGTCTTGAAATAGATGAAGATCAAGATCTTGAAACCTTATCATCCCATCCAAATGTTGACCAAGATCCCATTTCGCTAGACACTCACAATGATTCACTTATTCCTGTCAATTCTATCCAAGAACACAATGTCCTTTCAAATCCCATTGACATTCCACTTCCTAAGAAAGATCAAGATATCCCTTCCATCCTTTCTGATGATCCCATTAAAAGTCAACAGAAAAGCAACTTTAAAGAGGATTCCAATGATCTTCCTCCTTGTCAAGATCAAATTATTCCTTTAAATCCTCCACAAGATCCTTTTGTTCCTCCATCTCCTCATCTTAATACTCCATATACACTCCAATATCTCATTTCTTTTGATGATCCCATTATTTCTCCCATTTCATCCCTTGAAGAGCCTGTCATTGAACCATGTCCACCACACAATCCTAGTCCCTCTCACAATCCTAGTCCCCCTCATGATTCTAACGTGTCAGTGCAAGATGTTCATGAACCCTCGACATGCATAATGGGTTCTTCCACTTTGGTGCAATCCGATCCACTTCAAGATCTCATTATTTCTCTCATATCATATCCACCTCATAATGGACTCGTGTCTTCTTCCCAAAGAAAAGAGTATCCTACAAGTCAAGATATTCATAAAGGCAAAGGAGTAGATCTCCATAAGAAAGAACCCCTCCATATCAAAGAAGATCTTAAGGGTCATGTCTACACAACTCACTCTCAAGACGTTGGTATCCCTCCATCAAAATCAAAACATACACCTTCCCTATCATACTTTCCATCCATCTTAGGTCCTTATATCCCTTCATCCTCTATGCAAGGTCAGCAAAGGCACACATCCTTGAGTAAATTTCATCAATCCAAAAGAAGTCCATTTCATTCATATCCATCCATGCATTCCTTTCCCCCTCCAAGCAATTTGGATGCCAAGTATAAACGTCATAAGTCTAGCAATCCACATGTATTCAAGGATCAACATGTCCAATATAATCGACATGTCAAAACAAAGAACAATATGATCTATAAAGAAAAAGAAATATCCAAAAGGTCACAAAGTCCCATTGCTAAAAAACAAAAGTCAAAATCTATATGGGCTCCTAAATCCCTTGTGCAAGCAATGCACTCCAAGGAACCACAAAAGCATGAAAAATAAAAAACCATGTGGATCCCTAAGCAGCTTCTTGAAGCACAAAAAGAAAAATCCAACTTGGCATCCAAAATTGATATTCCTCCATCCAAACCTCTCAAATTTGTTCCTCCATCACCTTCTTCATCTATTTTGGGCCCTTATGTCCCAAAATCCCAAGCTATTCCTCCATCCAAATGTCACAATTTGAGATCCATTTTTCCTCCATCAATCCACCACCCATCAAGGTGTGTTCCAATGTTGATCTTGCCAACATTTCTATCCACTCAAGCCCAATTCTTCCAATACCCTATCGATTATCCAATGCATATTTTCCATCCTTCGATTCCTTTGATCCCATCCTTTGCATAAATCCTTGCCTTAATTTCATCTCTTTTTCCATGTCCTTATCCTACCAATGTCTTTGAGCATACTTTTAATGGTCCATTTTTTTTTAAGGCTACTATCTAAAAAAAAAAAAAGATGTTTGAGTCCTTCTTCCATCCCCTATCATGTGTCCATTTTCGACTAAAAAGTCAAAATACAAAACAAAAGTGAAAAAAAAAGTGAGAAAAAAAAAGACAAAAGAAAAAAGTAAAGCAAAAATAATTCGTCCACTGGTGAAAACTTGGCAAATAGGCGCCTTGGGCAAGTACCGTGATGAAAACTTGGCAAACAAGCATCATGCGTAATCTATGAACTTCTTGCATACCGTACTTGGGGATAGGTTTTATCCTATCATATCCTTTTGTCCTTCATTGTTCCATTATCCTATCGAACCCCTGTCATTAACCTCCATTATCCTATTGTCCCTCCAGTCCATTTCCTCTTTCCACCTTTGACCTTGATAAGGCTGAGGATCTTCATTAGCATCATGCTTGCGGCTTTTAGTCCGTCATATCTTTTGGTATTTATCCATTTGCTTATTATAACCTTTCATCCATATTCCCTAGCTTATTGCAACTTTCTGCCACTATCTCGTATCCTATCCCGACCTTCAGTCCATGTCCCTTATCCATTCTTGGTCTTGCTTATCCTATCCATATCTTATCACTATCCATACACTCTTTTTCATTCCTTGATCTTTATTTGACATAAGGACGCAAAATTTAAACATGGTTTCAAAAATCTCTTGACATGTCCCTCATGCCATGTCACTGATTTACATTGTCATATCCGGTCTCTTGTCCCATCACGCAATAGCCCTTGAAAATTGCATCTGTATTGTCTCCATGATAAAAGGCCTTTTTCTTCCCTCTATCCACCAACATTTAAAAAATCCTATTTATTCACCTGTCATATTCCTTGCCTTGCTAGACACTGGGGGCAAAATCATAAAAATTGAAAAATGTCTTGAAATAATCAAAAAAAAAAAATTTGAAAAAAATCCTAAAAACATTCAAAAACATCAAAAAATCATGTGTTCATTTTAAGCTAAAATGTCTTGAAAAAATCCCTAAAAATCAAATAATGTCCTGAAAAAATCCCTAAAAAATCAAATAAAGTCCTGAAAAAATCCTTAAAAAGTCAAATAAAGTCCTGAAAAATGAACAAAAAAAAAATTAAAAAAACTCGAAATTCCTACAAAGTGAAAAACATCAAAATCCAAAAACAATTTCTTTGGAATTTTACATTTTGTCAATAAATGGTCCCCTTTGTGCATAGACAGATCGCTGAGCATACCTCCAATGACAATCAATCAAACATTGTGCTTCAATGAAATCACGCATTAACAGATGAACTGTTCGACCAAGCAAGCATTCAACCTGATCACAATTGTCACATCAATCAAAATAGCATCAACATTACCATTGGTCCTTGTCAACATTATCATGGGTCTTATACAGGGTGTGGTATCCTCAAAACCAGACTGTGTCCTGTCTTCGACAGGGTACCGCATTCCCTAAAACCAGACAGCATGATCATTCTTGTTTTCCACTTTTGACAATGACGATCAGACTGTTTGTTTGACTTGGTTCTATTTGTGCGTCTTATCTTTTTATTAATTTATCTTTGGCTTCGATCATGTTCCTATGTTGCTCGAGGATGTCACTGAGTGATTTAGAGTGACCGGGATGGTGCACAGTCCCTTTCTTTTTTTTGTTGTGTTTGTTGTTTGTGGAATGTTTATCACAAATTGGGGCAACTATATCATTGGGTGTCTATGATAAGTACGTTTACTTTGTAAACGCCGCACATACCTCGACCCTTGATGTATGCACCCTAGGATGCTTCACTCATTCCTGGTGTGTGATGTATCTATCTTTTGCAAAAAGGGGTTGCGTTCTAGCTCTGGCCTTCAATGCCATGATGCTTTGCATCTGCTTTGCATCCGCTTTGCTACATTAAATAAAGGTTCTCACCTACTTATGTGCATTTATGAAATCAAGTTTTCCTTCATCTCTAACTATCCTCTGTCTAATTTCTGCTTACTATCATTTCTTCCATCAGTCTTGGTAGTCCGTTCGAACCTATCATCTTATGTCATTCTTATCGATCACCTGGCCTCTTTTCTGGATTTTTCCGGCCAATTCCTCAAGGGGGCATGCATATGTCATTGTTATTGTCTAGGGCATTTTCATTATTGTTCTTTGAAACAACACTTAAAACCGCATTGTCTCAAAGAGGGGCAAAATGTAGACATCTAAAAATGGTCAATGCTTGTGGAGTCATACTTTAACATTTGCGCATTGCCTTATTTTAGGGTTCTTGCGTCGCATTAACTTTTCTTCTATGTTGTGCACTTGGTCTTTATCATTTGCGAGCATCAAGTCCTCCTTCTGCATTCCTTATTTTCTCTTTCGAATTAGGTCTTGTCGATAGCAATATTCAGTCATGATTTTGGTCAATCCTTGAACTTGTCAATTTTGTCATTTTGTGATCGATTCGTCATCAATCCTTGTCCTTATCAATTTTGTCATTTTGCGATCGATTCGTCATCAATCCTTGTCCTTGCCAATTTTGTCATTTTGTGATCGATTCTTCATCGATCCTTGTCCTTTTCAATCATGTCAATTTGGATCAATTAGTCATTGTTCCTCGGTGCTTATCAATTTGATCTCCTTGTCAATCTTGGTCAATTTGTCATTGATTTTTGTCAATCAATCTCAATCATTTATCAACATTGATCCTTTGTTAATCAGAATCATGATCGAACCTACATTAATTTCTTGTTGTCTTGACCTAATTCCTTGTCCTCTTAATTTCTAGGGTTTTATGATTTGTTCATTTAATCATTTTCTTATTCTTTGTGGGTTAAATAAATCTATTTATTTAGTCCTAGGTTTCTTTCATGAGTTAATTAATGGATGAAAACCTATTAATTAATTCACCTAATTTCTATTTCATCTTTTTCTTCAATTTTCTAATTTGCTAATTTCTGCTAATTTCTAATTTCTATTTCTATTTCAATCTTGTCATAGTTTGTCATGCATTTTGCATAGCAACTTTTCATAATTTGTCATAATTTGTCATACTCCTTGCATAGAAACTTGTCATTTGTCATAATGTTGCCATTATTGATTTGAATTTCCTTTCAAATCTCTTCATGCTAATCTTGTCCTCTCTCCAATTTGTCTATAAATTGGATGAGTTTCTTCAATCAATCAATCAATCAATCAATCACACTTTCGAGTAGCCTTATGCTACGAATTTCATCTCTCAACAACTTGCTTTCCACTTGCATTTTGCACTTGTAGGTGAGATCCACATCAAATTTGAAGGTGAAAGAAGAACAATGGAGCCACATGAAGGACATATCTGCGTTGGTTTGCTTTAATTTCATTTGATTTGGAATATCTTGTCTTTATGTCTTCATTGATTGGACTGGGATTGCTTTCATAAAAGCTTTAGGTTTTGTGGTTGTCCTAATTTGCTATTGTTTTAATGATTCTCAATATCTTGATCTACTATGGGATTCCAAAAAAATTATTTTGTTTTGTTTTTGTCAGTAATATAGTAGGCATGGTCACTATTGAGGCTTCCATTTTTTTTAGAATCTCATTCTTGGGTTTGAGAGATGTATGGGTATCTAATAGTAATATATTTGTTAGTCCCAACAATTGTTCAGTGAAAGTTGTTCAATGAAAGCAATGTATTTGCCAATTAAAAAAAAAATAGGAAGCTATCAAGCATATTATTAGACTTAGGATGTTTGAAAAACAAAATTTGTAAGTCCAGTTTTTAACCAAAATTATGTAATTTTCAACTCTCCAAGGGGGGTATTATTTTCTTCCTTCTCTAACACATTGGCAAGAATTTCTCCAAAATTTCTTCTTCCAGTCTCTCAGCTACTATGCAAAAATAACTATTCTTCATGGAAAACAAAACTTAAGACTCAAATAGAGTTTGAAGAATTTTTGGATGTGGTCAATGGAACCACCACCCATCATACAATAGATGTTGATGAGTAGAATAAATTTTATCAAGCCGATAGAAAGGAAAAAATGATCATCTTATTCAGTGTGTCTGACGATGTCTAGCCCTTCATCCATGATCTATCCACAACCAAAGATTGTAAGGAAAGCAAGTGCGGAAATACACTTCCCTAATGTCAATTTTCAGGGGAAAATAGACTAGTGTTTACAAATTTTTCAACATTTATAGAATATGACACAAGTATGAGCATAAACAATTAAAAAACATAGAGACAGAACACAAAGTTAATGTGGGAAAACCCTTTCAAGAGAAAAACCCACCACCAACAGAAAATAACTTTATTAACAGTATGTCAAATACTATAAAGTCCAGCCTACAGGCTTCCTCCTCTATTGAATAGTCATTCCACATAAAACAAACGCTTGGATCAATTACAGTCACAAAACACTCAATAGCTATTACAGCTTGTCAACCTTACATTGGTTTTCATTTTGCTTCAAATACCAAACAGATGGACCATTCATCTGAGCAACTACACCAATGGCTTGAAGTCTAACTGTCTTCCTGTGTCAGTGTGCATTCATGGGAAACACAATATCCCACATGCACTAGGAAGTCATATTGGTTTGTGATGCTCTACAAAAAGGGCAAGGTTAGCCAATGATAGATAACACAAGACACAAGAAATCGTTAGTGTTATTTAACCAAAAAATAATCTAAACAGGCATATCAAAAGAGATACTAAGAACATGAAAGAATATTTAACTAAAGAAGCAAATATGATGAGGCATCTCCAAATGCCTCCTAACATGCTCTTGGCTCCTTCTCCTTTGTTCCTCTCCTCTCCAAGTTCCAAAATAGTGTAGCTCTCAGTAGCTTTTTGCACTATGGATGCTTATGGAGGATTGAGATTTAAGTATTTGCTCCAAATGTAGAATGAAAAGCTAAAATACTAGATGCTATTAAAAATGATTGATTTTAACCAAAATAACAAGATATTAGATTGCTATGCTAAATGCTCTCTTAAAATTCCTATAGGTTAAATGCATACAAGTTTTTAGGATGTCGATTATGAAGAAATGAGCTCTATTTATAGGAAAAATGGAGCAATGGATGGTTGAGATTGAGCAATCTCAACAAGGGTCAGGATTGAATGATTTCAAATCCATGTGAGGGCTTTCAACCCAATCCCAGGATGACAAGTGTCAATGTGAGATAGGTTGAGAGGAGAGGGAATAAGCATTAAATGCTTGACATGACCTTGGGAGTTAAGGTCAATGTTAGTTGAATGAATAAACTCTTTATTCAAAGAATAAAGCTTTTATCCAATGGATAAACTCTTGTGCAAAGACAAAAGGGATAAACATGGTCAAAGCAATAAATGCTTGGGGAGACAAGTTGAAATAACCATAAATGGTTATGTAAGAGCCATTAATGGTCATGTAAGAGCCATTAGTGGTTTTGGAAGACTTTGGAGGTTAAATTGTTGAACACACAAAGCATTAAATGCTTTTAAAAGACTTTGAAGTCTTTGAGAAGTGACTCCATGTTGCTTAGGAATGTGACAATAATTAGGGGATGGATTAGGTTAATTAGGAAGGGGTTAGAAGAATCTAGAAGGGGTTTTACGAATGCAAGTGGGTTTGGTGGGTGAGAGAAAATAGGATTTTTAATTAAAATAAATTAATTTATTTCAATAAATGTGTGCAAGTTGCATTTTTAGGAGAATGCAAGTGGGGGGGATAATGATTTAAATAAATGTTTAATTTAATTTATTTAAAAGAGGAGTAGGGGGATTTAATTAAATAAATAGATTTTATTTATTTAATTGATTTGTGAACTTGGTTTAATGAATTAATTAAAATAAATTGAATAATTTATTTAATTAATAGGAGAATGTTTTCAAAATGAATTAATTAAATGTTAATTAATTAACTCATGGCTAGTGTATTTTTAATCAAATAAATAGCAAATATTCATTTAATTAAGCTGGACAGATTTGTGTGACTACAGTTTGTAATCATATACACTGGCAGGAACTTCTAATGTGACCACGAGCTCATCTTTTGGACTTCAGTTCGAAGCGAGCATCCGTGGTCGGTCTCTACTCCATCGGCCATTGGGTAAACAACAAATGTGTTTCTCCGATCTCTTTATGAACCAGTAGACAAATCCACTAATGCGGCTCCAAACGGATTGACTCCATCGGCTCATCGGTGTAGCTTTCAACTAGTCAACCTGATCGTTGAAGGTGACCTCATCGGGTCATCAGCAAGACAATCAACCGGTTACCCCGATCTTCGATACCACCGAAGTCGACCAAAGTGAAACCATCGGGTAATCAGCATAGCATTCAACAAGCTATTCCAATAGTCGATGACATCCCGATCGCCGAAGGTGACTTTGTTGGGTCATTGGTATAATGACTGAATAGCTATCCTGATAGCCGATGATACCTTGATGACCAAAGATGACTTTGTTGGGTCATCGGGATAACTTCAAAACTGCTTCTCCAAGCACCCGATGAAAGAGGATACATCGGCAAGAGTCACTCCGATAGAGCTCGCAGATTTTCTTCACATTGTCTCATTGGCCAGAGTTAACCTGATCAGTATGAACAAGGGCCAAGTGAATTAGAGGCACATTTCCAACAAACTCCCACTTGATGAGGAATTCACTGGACCGATTATCATTCCAGACATTACTGAGAAACATGGGTATCAAGACCCATAGAATTAGAACACCACGTGAACTTGTGAGTGCTCACCGGTTTCATCAAGGTGTCTGCAACATTTTTCCATAGTGTCTACCTTGTTAAGATAAACTTTTCCATCTTCCACCATGTCACAAACAAATTCATACTGCACATCAATATGCTTTGATCTGGCATGGAAAGTAGGATTCTTTGCCAAAAATATGGCACTCTGACTGTCACTCCAAATTTCAGCCTGCCCTGCATCAAAACCAATATCTGAACTCAAACGCCTAAGCCAGATAGCTTCTTTAAAAGCATGTGTGGCCACCATGTATTCTACCTCTATAGTGGACAAAGCGACTACAGATTGTCGCTTGCTCATCCAACTAATTGCTCCACCATTCAGAACAAAAATATATCCACTAGTGGATCTTCTACTATCAATGTCCCCTTCCCATTAAGAATCCACATAACCACAAATGTTGAGAGTTTTATTTGAATCACTTATATTACCATGATAGCAGAAATCAAAATCTGAAGTTCCCTTCAGATATCTAAACACTCTCTTTACAATATCCCAGTGCGGCTTTCCTAGATTCGACATAAACCTGCTATGTACTCCCACTAGTTAGGCAATGTCTGGTCTTGTATAGACCATAACATACATCAAACTACTAATAGCACTTGCATAAGGGATCTTCTTCATGTCAACAATCTCTTTTGGATATTTTAGACTGTCAAGCACATACAACTTAGTTCCCTACAAGATGGGAACAACCTGTGATTTACAGTCAGACATATGAAACCTGTCAAGAACATTGGTTATATACTTTTTCTGGCTGAGCCAAATTTTCCTCTTAGATCTATCCCTTTTGATCTCCATTCCCAGAATGTAATTTGTTGCTCCTAAGTCCTTCATTTCAAATTTCATAGATAACTGAGCTTTTAAATCCGAGATCATATTTTTTGTATTTCCTATGAACAACATGTCGTCTACATACAAAGCTATGATAAGAATCCTATCACCTTCAGTTTTGTAGTAAACACAACGATCATCTTTTAATCTCATAAATCCCAAAGACAAAACAAATGTATCATACTTTTGATACCACATTTTGGGAGAATGTTTCAAACCATACAGAGACTTCTTGAGTCTGCAAACCAAATGTTCTTTACCTTTTTCCACAAAGTGCTCAAGCTGGGACATATAAATTTCTTCTTCAAGGTCACCATGAAGAAATCTTGTCTTCACATCCATCTACTCAATCTCCCAATCATATGCTGCTGCAAGTGACAAGAGAAATCTGATAGATGTTAGCTTAGCCACAAGAGAAAAGATCTCTCCATAGTCAATACCTTCCTTTTGAGAATACCCCTTTGCAACCAATCTTGTTTTGTACTTGTCAATTCTGCCATCTAGACCATACCT
Source organism: Cryptomeria japonica (assembly GCF_030272615.1). Taxonomy (NCBI): domain Eukaryota; kingdom Viridiplantae; phylum Streptophyta; class Pinopsida; order Cupressales; family Cupressaceae; genus Cryptomeria; species Cryptomeria japonica. Next base: position 658,354,289 of record NC_081412.1, read on the forward strand.
CTTTTTGAATACCCATTTGCAACCTACTTGCTTTCTGCCTTTAGGCAATGGCACCAAATCCCAAGTTCTATTTTTATCCAGTGATGATATTTCATCATTCATGGCTTCCAACCAAGAATCTGAATGAGGCATCTTAATACCTTCTTTGACAGTCCTAGGGTCATTAGTATCTGCAAGTAAAGCATAAGAACAATTAACATTCAACATAGAGTGACTATACTATTAAGTGTATATCTATCGGTTTGCTGCCTCTCTCGAATAGATCTTCTCAACTCTGGTGTTCAGGCTTCTTGAGGGTCAATAGGAGGCTCATCATCATGTTCTTCTTCAAAACTACTTGAACTACTAGAACTCTCCTCATCTTCAGGTATCTCTAGAGATTCTTCCTTAGTTGGAGGAATTTCAACCTCAGCTTCTCCTTTCTTTCCTATGTTGTGATCTAGTGACATAGGTTTTAGCTCATGAAAAATCATGCTTCTACAGTACATAACCTTACTAGTCACTGTAATCCAAAGTTTTAATCCTTTCACACCAACTCCATATCCAATGAAGATACATTTCATTGCTTTGTTATCCAACTTAGTTCTATTAATATCAGGCACAAGAGCATATGCCTCTGCACCAAAAACATGAAGGTGTCTTAAAGAAGGTTTCTTACTAGACCATACTTCCATAGGTGTTTTCTCAACCAATGTTGAAGTAGGAGAACAATTCAGCAGGTAACATGCTGTAGCAACTGCTTTAGCCCAGAATTTTTTGTTCCAGCCCAAAAAATTTTGTTCCAACCCAGCTTCGCTTAACATGCTTCTTGCTTTGTCCATTAGAGACAGATTCAACCTTTCAGCAACTCCATTTTGTTGTGGAGTGTAAGGTATGGTCTTATGTCTCTTAATTCCATGATCAACATAGTACTTGTCAAAATTTGCACTATAGTATTCACCACCATTGTCTGTTCTTAAACATTTAATATTTCTCCCAGTCTAATTTTCAACAAGGCTCTTAAACTCCTTAAACTGATTGAACACTTCTGAATTACTTTTAAGAAAGTACACAAATTTCCTTCTTTAATAATCATCTACAAAAGATACATAATACTTAGACTTAGACAGAGAAGGAACATCCACTGGACCAAACACATCAAAGTGAACATAATCCGGAATGTCAGAAGATTTATGAGAACTGGAATAAAACTGAACACAGTTATGTTTTCCATATATGCAGTGTTCCCAGATAACGAACTCAAAACTACAATCATCTAGACCTTCAACTAGATTCTTATTCTTCAAGGCTTTTAAACCTTTTTCACCTATGTGGCCTAACCTATTATGCCAGTGCATGTTTTTCTCAGCAGGAAGTTTAGCTTCCAATGAATTAGCATTATGCATCATTACAGATGTCTTAACAGACTTTTCAAAAGTTACATAACAACATATAGGTTCAGCATTTAACTTATACACTATACCAATGCGATCACCCTTTGCCAATACAATGGAACCCCTAGTCATCTTGCAACCACTAGATACAAATGTATACTCTAGCATCATTAAGTTTACTTACAGAGAGAAGGTTTCATGCCAGACCTGGTATATGAAGAACTCCATTGATCCCCTTCACTCTATCATCTAGGAATTGAATTTTAATTCTGCCTCTCCTTACAATCTCCAATGTAGAATCACTAGCTAAATATACCTTTCCAATAGCATGCAGTTCATACTTCAAGAACCACTCCTTGTGGGAGGTCATATGGAAAGATGCGCCAGAATCTACTAACTAGGTGTCATCTGAGGTAGGTACTACCAAGGCTACTACAAATGCATCTACATCACTCTAAGAACATTCAGTGTCAGAATACTTCTTCTTCTTCTCCTCCTCCTCCTTGCAATCCTTTCAGATATTGCCCTTTCTACCCACTGTTCCAGGACTTCACCTTTGACTTCTTACCTGGAGATTTAAATCTCTCTTGAGACTTTGACTTCTTTCCTTTCTTCTTGCCTTTGTCCTTCAATCTACCTCAAACAGAGAGTGCATATTTTTCCATCTCAGAAGACTTCTTTCTCATTTCTTCTGATAAAAGAGTATTAACCATAGTATCCATCTTGATCTAGGTCGTAGTACTACCGATAGCCATCACTGAGTGATCCTAAGAGTCAGGCAATCAACATAACAGCAGCATGCAACATTCTTCTTCCTGAATGGACACACCAACAAAAGTTAACTATGCAAGAACCATGTTGAATGCATTCAAGTGGTCTTCCAATGGTGTTCCTACATCCATCTTCAGAGAGTACAGCTTCTTCTTCAAGAAAATTTTATTCACCAAGGATTTTCCTTGATAAATATCTTTCAACTTATTCCATAGAAGATGTGCAGTTTTCTCCTCATGGATGTTTAATAGAATAGAATGAGCAAGACATAGCCTAATTAGACCCCTTTCCTTCCAGACGGCTAAATCCTAATCCTCTTTCTTCATGCCTGTAGGTTTCTGTGCAGACATCACAATCCAAAGATCTCGGTTGACCAAAAAGTCTTCCATCTTGAGTTTCCACAATTCAAAACTGGAACCATTAAATTTCTCCATGTCTATGCACCCCGAGGTGCTCGCCATCTTAACCTATAAAACAAACAAGTAAACACTCTACAAGACTCCCACTCAAATAGAACTGACACAAAAATCTAACCATACCCAACAAGGATAACAAAATAGGCCAAGCTCTGATACCACTTGTAAGGAAAGAAAGTGTGGATATACGCTTCCCTAATGTCAATTTGTAGGGGAAAATAGACTGGTGTTTACAAATTTTTTAACATTTATAGAATACGACACAAGCATGAGCATAAACAATTAAACAACACAGAGACAAAACACAAAGTTAACATGGGAAAACCCATTCGGGAGAAAAACCCACCACCAACAGAAAATAACTTTATTAACAGTATGTCAAATACAATAAAATCCAGTCTGCAAACTTCCTCCTCTGTCAAATAGTCATTCCAGATAAAACAAATGCTTGGATCAATTACAGTCACAAAACACTCAATAGCTATTACAATTCGTCAACCTTACATTGGTTTTCATTTTGCTTCAAATACCAAATAGATTGACCGTTCATCTGAGCAACTGCACCAATGGCTTGAAGTCTAACCATCTGCCTAGGTCGGTTTGCATTCATGGGAAACACAATATCCCACATGCACCAGGAAGTCAGGTCAGTTTGTATTTGTATACACTGGTAGGAACTTCTAATGTGACCACGAGCTCATCTTTTGGACTTTGGTTCGAAACGAGCATCTATGGTCGGTCTCTACTCCATCGGCCATCAAAAAAACCACAAACATGTTTCTTTGATCTCCCAATGAACCAGTAGAAAAATCCAATAATGTGGCTCCAAATAGATCGGCTCCATCAGCTCATCGACATAGCTTCCAACTTGTTAACCTAATCTTCAAAGGTGACCTCATCAGATTATCGGCAAGACAATCAACTAGTTACCCCGATCTCTGATACCACCAAAGTCGACCAAAGCGAAACCATCAGGTAATTGGCATAGCATTCAACAAGCTATTCTGATAGCCGATGACATCCCGATCGCCGAAGGTGACTTCATCGAGTCATCGTTATAACGACCGAATAGCTATCTTGATAGACGGTGATACCCTGATGACTGAAGATGACTTCATTAGTTCATCGGGATAACTTCAAAACTGCTTCTTCGAGCACCCGATGAAAGAGGATACATCAACAAGAGTCATTCTGATAGAGCTCACAGATTTTCTTCACACTGTCTTATCGGCTAGAGTTAACCTAATCAGTATGAACAAGGGTCAAGTGAATTAGAGGCACATTTCCAACAAAGATGCATGGGACAAGCTAAAGATGGTGTATGAGGAAAAGAATTAGAATCAGATCCTGAATTTGCGAAATCAACTACATAGCCTGAAGATGAAGAATGGAGAAAAATTAGAATCCTTTCTCAAGAGGATTGCAGAGTTGAGAGCCTCCCTACAATTATTAGGAGAAATAGTTGATGATGCATTTTTTGTGCCTATTGTTCTGTAGGAACTGCCTCCCAAATACATAGTCTTTGTGACAATTTTGAATGTCACTAAGACAACACCCACTTTTGAAAAGTTTGTGAATCTACTTCAAAAAGAAGAATCTCTAAGGCACAAACATGAGGAGGAGGATTATGCCATGACTACTCATAATAAAGGAAAGAAGCCTATGAAGCAATCTAGTGGACCACCCAAATCTGGCCATTCATCCATACCTTAAAAGAAGTGTCCAATTTGTGACAAAGTTGGACATGATGTGAAGAATTGTTGGTACAATTCCTTCAACAAAGGATCTTCCAACAAATCACATCTAAAGAATCCCTTTAAAAGTGGAAAACCACAATGAGAGTAGAAGAAAAAATAGAAGCAACAAATAAATATTGTTGAAGCAGATGATTCTCTAGACGAGGAATATGTGTTGTTATCCCACACTTCAGAAAATGGTTCACAATCCACCTCTATATAGTATGTGGATTCAGCTACTACAAAGCATATGAATGGATAGAAGGAGTGGTTTCACACATTGAAACTTCATCACACTATGATAACCCTTGGAGATGATACCCCTCATGCCATCAAAGGTATTGGTGAAATCTCTTTAAAGTTTGATATAATCATTCTAAGGTTACTAACGTTTTGTATGTGCCAGGACTTACAAAAACTCTTCTTTTTGTTACTCAGTTTCTTGATCATAACCTTAGGATTGAATTTGATTCACCTAAGGATAAAAAGGTCTATCTTATCATAGATAAGTCTAAAAATGTTAAGGTTTTTTCTAGTGCTACTAAGTTTGGTAGAATGTTTAGGCTTGATACAATTATTCATAATTGATCCTTAGTGACTAAGGACAATTGTCTTTCCATGCTTTGGCATCGTAGATTTTGTTACTACTTATCAAATTGCCATTAGTTTTATATTCAAAGTCATACTATATATTCTAGTCGGTTAGTATGACCGAATCATGCAGTCAGTACACACAAAGAAGTTGGTATGAACAGTCTAGTCGGTAATAGAAGAAAGTAGCACAGAACACAGTATTTACTGAGTTGTTTACCGAGTATTGTTTCATGGCTACCGAGCAGTAAAGTTAACTCACCAAGTTGATATTCATCGATTGAAATGTTTTACTAGATACATTGAACCTGGACATGCACATGAAAACATGTTACAAGATTGAGGCACATCTAACCATTATTACATTGGAAATTGCACTAGAAGATTGTGTATGATTGCAAGGTCAATCTAACCAATGAAATATTTTGTTTAGTTATTCATTCGAGGAATCTTTTTTGTAAGATCGAAGTAATGAATTAGATCACCGCTATAAGAGATCTATTTATACATCATGGGAAGAGAGACCTATAAGAAATCTACTCAGAGACTCATTTTGGCAAAAGAGTCGAGTGATACAGAATTTGATGATGCAAATAAATTTCAGATTGTGAAAAGCAAAAAGGTAAATATTCATAGTGTTGAAAATTTTTGTGCCAATCTTAAAGAATAGGGTGGATTTGCAAGATTTAGATATGTTAAGTATGAGACTAGGAATAATGATGAGAAGTGACAAATTGAAGAAGTTGTCATTTGTACACTTCTAAAGTTGCGGCTAGCTCCATTAGAACTAGTAAAGTCACTTCTGAGTGAATTATACTTACATATTGATAACAAATGGAAATACGCAATGGACTCAGAGAGACAAATAAGAGAAAGAAGTTTAGTCCATCTATTTCCTGATATGTCTGTAGCAGAAATCAAGGAGCATTTGACTACATACAATTCTAAATTTCTTGTCAAACAGAGAGCCTTAAAATTGATGAATGGGTTATACATAGATGTGGAAAATGAGACAAAAGCCAAGTGGCAGGAGATCTTCAAACAAAAGGATGTCGATGAACAATCTCAAATTGAAATTGTTGATGTCACCGAGCAAGATCTAGATGTCACCAAGAAAGGTCCAGACCCGACTGACACTATTCAAATTGATGAAGATGTAATGGATGAAGCAGCACTGGAGCAGGAAATGATTGAAGGCACTACCTATGCAAAACTTGTATCTAGTGAATCTATTTTAGAACAAGTTCAGCCTTATGCACCAATGAAGCCACCTGTCTCAACCGAAGCTCCCAAGGACACAGAGCAAGGCACTGAAGGTAACAAATTTGAAGTAGCAGAAGATACAACCAAAGATCAGACGTCTCAAGCATCGTCGAGTACTCCAAATGTTACAACTGAGACCCCTATCACTGAGACACCTAAGGACACTACAACAACTATAGGAACCGACCAAAGTGTTGCATCTACTGAGCAACCTACCAAGGGTCAACAAGCCTCACATGCACTTGTCTTAGTGCAACTGACCAAAGGAAAAGAAAGGAAGGTGAGAAAGCATAGTTTCAAATTTGACTTGTCTAAACCGATAGTGTTGCCCAATGTAGACATCTCCAAATTGAAAGGGCAAACACTCACTAAATTCAATGAACTGTGCAAAGCAAAGGCCGAATAGGAGAAGCAACTGGCCATACAAAAGAAGAATAAAGTACTTTAGAAGGTTAAGACACTACTAACAGAAATGCTACCTTCAGCAACAGTGTCAACCGATGCAGCCATCCACATTCAACTGGATGAACTCCTTACTCAAATAGAAACATCTAGAGTCGATGCATCTGAGTACTTAAGCAAGCTAAAGGATAAAGAGCTTATAGCAAAAATGATTGAAGAGGTACAAAAAGCTCTCACTATAGGAAAAGTAAAGCTTGTCAAATTCATTACTTAGTTGTCCCCTCAACTCAAGCATATTCTTTATTTATTCCAAAAACTGTGTACATTTTCCTTATTCATTAAAGATATCAAGAATAAAACTGATGCAATTGAGAAAGAGATCACCGATCCCTCAACTAAGTTGACCACCGAGCCTAATTCAATTCAGAATTTTTATACAAAGCTTCAACAGCTCATGGCTCAACAGTTAGAACTCAAGAATGAAGAGCATAAAATCAGGATGGACATAATGACCCTTCAGACATTATTCCTTCCTCATCTCTCATCAGTACAGGAATAGATCAACAGAGCTACATGCCTATCAACTACACAAGAGGGAAGCACTCTTGATGGCTTAATATCACTCTTAGCTGATAATCAAGCACAAAATTCATTAATGGAAAGTGTAAAGGATTCACTCTCAGTCACCCTCACCGACGCCTGGACCAAGTATAAGTCTATTTTTAATTAGTTACTGCCTTTGGATGGAAATTAAGTTTTTGATGTTTGTCAAAAAGGGGGAGTAATATTATAATACTACATAGAGGAAAGTAATACCCAGAAAAGGGGGAGTAATACTATATTTGGAGAGTGATACAGTTTTGGTAACACAGTTTTGAGTATTGTATACAAGGGGAGTATACCGAGTAGAATATACAAAGCATTCAGAGCACACAAGCACAGAATAGAACCGAACATGCAAAATTTAGAGTTATGTACAGAATAATGATAAGGGGAGTATATCTACATATACTATTTCATTGACTATTGTATATATTGTCAATTGTACTCATTTTGCAAGTATATAGTTTTTGAGTTATGACTTTGAAAGTAGTTTTTGTCAAACATCTCAACTAATGTCAAAAGGGGAGATTGTTACTACTTATCAAATTGCCATTAGTTTTATATTCAAAGTCATACTATATATTCTAGTCAGTTAGTATTACCGAATCATGTAGTCAGTACACACAGAGAAGTTGGTATGAATAGTCTAGTCGGTAACAGAAGAAAGCAATCACAAAATGCAGTATTCACTGAGCTATTTACTGAGTATTGTTTCATGGCTACTGAGCAGTAAAGTTAACTCACCGAGTTGATATTCACTAAGTGAAATGTTTTACCAGATACATTGAACCTGGACATGCACATGAAAACGTGTTACAAGATCGAGGCACATCTAACTGTTATTACATTGGAAATTGCACTAGAAGATTGTGTATGATTGAAAGGTCAATCTAACCAATGAAATATTTTGTTTAGTTATTCATTCGAGTAATCTTTTTTGTAAGATCAAAGCAATGAATTAGATCACCGTTGTAAGAGATCTATTTATACAGCATGGGAAGAGAGAAATGTATGTGTGTGTATGTATGAAGGAAGACTGTTATAGAGACACAGAGAGGTCATCGAGAAGGTTATCAATGAATAGTCGAAGAACAAAGTAAACATAAGGGTTTACCAAGTTACAATATGGGTTACCAAGGTATGCTACAAGCTAGGTAATCTTGTTCTGAGCACATAGAATCTGCTATAACATTTCAGATGTAAAGTTGCAGATATTTGTAATGATTTTATTGTAATATTGAGAAGTTGAAAGAGATACCTTTAACAGGGTAAAAGACTCTAACCAAGTCTATAAATTGTAAATCCTCTAACCAGGTGCAACATTTATATAGTGTTGTGAAATCCTTTATTAAGGTAGATCTAACATTTCTTGTTACTCCTAACAGGGTAAGCTATTAGAAAAAGCTAATTGTAGCTCTAACCGAGCAATCTTTATTACTGTAGTAGTGAAGTTGTGGGTGCCATCCCCACCGTAGTTTTTCTCTCTAACCAAGAGTTTTTGCGTAACCAAAATATATGTGTTATGGAGTGAATCATGTATGATTGTTATCTATTTGTTTTAACTTTATTTTATGTTACTGCACTATTCTATTTATGCATAACAGTAACGTTATTATTGAAGAAAAGTTTTGGAGTACTGATTCACCCCTCCCCTCTCAGTACATTAGCTTTCCATATTGGGCCTAATAGATTTGGTCACTTAAGCACTAGTTATTTGTTGAAACTTTGTAATAATAGCATGGTCAAAGGGCTTCCTTCACTTGATAAGCTGAGTGTTGTTTGTTCTAGTTGTATTGCTGGAAAATAACATAGAGCACCTTTCTATCTGAGTGAGCGTCATGCAATCCAACTTTTGCAGCCGGTGCATACCAATTTGTGCGGTCCCATGTCACCTAGTCATAATGGATACAAGGAAAATGTGGGTATATTTCTTGCAGCATAAAGATGAGGCCTTCTCCCACTTCAAAGAGTTTTATACTCTTGTGGAGAAAGATACAAATCATCATATTCATACCCTCCGCTCAAATCGAGGGGGGGAGTACACCAGCATAGAATTCTCTATGGATTTGAAGGAAAATGGCATTCAATGTCAATTGACTTCAGCATATACACCCCAGCAAAATGGTGTTGCAGAATGGAGAAACCGCATCATTGTGGAGATGGTTCGCAGTATGTTGAAAGATTCACAACTAGAGCGTGCATATTGGGATGAAATTGTATACACTATAGTTTATCTTCTGAATCATGCTCCAACCAAAGCCCTTGATGGCATTACTCTAGAAGAAGCATGGATAGGAGTGAAGCCTTTTATCTCACATCTTCATGTTTTTGGATGCACTACCTATATGCACATTCCTAAATAGAAGAGAGAGAAGCTTGATGAAAAATCCATGAAATATATACTTCTTGGCTATAGTAGTGAGTCTAAGACATATCACCTTATGGATCCTAATACCAAGAAGATATATATTTGTAGGGATGTAATATTTGATGAGAAGAATGATGTAATTTATCCTCCTACATCTTCACCTATTGAAGATAGTTCTCCTATATTCAACATGGATGGTAACAATGATGGGAATGTTGATAGTCAATCACCACCCATCAATGTCACAAAAACATTTTGAAAATGGTATACTAGTACCATTCGAGATGCAAATCTAGTTGGAGTTCTAGACACTTCAACTTTAGGTTCGAGCACTTGCAGCATGGCTCATAATGAGGTAAATTTTGCACTAATGACTTTAGTTGTTAAAATGTTTGAACCATCTACTATTCAGAAGGCACTTGAATCAAAGCCTTGGAAAGAGCTATGGATGTAGAGTATCAATATCTAATGAAAAACAACACTTGCACTTGAGAGCTTGTTGATCTACCACCTGGTAAGAAAGAAATTAGTTGTAAATGAATTTTTAAAACTAAATATAAAGAAGATGGTATTATAGATAAACATAAGGCTAGACTTGTAACCAAGGGTTATGCCTAGAAAGAAGGGATAGACTATGAGGGAACATTTTCTCCTACTGCAAACATTAAAACCATTAGAATGATTTTTGCTTTAGCTACCCAATTTGGATGGAAATTATACCAAATGGATGTAAAAAATGATTTTCTTACTAGATACCTTAAGGAAGAGGTCTATATGACCTAGCTAGAGGTGTGCAAGTTGATCAAGTCCTTGTATGGTCCCAAACAAGCTCCTAGAGCCTGTTATATCAAAATTCATGAGCATTTTATTAAACATGGGTTCACTAGGCACCCATGTGATCCAAATCTCTACCTCAAGGATCAAGGGGGGATATTGTGATCATTAATGTACATGATGATGACTTAGTCATAACAGGAAGCTCAGAAGATAATGGTTGAGTCAACCAAAAATGATCTCAAGAAGGCTTTTGATATGAAAGATCTCGGGCTCTTTCATTATTATCTTGGTGAAAACACATCACCATATATTTGTGTCATAGAGAAAATAAACCAAGACACTACTTGAGAAGTTCAAAATGATGGATTCCAAACCCATGTCTACACCTATAAAATCAGGTTTGCAGTTATCTACATCTGATACATCATCTCTGGTGAATGCAACTCTCTATCATTAGATGATTGGAGGTTTTATTTACCTGACTTATACCAGACCAGACATTAGTTTTTCTATTAATTATCTATCAAGATTCATGCAAGAACCAAAAACATCTCATTGGAATGTAGCAAAGAGGGTCTTAAGGTATATTCATGGTACAATGGATCATGGTTTAGAATACAAAAAGAATGACCAGTTCTTCCTAACATGGTACATAGATGCAGATTATGCAGGTTCAATTGATGATAGGAATCCACATCTAGGTTTGTTTTCTTCCTTGGTTCAAGACCTATTTCTTGGGGAAGTAAGAAGTAGACCACAGTTGCTTGTTCTTCAATAGAGGCAGAATATTGTGCAACAAGTGCAATAGTTTATGAAGCAATTTGGTTGCGTCGCATATTAGAAGGTTTGGGAGTACCACAAAACCAACCTACAATCCTCTATTGTGACAATCAGAGTGTTCTCAATCTTGTTCTCAATCTAGTGCTTCATGAGTGGACCAAGCATATTGAATTTTATTGTCACTTCATATAAGAACATGTTCAACAAAACAACATCCAACTTCAATTTTGCTCAACACAAGAGAAACATGCTAATATCTTCACAAAGCCACTTGCACGTGTGAGGTTTGAAATTTCTCAAGATTCTCTTATTAGTAATTTAAAGAAATGATGTAATAAGGGAGGAATGTTGGATATTCCATCATTACACCCGTGAGGTTGTTTGGTAGTTTATTTTTTTATGTTTGTTATTGATTTTTTTATTTGTTAGTGGTCTATTTACAAAATGGGGTATTCCCATAAGACTGCATAACATAATTTATTATTATATTTGGGTATTTATACCCATCATCTAATGAAAGTGAATTAATATGGTTTATCCTCTAAAATTTTGTTATTTTGGACTTATCAATTGTATGTTTGGCATCCACATTGCTTCCAAAGGGAATGTGATTCATGGATGAATAGGTGGTGCAGGAGCACCTAATAGGTCCTCATGGAACAATGAGGTCATGTTGGTAAAAGGTCAATTATTTTGAGTTAATTTTATTTAATAATGTCAATAATGACCATTTGTGATGTAAAAAGTGCCTTTGAGTTCATTTGTTAAGGTTTTGAGTCATAAAGTTGTAATATTGACAAGATTGTCAAAAAGTTGTCAATATGGTGCAAAAATGTGTAAATGAAGATGATGTAAAATGGTCTATTTGATATGTTTTGACCTATTTGGATCCATTTTGGGCCATGGCATCCCTAGGATTGGTCTAGGTTGGATTTTGTGCAAAATTATCAAAAGTTGACAAAAGTTGTCATGCAAAAAAAGTCGCATTTTAAAGGTAATAATGTAAGTTTGTTCCAAATTTTGTTGTGACGTATTTATGAATAGTTGGAGGCATGAAAATTTTTAAAAATTCACTTTCCGAAATGAGCAAGGTTTTTTGTTGGATGTATTTTCATAAAATATCAATAAAGAGCGTATATTTCCCTGCACTTTCTTTGAATTTTTTGAATGTTATAGCCTGATCTGTTATAGTTTTCTTTATAAAATATATTCCAAGGGAAGTAAAATTCTATTATATATTTTATAGAGGTCAATCCCCAAATTTTTGGTTTTGTTTTTATCTCATTTCGTTGTCTTTTAATAAAGTTATATCATTTTTGGTAAAACTAGTCAAAACCCTACCCTAGGGTTTGCAGTGACATTATAAAAACTAAATAGCCTCAATTCAACGTGATCAAGGGAAAAAACTAGGTGGAATTGAGGGAAATAAGGTTTATTTTATTTCTTCTATGGTTGCATGGATTCATACATGTCTTGGCACATGCAAACTTGAAGGAAGTTGACTGAAATTTTGTCTCAGTCTAGGACAGCAATGTTTTGGAAGGAGTTTTGGTTGGTTTAAAAGCATTGGTGGACCTTGAGGGGTCAAGTGAGGTTTATGGAGAGTGTGTGAGGTTTCCATTTATGTGGGGCAAATTTTTTTAATTTGGGGAAACAATCCAAATGAAAAAACTATTGATTGTCCTAAAGTTGCTATTGGATGTCCTAGTCGACTGTGTGACAAGAACTTGAGTTTGTAAGTTGGTATGCTAGTTGGTATTGTGTTTGAAGGGAAAGGGGGTTTGGGTAGACCCTATTGAGTATTTATAATTATTTGGATGAATTTTGAAGTGGAAAAGAACCCTTAACATATGATTGTCCTAAACTTGTTTGATTGTCCTAAATTGTGTCAAGGTTGTCATAGAAAATAGTGAACCAAAGTTAAGTGTTGTGTGATCCCTTGGGCTGTTGGGTGGGTAAATAAAGTCCCTTATTTCATGTCTGGGAAGCCAAGATATTTTTCAAGGGTTTATCTATGTTTTTGGGAAGAAACCATTATTGTTGTGAGTTGGTATTAGATGAAGAGAAGGAGACCTATTTGGGGGCGGTCCTAATTGAGTAACCAATTGAAGTTGGTGAGTGTTTGAGTGTTGTGAGATATGGTTATGAGTTAAAGAAGGTTAAATAGGCATGGTGAATGTGTTTATATGGTTGTACATTAGATTTATAAGATTGAGTGATTCTTGGCTATTGGAGCATTGTGAGTAGTTTGTTAAGTTATTGAAGGATTTCACCTATTTGATAGGTGAGTTGGGAGAAATATCTCCCTAATATGGTTAAGTGTTAGGATGCTCTGCATTATATTGATATCAAATCTAGCAAGTAGATCAAGTGGAAAATAAGAGGTTAAAGGATTTGAAACCATCGTGGAGGATATTGGAGCAATGAGAACAAGGTATTCCAAGTTGAAGGAGATGACTCAAAGGCAATCCATATTCAGGACCAAATGAAAATGTCAAGGTAAGGTATGTAAGCTAATCATTGACAATGGTACATTGGATAATATAGTTTCATTGGAAATGGTTGAAAATTTGAATTTTCCATGGAAGCCACATGTAACACCTTACAAAGCATATTGGCTGAATGATGATTAGTGGGTTGATGTTAGAGAACTAGAATTTTTGGATTTTAATATTGGTTCATATTATGATATCGTTCTTTGTGATTTTATGCCTTTGAAGGATTGTCATTTAATCTTGGGTAAATTTGGGCACTTTGATAGATTTTCATTACATGATGGTAGGAAGAATACATATATCATTGAAAATGTGGAGAAAAGTTTGTTTTGAATCCATTGCAGTATGTTGAGGCATCAATGAAGACAACAAGAATAAGTTTTATTGGAAAAAGAGAGTTCCTAAAGTATGAGGAACATGAAGATGAAGAAGAGACAGAGATGGAAGTCACTTCAAATCTTGAAGGTGACAAGGTAGCATGTGTGCAGCAGGTTGATGGTATGAGGTCAGGCCTGAGATGGAAAAGAACAAGGAAGAACTCCATGAGAAGGAGCAAGGTGAGTTAGTCAAGAATGATGAGGGTGTGCAAGTGAAGAGCCCATTAATAGGACATGAAGCATGTGAGTCAGGTGATGCAAATTTTTTTGGATCAGATGAGTCAAATATGTTGACAAGAGGAGAAGATAAAGGGAGTAAGAGTGATAGCATGTTGCCAATGACAAGGCAAGGATGGTCTAGTGGGGTCATAGTGGCAAATATAGTTTGTTTGATGACTGAGAAACAGGGGAAAGAGTTGTATGACACAAAGAATGAAGGATTTTATGACATGAGTACAAATATTCCAGATATTTTAGTGGTAGAGGTAAATTATACTATGAGTTTGGGAGATGATGAAGTGGAAAGGACATCACTTAGTCCCTTGGAAGTTGATGAACAACTAAAGTTTGCAGATGTAGTGCCTATTGAGTTTGAGAATAAGGTAATGATAGAGGTAAAGTGGCTAGTACAAGGCAAGTGGAAAGATTTTGACAAAGAGTTTGAAGAGGTTGATGAGATAAAGGGAGTTGTGGTCACCCCAAGAGGTGAAGGGGAATAAGTAAAGATGGTAAACGTAGAAGAGGTTTCCAAGGTGGGCGAGACTAGTGGTGATGAGAAGTTGAGAGTGATTGGCCATGAGAAGGCTAAAGAGTTTGTGTGGTCTCCAAGTGGGATGGAAAAGAGATGATATGTTTATTTCAAGGTAGTGAGTTGTCTTTGGATGGTAATTTTGGTTGTGAGGCAGATGTATGTTGTCCTAATAGGGATTCCAACCATGAGGAAGTTGGAAATACATGTGTTGAGTAAAGGTAAAAGGAAGAAAGGTAATGAAGACTTGTTATTGCTTCAAAATTTTGTTGATTTAACTAATGAATGATAAGCCAAAAGTAAAAATGAAAGAGTACAATCAACGTGCAGATTTTTTTTCCATAAATGAAGTTGAGGTGTAGGTTGGAAGCAGGTGGAAGAAGGCAGATAAGAATGTAGAGAGGTAAATCCAAGTTGATGGAGCAATAATGAAGGATTGTAGTGACAGAGAGGGTATGAAACTTCAAGGAGAGGAAAATTATAATCCTAAAGTGAAGATGAAAATAGTACAAGTACTCAGAGGAGTATTTAATGTGATTTGTTTTGCAGGTATAGCAGTTCCAAGAGACTTCGAAAACTTTCAAGGTCGGGAGTATGGTGCAGGAGCACCTAATAGGTCCTCATGGTACAATGAGGTAAATTTGATAAAATTTTGATTTAATTTCATGTAATAAGGTCAATAATGACCATTTGTGATGTAAAAAGTATCTTTGAGTTCATTTGTTAAGGTTTTGAGTCATAAAGTTGTAATATTGACAAGATTGTCAAAAAGTTGTCAATATGGTGCAAAAATGTGTAAATGATCCATGTAATTGGATTAATGATGTAAAAGGTTATATTATATGTATTTTTACCTATTTATATCTATTTTGGGTCATGGGAGTCCTAGGTTTCATCTAGGTTGGATTTTGTGCAAAATTATCAAAGGTTGAGAAAAGTTGTCAGGCAAAAAAGTTGCATTTTAAAGGCAATAATGTAAGTTTGTTCCAAATTTGTTTGTGAGGTATTTTTTAATGGTGGGAGGCCTAAAAAAATTTAAAAATTCCCTTTCCCATGAGAGAAAGGGTTTTTGTTGGATGTATTTTCACAAAATATCAATAAAGAGTATATATTTCCCTACACTTTCTCTAAATTTTCTGAATGTTACAGTCTGATCTGTTATAGTTTTCTTCATAAAATATTTTTAAAGGGAAGTGAAAACATATTTTATATGTTATAGAGGTTAATCCCCCCCCCAAAAAAAAATTGTTTCATCTCATTTTGTTATGTTTTGACAAAGTTATAGCATTTTTGGTAAAACTAGTCAAAACCCTGCCCTAGGGTTTGCAGTGACATTATAAAATGTAAATAGACTCCATTCCCTATGAAAAGGGCCAAAAATTGGTGTAATGGAGTGAAATAATGTTTATTTTATTTATTATATGGTTGCATCAATTCATTCATGGTTTGGCACGTGCAAACTTGAAGGAAGTTGACTGAAATTTTATATCAATCTAGGACAACAGTGTTTTGGAAGGAGTTTTGGTTGGTTTAAAAGCATTGGTTGACCTTGAGGGGTCAATTGAGGGTTGTGGAGAGTGTTTTAGGTTTCCCTTTATTTTCTACAAGGGTTTTGAAGTTGGTTAAACAATCCAAATGCACAAACTATTGACTATCGTAAAGTTGCTAGTGGTTGTCCTAGTTGATCGTGTGAGAGGAACTGGAGTTTGTAAGTTGGTATGTTGGTTGGTACTATGTTTGGAAGGAAAGAGGGGTTTGGGAAGACCCTATTGAGTCTATAGAATAATTTGGAGGAATTGGGAAGTGGAAAAGAACCATTAACATATGATTGTCCTAAACTTGTTTGACTGTCCTAAAGTGTGTCAAGGTTGTCATAGAAAACAATGAGCCAAAGTTAAGTGTTGTGTGATCCCTTGGGAGGTTGGGTGGGTAAATAAATTCCATTGTTTCATGTTTGGGAATACAAGAAGATTCTTCAAGGGGTTTTGTATGTGTTTGGGAAGAAACCATTGTTGTTGTGAGTTGGTATTAGATGAAGAGAAGGAGACCTATTTGAGGGCGGTCCTAATTGAGTGACCAATTGAAGTTGGTGAGTTTTTGAGTGTTATGATACACGATTATGAGTTCAAGAAGGTTTAATATGCATGGATAATGTGTTTGTGTGTTTGGATAAGAGATTGAGAAGATTGAGTGAGTCTTGGCTATTGGAGCCTTGTGAGTAGTTTGTTAAGTTATTGAAGGATTTCACCTATTGGATAGGTGAGTTGGGAGAAAGATCTCCCTAATGCATTTAGGTGTCAAGATGCTCTGCATCAATAGGAATGAAATGGAGATAGTTTCGATGGTTTTATGTATGTATATGGTTGGAAGGTGCTCAAATATGTGTACCTTTGTTGATCTTGATTTATTACAAGGTAATTGGATTTTGATCTAGAAGTCATATGGATACTGGATGGAGGGATGTAGAGTCCTAAAATAGATGGAAGGGAGGAAGGCTTTAATTTTGGGATACAATGACCCAAAATAGATTTGGAGGATGGGTAAAATGCATGCTTGGATTTAAATGGATGAATGTTAGATTTAGTAGGGACACCAAGAATTTAGATGGATGAATGTTGGGTTTAGTAGGGACACCAACATTTTGAGAGTGACTTATGTATCTAAGGCCATGATAATTGAGATTTTATTGTATATGAAGGGGTTATAATATACCTTTTTCATGTAAGCCTAACCCTTTGCCTTGATAATGCTTTTTTTGATAAATTTTTTTAGCAATTGGATACTTGTTGCTTTTAAAACAAGATGCAAATTCATTTTGAGGAGGATATGGTATGGAAGGAATGATAGGATCATGAAGTAGACCAAATCAGATGAAAGTGGAGGAAACCATTTGATAGGTAAGTGGTTCATGACTAGATTTGATAGGGTTGATGTGTGAACTTAAGGTTAATTAGGATCATGGGTGGATCATAATAGGGAGACAAAGGGCCACTTTGATCTTGACTTGGAAGAGGATCATTAGGGTTTGTGCTTTGTTCTTAATTTTGAATTGGGTCATTAGAGGAGATGGAAAGGATATCATGATCTTGCTTAGGAGGTGGGTGTTGAATGGTACTTGGAAGGACACTTTTCTCTTGAGATGGAAAGATATCATTATGGATTGGATATAAAAGGATGAGGGGATCTTCATAAGATTCTTGACAGGATAGATCTTGATCAAAAATTGAATTGGATTGGAGAGTCATTGCATCTTGATCTTGATTTATACTAGGACTCATTTCTTTTGACTTTGGATTATCCTCTTGACACAGGGTTGGAGTTTGGATATGTATGTGGGATTATTTGAAGGATTAAACACATTGGCTTGATAAGGATGGATTTTGATAGGGACTCTTTGAAGTGGGTTTGACTAGGAGTAGAGCATATGGTAGAATTGGATCTAGGATTTTTGAATTGTACTATAGACCTGTAGAGAAGAATGGATTAGCTTGGATTTGTAATGTAGATATTCCTTGGGGGTAAACTCAAAACATGTCATCATTGGATTTACTATTTGGTGTGGAGTAACATGAGGTAGATATATGGCACTGATATAATCACTTTGGAATGGGCCATTGCTAGACATAGGTGGATGATTTCAATGATTCAAATGAGATTTTTATTACCAAAGATAAGGGGACTCTTAAGGACAAGCAATCTATATGTACCTATGGATGCTAGAAGACTCTATTGATTGCAAAGGTTTAGAATAGATTAGATCTCAATCATGAAATTCAGAGTGACTTTCCAAAGCATAGGTTTACCAGTTGAATATGACATTAGGTTTGGACAATTGTGAAAGAGAATCTAATAAAATATAAAATCTATTTTGGACAAATGCAAAATTAGAACTCGATGATTACAAAGTGATAAATGGATGATTACAACTGGACTATTACAAAAGGGGACTTGGAATCTTGGAAAATAGAACTGGATGTGTTGGTAGTGGGCCAACATCCCTCACGAGGATTCGCGGCATGGTTTAATAGCCTCCTGTGGATTATATAAGTCTATTGGTTGTATCAGGCATTGACAAGTCGATCTTTTGGTGCAATGACAACCCTATCTTGTGACAAGTGGTATCAGAGCTTGGTCACAGGCTTGAATCACGCAGGCCCTGGTGAGAGACATTGGGAGGGGGATTGTTGGTAGTGGGCCAGCGTCCCTTGCAAGGATTCGCGACATGGTTTAACAACCTCCTATGGATTCTATAAGTCTACTGGTTGTATTGGGCATTGACGGGTCGAGCTTTCTGTGCAACGACAACCCTAGCTTGTAACATGATGATTATCAAATGGGAACTAGATGATTGCAAAATAGAAAGTGGACAATTGCAAAACTAGGATTAGATGATTGCAAAATGGGAATTAGATGATTGCAAAATAAACTTAGGATAGATACAAAAGGGAATGTGGACAAATGTGAAGTTCTTAGTTCCCTATGGAACTTTAAAATGTTTGATTTGTTTCTAGGAATTTTCATCAAATTGTGATAATAAGACAATCTAAAATAGTACAAACAATATGGCCTTGGATTTTTGTTACTTCAAAATTTAGATTTTCATGTCAAAGGACCTAAGTTGGCCCAAATTAGGTTCAACTCTACTGGTTTAGCACATCAATGATTTTACAAATACTCAAAATACAAGCACATGGCCTACTCAGGATACAAAGGAAATCATCTAGTGGGCCCCCCACCATAATAGAATACCTCAGACGGAATGGACAACTAGAGATCAGGTGGCACACACTCCCCTTGACAACACTAACACACATTTTCTCTCACCTTGAATACTCAAAGATCTTGTAGCTAGGGAATTTCCTGTCTCACTCTAAAGGGTACATGAGAGGTATCTATGGGGTACAATCCACACTCCTTGAACTATCAGATGTAGGTTTTTTAGCCTCTAAAAATAATGGTTTCTAGTCATAATCCAAGGTCAACAACACCCTACATGTGCCAATGCAATCGTATTGGGGATATGAAACCCCTTTTGAATTGACAAGAATGACATAAGCTAATACTATTTGGGCTATAACTTTTGTTGCACCCTTTTTATATAATGGACCAGATTAAAGTACCAATTAGGTTGTTCCCTTTCACTTGCATGATGCTTCAACAGTCAAGCCTTCTAATTGGGTTAAAAAAAATAGGCATATTCCCTAGACACTTCAAAGAGGTTGTTCATTTTAAGCATCAAACAAAGTGTGAGCTAATCTAGAAAAATAATAGTCACTCTCCTATACTACCCTTGCAAAATCATGATTAGCAGTTTTTTCACTTTTGTGTCTTCGACCAATCATATGCTTTTTTTCTCAACATTTTGTCTACCACATACTGAAAATATGACAAATTAGTAATAGAGCAAAAATAGAAAGTGAAATTGCAGGTGATAATAGAAATTAGCATAAATTACTTTTAATAGTCGAATGCAAAATTATAAACATACAAATGCAAAATGCAGAACAAACATATGTTAAATGCCTAACTGATGAATGTGAAATGCCTAATTGATGAATGTGAAATGTAAAACTCATGAATGCAAAATGCAAAACTAAAAAATGCAAAATGTAAAACTGACAAATGCAAAATACAAAACTAATGAATGTGAAATGCCTAACTGATGAATGTGAAATATAAAATTGATGAATGCAAAATGCAAAACTAGAAAATGCAAAATGCCTAACTGATGCATATGAAATGCAAACCTGATGAATGTGAAATGCAAAACTAACGAATGCAAAATAATCTACCTACAAATGTGAAAATCTTGTTGGTCAAATGCAAAATAGAAAGTTGAAAATTGTGGAATGTATTCACCACAAATGTGAAAATGATTTTTATGAATGTAGAATTATGGAGACACTTGCGGAATTATGAACCTGCAACCTGTAAATAGACAAGAAATTTGAATAACAAAAGGTATATTCATGTTGGGTTTACCATTTTGTGTAGGGAGGAATTTCATTATTAATTGTGTTAATCAGTAAAAAGGGAAACCACGAAGCCCTATCTAATTAACAAAATTCCTTTGTAATACCAATGAAAGTATGTGATCAAAATAACAAGATAACAAATAAATCATATAAAATTTCTTGTTGCACCTACGCATGTTTCTTCCATTGTTCTTCTACTACCTGCAATATGGTGGCTCTCAGAGTCATGTTGTGAAACCTACAAGACATGGACACAAGAATTTGAACAACATGGTTGTTGAAAAAGGGGAATTGGTGTTCAATCTATAGATTTTTGAGGAATTTATTAGATCTCTAAGATTGAATTGAGGACTCAATCGATCAATGGTTGAGATTTCATGTGACAAGTTGATGAGAGAGAATTGCTCATGCTGGCTAAATTTGATTGATATATCAACTAACTTGATTGAGGAGATAACTGATTTGATTGGGAGTTAAAAAAAATTGATGGATCAGTTAGGAAACATTATTAGATAGTTAACAAAATTGATTGATCAGTAGATTGATTTGATTGATTAGATGACGAGATTGATTGATCGATGATTGAGGGTTAACTGGTAAGTTAAAAAAGACTGATTGAGAGTTGATTGGATGTTGGTGGTAGTTAGATCTTTAGCATGTGCTATTGGAAATTAGCATGAAATTCATTTTAATTTGCATTTAGATATTCAAAACTATTAAATGAAATGAAAATTAATGAGAAATTAGATTAAATTAGAATTTGGAAAAATTTGAATTATTCAAAATGGAGGGAATTTAATTAAATAAATTCATAAAAATTATCTAATTTGTACATAATTAGATAAATAATTTAAATAAATTATTTAATTATGGGAAAACATAAATTGCACTCAATTAAATGGTAAAAGTCATTTAATTAAGGTACATAATTGTAATTAATTAAATAATAAAACTATTTAATTAATTTTAAAAGGAGGTATGGTTAAATTATTAAATGATTAAGAGGAAATTGGATAATTATTTTATGAAAAATGATGAATATTAATCTAGAAGAACATAGTTAGATTAATTAAATAATTAAAATTATTTAATTAATATAGAGGAATAATTAGCGAAGTTGGTAATGGGACAATTTTAGGTGTCTACAATTTATACCACCTTAAAAGTTAAAATAAAAAACAATAATAATAATAATAGGAATAAGGATGGAAAACATTATACCGTTAATAATATTACCAAAAACATAAGTATTATTAACGATATATAACATAAATGCAAATAAACATTACCCAAATCAAAACATCACAACCAAAGTTTATTGACTTAGGAATATGGGCATTGCATTATCGGCAACCCAAGAAGGTAACTCAAACCAAGGTTATCGCCCTAGATTAGGACAATGGATAGGATTAAGTCCCTTGGGCCTTAATGCTATCTCCATGTACCACCATCCAAGATTGTTTAGGCATGCTCAAACCTATGAAGCTAGGTGGATTCAATGCCTAGTTTCTGCATTAACCAAAACACAAAACACCTGCACAATACATATATCCATATATACATCTAACAATAGCTTTATTAATCATAATCAATCCTCCAATAGAATCACCTAAAACATATGTTAGTACATTATGATCCATCATAATCATAATACATCTCACATATAATCGTCAAGAAATCATAAGCATTAAACCCCAATATCATCAATATGTCTGCATATGCTTAAATCATCATAAATGTCATCATTTCGTAAATCATAGAGTCATCAAGAATAAGCAATCCCTCAATAGATCAACTAAGTATGTCTACTCCTAACAGATAACATACAATTGAAGTCAACATAAGTCCAAAAGAAACATTATCAAGGACGGACATAGCAAGTGTTACCCTACATCATTATTCATTCCCTCAAAAGAGATCACAAAGTAAACATGGTTAGAAAACATGTTTTCAACTACACATTAAAACAATATCAAAGTATCATTAAATGAACATCTCTTAATAAGAACAATTAGGATATTTACATATTATACCAATGCATCCTCATATACATATAAGAAACCAAAATATTAAATTTATTTGAAGGGGATTTTAACATTGTGTAGGGGAAAAAGTGAGACTAAGTATGGAAACCCTAAACCCACTCTCATACACACTCATGGAATATGAAAGAGCCTAGGGAGGTAACAAACTTTGGCTACTTCTTATGATGAAGAGAGAGTCATGGATTACCTCTTAGGTTTTTTGTTCCTTTGTTGTAAATGAGAGAGAGAAATGATGCAAAAATGCAATCTAACCTAGAATACAAGTAAGCAAGAAAACCCTAATCTAAGAATGCAGATCAAAGGATAACTGTTATACTAATAAAAAGTACAGATCAAAAGGAAAAATTAGAGGTGCACGTGTGCCTGAATTCTAAGCAGAAATGTTTGGGACTAGGGTGTCAGCCACTATCCTGATTCTGCACTTTTGGAGTTGCAACTAACAAGATGGATTATGGAGCTTGCAAAGTATTGTTCTACCAAATCATACTGACAAAGGGAAGGACAATGGCACCATGCCACTATCTTGGGTAGGACCACAGTGTCACACCCCTATCCTTAGGGTTTTTGCTAAGATCTGCAACCCAGAATTGTCCATGTGTGCTCTTCCGGTCCCCAAACTTCTAGCGACACTTGGATCTGAACCTGTACCTGAAGCTAAAAAATAGGTTTTGGGGTGGATATATAAGATTTTTCTTTAGTAAAACCCCTATGTTGGTGATTTCCACCTCCAAAAAAAGTCGATAATGTATTGAAAATGTTTGTGCAAGAACCTTGTGTCTGTGCAAGATCCTAAGATAAAAGCAAGCAATCTAGAGAAACCCTCAAGAGTAAACCCTAATTGCTTATAATTGACAAAGTAAATGCTCTAAATCCACAATGCAAAGTGATATTGTTAGAATATTTAATCTTTACTTATCTTAGGTTTATCTCTATTTAGTTTAGGATATTCCTTTAGAATTCTTACATGTAATTTGTCCTCTAGTACATGTGAGGACAAGTCATTTCTTTTATTTTCCTTTATTAAGGAATATTAGATTTCCTCCATAAGAGGATGTGGACACATGGCACACACATTTTATGAATGGTGGCATTCATAGATTTGGGAGTTACTATGTAACTCCTCTCCTCATCTCTATTTAAGAGATGTCTCCTCTCTCATTTCTTCTTAATGATATTATTGTAAAAGAGCTTTTGGCTCTCTCTCTCTCTCTCTCTCTCTCTCTCTCTCTCTCTCTCTCTCTCTCTCTCACACACACACACACACACACACACATTTTTAGGCATTGCCTCATTCATAATATCACAAGGGGTTTTTCTTTTCTTTTCCCCTTTCAAAAGTTCTTGTGCCTCCTTCTTCACATTTGGGTGATTTCTCCAAGGTTTCTGCATTTCTCTTGGTAAAATTTACTTCATCAATAAACTTACTTGGATTTTGTTTTTCTTTCCTTGCTCTTGTATTTCCTTTCATGGTATCAGAGCAAGTTCTAATCCTTGTTTCAAGTTGAGATTGATGAAGGCTACCATTCTGTGGAGTTCACCTTCTTGGAGGCAATCTTGAGAGGAGAAGAAGTTCTTTCTCTAATATTTTCTATTGTGAGGGTTTTGGTTTCAGTTTTAAATTTTTTATTCAAACTTGTTAACAAGTTTGCATGCAAGTTTAATCTTCTTAGATTCTAGGTTTTTTTTTTAAAAAAGCTTTGGAAAGCTTGCCGCCAAAGTTTCTTCTTTCTGGTTTAAAGTTGTGGCTTTGGAAGGCTTGCCGCCAAAGTTTCTTCTTTCTGGTTTAAAGTTGTGGTTTTGGAAGGCTTGCCTCCAAAACTTCATTTCTAACTTCTTTTCCTCCATTCTATAATTTATATTTATCAGTTTTGGAAGGCTTGCCACCAAAAATTTTTGCATTATTCAGTTGCTTCTCTGATTTGCTTGCAGGTTTTAACATTTTAGTTGTAGATTTTTGGATAAATAGAAATTTCATATTGCTACTTCATTTAATTTCTGTGTATTTTCAAAACTTTTAAAGTCTAACATTTTCTGTAGGTTCTATATTTGTTTATTACCAATACTTTATTCACTTATTTCTTAAATCTATTAATAGTTCAAAACAAGTTGAGAGGTTGTATTTTGTGTCATTCTAATTGTTTCTTTAGTATCCGTTGTTGTTTATTCTTTTTTTAAGGAAGATATATATTATTTTAGTTGTTAGCCAAAGCTATCTCCCTTAACCTACAAATTTATTTTCTTTATATGTTATTTCATGTTCCTGCATTCTCAGTTTCTGTATCTTTATCTGTTGTATGATTCTTTGTTTAAGAAATAAAAGTGCTTTCAAAGGCTTTCATTGTTGTAACGTCTCTTCTATAATATTCGATAGTTCTCTAGCCAATTGTGCCCCCTCTTCCTCTGGTTCCTGCCACTTTTGCACCCTGATCATAACGCCTTTGTCGTGTTCCATTTCTGATCCCTTTTGGCTATCATTTTATAACATCTATGTAGCCTTTTATTTATGCACTATATTATTTGATAACGTATAGTTTCATTTCATAATTTATTTATTAATCCATTCTCACATTTTATTTTTAGTTCTCTTACGGTTTAACTTAATTCATAAACATTTAAGTTTACATCCTTTTCTTTATCTTTCACGTGTATTCAAAGTTTAAAAAGTTATAAGTTTTTTAACATATAAAAAGTTAAACATATTCATGCATAATAAAGTTAAGTTTATATTCAAACTTTTAAAGCGTTTATAAAGTTTCTTTTAAAAAAACATTTAATATATAAAACTTTTTTAATTAAGTTAAATTATAAGTTATTTTTATTTTAACATTTAAAGTTTTTTGATGATTTTTTTTTAATATAAAGTTTGTTTTATTAAAATAAAAAATTAACTTTAAATTTATTATTAAAAAATTAAAAATAACATTTCTTGGTAATTTTAATTTATTATTCAAATTTGGTTTATTTTTAATCAAAAGGTTTTTTTTAAAGGGGGTAATTTTTTATTTCTAACCTTTATCTTGCTATCATGTCTACTTTAATTCCATAAATTAAATTAAATAGCAGTAATTATCATTCATGGAAAACACATATTTTGTTTCAAACACCTTTTGGATGTTGGTACTGATAAAAGTTCAGAGCCTGCTTCAACCACTCCTCAAGTTGACCAAGATAGATGGAAGGCTCAAAAAGAGGAAGCACTTGGTTTAATTGGTATTTCAATGGTTCTTGATTTGTATGTTCTAATTGGAAATTGTACAAAAACGTATGAAGCTTGGGATTTTTTAAAAACAACTTATGATAGCTCAAATGAATCCCGAAAAATTAATCTTCAAGATCAACTCGAAGATCTCAAGTATACAGATTTTAAAACCATGGATGAATTCTTATTAAAGTTTGATTCTATTAATAGTCAATTAACTGGTTTAGGAGTTATGCTAGCTGATTTACGTTTAATTCATCTTATTCTTAAAAAATGTCTTCCTCATCAATTTCAACAATTTATTATGAATATTCATGCTCAACTTGCTATTCCTAATTTAGCTACTCAATTAACTTATGATATTTTTCGTAATTTATTACATCAATAGGAAACTAAATTAATTCAATTCAGTACTCTTAAAAGTAGTGAACATGCTTTTATGTCTAAAAATCAAAATAATAATAATAATTTTAGATCCAATAATAATCATCATTATAATAATAATCACAAATCTTCTAATTATCAATCTCATTCTAAATCCTATCATAACAATTCTCATAATAATAATCAAAATAATACGTATAATAATTGAAGGAATAATTCTCAAACAAGACCCCATTGCACATATTGTGGGAAAGATGGACATATTACTAATAATTGTTTTAAGAAGCAAAATGGTAAAAAGTCCATGAACCAAAATAATCAACATAAACCTCATTATAAGAAAAGTAATAATAATGGTAATTTATCTCGTCATGCATTTACATGTACTTATAATGTTTCTCAACCACTTGAGTGGATTATTGATTCTGGCGCATCTTAGCATGTTACTTCTCATAAAGAATGTTTTGAATCTTTGCATCCTGATACTTCGAATATTTTTGTTCAGTTAGCTAATAATCATAGTTGCAAAGTTGAAGCTATTGGTGATGTGAATGTCCCTAATGGGAAATTACATGATGTTCTTTATGTTCCTAAATTAAAATCAAATTTTCTTTCAATTCCTAAACTTTGTCAAGATTATAAGATTAACTTTTATAGGGGCATGTGTTATATTATTAATCCAAAAACTAATCATGTTATTGCTACTGCTAAAATGGATACTGATAACAATTTGCTCCTACAAAGTATTCCTTGTTTACTACTGTTGATTTTACTATATGGCATGAAAGACTTGGCCATCTCAATTCTGATTATATTTCATTGATGCAAAAAGAAAATATGGTTGATGGATTGCCTACTATTGTTCTTTCTCAAATTGTTTGCAATGGTTGCATGAGTGGTAAGATGCATAGGGAACCCTTTCCTCATGGTCAATCTTGGAGGGCATATACTAAATTTCATCTAGTTCATAGTGATCTCTTGGGTCCCATGGAGAATCCCTCCATCCAATGTTTAAGGTATTATCTTACCTTTGTTGATGATTTTTCAGGGAGAACATGGATATATTTCCTTCATAGTAAGGATTAAGTGCCTGATGTGTTTACTGAATTTCATATCTTTGTAGAAAGATAATCTAGTTCTAAAATTAAGATTCTTTGTACTGACAATGGAAGAGAATATGTCAATAATGCATTTAATGCTTATTTAAAATATTTTGGAATTAAACATGAGCTTACCATTCCTTATACACCACAACAAAATGGTGTGGCAGAATAGAAGCATAGGACCATTGTGAAAATGGCAAGATGTTTATTGCATGCAAAAATTATGGATTACAAGTTTTGGGCTGAAGCTATGGCTTGTGCAACTTATTTAATTAATAGAACACCTACCAAATCCTTAAAGGATAAAACTCCTGAAGAAGCTTGGTCTAGTAGGAAGCCCAATTTGTAGAATTTAAGAATTTTTGGTTCCACGGCTTACGTTCACAAACCTAAGGAGAAAAGAAAAAAATTAGATGCTAAATCTTCTCCTTTTATTTTTGTTGGTTATGATGAAAATACTAAAGGTTATAGAGTTTACAATCCTATTACTAACAAGGTAAAAGTTGCAAGAGATGTTTGTATTGCAAAAAAAGGCATTCATGATTGTTCTAAAGTGGAGGATGATGAACTTGCTCAAAGCAAAGTTGTAATTGTGGAGGACCAACCTCCTTCTCTTAACCCTACTCCTAATGCATCTCTTTTTATTCCTTTTAGTAATAGTGATGATGATAATAATAACTCTACTCCTCATGACTCTTCCTCTAGTGATGAATCCATTACTTCTAAAAGAAGACCTAAATGATTTAAATCTTTAATTCAAGATAGTTATGAATACTTAGCTAGAATAGATAGAATTCAAGCTAGAAGAGTTAATTATTGTAATTATGCTTTAATGACTACTATTATGAATTCTAATGATCCTAGAACATTTGATCAAGCTAAAAATCAACCACATTGGCAAAAAGCAATGAAGGAAGAATATGATACTTTAATTTCTAACCAAACTTGGGATTTAGTTCCCTTGCCTCATGGTAAAAATCTTGTTTATTGCAAGTGGCTTTATAATGTTAGAGTATTTGGATATTTACTTAATTAATTAAACAATATTTGTTTAATTATTTAAGTTCCCTTTATCTCTTTTACACATATGCTAACTTTAGGTGCATAATAATTAATTCTTTTATTAATTATTATGTGCAAGCCTAGGTTTTCCTTTTTAGGGTTTCTTGACCTATTAGAGGTTTATTCTTTTCATTGTATTGTAAGGATTATCATGTTACACAATTTTTGTGAATACTGAGCTCTCATCTTTTTTAGCATATTTTTTGTGTATTGGTTTTTATGTTATTTGCTTCCTTGCTTCTCCTTGTAACAGATTATTCATCTTGCAGAGATCATTTGAGCTCATGTGGTGTTGTGTTTCTCAACTCTCACATGGTATCAGAGCTTCAGATCTGTAGCTATCTATTCTTGTTTTGATAATTTTTGTATTGGAAACAAATCTGGGGTTTTAGGAAGTTTTTTTATGCACTCAGGGATAGGCCTTTTTTCTAAGTACTTTGGGCCTAAATGGACCTCACCATCATGCTCAGAAGGCCCAAAAACCCCTATATTCATATATAACTTAAACCATTTTTTTCTCTTGAGCCTCTGGGAGTATTTTTTCTCCAGTACCAAGTCATACAGCCTTGGCATGCAGTTCGAGAAAAAAATTTTTAAAAAAATATTTTTTGCCTTTTTATAGCATGCAGGCCAATTTTTTAATTTTTTGAAAAAAAATCATATAAAATCAAAAAACGTTATTGTAAAAGGCGAAAAACACAAAGGGTTTTGCAAAAAAAAAAAAAATTGTTTAGGGGGTTGGAGCTCCATCACTATCAGAGTGGGCCCCGTCGACTGTCAGCCTTCGACCCCCACCATCTCCCACCTGCGGCCCTTCTCCCTGCCACAGCATCCCGTTGGCCTCCACCTCTACGTTGCGCCCCACAACCTCCTCCATGCGGCCCCGCCCGCGCCCGCCACCAGCCTTCCCACCTGTGCCTGCCGCACACAGCCTATCGGCCCTCGCCTACGACCATCGCCAGCACCGCCCTCTCCCTGCGTCGCCTATGCTGCACCCTCACCTGATTGCTACTCCATATGCGGCCGCCCATGCCCACCAGCCACCACAACTCCTCTGCCGACACCCGCAGCACCTCCGCTCGGCCATCGCAGTGCCACCCATGGGCCACCTCTGCCAGGCTTTTGCCACCGAACCTCCACCCTCTTGTCTTTTTAAGGGGGGTTCATTTATTGGCCATATCTTGAGCATATAGAGTCATTTTTTTGAAAACAAATAGGTGTCGTAAATTTGGTTCCGAGCCCGACCTTGTGATGTTGGAATTTTTTACCAATTTTGTTGTTTGAATGTATTTTTTCCAGTCAAAATGGGATCGCTTTTTTGCACTCCGGGAGCCATAGAATGAGCATCCAAACTCTATTTTTTGAAAACTTTATATCATTCAAAAGCTTGTCCTGTGTACTTTCCAGCCATATGAGTTTTCTTTCTAGATTCTTCTCTAGGCATATTTTTCTTCAGTTTTTTTCTTTTCTACACTCTATGGATATCTTGGTTGTTTCAGGTCCTGGGATCTCTTCTCTGAGTAGGATGTCTCAGTTTTGGCTCTTCTTTTTGTTTCCAATCTTATTATCATTGTAGCACTTCTTTTATGCAAACGCACTGAGATAAAGTGCCATCATGCATTGTTTACTTGGGATCTTGCACATCTTGTGCCTTATTATACATGCACTACTTATAAAGTGACATGGGGGGTTGATGTTTTCCTTTTGTTTGCCATCTACCTTTTTCCAGTGAGTGTTTCTTCCACGGCATTCACCTGATCATGTTGTGTGTCAAGTGAGTATTTCTTCCATGACACTATGTAATGTCTCTGTGCCTTCGATGTTCCTGGTTCTTCATCGTGCAGTTCTTGTTGGCTGTTATTTTTAGTATACCTATCCCTCTCCCTCTTCAGCATTATGGGGAGGTTTGTCCTGTTGGTTCTAATGCTTTTGTGGTTCAATTGATCAACTCTTTAGGCTTTGGTTTCTCATGCCATCTGTATCTTTGAGTTTAGTTGTTTGCCTTTGTTTGACTTCTAATTCATGTAGTGTCATTTGAGGGCACTCATATAGATTACAGTCTTCTCTACCTGGTCATGTTCTATTTCAATGGAGGTTCTTCAGATTAGCAATTATTCTTCGACAATGTTTGCAGGTTCTTCATGCTTCAGTGATTCTTCTAATCTTCTCTTGTTCCTATCCTTTTGGAACATTCTTGTTTGGAGGCTTTTTCAGTCCTTCTTCTTTCTTTTCCATCTCTGTTTTGAGTAGATTTTTTTCCCACGTGGTTTTCTCTATTTCTCCGGTTCATAGAGATTTGGTTGTATTTGGGTACCTGATCAGGCCTTGTTGTTGGGACCCATATTTCCTATTTTCAGTAGTTGTTCTAGGTTTTAGCTTCTCCCTAAGTCTAGCTTAAGGGGGGGTGTTAGAGTATTCGGGTATTTACTTGATTAATTAAACAATATTTGTTTAATTATTTAAGTTCCCTTTATCTCGTTTACACTTAAGCTAACTTTAGGTGCATAATAATTAATTCTTTTATTAATTATTATGTGCAAGCCTAGGTTTTCCTTTTTAGAATTTCTTGACCTATTAGAGGTTTATTCTTTTCATTGTATTGTAAGGATTATCACATTACAAATTTTTTGTGAATACTAAGCTCTCATCTTTTTGAGCTATTTTCCATGTATTGGTTTTTCTGTTATTTGCTTCCTTGCTTCTCCTTGTAACAGATTATTCAGCTTGCAGAGATCATTTGGGCTCCTATGGTGTTGTGTTTCTCAACTCTCACAAACTCTACTCCAAACAGAGATGGAAAAGAAAAAAGAAGGACTGAAAAAGCCTCCAAACAATAATATTACAAAAGGATAGGAACAAGAGAAGATCAGAAGAATTATTGAAGCATGAAGAACCTACAAACACCCCCCCTTAAGCTAGACTTAGGGAGAAGCTAAAACCTAGAACAGCTACTGAAAGCAGGAAAGATGGGTCCCAGCAACAAGGCATGATCAGGTACCCAAATACAACCAAATCTCTATGAACCGGAGAAATAGAGAAAACCATGTGGGAAAAAACTCTACTCCAAACAGAGATGGAAAAGAAAGAAGAAGGACTGAAAAAACCTCCAAGCAAGAATGTTCCAAAAGGATAAGAACAAGAGAAGATCAGAAGAATCACTGAAGCATGAAGAACCTGCAAACACTGTCAAAGAATAACTACTAATCTGAAGAACCTCCACTAAAATAGAACATGACCAGGTAGAGAAGACTGTAATCTATATGAGTGCCCTCAAATGACACTACTCAAATCAGAAAGCAAACAAAGGCAAACAAATGAACTCAAAGATATAGATGGCATGAGAAACCAAAGCCTAAAGAGTTGATCAATCGAACCATAGAAGCATTAGAACCAACAGGACAAACCTCCCCATAATGTTGAAGAGGGAGAGGGATAGGTACACTGAAAAGAACGGCCAACAAGAACTGCACGACAAAGAACCAGGAACATCGAAGGCGCAGAGACAGTACATAGCGTCATGGAAGGAACACTCACTTGACACACAGCATGAGGAAAATGTCATGGAAGGAACACTCACTGGACAAAGGTAGATGGCAAACAAAAGGCAAACATCAACCCCCCCATGGCACCTTATAAGTAGTGCATGTACAATAAGGAACAAGATGTGCAAGATCCCAAGTAAACAATGCATGATGGCACTTTATCTCAGTACGTTTGCATAAAAGAAGCGCTACAATGATAATAAGACTGGAAACAAAAAGAAGAGCCAAAATCAAGACATCCTACTCAGAGAAGAGATCGTAGGACTTTAAACAACCAAGATATCCACAGAGTGTGGAAAAGCAAAAAACTGAAGAAAAATATGTCTGGAGTAGAATTTGGATCAAAAACTCATATGGCTAGAAAGTACACGGGACAAGCTTTCCAACGATATGGTTTTCAAAAAATGGAGTTTGGATGCTCATTCTATGGCTCCCGGAGTGCAAAAAAGAGACCCCACTTTGACGTGAAAAAAACACAGTCAAACAGCAAAATTGGAAAAAAAAGTCCAACATCACAAAGTCTAGCTAATAATCAAGTTAGTAAATTTAAAGCTAGATTAGTTGCTAGAGGTTTTTCTCAAATTGAAGGCTTAGATTATACTGAAACTTTTGCTCTTGTTGCTAAAATGCCTACAATTAAACTTGTGCTTGCTTTAGCTTCCAGAATGAATTGGCCTATTCACCAAATGGATGTTAAAAGTGCTTTTCTTAATGGTGATTTACATGAGGAAATTTATATGTCTCAACCTCCTAGTTTTTTTAAAGAAGGTAATGCACACTTAGTTTGTAAATTAAAGAAATCAATTTATGGATTAAACCAATCTCCTAGGGAGTGGTATTCAAATATTAATGCATTCTTTCTTTCCCAAGGCTTTATTAGAAGAAAAAATGATCCTAACTTGTATATTAAACATAGTGAAGATGATATTATCATTATTATCTTGTATGTAGATGATTTTATTCTTACTTCAAGTTCCAATACTTTGATTTCTGATATTAAGTTTCAACTTAATCAAAAATTTCAAATGACTAATTTAGGTCTTTTACATCATTTCTTAGGAATGCAAATTTGGCAAACCTCTAAAGGAATTTTCTTATCTCAAAGTAAATATGCTCAAGATCTCATAGATAAGTTTAAAATGAATTATTATAACCATGTTTCAATTCCTATTGAATTAGGCACTAATTTAATGCTTGATATGCAAATTCCACTTGTTGATCCTACTTTGTATAGACAATTAGTTGGAAGTTTGAAATATTTAACTTTTACTAGGCCATATATTGCTTATAGTGTTGGTTTGGTTTCAAGATTCATGTCTAAACCTCAACAAACACACTTTAAAGTTGCTAAAAGAATTTTAAGATATATTAAAGGAACTATTAATGTAGTTTTGTTTTATGATGCAAATTCTGATTTTACTTTAAATGGTTTTATTGATTTCGATCTAGGTGGAGATTCCAATGATGGGAAATCTACCTCAACATGAACCAACACCATTATATTGTGACAACCAAAGTGACATTGCCTTGGCTAAAAAATTCGGCTTTCCGTACAAGGAAAAATCACAATTCTCTCCAACAACACTTTATTAGAGAACAAATTGAAGACAAACAAGTTTCACTCCTCTATTGCAAGGGAGAAGACCAAATTGCAGATATTTTGACCAAACCACTTTGTAAAGAAAAGTTCCAATTTCATTGTAAAAATATTTGATTGCAACCCATTGAAGGGTTTTATGTAAACTCCCCAAGTAAAGCTTAAGGGGGGGTATTAGAATATTTAATCTTTACTTGGCTTAGGTTTATTTGTATTTAGTTTAGGATATTCCTTTGGAATTCCTACATATAACTTGTCCTTTAGTACATGTGTAAGACAAGTCATTTCTTTTATTTTCCTTTATTAAGGAATATTATATTTCCTCCATAAGAGGATGTGGACACATGGAACACACATTTTATGAATGGTGGCATTCATAGATTTGGGAGTTACTTTGTAACTCCTCTCCTCATCTCTATTTAAGAGATGTCTCCTCTCTCATTTCTTCTTAATCATATTATTGTAAAAGGGCTTCTTGCTCTCTCTGTCTCTCTCAATTTTAGGCATTTCCTCATTCATAATATCAAAGGGGTTTTTCTTTTCTTTTCCCCTTTCAAATGTTCTTGTGCCTCCTTCTTCACATTTGAGTGATTGCTCCAGGGTTTTTGCATTTCTCTTGGTAACATTTACTTCATCAATAAACTTACTTGGATTTTGTTTCTCTTTCCTTGCTCTTGTATTTCTTTTCAAATCTAAAGCATGAATATGAATTAAAATGAAGCTTATGCAAAGACATGAAAAACAACATGAAACCATACCCAACCCCAAGGGAGAGGTACAATCCAATTGTTAGTCAGTGATCTCCTACTGTTCTTCTACATCTTCAAAAGCCCCCAATTGATAAAATGATGCTTGATGAATATTTGATGGATTAATATTGAATGCTATTGAAGACTTCAAAGATATACTCTTTCACTACAAAGAAGGCTCTAATGCTCCAAAAACCTACTCTTAGATTCTTAGAAGAAGACCCCTTCAAATGAAGAAAGAGAGCTCTTAGGTATGAAACCCTAGATCTTAATTTCATGTTTATGCCAACCTAGGATTTTAATTTCCTGCTGATATTTTTGGGTTAATTATTATTATATCATAGGATTGTGATCCCAAAATTTCAGGAAAAAAGTTGAGGACCATGTGCATTTCCGCCACGGTCAGACCAACTTTTCACCAAATTTTTGGGGTTGTTAGATATGATGATATTAGAGTGCATCCCAAAGTTACAGCTGATTTTGAGATGTTTTGATATGCAAAATCGGGCCTAAATGGTCAAAATAAGACATAATTAGGGTTTATGATTAAATGATTCATTGGAGGAATAAGATGAAAAGGGACATGCTTAGGGTAAAGGGCCCAACTTTATACTATGTAAATTAATAAAACATGACCTTAGATTTAATTAAAATAATTAATTAAATGCTTAAAGGGGAATTACAAATGCAAGATGCAAGACACACTAAGGCAGGTGCTAACCTAAGTGTGAAATTGTACCACCCTAGCAAGGGTGTACAATTTATGACACTACATTTAGCCTCCACTTTAGCAGTCATATGACACTATGTGCATATGCAAGCTAAAGTACAGAAAAGTAAACATCTTTTGAAAAAGGATATAGCCATAAGTTGTCGAACGAAGCCCTCGGCGATTTCTGCAATACATAGTTAGGAACCACACCCTAGAACAACACATGTTAGATCACAATATCACCTAATTCTTACTAAGGAAGGTGATGAAATTAGCGCGTAGCTATATGCCCCCCTTTTTTGAGTTGCTTATTAGTGAGGTGAAATAGGGTATCATGTTTTCCACAGCTAATTGTTATAAAGATTTTGATGAAGCTGTTAGGGTTCCCACAGATACTGAGAGGGGGGGTGAATCAGTATCTGACCGGTAATGTAATTTTCTTAAAACTGAATATGCAGAATACAAAGTAACAGTATACCGGTATGCAAGAATTAATGCAAATAATAGAATCAAAAGCATCCACATGAAAAGAACACCATAACACAAGATGTTTAATGAGGAAACCCGGTGTGGGAAAAACCTCGGTGGGATTTATGACCCACAATATTCACTTACTAGCCAATAAGAGAATATTACTTACAATAGGGGCCTGCACATGCAGGAAGGCCAACTGCCTAGAGCTCACTGCTCAATAAGAAGTCACACTGACTTACAATGAGGATTTACACAAATCCAATATTTTGAACTGTTTTACAATAGCATCTTAAATGCCATATTCAGTAATGGTTCTTTCTCTATTCTTTACATATGCCCTTGACCTACAATTCGCACATTAGGTCTGCCTTATAATTTATTTATTGCATTCTATCCATATCCTACAAATATCTACAATGATCTCTTTTATATACAAGAGTCATTTTACAATTTGCCAAGTCGGCTTACAATGATAAACAAAATATTACATATCAAAAATCTTGTCGGCCTCTATGCCAGTATACATATTTCCTTCTATGCCGATGTACATCTTCTGTGTTGGTGCCAATGTAGATTGATCTTCTGATGTCGGTGCATTTTCTTGCTTGTGTTATACTTTGCCGGTATAATGTCTTGTTGGTGCCATACGATTGCAAGGTTGCCTGTATAATGCTTTGCTGGTATAATGTCTTGCCGATGCCATAGGATTGCAAGGTTGCCATCAATGACAAAACCTTCAATCACACACAATGTCTCATTGGAGTGTCCATATGCCAACAATCTCCCCCTTTGGCATTTATGGCAACACTCATGAGAAATTTCAAAAAGATATCCAAAAATGTGTATATTATCAAAAATGTGAGAGCTCCCCTTGAGCATGTGATCCCTGTGTTTTGAATTTTCTCATCTACTACTCCCCCTTTGGCATCAATGACAAAGGTTAGTAGATTTTGTAGTTGTACCAATTTATAACCTCAACCTTGTAGTTGGGTAGTTATTATCTAAAGAATGTCTCCCAAAATTAAGTTTATACCATCCATAAACTTCTTGCTCTCCTTTATTGCTATCTCAGTTCTGTATACTTTACTGGTGAGATGTTGCAAGTGCTTTGCCGGTGTCTTCATATATTCTTCTTGTTTTTCTTTTTCAACCAAGAATCTATCCCAACCATCTTCTATTTCAGTTGAAACTTCAATAACTCTACCTGCCATTAATGATATTTGCTGGTGTGCAGTGGAAAAGACTGTCCAGTTGGCCTGAGCTATCAAATCATCAATTTCCTTAGGTGAGTTGACCGGGTATACTACAAGTAATTTTTCTATTTTAATTTTTTTGTCCAACTCAATTATTCCTTTCCTTCTGGCCTCAAGTCTTTTATATAATTCATCAGGAATTTCATTTAGGACTTGCATCAAAAACTTTTTATACATGTCCATGTGTAGTATAACACTTTCCTCAACTTGTCCTTTCTCATCTTCTGATAGGGTGTCATAGATTTTCCCTATGGTTTTCAATTTACCTTCCTCTATGATCTCATTCAGTAATATGTCAAAAGGGGCCAAGTCAGTGTCTATCTTCTTCTTCTTTTTGGGGGTCAGTTTTTTCTTAGGTGTGGCTTTCTTGACTGGAGACCTTACTACTTGTTGCTTCTATCTTGTCCTTCTGGGTGAAGGAGTGGATACCGATGAGGGGTCTCCTTTCCTAACAACTCTTTTGAAAGTAACTGGCATATCTCCTTCTGAGGAGGTATCTACTAGTGATAGATGAGTTTCAGGCTATTGGGCTGCCAACTCTTCTTCTGTTATGCCGGTTTTCTTTAATACATCATCTTTTAAGGCTTTTACTTGCCTGGTTCCTTTCCTCACAGATGCCTCCACTTTCTTTACTCTCTTTTTAGATTGAATTTGACTTTCTATGTGCTCAGCACTACCAAATACTTCTTCCTTTGGTTCATAGCGGGCTTCTAGAAGTGCTTTGGCATAAGTTTCCACTATGTGGTCATCTATTTCATACCCCATCTCTGTAACCCAGATTGTTCTTGGGATGGCTGCTTCCATCCAGATCTCATCCCTTTTTATTACAAAACATATATCATCCTTGTATTTGTTGACAATTTCTTGTGATAGTCTGATCCTCTTATTCATTATGACCTTTAGTGCTTGAAAATACTCATGGATATTCTTTTCTTTGTTTTCACCCATGTTGTTGAATAAGTCAAACAATTGTTTTCCTACCAGTATGTCAAATCCAAAATCCTTGTTGCCTATACCGGGAGCCTGTTTGGTTATATGTAGCATTAAGCATACAATTAAATTTCCAAATCTAAAGGTTCCTTTCTTATCCTTCTTGATTTTTGCCAAATTGTCAATTAACTCATCTTTTAACCATTCACAGATATCAATTTTCACATTGTCCTTAACCATGTCATAAGCACTCTTTATGCATAAACTGGAAACAGAGTTAAGCCTATTTGCATGAGTTACTTTGTAACCTAGAATCATGCTAACAAATCTAACATTTGTATTGGTCACATCATTAACCCTCAATGATCTCTTGTCGGATGTTGCACCAGTAAAGTTTGTTACTAGGTCATTGGAGACCTTCTTGGTTTTGTCGGGTCTGGTACCGGTGGAAGGTAAACTTGTTACTGCTTTCACAGCTACCTTGGTAATTTTATGCACTAAGTCAAGCCAAAAGAATGAGCCATGTACCCTACTAAGAACTATCCTAACCACTTCCTTGGGAAATTCAGGAATGTTGAGGATTTCAGTGAATCCTAGGGTTTCAACAATTTTATGTTTAGGCTTCACATTTCCGGCATTGTCACATATAATAGATTTATACATGTCTTTGATTTCTTCATCACCTAATTCCTCTATGTTGCAATGAATATACATTCTAGGGTCTTCTGCATAAACAACACCCTTTGGAATTTGGGAAAAAGCACCTATGTTGTCATCTTTCTTAGCTACTTCGGGAACTAGCTGTAACACGGGCCTAGGTTGTTTTATAACCCTGACTACTGTATGGTTTGCTATGAATTCAGGTGCAGAGGAGGATGCCATGATGATAAATACCTTTTTTCTACCTTTGGATGGATTGATTGCTGAAGTGCTTTGCCTCTTTGCTTGGAATGCCTTAGCTCAAAAATCTTCATGCTCTCTGAAAGTTTGAATTCATGGTGAAATGAAATGGAGCCAAAAAGCTTATTTTATAAAGTCTTTTCTACTACCTACCACATTAATTGTTTGTCGGTAATGTATTAACTCAACTTTATTTGCTGGTAATGAAGGATTTTCAACTTCTTTTCTCTAACCAAGGGAATAATAGCACATGTGTCATTAAATTGCCAAACCCTCAAGATAATTTTCTTCAATTTGATGAAGAACATCCTACCAGTGGAGCATTGCTCTGTCCTACCAGTGGAGCATCATATTGTTCTACCGGTGAAGCATTTGTTGAGTCTACCGGTGGAGGAGTAACCCCAATATTTAGATCACCTTTTCTAATCCATTGCTTTGAAAATTCTTGCTTAACCTCTTCAACCTTTTCTTTACCTTTCAAGCTAGTACTTTTGTTATCTACCGGTGTACCTTTACTTCTACAGAATATAGCAATATGACCATTCTTGTTACATGCATAACAAGTTACATTATTTTTCTGAATAGCTTTCCCATAACCTATGCCAGTTTGTGTTCTGCATTTATTTGATAAATGACCAAATCTTCCACAAACATAACATCTTACATTCATTCTACAATTTTCAGAGTTATGACCAATTTTGTTGGATTTGGTGCATTGACCGGTGGGAGGATTGATGTTCTGATAGTTCCTAGATCTACATTCATTTGCCCTATGACCATATTTATTACAGTTAAAGCATTTTCCATTGAATTTGTAAGTATTAGAGGGTCTTACCAGTTTGCTTTGATCTTGGGTATTTGCAGTACCGGAGCTTTCTCTGACTTCAAATCCAACTCCAGAAGTGTCACCTTTGGGTTTTTGATTCTTCAATAAGGTACCAAGTTCTTCTGAGATTTTCTTGAATTTTTCTTTGTGTTGATTTGCAATTTCCAATTCCCTTTCCAAGATCTCTTTTTGTCCCATTAGTTCATTCGAGTCATTTTGAGTATGCATCAAATTTGTCTTCAACATATCATTTTCATAGCTAAGTCTTGTGTTCTCATTTGCTGCATCACTTAGTCTTCTAGTCAATTCTTCTTCATTCTTCTTTCTGTCCTCAATCTCTTTACAGAATCTCATAGTCATATCCTGCATTTCATTTTTTGTTGTCATGATCTCTTGTTTCAATTTGCTTATCATATCATTTAGTGATTCCTTTTCATCATTTTCATTTTGCAATTTTTCACAAAGTTCTCTTCTCTTGTTTCTTATAACAGCAAGATTTTCTTGAAGTGCCTGAATAATGTCCTGAGCTGCTTTTAAATCATCTTCTAATTTGATATTTTTCAACTTCTCTACATCATAGTCAGTAAGAGCTCCTTCAAGTTGCTTCATCAGATTTTCCATCTTTACCAGTGTCAAGATCTTCCTCAAGCTATTAGGCTTTTGAAAATAGAGGACCAGGCTCTGATACCAATTGTTAGGGTTCCCACAGATACTAAGAGGGGGGGTGAATCAGTATCTGACCAGTAATGTAATTTTCTTAAAACTGAATATGCAGAATACAAAGTAACAGTATATCGATATGCAAGAATTAATGCAAATAATAGAATCAAAAGCATCCACATGAAAAGAACACCATAACACAAGATGTTTAATGAGGAAACCCGGTGTGGGAAAAACCTTGGTGGGATTTGTGACCCACAATATTCACTTACTGGCCAATAAGAGAATATTACTTACAATAGGGGCCTGCACATGCTAGAAGGCCAACTGCCTAGAGCTCACTGCTCAATAAGAAGTCACACTGACTTACAATGAGGATTTACACAAATCCAATATTCTATACTGCTTTACAATAGCATCTTCAATGCCAGATTCAGTACCGGTTCTTGCTCTGTTCTTTACATATACCCTTGACCTACAATTCGCACATTAAGTCTGCCTTATAATTTATTTATTGCATTCTATCCATATCCTACAAATATCTACAATGATCTCTTTTATATACAAGAGTCATTTTACAATTTGCCAAGTCGGCTTACAATGATAAACAAAATATTACATATCAAAAATCTTGTCGGCCTCTATGCCGATATACGTATATCCTTCTATTGCGGTGTACATCTTCTGTGCCGATGCCGGTGTAGATTGATCTTCTGATGCTGGTGCATTATCTTGCCTATGTTATAATTTGTCGGTATAATGTCTTGCTGGTGCCATAGGATTGCAAGGTTTCCTGTATAATGCTTTGCCGGTATAATGTCTTGCCGGTGCCATAGGATTGCAAGGTTGCCATCAATGAAAAAACCTTCAATCACACACAATGTCTCATTGGAGTGTCCATATGCCAATAGAAGCAAGTTTGCAACAAGGATTTATTACTCATCCAATAATATTATGAAACTAATGTAGAGCGAGAGGGAAAACTCATAATTCCAATACCATCGATGGTGTGAGAATCGAAGCTTCCTAGCTCAAGATATGATAGATTGAAGAAAAAGTGTAGAAATTAGGGTTTTAACTTAAAAACATAAAGTCAAAAGCATATCACACATAAATATGAAAGTAACACCTTCATTTGCTACTTTCTAACTTTTTGGCACTATTCACTACAGAGGAGCCCACATATTATCCATTGTGCCTCAATGCCAACCTGAGTGACGTACACAAATGGAGATCCTACACTAGTCCATACTCGTTGGCCGACCACTCGACGAGGTGAGTTGACCTTCCGTTGACTCCATTTGACTTTTTAATTCTTTCATAGTTTTTAGGAATGATGATTTCATCACCAAGTCTAGGTTTGGGTGCTCTCTTCGGACACCTAGGGTTCCTAGGGCACCTCGGTCCCCCTAGGGCGCCATGGTCCCAAGGGGGCACCCTACTCCTCCTAGGGCATCCTAGTCCCATCCAGGTGTCGTGGTCCCACCTGGGTGCCTTGGTCCTAGTAGGGCACCCTATTCCACTCAAGGCATCCTGGTCCATATTCAGGACAACCAATGGTGACACAAGATCAGGCGATGAATGTTAGAATTCATACAATGATTGCATTGATTAGATGATAGTGATGATGATTGATTACTGATGATAGAATGTTTTTCATTTTATAGAAACTACCATACATCTGTGAGCATACCATCGATCTCACATTCTGGAGCTTTTGGGAGCAGATCCCAAGGCTGACAGCAAGGGAGAGGGAGTTGCTACATGCAGTGGGCTTGTGGGAAGCGATGACTATGTTGGCTATCAGATTCCATTCTTTGATGTTGATGGCACTAATGGAGAGGTGGGATGCAAACACCTCGACATTCTCACTACCTCTGGGGGACATGACAGTCACCCTTGAGGATGTATACCACATTCTACGCCTTCCCATTAGGGGAGAGACTGTGAGATATCGATCCAACCAGACATAGGAGGATTATAGGAGAGAGAAGGTGAATGCTATGGGGAGAGAGATACTCAGCAAGATGAGGGGTTGTATCATGGTCAGTTGGCTCATACACCCTACTGGCAAGGTTCCATTAGTGAGGCGACTCATGATTGCGACCCTTTCGCTAGTTATGTGCCCTAATGGGTGCGACACACATATGCATGGAGGACTCATCTACAATATTTGAGTGATGGAGAGACATAGGATGGTATACTCTTGGGGTCGGAGCATGCTTGCGCATCTCTATCATGACTTTGGGGAGTATGTGTTTGGATAGGGATGAAGCCTAATGACATGCACGCTACTGTAGGTGTGGCTGTTCGAGCATATTACCTGTATGAGGCTTGTTGGAGCCTCCATAAATCTAGTCCTAGAGAATCCTAGGGTATTTTCTTATTCTCGTACCCATGAGTGGTGATTCGGCGATCTCATGCATTGGACGTGAGCTTAGATAGATTGACAGCGGGCACAGTCATATGGATACCCTACCTCGTGATGTACATGTGGACAGGGATACACAGGTAGATGTTCAGCATGGAGAGGAACCAT
Organism: Cryptomeria japonica; assembly: GCF_030272615.1. Taxonomy (NCBI): domain Eukaryota; kingdom Viridiplantae; phylum Streptophyta; class Pinopsida; order Cupressales; family Cupressaceae; genus Cryptomeria; species Cryptomeria japonica. The sequence goes on from NC_081412.1 coordinate 658,396,939, forward strand.
CTACTAGAGGGGTTCTATAGCCACATACTCATTCCCTTCTACTTTGACTGAGTTTGGTGGCAGTTTGGGTTTGAGTAGTATGTTCCTGTGTACATCCAACACTCACACATGATGTTGAGGCTAGTAGCCAATCCTAGGCCTAACAGTGATGAGATCAACATCACAGATTCAAATGGCTCAGATCAGGACATTGTGATAAACTATAGAGATGATTCATGCACACACTGATGGTACATCACATGGTGGGGGAGGACATACCCTAAAGACATATTCCCATTAGACTTCCCTGGTGGGAACCCTAGACCATGGAGATAGTCAGGCAACGAAGAGGGATTTGATACATCTGAGGAGGGCTCAGATGAACAGGATGGTGACACTGGAGAGCAGGAGGTAGACGAAGATGATCTTGACACCGAAGAGGGAGATTAGGATGGAGATGATGAGGAGGATGAAGAGAAGGAGGATGAGGACAAGGATGAGGAGGAGATTGAGGAGGAGGATGAGTCAGATGTAGTTCCTCATCACTCTGGGGAGGATACCATATCCCTAGATCCATCGAGTCTCCCATTATAGGTGGAGAAGGACCCTATAAGGGGTCCTAATCCTAGTCCCTATTGGCCCACACCTACTATATAGAGACAGTATGAGTGCGGAGAGCCTAGCGGGTCCCAATCTTAAGTGGTCGTTTTCCATGATCCCTACTAGCAAGAGGGAGATCCAAGTATGGTGTCTTGTAATTGATTAACTTATGTATCTTACTTGTTTAGATTTAATGATATAGAATGTTACTAATAAAAATTTTATCTTTCTTGCAGCTACCATTTTTTAGAGTATTTGGGTCTTTACTTGATTAATTAAACAATATTTGTTTAATTATTTAAGTTCCCTTTATCTCTTTTACATTTAAGCTAACTTTAGGTGCATAATAATTAATTCTTTTATTAATTATTATGTGCAAGCCTAGGTTTTCTTTTTTAGGGTTTTTTGACCTATTAGAGGTTATCTGTTTTCTTTGTATTGTAAGATTAAGGATGATCACATTACACATTTTGTGAATATTGAGCTCTCATCTTTTTGAGCATATTTTATGTGTATTGTTTTTTATGTTATTTGCTTCCTTGCTTCTCCTTGTAACAGGTTATTAAGCTTGTAGAGATCTTTGGGCTCCTATGGTGTTGTATTTCTCAACTCTCACATGGTATTAGAGCTTCAGATCTGCAGCTATTTGTTCTTGTTTTGAGATTTTTTGCATTGGAAGCAGATCTAGGGTTTCAGGAAGTTTTTTTTATGCACCTAGGGATAGGCCTTTTTTCTGAGCACTTTGGGCCTAAACAAACCTCACCATCATTCTTAGAAGGCTCTATGGTCATAACTTGACCATTTTTGGCTCCTGAGCCTCTAGGGGTATTTTTTCTCTAGTACCAGATCATACAGCCCTAGCACATAGTTCGAGAAAAAATTCAAAAATGTCTTTTTACGGCATGCAAGCCAATTGATTTTTTGTTTGCAAAAAAATTCAAAAAAACAAAACAAAAATCACAACGGCAAAGTGTTTTTAACAAAAAAAAAATTGGGGGGTTTCCCCATGGTATGTAGGGTACCGTGGGGCCCCCTTGCCTACTACATCTCTGGCGCCACCGACGATTCTGACACCGCAAGCCCCTAGCTCCCCACTGGCCCCTGCCAACCCTGGCTTCTCGGACCCCACCACCGCAGCAACCCATCAATCATCGTAGCACTCGCCAGCTACCGCAGCAACCCGCCAGTCGCTGCAGCACCCCGTCGGCCTCCCTGTCGCTGACACCCTCCTCGCCACCACCGTTGCTAGCACTCTTCATCGCCCTCACCAAAAACAACCCCATCGCCGCTACCCTTTTTCATCAGCCACCACTGGAGCATCGCCCATGGGCCACCTCCACCTAGCCCTGCCCCCGTTGCACCTCCCTCTTGCCTCTTTTAAGGGGGGTTGGTCTTGTTTGCCATAACTTGGGAAAACAGAGTCATTTTTTTCAAAAATGAATAGGCATCAGAAAGATGGTTCCGAGCCAGACCTCATGGTGTTAGAATTTTTTTCCAATTTTGCTGTTTGACTATTTTTTTTTTCAGTCAAACTGGGGTCTCTCTTTTGCACTCCAGGAGCCATAGAATGAGCATCCAAACTCCAGTTTTCAAAAACTATATATCATTGGAAAGCTTGTTCTATGTACTTTCCAGCCATATGGGGTTTCTTTCCAAATTCTTCTCTAGGAATATTTTATTTAGTTTTTTTCTTTTATGCCTTCTGGTGGATATCTTGGTTGTTTTAGGTCTTGGGATCTCTTCTCTGAGTAGAATGTCTTACTTTTGGGTCTTCTTTCTATTTCTAGTCTTATTATCATTGTAGATTCTCTTATGCAAACACATTGAGATAAAGTGTCATCATGCATTATTTACTTGGGATCTTGCACATCTTGTACCTAATTGTACATGCACTACTTTTAAAGTGCCATGAGGGGGTTGATGTTTGCCTTTTTGTTTGCCATCTACCTTTGTCCAGTGAGTGTTCCTTCCATGACATTCACCTCATGTTGTGTGTCAAGTGAGTGTTCCTTCCATGACACTATGTATTTTCTCTGCACCTTGGATGTTCCTGATTCTTTGTCATGTAGTTCTTGTTGGCCGTTCTTTTTAGTGTACCTATCCCTCTCCCTTTTTCAGCATTATGGGGAGGTTTGTCCTATTAGTTCTAATGCTTCCATGGTTTGATTGATCAGCTCTTCAGGCTTTGGTTTCTCATACCATCTATATCTTAGAGTTCAGTTGTTTGCCTCTGTTTGCCTTCTGGTTCGAGTAGTGTTATTTGAGGGAACTCATACAGATTACAGTCTTCTCTACCTGGTCATGTTCTAATTTAGTGGAGGTTCTTCAGATCGATAGTTATTCTTTGACAGTGTTTGCAGGTTCTTCATGCTCCAGTGATTCTTCTGATATTCTCTTGTTCCTATCTTTTTGGAACACTCTTGCTTGGAGATTTTTTCAGTCCTTCTTCTTTCTTTTCCATCTCTATTTGGAGTAGATTTTTTTCCCACGTGGTTTTCTCTATTTCTCCAGTTGATAAAGAATTGGTTTTATTTGGGTACCTGATCAGACCTTGTTGTCGGGACCCATCTTTCTTGCTTTCAGTAGTTGTTCTAGGTTTTAGCTTCTCCCTAAGTCTAGCTTAAGGGGGGGTGTTAGAGTATTCAAGTCTTTACTTGATTAATTAAACAATATTTGTTTAATTATTTAAGTTCCCTTTATCTCTTTTACACTTAATCTAACCTTAGGTGCATAATAATTAATTATTTTATTAATTATTATGTGCAAGCCTACGTTTTCCTTTGTAGGATTTCTTGACCTACTAGAGCTTATCTCTTTTCTTTGTATTGTAAGATTAAGGATTATCACATTACACATTTTGTGAATATTGAGCTCTCATCTTTTTGAGCATATTTTCTGTGTATTGTTTTTTCTGTTATTTGCTTCCTTTCTTCTCCTTGTAATAGGTTATTCATCTTGCAGAGATCTTTGGGCTCCTGTGGTGTTGTATTTCTCAACTCTCACACCATCCAGGAGTGGCATTCTATTATTCAAAATGTAGTGATAGAACTGATAAATCAATGATGACCAATTAGTACCAAACCGGTACAGAGAGGGGGGGTGAATCGGTACTGATAAAAACAATTTCTATTAAACCGGTTAGACTGAGAACCCTACCCTTTGACTCGCAAGCAATAACACCGGTCTAAACTAGATTACTACCGGTTAAGCACAGAGAAAGACATAAACTGGTAACTCAGCTTTCCACACAATCTAACATCTTATTTCCACTTCATCCATATGCATACACTAGTAATACTTTAATAGGAATGTAAAGACTTACAGGTTCAACATGCTTTACCACTTAACAGAGAATAATAAAGCATCATATGAAAAGCATCACACATAACACACATATTTTTTCATGTGGAAACTCAACTAGGAAAAACCACGGTGGGGATGAATACCCACAAGTTGTTCTTTGAACCCTTTTGAAGTTCGCTCTGTTAGGATCCTAGTCCAGTTAAATACTTTACAATAGGTTCTGTTAGGAACCGATCTTGATAGGGATCACCCAGTTAAGGGATGGCTAACATACCCGGTTAAGGGTTAAACCCAGTTAAAGGTTACCTTGTTAGAGGATTTTTACAACTCAATGATTTTGAGTCACCCTGTTAAAGGATTTACAGCAAGCCGGTTAAAGCTACCCTGTTAAGAGATTTTCCAATTGTTGAAGTGGTTAGAGGTCAACAAGTATTACAATGATCTGGTAACAGCACTCAATGCCAATGAAGATCCACTTCAATTCCTTCCTTCTGCACTCACACTCTGCAGGTATCTATTCTCATATCTGGTCTAACAAGAATCATGTATCTTTGCACTTAGATACACACACAACATTTTCCAGCAATCTCAACATGAAAAACAACATCGACCTTATAGGAAACAGATAGGTTGGTAGCATAAACCCTAAACCCTAAATATTTAGGTTAAGCAATTCAGTTGGTTCAATCCTAACCATTGAATACTTTGCTTTTAATACAACGGTTTTGAATAGATCTCAAGACGTTCTCCATCATTCGTTCTTCACCATGCATCTTGGAGGCAATAACCCATCATGCATTCTCCACCATTTGCAGAGACTTCGCACATTCCCAAGGTAGATAGGATCAATTTCCTTCATTCAAGATCCTTAACGTGCATAGAGCTGATGTGGCAACAAAATCTATTCTTCATTACAATGCTAGCACAATACACAATGTCATCAATTTAATCACATAGGCATAAAACACTTCAACCGAAAACCCTGAAGCTAAGACTACTAGCCGGTAGTCATACCATATGAAACCTTGATACAAAACATTCCATATACCGGTTCACATTCCAACATATCAGTTCTCTTGGACAAACATACCACTTCACTTGTTCACATATACCGGTTCACATTTTCACATATACCAATTCGCATTGCAACATACCGGTTCACTTGGACAAACATACCGCTTCACTTTTTCGCATATACTGGTTCTCTTGCAAGTGCTTACTTCAATATACCGGTTCACTCTTCATCATATTGACATCAATGACAACATACTCTGCACATATGCCAACAATCTCCCCCTTTGACATTGATGGGAATATACAAAGATATCTCTGAGCTTTACATCTTCTCCCCCAATACTGTAGATATCTTCTCAACTTCACATCTTCTCCCCCTTTGACAACAATTTCAAAGTGAAGGCATAAATATCTATGATCTACTATGCTACTCCCCCTAAGGAGTAGCATCCTTCAACACACCAATCCTAAGAAAAATATATCAATGTAAATCATGACTGATGTGGAGCACACACCTTTAGTTCACCTCTTGAAGGGGTAGCACCCCTAATTCACCTCTCAAATAGGTAAAAGTAACCTTCGGTAGAGGCTTGGTGAATATGTCTACTAACTACTCTTTACTAGAAACATGTTCAAGTACAACTTCTTTGTTCTGAACCTTTTCCCTAAAGAAATGATACTTAAGCTCAAAGTTCTTGGTTCTAGAATGTAAAACCGGATTCTTGGAGATGTTAATTGCACTTGTGTTGTCACAAAATATACTTATTGGTTTAGATGTAGGAACTTTTAAGCCATTTAATACATGCTTCATCCAAATTGTCTGGGTGCAGTTCATAAATGTTGCAACATACTCCGCTTTTGCTGTAGACTAAGAGATACAACTTTGTTTCTTACTCATCCATGAGACTAGTCTTCCACCAAGAAAGAATGCACCACCGGTTGTGCTCTTCTGGTCGTCCACATTACCAGCCCAATCAACATCTGTAAACACTTTCAGGTTGAAATCATTACTGTATGGATACCATAATCCATAGTCAATAGTTCCCTTCAGATATCTCAGAATCCGCTTGACTGCTACCAAGTGGGATTCTCTTGGGCTTTTCTGGAACCGTGCAGCAATGCCCACTACATGTGAAATGTTCAGTCTTCTATGTACTACATAGTGAAATTTACCAATCATTGATCGGTATTCGTTCTCATTTACTAACCCTGAGTCATCCTCTTTGGATAATTTACAACCGATCACCATCGGTGTACCAACTAATTTGTTGTCTTCCATGTCAAAGGTTTTCAACACCTCTTTGACATATTTGGATTGAGTGATAAAGATTTCATCTTTCATTTGTTGAATTTGTAGTCCAATGAAGAACTTAATCTCCCTTATAAGTGACATCTAAAACTCCTTTTTCATCTCATCTACAAATTCAGGACTCATCTTGTCATCTCCTCCAAAGATTATGTCATCAACAAATACCTCACAGATCAGAATCTAATCTCCTTCTGACTTTAGGTAGATATTACTATCCTCACTTATTCTCTCAAATCCAATCTTCACAAGATGGGAGTGCAAGCGTTCATACCATGCTCTAGGTGCCTACTTTAGTCCATACAAGGCCTTATGTAGCCTACACACCATGTCACTATCTTTTGATAGGGCAAACCCATCTGGTTGCTCTATATACACCTCCTCTTCTAGTATTCCATTCAGAAAGGCAAACTTTACAGCCATTTGATATACCTTGAATCCCTTGAATGGTGCATATGTAAGAAGCATACGAACTCCTTCCAATATGGCTACTAGAGCAAAGATTTCTCCATAGTCTTCTCCTTCTTCTTGCGCATATCCTTTACACACCAATCTGGCTTTGTTTCTAACCACTGAGCCATCTTCATTCAACTTATTTCTGAAAACCCATTTGGTGCCAATGACATTTTTATGCTTTGGTTTGGGTACCAATGACCATGTACCATTCTTTTCTATTTGGTCAAGTTCCTCTTCCATTGCCTTGATCCAGTCTTCATCTTTATGTACCTCTCTAAATGTTTTAGGCTCAAATTTAGAGATCATGCAAGATTTTTCTCTTATCTTTCTTCTTGTAAGAATTCATGCATCCTTGTCTCCTATGATCTGCTTTGGATCATGATTCAGCTCTACATACCTAGGGATGATCTTAGTTGTTTCCTCTTGCTTTTCTTCTTCATCCTCATCTTCATCAACATCAGCATCCACCGATGTAGGAGCACTATTGCTGGTGCTTGGCTATTTTGCAACTGGTTCCCAGAAGGTTACCACCGATTCATCTCCTACTTGCACACTATCGGTTTCCTCAGATTTCTCAAAGGTTTCATCAATTCTAACTTTGATGCTTTCAACAATTCTCTAAGTCCTATTGTTGAAAAATTTGAGAGCTTTTCTCTTTGTGGAATACCCTAGGAATATTCCCTCATCACATTTAGCATCAAACTTGCTATGATGTTCACTCCTCTTGATATAACATTTACTACCAAACACTCTGAAGTAGCTTACCACTGGTGTCTTACTGGTCCAATACTCATAAGGTGTTTTATCCTTACCCTTTTTGATGAGTACCCGATTCATTGTGTAGACTGCAGTGCTCATTTCTTCTCTCCAAAAGGTGTGAGCAACCTTTCTTTGGATCAACATAGTTCTAGTTGCTTCAACCATAGTCCGGTTGTTTCTCTCTACTAGGCCATGATGAATACTAAGGGGGGGGTTAATTAGTATGCCAAAAATCTTTGTACTTAAACACTTTGCTAGACTTAAAGTAAACCAGTAAAATAGTTTAGCAGACAAACCGGTCAGCACACATGCAAACCAAATAGAAAATAATGCATTCACCCACAGAAGCACAAACACCATAACACAAGATATTTTGACATGGAAACCCAAATGGGAAAAACCATGGTGAGATGGAACTCACAAGTAACTATCTACATAATAGGAACCAGACTGGTTAAGGTCATACAATGTTCTTTACCAGAACAGATCCCGTTAGGAATCTCAATCTCTGTTAGGAGATAAGTCCAATTAAATACTACCTTGCTAGAGGATTTTAGATCCATAGATGTGAACCACCTTGTTAGAGGATTTACAAAAGGCTTTTTGGGCCTACCTGGTTAAGGGCTTTAGACTTGTCGAAGATGTGAGTAATCAACAAGTGAGTGATCTAGCTAATAGCACAGATTGCTTGGTTAGATCCTTGATAATTCATTCCTAATGCATTTTAGCATTACTTCAGTCTTCTACACATTCATACTCTCTCTAACTCATCAACCACCTTAAACCCTAGCAACAACTTAAAACCCTAGACATGATGTCCTTATAAAGGAATTTGATTTCATGTCGGTCCAATAGGATTACAATACAATTTTGTAGGTTTAATGCATCTAGACATATTTTGTAATATGACACAAAAAGCACCATTGAAGTGTCAGCACCATCAAACAAGTGGTGGATGGTAACTCATCACAAAATGTCAGTTGGTAACTCATCACAAAGTATTATCAGTTCATACAAAATACCGGTTTAAGAAAAATACCAGTTGCCAGTTTGACAAAATGAAGACTGGGAAATATGTGTTTTGTCACTTTGATCCTTCATACCGATTGAGATCCTCAAACCTCTTGGGTTCAGCATACCGCTTCAGATCGGTAAACACTTTCTGCAAAACACCAATAGTCTAAGGACTATAATGCATCATACCGGTTGGGAACAATTGTCGGTTGAGCATAACTCATACATAAAAAAGTGATCTCAATGCAAGTGTGTGTCCATCAGTGACAATCACAACATAATCATCAAAAATGCCAATAGACCATTCTACTATGGAGTCTGAGGGGTAGACAATTACCTCTTGATGCCATTCTCTTCATAGTATTGGTTGAATTCATCGAAAGTGAATTCTCCTCCTTGATCGGTTCTTAAGCACTTAATCCTCTTATCGCTTTCTTTTTCTACAAGTGCTCTGAAGGCTTTGAACTTTACAAAAGCTTCAGATTTGTCCTTCAAGAATGTGACCCACATAATTCTTGAGCAATCATCAATAAGAATCATAAAATACCTATCTCCCTGCACACTTCTAGTTTAGGACCACACAAATCAGTATGCACAAGATCAAGTAAATTGTCTGCAGTGAAAGGTTTACCTTTGAAGGTTGAGGAAGACATTTTCCCCAGTTGACACTCTCTGCACAAAGGATTTTCCAGTTTTCTTAGCATAGGCAATCCTCTAACTACCTTGATCTTACTGGCCTTCACCAGATTGTCAAAGTTTACATGGTAGAGTCTCCTATGCCATATCCAACTATCCTCAAACTTAGCCATAAGACATGTACTGACGTTAGCATTTAGCTGAAATAGGTTACCTTTGGTCTGCATACCGGTAGCCATCAATTCACCCCTCTTTCCTTTGATTTTACACACTCCATTTTTCAATTCCAAAGTGAGTCCATTATCATTCAGTTGAGCAACACTCAAAAGTTGTGCCTTAGACCTTCTACCTGTAAGTTCTAATACTAAATGTAAAGTACAGATGTCGATAGCTAACAAGATGAGAGGGGGGGGTGAATCATACAAAGTTAATCTTCCATTACTTCAGTAATATAACCAAAAATTGCTAAACATGCAAACTCATAAACACATAATCATCACAACACATATAACACCAGATTTAACATGGAAACCCAAATAGGGAAAAACCACTGTGGGATTTCGGACCCACTAAGAAATATACTCTTCTAGAGTATGCTCGGTTAAAAGCAAATCCTATTAAAGATTACAAACACATTGCTAGATGTGACCCGGTTAAGGGATTTCCCTCAGATCTATTAGCATCTTCAATTTGTTAGAAGTAACCTTTTCAAAGGATTTCAAACACTCATTTAGAATGTTACCTTGCTAGAGGGTTTACAAATAAGACTTTTAAGTCCACTCGATTAAGAGATTTCCTGTCACTTACAAAATAACAATAATAAAAATATATCTGCAACTTCACATCTAAAATGCTAAAGCAGATTCTTATTTGCTCAAAATAATCTTGTCATAGGACTTATCTTGTCCCTTTGTTGGGCTCCCTACTCTGTTATTCAAATAGGTCTTCAAGATTCTGTGCTTGGTAATCACTATGTAGCATCCATGTGCTTACACTTGCCCACATACATTGTTTATCAACAATTCCTTATTTATAAACAATTGCTAACCACTTAATCTCCTTGATCACATTTTCCATGATCAATCTTAGCCATCAGATCTTCAAACTTGACTAGTTTCAATGTATCCTTTTGATCTAAAAATGTTTTACCTTGCCTAGGGACTTGCATTCATTTCTTGGAACTTGCACAAGGTTATTGCGGTTCAATCTGAGCAATAGATCTTCCTGCCAATTTTCCTCTGCCATAGATCCTTAACAAACTTCATGCATGGCATACCAATCATTTATACATCTCCAGCTAATCATTATCCTTCATTAAATAATGCTTTTATCCATCCAATGTGATCTATCATAACTCGGTTCAACTTGGTAAATACTAAACTTTACTCGGTAGACATTCTGCCTTCATTAACTGATATCGATAACCTTAGGGTTTACTGACTAGGTTCCTTAGGGTTTACCGACTAGGTTCTTTGCTCGGTGACATAGTATAGTATTAACCTTACAATCAACAACATATGTAGGATATCAAAACAATCTAAACATCATGATCTCATCATTGTCTAACTCGGTAATAGTTGCCCATTGAATAACTTATTTCTCCCCTTATTCATCACATTCTTTCTGTGTCTTTTATCGACATCTTAATTCTCTTAAAATCAATCTTCTCAAGATATGGCAACATCATACTGAATCATAAAATCAATTTCTTGACATCAATGACAAAATAATATTATAAAGATAGTTATCATCCTTCTTCAGTTATATCACTAATCTCCAACAACCTTCTCAATATCCTTAATGAATATCAACAATCTCCTTCTATTGAAATGCCAACAATCTCCCCCTTTGGCATTGATGGCAAAACCAACTTTTAAATGGTAATACCAACAAGATATTCAAATTGATTTGGATTCAGATTGCTATTAGACTTCTCCTATTATCCTTGAGCTGTTAAAATCTTTTGAAGTCTTCTCCCTTTTTCATTAGGCTTCTAAGTTGTTGTCTTGCATTTAGTCTCCTCCCTTTTTGCAATCTTCTCCCCCTATCATTAGTCTTCTATTATCTTCTTCATTTAGGATTTTACCATTCAGACAACCATTTAGTCTTCTCCCCCTTTGACAACAATGCCAAAAAGTAAAAGAACTAAATCATGATTTCTTCCCCTGTGAAGTGATTTGCCTAGCTGTGTATCATCTCAGTCTCAGTCAGAGCAACTTGTCTCTATTCACTATTTCCTGCACACCTTTAGAAAACCTTCTAAAGTGCGTAAATCAGCATCAATCCACACATAATATTCTATAGATTCATCGAATTGATTCTTTCACCGAACTCTATTAGTGAGTAGAAGATAAGGAAAGTGTCCCTTGGTAGTGGCTTTGTGAAGATGTCTGCTAATTGCTCCTTTGAACTGATATATTCCAGCACAACTTTCTTCTCTGAGATAATGATACTTTATAGATATATGCAAATGTCTTAGAGATTACTGGATTCTTTGAAATGTTAATGGCACTAGTATTATCATAGCATATAGTTATTGGCTCGGTAACTTTCTCATTTATACCTTCCAATAGTTGTTTGATCCATGCTATATTGGTACAATTCAATGCTACAACAACATATTCAGCTTTTGTTGTTGACTGTGAGATACATCCTTGTTTCTTGCTAAGCCAACTCACTAGTCTTTCTCCTAAAAAGGAAGCTCCACCACTTGTGCTTTTCCTGTCATCAATGTTGCCTGCCCAATCAACATTAGTATACACTTTTAAATCAAAATCATTTTTCTTTTCATATCCTAAGCCACAATCTTCAGTGCCTCTCAGGTATCTAAAAATTCTCTTGATTGCTGTCATATGGGTTTCCTTGGGATCTGTAGAGAATCTTGCAACAATACCTACTGCATGTGCTATATTCAGTCTACTATGCACAACATATTGCAACTTCCCAATAATAGATCGGTAAAGTGTCTCATCAACAGATACAGATTCATCATTATTTGATAGTTTATAGTTATTAGTCATAGGAGTACTTACTGGTTTAGAATCCTTCATTCCAAATTTCTTCAAGATTTCCTATATGTATTTGGATTGAGTAATGAAAATCTCATCTTTCATTCGAAGTATCTGCAAACCTATAAAATACTTTATCTCACCGATTAGTGACATCTCAAATTCTTTGCACATTTCATTGCCAAAGTTCTTGCATAAGGAGTCATTACCACAAAAAATAATATCATCAATAAATATGGTTGAGATCAGTATTCCATTGTCCTCATCATCTTTCATGTACATATTGTTGTTTTCACTTGTCCTTATAAAACCAATCTTGATTAAGTAAGAGTGCAGTCTCTAATATCATGCTTTAGGTGCTTGTTTCAGACCATATAAAGCTTTGTTTAGTTTACATACCTGATCTTTACTCTTGTCTTCAACAAATCCTTCAGGTTGTTCAATGTAAACTTCTTCTTCTAGTATACCATTCAAAAATGCAGATTTAACATCTATTTGATATACCTTGAAATTTTTGAAAGAAGAATATGACAACAATGTTCTTACTCCCTCAAATCTAGCCACAGGTGCAAAGGTCTCACCATAATCTATTCCTTCTTCTTGAGCATAACCTTTGCAAACTATTCTTTCTTTGTTGCGAATGACCTCACCTTTCTCATTTAGCTTGTTTCTGAAAATCCACTTTGTACCAATTACATTTTTGTCCTTTGGTCTTGGGATCAGTGTCCATGTGTCATTCTTCTTGATTTGATCAATCTCTTCTATCATAGCATTTACCCAATCTTCACTGTTAAATGCCTCTTTTACTATTCTTAATTCAAATTCAGATATCAGACATGTGTTCTGTCTCAATTTGTTCCTTGTCATCACTGGATCATCCTTATCTCCAATAATTTAACTTGATGCATGATTTCTTCTAACATATTGGGATAATATAGGCTCGGTAGGTTCTATATGATCTTCTTCATCACTCGGTAACTGGACATTATCTTCATTTTTTTTAGCAACTTTCTCAGTAGGACTTCTTGATTGAACATAAACAAATTCTTCATAATCTTTTGGTTCTTTGGAATTTCCTTCATCATTTCTTTCTGCAAATTCATCAATTTTCACATTTGCACTCTCCACTATTTTGTTAGATGATTTGATCAGACATTTAAATGCTTTACTTCTAGAAGAATAACCAAGAAATGTTCCTTCTTCACTTTTCTAATCAAACTTTCCATTTATGTCATCTTTGTGAACATAGCATCTACTTCAAAAGATTTTAAAATAACTTACATTAGGTTTCTTGTCATACCAGATCTCATATGGTGTCTTCATAGTTTCTTTCTTCAGTTGAACTTGGTTCAGGGTGTAAACTGCAGTGTTGATTGCTTCTCTCCAAAATGTTTGAGGTACCCTTTTTTCTATCATTGGGGTTCTGGCACAATGCACAATTGATCTATTTCTTCTCTCGGCTATCCCATTTTGCTAAGGTGTTCTCGGTGCAGATACTTGCCTTTTTATACCATGATCATTGTAGAATAAGTTAAATTCATCAAAAGTGAACTCTCCTCCTCTATCAGATCTAAGACATTTCAGTTGTCTTCCTGTTTCATTTTCAACTCTTGCCTTGTACCATTTAAACATTTGAAAAGCTTTTGATTTTTCTTTTAAAAACATAACTAACATCATCCTTGAGTAATCATCCACAAATAATATGAAATATTTATCACCATAATAACTTTGAACTTTCATGGGACCACAAAGATCAGTGTGTACTAGATCTAAAAATTTTATAGAAGTGTAGGACTTACTTGTAAAGCTTGATCTTGTCATTTTACCCATCTGGTATGCTCGACACATAGCATTCTTAGGTTTTTCCAGACTTGATATACCTCTTACTCAATGCTTCTTACTTATTTTGATCAGATTATCAAAATTTACATGACAAAACCTTTTATGCTATAACCAGGTATCATCTATCTTAGCATAAAGAAACTTGTTCTGAGTTGAGTCAAGATGAAATGTATTACCTTTTGTTTGTGTCTCGGTAGCAGCTAACTTTCCATGCTTGTCATGAACTTTGACAATTCCTTTCTGAAATTCTATTCGGTTCCTATATTGTTTAGCTATGCTACACTCAACAAATTGTATTTCAAACCTTCAACCCAGTATACATCATCACATTTGGCATTGTCAAGAAGTGTTATAGATCCTTTACCTTTCACTAGACATGGTGCATCATTACCAAATCTTACATAGCCTCCATCATAGTCTTCTAATTTAACAAGCTTATGTTTATCACCTGTCATGTGATGTGAGCATCCACTATCTATGATCCAAGAATCATTATTATTTATGTGAGATATTAGGGATTTTTCTTCATACCTTTCTTCATCTAATCCATCTTTAATAGCCACATAAACAACTTCCTCTGTATTAGTTTCATCAGATTTATCATCATTGGATTCCTCATCAGCTACTAGGCATGTCTTTCTATCTCTCCTTTTGAAATCTCCGTGTCCTCTGTATTGGTTGTCTTTTTGCCTATTATCTCAGTATTCTCTATTTTCACTAGATTCTTTGTTAGGGTAGTTAGAGGCCATATGTCCTATTTTATCACAATTGAAACATTTTAAAGGTAGCTTTCCTTTATACTTACCTTTGCCTCTCGGTAACCTTCTACCTAATAATGCTTCAAACTCTTCTTGCTTCTTGGTTTCCTCATACAGTTTGTGCACTTCTTCCATGTTCTTATGAAATCTTTCACTTGCTCCACTATGATACCCTTTAGAGTACTTACTCATTCTATCATTGTAATCATCAGATTCACCAATATGAAAAGAACTGAATGCATATTCAACTTTATTTACAGAAGACCCACTGTTATCAAAATTACTTAACTCAAATGCATGTAGCTTACCAATAGTAGCATCCAAAGAAACTGGCATGTTAGGTACAGACCTCAATTCATTGATTGCAGAGACTCGAATATCATAAGCAGGTAGAAGTGTTCTAAGCAACTTACTTGTTACATCCTTTTCTTCAATAGTCCCTCCTGCTCCTTTAATTTGATTGACAATCTCCTTTAGCCTTGTACTGTATTGGGTTATGTTCTCACCTTCATTCATTCTCATGGATTCAATTTGTCCTCTTAGACTATCTACTTTTGCTCTTTGAACATGTTCATCACCACCATACACAGATATGAGCTTAGTCAACATTACTTTTGCATCATTACAGCCTTCTAGATCATTAAACTCTGAGTCGGTCAATACTGATGTTATTTCAATCATAGCTTGAATATGTTCTTGCTTTGCCTTTATCTCTTCTAAGGTCATTGGATTGGTGCTTGGTGGTATGTAATCATTCTCCAAATAATATGTAGCATATTCTCCAATTCCTAATAAATGCAGCTTCATCCTTTTCTACCATGTGGAGAAACTTGACTTGTTCAGCTTCGGTGCATCCCTTTTATACATCTTTGGATCTTTGTCTCAAGTGCCTTTAAATTTTTTCTTCTAGAGTCCAAAGCTCCGATACCAATTGTAAGTTCTAATACTAAATGTAAAGTACAGATGCCAATAGCCAACAAGATGAGAGGGGGGGGATGAATCATACAAACTTAATCTTCCATAAAATCAACAGATTCAACCTTGGTAACTTATACTTCAGTAATATAACCAAAAACTGCTAAACATGCAAACTCATAAACACATAATCATCACAACACATATAACACCAGATTTAACGTGGAAACCCAAATAGGGAAAAACCACTATGGGATTTCGGACCCACTAAGAAATATACTCTTCTAGAGTATGCTCAGTTCAAAGCAAATACAGTTAAAGATTACAAACACTGATCCGGGGGATATTTTCACCAAAAAATTGAAGTATCTCCAAAGCTCCAAAAATCAGCATCATGGTATAGTTCTTGAGATCCTGAATCCAATGCAACTTGAACAGGCAAAAAAGGAGTCCATACATCCGAGTTATGGCTGGTCAAAGTTTGGTCAAACCAAGTATGGAGGCGGTCAAAAGGTAAAAAATAATCATCCCAAAAGTGATCAAAAATGGGTTTCAAATTAAAGAGCTTGTCAAAAGATTTCCAATGACGTTCGTTTCGTCAAAAACAGAGTTCGTATGAGAAAGTTATGGCAATTCGAAGGTTGAAGGGAAGAGCATGCTTTTGATGATGTCAGCATGATGTCATCATGCTAATGTGGCAGTTTGCATGTTATTTTATTTAAAAGGTTGGATAATGGGTGGAGAGATTCAAACCCATAACAACTTGGAACTAATTCTCCACCTTCACCGCTAAACCTCAACTTGCACATGCTAATTATAGGCGGCAATTTTGTTTTAATCTTTATCCAAATCGCCTTTTACTTAAAAAGAAGCCAATGGGGTTTGAACCCTTGACCACTGGCCTCCTAAAAAATTTTGCGGCCGTTGTGCTATGTATAGCATTTGATATTATATTGGCATGTTTAATATTTGAACATCACTTTAAACCGCTAACCTTATTTAAATAAGGTTATTTGTTAAAAACCAACCCCTAATAATGGAGTAAAATCCAAACCATAAAATGGAAAGAGGATATCTATGGGATTATTTTCCCAAGGGGGATTATTTTTTGGTTTTGGTGGTTTTAGCCTAATTATGGCTAATTTTATGTATAAAAGGGGGCATTAGGCCTTTGAAAATCATCCAGGTGATGAGAAGGAGATTATGAACTTGAAGGCTTGTTGATTATTCCTGCACATTGGAGAATAAAGTTGCCATTGTGCTTGAAGGGAATATCTTGTAACATTTGTAATTGATTTTGGAGCTAATTGGATCGGTCCCCCTATTGGAGTAGGACCCGGAGACATAGTTCGACCTGTGGACGAACTCCGTTATCAATTGTGTTTTGTCTTCTATCTTTGTACTCTCTTTATTTCAGTTCATTACCTGTATTATGCTTTGTTCATTTAAGAATTATTATGTTAATTCACTCAAATTAAAGCCTTGAATTAACTTGTGTAATATTGTTAAGCATTTGTCTGTAATTGTCATAGATCCAAATCAGATCAAGTTTGGTATCAGAGCTTTGTTTGACTAGTATTGCAGAATTGAATGCTAACAAGATCTAGGATTCAACGAGGCGAAGGCAAGCTTGAAGAATATAATCCTGAGATCGAAAAATGAAGAACTAATCCACCATCATAGATGGAAGGAAAAGGTGGTGGAGAAGGTTCTAAAGACAAGAGTATTCAGAAGACTCTTCAAAATTTGGAAACCATTGTACAAGTTTTAGTACAAGAGAGAGAGGACAAGATGTGAAGACGTGTAGCTCATGAGAACAAAGAGAAAAGACCAAGAGGTGACCTTGAGCCTCCAAAAACACCCCCATCTCCTTCTTCTCCTTCTTCCCCATCTTCTCCCTCTTCTACTCATTCTGAGTCTTCTTCTCTTTTCAAGAGTTCACATAAGCCTAAGATTAAATTGGATGTAAAATTTGATCTACCAAAGTATTGTGGGGAATTAAATGCTGAAAAATTAGATGATTGGATTCAACAGGTTGAAGTCTATTGTAGAGTCCAAAACCTCTTAGATGATGCCGATAGATCCAGTTAGCTACTCTTTGGTTAGGAGGTACAACTCTAACCTGGTGGGAGAGTAGAATTTAGGATGGGTCTTCACAACATGGTAAAATCAATTTAACTTGGTCAGACTTTGTTAAAGCTCTCAAGAAGCAATTCTATCCCCTAAGCCATATGCAACAGCTAATGATGAGCTGGCAAATTTTTAGGCAAGGGAAAGGTCAGTCTATCTAGGATTACACCCATGAATTCAAAAAGAAGGCTATTACATTAAATGTTCCATTGTATACCCAGGACACGTTGCTTAAGTACATAGGTGGTCTGCACTCTTATTTGAGACATTCAATTTTGGTCTTGAATCCTAGTAACTTAGATGAAGTCTGTGTTCAAGCCACACACCTAGAGTTAAGAGGTAAGGGTTCTTTTATTGATAAGTCTGATAAGAAGCCATCTAAGTTTGAGAACAAATCCCAAAACAAAGGGAAGGGGAAAAAGACAGCTATAATGAAGAAAGAGGGTGAAAAACCCACATGCTCACATTGCAAGAAAGAAGGGCATGATGATTCTAGGTGCTGGAAGCTGCACCCTGAAAAGAGGCCAAAGAGATATGGTGGAAACAAAGACAAACAAAAGGCTACTGCTATAGTTCAATAGGATCTTGGATCTGACTCTGGAGATGAGACAAAGATCATTGCTGCTGGAATCCAAGGTAAAGAAAAAGGTAGATCTCTCTCATCAGCTACAAGTTCTTCTAATATAAGTGCAAGTACAAGTAAAGATTCTACTCCTAAGAATGATAAGCAAAGGAATGAATTATTTCATATTCGGGTTGTTGTCAAACATACTAAAGTTGATACATTATTTGATACGGGTTCTCAAGTTAACTTGATATCTGAAGAAATTGTTAAAAAGCTTAACTTGACTACAATACCTCATCTGAAACCATACCCTCTGGGATGGGTTTGCAATGATGCACAATTGCAAGTAACTAAACAATGTAAGATAAGATTTGCTATCACTGCAAACTTTGTAGATGAGGTAGAAGCTGATGTAGTCCCTTTAGATATTTGTGGTCTTGTACTTGGGAGTCCCTATTTGTATGATCGACAAGCTATCTTCTATAGAGGGGAGAACAAATACCATCTTTTTAAAGATAAGGTTGAATACATTGTACGGGCACATAAGGTAAAGAGTAATCTTGCACTATTTAATGCTGGTCAAATGAAAAGGTTAGTCAACTCTAGTAAGAACTTTGTATTAATGCTTGTAAAAGCCAAAGAGGAAGAAACATCTGAGGCATTTAAAGGATGTGATCCTAAACATAAGGCTGAAATGGTTAGAGTTTTTTCCGCTTACGATGACTTGTTTTAGGAACCAAAAGGATTGCCTCCTAAGAGAGAGATACAACATGAGATCCAGTTGCAGCAGGATGTGCCACTTCCAAACATTGGCATGTACCGGTTATTAGTCTTGCAAAATGAAGAGATCAAAAAGTAGGTTCAAGAGTTGGTTGAGAAAGGAGTTATTCATCCTAGTACATCTCCTTGCGGTTCTCCTATTGTGTTGGTTCCAAAGAAAGATGGGACTTGGAGAATGTGCATCGACTATAGGGCTCTGAACAAGATGATGGTAAAGAAAAGGTACCCTCTTCCTAGAATTGATGATTTACTTGATCAGTTGAAACATGCAATTTATTTCACTAAGTTAGACTTGCATAGTGGATATCATCAGATACAAATTGCAGAAAATGATATTTGGAAAATTGCTTTTAAGACAAAATAAGGACTTTATGAGTGGTTGGTTATGCCCTTCGGGCTTTGTAATGCACCAGCTACATTCATGAGAGTCATGAATGATGTCTTTCATCCTTTTATTGATGATTTTGTCATAGTCTACCTAGATGATATTCTTGTATTCAGCAAGTCTTGGGAAGATCATGTAATTCATGTTAAAAAAATCCTTGATGTATTAAGGAAAGAAAAACTTTTTGTAAAGATGTCTAAATGCGAGTTCGCTAAGACATCCTTAGTGTACCTAGGCTATGTCGTAGGGAATGGTCAACTAAAAGTAGACCCTACAAAGGTCGATTGTATTGTAAAATGGCCTAAGCCAAGTACAGTCATAGAAGTCAGGAGTTTTTTAGGTGCAGTTCAGTACTTGAGGAAGTTCATTGCAAACTTCTCTTTTATTACTTCATCATTGCATGCATTGACCAGTACAAAGGCAACTTTTTAGTGGGGAGGTCCACAACAGAAGGCTTTCAACACTTTGAAGGAAAAGTTAAGCATTACACCAGTTCTGGCTTTACCAGATTTACATCAACCATTTGAGATCGAGACAGATGCGAGTGGGTTTGCCATGGGAGTTGTACTCATGCAAGGAGGTAAACTAGTCTGCTACAACTCTGAAACATTTTCAGGCACAATAAGTAACTATCCCACTTATGATAAGGAACTCTATGCTTTAGTTCAGAGTGTTAAGAAATGGAAACACTACTTAATGGGCAAAGAAACTGTAATCCACACTGATCATCAACCACTTTAGTATTTGCACTCATAGTCTAAACTACAACAAAGTAGGCATTTTAGGTGGATGGATTTTCTTCAATAGTTTCATTTGGTAATTAAGTATAAGAAAGGTGTCCATAACAAAGTAGCAGATATGCTCTCTAGGCCTCCAATTAAGAATGCTTTGATAATCCTTAAAAATAGTTCCATGGTTCGTGAAAGTTTTCAGGAACAATATGCTAATGATGAGAACTTTAAGGATATATATGCAGTTTTAATCCAAGGTAAACATGTAGAAGAAAAATATTACTATGTGTAGGATAACTTGTTGTACCACTTGGGTAAACTATGTGTTCCTAAAGATGAATAGGCATAGGTGATTTGAGAAGCACATACCTCTTTGATTGCAGGGCATTTCGGGGTAAGTAAAACATTGGTTCAATTGTAGAAGTATTGTTACTAGCCTCATATGTAGGAAACTATTACAAATTATATAAAGGGATGTGTAAAGTGTGCAACCAGTAAACCAAGTAATAGGAAATTGGGTTTGTACACACCTTTACCTATACCATCCCATCCATGGGAAAGTGTGTCTATGGACTTTGTGGGGGGTTTACCTATGTTTAGGAAGGGTCATGATTATTTGTATGTTGTTGTTGATCGGTTCAACAAAATGTGTATTTTAATGCCATGTAAGAAACAGGTCACTGCTGAACTGACAGCTCATATGTACTTCCAATTTGTATGGGTTCATTTTGGGTTACCTACTTCTATTGTATCAGATCGAGATTCTCAATTCTTAGGGGAATTTTGGTCATCTTTGTGGGGACTCATGGACACCAAGCTGAAGAAGAGTACAGCCTTCCATCTACAGACTGATGGATAGACAGAGGTAGTCAACAGGATAGTTGTTCATCTCCTTAGAGGTTACTGTAGCAAGCATCCTAAGTTGTGGGATGAGAATCTTCATTATGTGCAACATGCTTACAACCATGTAGCACATTCTTCTACAAAGAGGTCTCCTTTTGAGACTTGCTTCGGCTACTTGCCAAAGACACCAATGGACTTTTCTTTTGGAAAGGATGATGTTGTAGATGGATGCCATGATGCAGAAAGGGATTTAAAGTTCATCCAGAAGGTCCAAGCAATCCATCAGGCAGTAGAAACATAGTTGGAATAGAGCCAAGCAAAATACAAGGCTCGCCATGACAAGCATCGTATAGATCATCATTTTCACGTTGGTGACCATGTTTGGTTGCATATCAGCAAGGAAAGAATGCAAGGTGAAGGAAGGAAGTTGAAGCCAATCAAATATGGTCCTTTTGAGATCTTGGAAAATATCAGTACCAATGCCTTCCGCCTTAATCTTCCTCCATACATGCTGATTTACTCAGTTGTCAATGTTGAGAATCTGAAGTTGTATGAACCTCCAATGATCTTGGATGAAGACACTGACATACAGGTTCCATCAATTGATGATCTCTCACCAGAGTACATGTCAGAGTTGCCAGAAGATGTTATCCTTGACAAGAATGTCAGAACATCATGAAGAGGACCAATTGAATACCTCTGAGTGGGACTAAAGGGGATGCATCCAAGAAAGGCAAGATGGATGGAGATTGGTAAAGTGAGGGAACTTTACCCTCACTTAATTTCCAAGTAATCAAACTTTCAGAGGTCCGAAAGCTCTCTAGTGGGGAGGCTTGATCCAGGGGATATTTTCACCAAAAAATTGAAGTATCTCTAAAGCAACAAAAATCAGCATCATGGTAAAGTTCTTGAGATCCTGAATCCAATGCAACTTGATCAAGCAAAAAAGGAGTCCATACGTCTGAATTATGGCCGGTCAAAGTTTGGTCAAACCAAGTATGGAGGCGATCAAAAGGTAAAAAATAATCATCCCAAAAGTGATAACAATGGGTTTCAAATTAAAGAGCTTGTCGAAAGCTTTCCAATGACGTTCATTTCATCAAAAACGGAGTTCGTATGAGAAAGTTATGGCAGTTCGAAGGTTGAAGGGAAGAGTATGCTTTTGATGACATCAGCATGATGATGTGGCAGTTTGCATGTTATTTTATTAAAAAAGTTGGATAATGGGTGGAGAGATTCAAACCCATAACAACTTGGAACTAATTCTCCACCTTCACCGCTAAACCTCAACTTGCACATGCTAATTATAGGCGGCAGTTTTGTTTTAATCTTTATCCGAATCACCTTTTACTTAAAAAGAAGCCAATGGGGTTTGAACCTTTAACCACCGGCCTCCTAAAATTTTGGGTGGCTGTTGTGCTATGTATAGCATTTGATATTATATTGGCATGTTTAATATTTGAACATTACTTTAAACCGCTAACCTTATTTAAATAAGGTTATTTGTTAAAAACAAACCCCTAATAATGGAGTAAAATCCAAACCATAAAATGGAAAGAGGATATCTACGGGATTATTTTCCCAAGGGGGATTATTTTTGGTTTTGGTGGTTTTAGCCTAATTATGGCTAATTTTATGTATAAAAGGGGGTATTAGGCCTTTGAAAATCATCCAAATGATGAGAAGGAGATTATGAACTTGAAGGCTTGTTGATTATTCCTGCACATTGGAGAATAAAGTTGCCATTGTGCTTGAAGGGAATATCTTGTAACATTTGTAATTGATTTTGGAGCTAATTGGATTGGTCCCCCTATTGGAGCTGGACCCGAAGACGTAGTCCGACCCGCGGATGAGCTCTGTTATCAATTGTGTTTTGTCTTCTATCTTTCTACTCTCTTTATTTCAGTTCATTACCTTTATTATGCTTTGTTCATTTAAGCATTATTATGTTAATTCGCTCAAATTAAAGCCTTGAATTAGCTTGTGTAATATTGTTAAGCATTTGTCTGTAATTGTCATAGATCCTAATCAGATCAAACACAATGCTAGATGTGACCCGATTAAGGGATTTCCCTCATATCTATTAGGATCTTCACTTTGTTACAAGTGACCTTGTCAAATGATTTCAAACACTCATTTAGAATGTTACCTTGCTAGAGGGTTTACAAATAAGACTATTAAGTCCACTTGGTTGAGAGATTTCCTGTCACTTACAAAATTACAGTAATAAAAATATATCTGCAACTTCACATCTAAAATGCTAAAGCAGATTCTTATTTGCTCAAAACAATCTTGTCATAGGACTTATCTTGTCCCTTTGTTGGGCTCCCTACTCTGTTATTCAAACAGGTCTTCAAGCTTATGTGCTCGGTAATCACTATGTAGCATCCCTATGCTTACACTTGCCCGCATACATTGTTTATCAACAATTCCTTACTTATAAACAATTGCTAACCACTTAATCTCCTTGAACACATTTCCCATGATCAATCTTAGCCATCAGATCTTCAAACTTGACTAGGTTCAATGTATCCTTTCAATCTAAAAATGTTTTACCTTTCCTAGGGACTTGCATTCCTTTCTTGGAACTTGCACAAGGTTATTGCAATTCAATATGATCTGTAGATCTTCCTTCTGATTTTCCTTTGCCATAGATCCTTAACAAACTTCATACACGACATACCAATCATTTACACATCTCTAGCTAATCATTGTCCTTCATTAAATAATGCTTTTATCCATCCAATGTGATCTATCATAACTCGGTTGTAACTTGGTAAATACTAAACTTTACTCGGTAGACATTCTGCCTTCATTAACCGATATCAATAACCTTAGGGTTTACCGACTAGGTTCCTTAGGGTTTACTGACTAGGTTCTTTGCTCGGTGACATAGTATAGTATTAACCTTACAATCAACAACATATGTAGGATATCAAAACAATCTAAACATCATGATCTCATCATTGTCTAACTCGGTAATAGTTGCCCATTGAATAACTTATTTCTCGCCTTATTCATCACATTATTTCTGTGTCTTTTACTGACATCTTAATTCTCTTCAAATCAATCTTCTCAAGATATGGCAACATCATACTGAATCAAAAAATCAATTTCTTGACATTAATGACAAAATAATGTTATAAAGATAGTTATCATCCTTCTTCAGTTATATCAATAATCTCCAACAACCTTCTCAATATCCTTAATGAATATCAACAATCTCCTTCTATTGAAATGCCAACACTACCCAATACACATTGTCAGCACTACTTCTTCCATTCAGAGAGATGGACCCTCTGCCTTTTACTATACATGGTGCATCATTACCAAAATGAACCACACCACCATCATACTATTCCAGAGATAGAAACTTACTCTGGTCACCAGTCATATGGTGAGAATAGCCACTGTCAATAATCCACTCATTGGAATTATCAAAGCAGGAGACAAGAGCCTTCTTGTCTGATACATCTTCCTTGACTGCTACAAACACAATATCTTCATTTTCTTCATCTTTTGATTCCTCATCAGTGACACCTTTATCAACTGCTACAAAATAGTTTCTCCGATATCCTCCTTTGAACTTCCTAAACCTCTTCAATTTATCCTTGTTGTCACCATTAGGGCAGTTTACAACAATATGTCTTATCCAGTTACAAGAAAAGCATTTCAAAGGAAGCTTACCTCTATATTTACCAGTTCCCTTGGGAAGTCTCTTGGCAAGAAGAGCTTCAAATTCCATCAGGATCTCCTCATCATCCATTTCTCTACTTTGTCTTGGTTCACCACTAGTACTAGCTTCTTTGCCTTTTCTGGATGGTGCAGCAGATGCTCTGAAGGTTGATTCAGTCTTCTAAATACTTCCATCATAATTATTTAGCTCATAAGTTGTTAACTTTGCAATGATGGAGTCTAGGGATACCTTTGTCTTGTCTATAGACCTCAACTCCTGAATAGCAGCAACCCTTATTGCATAGACCGGTAATAAGGATCTCAAAACTTTGCTAACAATAGTGGAATCTTCTATTTTATCACCTACACTCTTGATATCTCCAACAACAATTTTGATTCTTATTCCATATTGTTGAATGGTCTCTCCATCAACCATCCACATGTCTTCAAACTTTCCCCTAAGGCTTTCTTCCTTAGCTTGTTTCACATGCTCATCACTACCATAGATATTCTCAAGGGCATCCCATACTTCTTTGGGATTCTCTTTGTCCTGAACATCAATAAACTCAATGTTAGATAAACTACTAATTAGGGCTTCCATGACTTGCCCATTCTCCTTAATCTCTCTCTTTTGGTCATCGGTGAGAGTATCAGTAGGGATAACATAAGCATACTCAACATAGCTCCAATGTTGAGCACCCATGCTTCTGATGTATATCTTCATTTTGTCCTTCCATATTTTAAATTTGTCTCTGTTGAACTTTGGACCTTCCCTCTTCATCATTAGAGTAGGATCTTACCTCAAGCAGTTAAGCTTACAACACAGAAAACTTGGAGGAAGCTTTGATACCAATTGATAAATCAATGATGACCAATTAGTACCAAACCAGTACTGAGAGGGGGGGTGAATCAGTACTGATAAAAATAGTTTCTCTTGAACCGGTTAGATTGAGAACCTTACCCTTTGACAGGCAAGCAATAACACCGATCTAAACTAGATTACTACTGGTTAAGAACAGAGAAAGACATAAACCCATAACTCAGCTTTCCACACAATCTAACATCTTATTTCCACTTCACGCATATGCATACACTAGTAATACTTTAATAGAAATGTAAAGAATTATAGGTTCAACATGATTTACCGCTTAACAGAGAATAACAAAGCATCATATGAAAAGCATCACACATAACACACATATTTTTTCACGTGGAAGCCCAACTGGGAAAAACCATGGTGGGGATGAATACCCACAAGCTCTTCTTTGAACCCTTTTGAAGTCCGCTCTATTAGGATCCTAATCTGGTTAAAAACTTTACAATAGGTTCTGTAAGGAACCGATCTTGCTAGGGATCACCCGATTAAGGGATGGCTAACATACCCAGTTAAGGGTTAAACCCGATTAAAGGTTACCTTGTTAGAGGATTTTTAGAACTCAATGATTTTGAGTCACCCTGTTAAAGGATTTACAGCAAGCCGGTTAAAGCTACCCTGTTAAGGGATTTTCCAACTGTTGAAGTGGTTAGAGGTCAATAGGTATTACAATGATCTAGTAACATCACTCAATGCCAATGCAGATCCACTTCAGTTCCTTCCTTCTGAACTCACACTCTGCAAGTATCTATTCTCATATATGTTCTGGCAAGAATCACGTATCTTTGCACTTAGATACACACATAACATTTGCCAAAAATCTCAACATGAAAAAAAACATCGACCTTATAGGAAATAGATAGGTCGGTAGCGTAAACCCTAAACCCTAAATATTTAGGTTAAGCAATTCAGTCAGTTCAATCCTGACCATTGAACACTTTGCTTTGAATACAACGGTCTTGAACAGATCTCAAGATGTTCTCCATCTTTCGTTCTTCATTGCATCTTGGAGGCAATAACCCATCACGTGCTCTCCACTGTTTGAAGCTACTTCACACATTCCTGAGGTAGATAGGATCAATCTCCTTCATGCAATATCCTTCATGCGCACAGAGATGACATGGAAACACAATCTATTCTTCATTACAATGCTATCACAACACACAATGTCATTGGTTGAATCACATAGGCATAGAACACTTCAACTGAAAACCCTGAAGCTAAGACTACCAACTAATAGTCATACCATATGAAACCTTGTCACAAAACATTCCATATACCAGTTCACATTCCAACATACTGGTTCTCTTGGACAAACATACCACTTCACTTGTTCATATATACCGGTTCACATTTTCACATATACCAATTCACATTTCAACATACCGGTTCACTTGGACAAACATACCACTTCACTTTTTCACATATATAGGTTCTCTTGCAAGTGCTTACTTCAATATACTGGTTCACTCTTCATCATATTGACATCAATGACAACATACTCTACACATATGCCAACAAGAACACATCATGACTATGCACATTCCTAGTTCCTCACAGATATCACATAGATCTCAGAGGAATGTAGGATGACACGAGGACCTTTTCTCCCCTATTCAGACGGAGATGGAGGTCCTATGAGAGATATTACAATAGAAAAAGCATGACCTAGCTACGTCACAGACATAGGCAGCCACATACTATGGGATTCTGATGGAGAGGGATCACAGGAGCTCCTCATGAAGTCACTCGTGACCCATATCATGATACAGCCCCATGGGGCCACCCCCACGGCCAAATCAAGAGAGAGCATCTAGCCACCATCCTCTAGCTACTAGTCCTAGGGATAGGAGATGATCTTGATGTATTGATGTATATATTATGATACCCATGGATATGTTATTTTAATGCTTAAACAATATATGCATTTCTTAGATTAGAAGTAACATATTGAGTGATGAAAATGTATGTCTAATTTTAATTTTCATGTCATTGATTTCTCAATGCTTCATGATTAAATTGATACATGTGTGATTTAATTAAATAACTAGGTATTTAATTAAATGCTACTTTGATGATGTAATAGAAGAATGTATTAAGCCTAAGAATTATATCACTAATGTGATTTAATTAACTCTAATTAAACACAATGTGATATAATTCTACTTAACACATAAGAAATTGTATAACATACTAGCACATATGAAATTTAAATATATTATAATTTACATAAAAGAATCCAAGACAAACCATAAAGTAAATGAAATGTGCTTATCAAGAATGAAGTAATGTAGACCAAACAATATAACATCATTTAATCTTACATACTTTAATGAAGACATGCTAACATATTACCCAATTTTGAAGAAAAAGATATAGAGAGAGAACAAAAAATAGAGTAGAAATAGGGAGAGAAAAAGAGAACTAGGCATAGTATCTACGAAGGTGCATAGAATTTATGGGTTCCTTGAGAGGCGCACCTTCCATATCTGCTATCTTGTAAGCACATGATCCATAGACCTCAACAACAATGTATGGTCCAAGCCAATTAGGGCTGAATTTTCCTTTATCCTCAGGTAAGGCATTCACATTGTGTTGATTCTTGTAAAGGACTAAATCACCTACTGAGAAGGAACGTTGAATAACCTTATCATTGTAGCTTCATTGCAAAGTTTTATGATATTCTTGAATATGCTTGAGGCCATTTATATGTCATTCATTGAGCATCTCCAGTTAGTGTTTGCTCTCTATAGGAATCATCATCCAATATACCCCTAAGAGAAACTCTCAAAGAAGGAATTTCTAACTCCCAAGGCATAATGGCATCAGCACCATAAAGAAGATTATAAGGAGTACAACCCATAGCAACATGTACACTCATGTGATAAACCCATAGAACATAGGTTAATTTAGTATGCCAATCATTACCATTCTTGTTTACAGTCTTTCAAAGAATTTATTCAATTATCCTATTAGAAGACTCAGCTTGACCATTTGATTGAGGATAATAAGGTGTAGAAATTATGTTGAATATGATATTTCTAAATAAACTTCTTCACATCCTTATTTTTCAATGACGTTCCATTATCTAAAACTAAGGAGGAAGGTATCCCAAATCAAAAAATAATGTTTTCCAAAATGAATTGACCAATTACTTCAGTGGTAGTAGATTGAAGAGGAACGACTTCCACCCACTTCATAAAGTAATCACTGGTAGTTATGATGAAGGTATGTCCTTGAGATGAAGGAGATATTTTATCAATGAGATCCAAACCCTATGTAGAAAAAAGCCAATACGTCACTTGAGATCGAAGTTCTTGGGCAGGGGCATGGATCAAATTGCTATGTTGTTGACACTGATGACATCTTTTAACAAACGCAAAGGAATCATTTTCCATGGTTTTTCAATAATATCCCATTCGAAGCAATCTCTGATCTAAAGATCTAGCCCCAAAATTCCCCCCTCAACCACTGAATGTCCTTCATTGAGAGAAATAGTGACTTCAACCTTGTTTAAGCATCAAAGAAGAAGACCATTATAACCCCTCCTATAAAGAACATTAGAAAGGATAATGTATCTAGCAGCTAATTTGCAAATCCTAGCCCTATTATTCTTATTCGCGGAGTCAGGAAAGGTACCATCACTCAAATATCTCACAATATGCAAGTACCATTCATCATAATCTATAATGCAATAAAATGCCACATCACTAGGATTATCAGCAATAGACGGGGTAGTAAGTTGTGAATAGTGAATTTAAGATCTACCAAGGGGTCCTCTAGAGACATAAGAGAAGCAACACATACCATCGCATCAGCATATCAATTATCCTTTCAAAGAACGAGCTCCTTGGTATAAGAATCAAATTTTTGCAACAAGGATATAGCTAGGTCTCTATATTGTGATAATTTGTCTTGCTTAGCTTGATAAACTCCTATCACTTGTCTTATGATTAGATGAGAATTTCCATAAATATGTAGATGTTTCACATTCAATGCCTAGGATGCTTTAATTCCAGCTATAAGAGCCTCATATTGAGCAATGTTGTTGGTACATAAGAAATTGAGATGATATGATAAAGGAATAGGCTTATTTTTAGGAGAAATTAAAACCACCCCTTCCCTTGATCCTATATGACATTTAGAGCCATCAAAGTACAATTCCCAAGTCTCATCAACCTCAGTGAAAAAAATGTATTCATCTGATAACTCAATGATGAATGGATAGTACCAAACCGGTACTGAGAGGGGGGCGTGAATCAATACAAGCAAAAACGCAATCTTAAACAAGTTTGTTAGCAGACACTATGCATTGACAGACAAACAGTAACACCGGTCTTTAAATATAGTACAACAGGAAAAACCCAGAATAACTGAGACAAGCATAAACCGGTTGACACTTATCTTCTCATACAATCTAACACTTCATTTCCATTTCACCCTAATGCATGAATAGGTAATCTACCATCAACGATATACATATAACAGCTAGATCAACATGATTCACCACTTGACAGAAAACAACAAAGCATCACATGAAGAAGGCATCACATATGACACACATATTTTTCACGTGGAAACCCAACTGGGAAAAACCACGGTGGGGATGAATACCCACAAGATTGTTTTTGAACTCTTTAGAAGTCTGCTCTGTTAGGAGCCTTGTCCAGTTAAAGACTGATACAATAGGTTCTATTAGGGATCACCCGATTAAGGGATGGCTAGAATACCTAGTTAAGGGTTAAACCCTGTTAAAGGTTACCTTGTTAGAGGATTTCAAGAACTCAATGGTTTTGAGTCACCCTATTAAAGGATTTACAGCAAGCCAGTTAAAGCTACCCTATTAAGGGATTTCCCAACTGTTCAAGTGGTTAGAGATCAATAGGTATTACAATGATCTGGTAACAACACTCAATGCCAATGCAGATCCGCTTTATCTCTTCTTCACCTTCTGCACTTACACTCTGTAGGTATCACTTCTCTCCTTTGGTCTGGCAAGAATCACGTATCTCTTCTCTTGGATACACACACAAAACTTTTGCCAACAACCTTAGAAAGAAACACAACATCGACCTTATAGGGAAAATAGATAGGTCAGTAGCATAAACCCTAAACCCTAAACCTGTTAGGTTAAGAAATTCAAATAGTTCAATCCTGACCGTTGAGCACACTGCATTAAATGCAACAGTCTTGATCCAATCTC
The DNA here is from genome assembly GCF_030272615.1 of Cryptomeria japonica. Classification (NCBI taxonomy): domain Eukaryota; kingdom Viridiplantae; phylum Streptophyta; class Pinopsida; order Cupressales; family Cupressaceae; genus Cryptomeria; species Cryptomeria japonica. The sequence continues at coordinate 658,427,715 of NC_081412.1, forward strand.
AAGACATTCTCCATCATTCATTTTCCACTGATTTCATGGCGGCTGATAACCCATCACATGTTATCACCGTTTACAGACTTCGCACATTCCTGAGGTAGATAGGAACAATCTCCTTCATGAAAGATCCTTCACACACACAAGGCTTACATGGCACCATGATCTGTTCTTTGTTACCATGCTAACTCATCACACAAAGTCATCAGTTGAGCCACACAGACTTGAAGCACTTCAACCGGAAACCCTAAGGTTGAGACTACCAACCGGTAGTCATACAAAGGTTCCATGTGCCGGTTCCCATAACCATATGCCGATTCACTTTGAACAAACACACTGCTTCACTTTGGCACAAATGCTAGTTCATAGTTTTATACCAGTTCTCTTCTCTTCATCATATTAACTTCAATGACAACACACAATGTCATTATGTCCTCATACCGATTCACATAATGCCAACATCATCTAGAAAAGACTGTGGATTAGGTAGGGAGAAGGGTGAAGGAGAATCAACTAAGTGGTTAGTCAACGCTTGACCCTTTATTGCCTTTTGTGAGATAAACTTAAGGTCAAACTAGGTTAACATCATAACCCACTTGGCTAAGCATCCGGAAAGATCATTTTTGGAGAAAAGATGTTTAAGAGGATCGAATTTAATGATAACATGGATCTTAGCATTCAAGAGATAATGCCTCAACTTTTGAGTTGCAAAGACTAAAGCAAGGCACTGTCTTTCTATTGTAGAATATTGGACTTCGTAATCGAGTAGAGTGTGGCTTATGTAATAAACCAGACATTCTCTACCATCCTTATGACATTGTGCCAATAGGGTTGCAAGAGCTTGAGGGGAAGCAGCGGTGTATAGAAGGAAAATCTTGGTAGGATCAGTAGGTTGAAGAATAGGAGGATTGGCCAAATAGGTTTTTAGGTCTTCAAATGCTTGATGACAATCCTCATTCCATTGGAAAGTGAAATTATTTTTAAGCAATTGTGTGAAGGGAAAGGTACGATCCATGATTTGAGAGACAAACCTATGAATAGCTTGGATCTTTCCTTGCAAACTTTTTAGTTGGGAGACATTCTTAAGAGGTGGCATGTTAACAATAGCATCCATCTTCTTCGTATCCACCTCAACACCATGATGTGAAACTATGAATCCTAATAGCTTTCCACTATCCACACCAAAAATACATTTTCAGGGATTCAAATGCATGTTATACTTACGAATTCTCTCAAATATTTTATGAAGGATCTTAACATGATCTGTACAAAGAATGGACTTAACTAAGATATCATCAACGTAATATTCTAAGTTTTTATGCATATAGTCATGGAGGATGAGAGTCATAGCACACTAATAGGTTGCGCCTACATTTTTCAATACAAAAGGCATCACAATCCAACAAAACATACCCCAAAGGGTGGTAAAAGTAGTTTTATATTGATCTTGGTGATTAATGAAGATTTGATTATATCCTGAGAAACCATCATATCATGATAATAAAGCATGCCCTACTACCAAATCCACTATCATATCGATGTTCAGGAGAGGAAATTCATCCTTTAAAGAGGCCTTGTTCAAATCATGAAAATCCATACACATCCTAATCTTATTTTCAGCTTTAGCCATAGCTACAATTTTTGAAATCCATGGAGAATAATCAATAGGATGAATGAATCCAGCATCCAATAGTTTTTCAATTTTAGCTTTAACAAGTAATGCCACTTTAGGGTGAATCTTTCAAATATTTTGCTTCACAGGTTTAGCATCAGGAATTAGGACAATGTTATGAGTGAAAATCTTAGGATCTATGCCAGGCATGTCAGAATATATCCAAGCAAAGATCTTAGGGAATTCATGTAACAACTCGACATACTATTTTTGCTCTTATTCGTCAAAACATTTCCCTATCTTGATGATTTTATCTTCAACACAAGGATCCATATTGATATCAACGGTGTCATTTATTAGGAGATTGCTTTGTTGAGGAACATCTTTTAATTGAGGAAATTATTTAAGCTTTCATATTTAGACAATAGGGAAAACTGCGGTTATGGTGATAACAAGGAAGGTTGTCATAAGCTCCCAAGAATTCAACTAAGGAATCATCAGTAGAAAAAACATCCAAGAAAAGACACAAGAAGGGTCACAGTCAATATATTCTGGATATTTTAGTGAGAGAGAAGCAAAAATGATATTAACACTAATACATGGTCTCTTAGAGGCTTTAGTATGCTTGAAAGGATCATAACCAAGCCCAAATGTCATATAATGAAAGTTGTTTTCCAAGGGAACTTTAATCCCTTGTTCTTGAGTACCACATCCATTTCCATTATATCCACACCTAGCTAGGGTGTGAAAACTAGGACCATAAAGGTTAGTCATATCTAAAGAAGAAGGAGGATTTTCAAAAAGTGAAGAATAAAAATCCTTTAGACCAAAAACTAAGGGAGATGAAGTCTAAGAAGCCGCCACAAATTTATTACTCAATGGCCAAGACAAAGTAGATTGCTTTTTAGGTTCTTCTCCTTCTTTCTTCTTTTCAACCTTAGGTTCTCTAGGGGGGCTTTTGTATTCGCCTACGAAAGTAGGATTGAAATCAAGGGATCCCCATCATCTTTTGCAATAATCTTTTCAGGAGAGAAAGTGTTCTCAATTGTAGAGTCGGGCTGAGAGGACTCTTCCTCAAGAACCTTAGGTCCACTTGAAGAAGTATTGGGAATTGATTCAGATATAAGAGATAGGTTTGATGAACTGGTCACACTAATCAGAGTAGAAGCTTTAGAATACTTATCTAAAATATTTGGGAAAGAATTTATTGAAGATGATTTAGAGCTTGATGTTTGTAAACAAGCCTTGAATCTTGTGTCACCTAACAAGGTGTATGTTGTATTGTTATAAATAAACTTTATTTACCTATGCAATATAGAGGGAACAACTTGCATGCTATGAATCCAAGGTCTCCCTAGCAACAAGTTGTATGTCAACTTTCTAGACATGACATGGATAGGTGTGGGTAAATTAATAGGACCTACCTTAATAGGTAAGGTGATGATACCTAGTGAAGATTTAACAACATTATCGAAGCCACAGATGATGAGAGAATTAGGATTAATGAGAGATGTATCAACATTGATCTTATGCAACAAGTTAATGCTAGAAAAATTAAGGCTAGAACCATTATCCACTAGTGTTCATCTTATCTCACTATCATTTATAATAACCATAATCATTAAGGGATCATATTGTTGTTGAATTTCACTAGAGGGCAGCTCACCTTGTGTAAACACAATTTGAGTCTTAGGTGTTATAATAGAGCGAATCAAGGAAGCCATATTATTGGATGTCACTATGGATGAGACATTCAATGTTTTCAAGGCATCTTGTATAATTCCATGATGAGTCAAGGAAGTTTGAATCAAATCCCAAATGGATATCTTGGCAAGAGTAGCTTTAAGTTGTTCAATAAGATCATATTCCTTACCAAGGGATTGTGAAATGTGAGGTGCTTGAGGAATAATGGGTTGAGGATCAGGTAGAGGAGTCAGAACAACCAGAGGAGGGTTAGGTTTCCTATTGTTTCTCATGTTATAAGTATGGTAAACTCCATTATAATTCTCCTTAGCTAGTTTCCTATCATAGCTATAAGGACTCTTAGTGGGATTCCTTCCTTGAACCGTAATGATAGGTTTATTTGGAGTGCTAAAGGAATCATGACTATATCCACCTTGAACCATGAAAAGAGGTTGATTAGGAAGAGGAAAAGTTGGAGAAGGACAATAACCTTGGACAAAAAAAAGTGGTTTTCTATGTTCATTCACATTGATCATATTGATTAACCTTTTAGATGAATTATTCTTGTTTGAAAGTTTAGGCAAAGACATAAAGTCATCAAGGGCATCATCAAATAAAGCATGATAATAGTGATTGAAAGGATTATATTTGGACTCAAAAGGAGACATAACATCATAGAGGGAATCATGAGTGTCAACCATGTTGCTATATCTAGTGGAGGAGTTGATAGGAATGTACCCATGAGAGGAATCATTAAACTTATCTTTCTCATCACCACGAAATGGCATAGTAACAAGGTTGATTAATTTTTGACAAAATGAGGGTTTGGAAGGCTTAGGGTTCAAAAAAACATCTATAGATTCATCTATATCATCCTTACTAAACTCTTAATCAACAAAATTGTAGACATCATCAAAATCATGAACATCTTGCAAATAGAAATCTGACATTTTGAAATGAAAATTGCATGAAACTTAAACACATAATGCAAGGAAAATGAAAGAAATATTTTTTTGTTTTGTTTTTTGAAAGAAAATAAAATAAACTGGATCTAGATCTAACAATGCAATGCAATGCAAATGAAATTGGATTCACGTCAACTTCACCAAAGATGTGTAGGGGAAAAAGTGAGAATAAGTATGGAAATCCTAATCCCACTCTGATACACACTCATGGAATAGGAAAGAGCCTAGGGAGGTAACGCACTTCGGCTACTTCTTATGAGGAAGAGAGAGTTGTGGATTACCTCTTAGGTTCTCTATTCCTTTGTTGTAAATGTGTGTGTGTGTGTGTGTGAGAGAGAGAGAGAGAGAGAAATGATGTAAAAATGCAATTCTAACCTAGAATGCAAGTAAGTAGGAAAACCCTAATCTAAGAATGCAGATCAAAGGACAACTGATATACTGCTGAAAAGTATAGATCAGAAGGCAAAATTAGAGGTGCATCTATATCTAAAATCTGAGTAGAAATGTCCAAGACCAAGGTGCCACGCCACTGTCCTAATTCTACACTTTTGGAGTTGCAACTGACAACATGGATTACGGAGCTCAAAGTACTAATCTGCCAGATCTTGCTGATAGAGGGTAGGACCATGGTGCCACACCACTATCCTGAGAAGAAACAGGGCATCATGCCCCTATCCTTGGGGATTTTTCTAAGATCTGCATCCCAGAACTGTCCCTGTGTGCTCTTCCTGTCTCGAAACTTCTAGCAATGCTCAGATCCGACCTATACCTGAAGTTAAAAAATAGGGTTTGGGGTGGCTATATAGGTTTTTGCCTTATTCAAACCCCTATGTTGGTGATTTCCTCCTCCACAAATAGCCAATAATGTACTCGAAATGTATGTACAAGAACCTTATGTGTACAAGATCCTATGATGAAAGCAAGCAATCTAGAGCAACCTAAAGAGTAAACCCTAATTGTTTATAATTGACAAAGTAAATACTCTAAATACACAATACAAATTGATCTAAAGCATGAATATGAATCAAAATGAGTCTTATGAAAAGACATGAAAATAACATGAAACCATACCCAACCCCAAGGGAGAGGTACAAGCCAATCATCAGTTGGTGATCTCCTATTGTTATTCTACATCTTCAAAAGCACCCAATTGATAAAATGATGCTTGATGAATGTTTGATGGATGAATATTAAATATTTTTACAGACTTCAAAGATCTACTCTTTTGCTGCAAATAAGGCTCTAATGTTCCAAAAACATACTCTTAGATTCTTAGAAGAAGACCCCTTCAAATAAAGAAAGAGAGCTCTTAAGTACGAAACCCTAGATCTTAATTTCATGTTTAGGCCAACCTAGGATTTTAATTTCCCGTTGATATTTTGGGGTTAAGTATTATTATATCATAGGATTGTGCTCCCAAAATTTCAAGAAAAAAGATGAGGACCATGTGCATTCCCGCCACAGTCAAACCAACTTTTCACCAAATTTTTGGGGCAATTAGATATGATGATATTAGAGCACTTCCCAAAGTTACAGTTGATTTTGAGATGTTCTAATATGTGAAATCGGGCCTAAATGGTCAAAATAAGACATAATTAGGGTTTATGATTAAATGATTCATTGGAGGAATAAGATGAAAAGGGTCATGCTTAGGGTAAAGGGCCCAACTTTATAATATTTAAAGTGATGAAATATGACCTTAGATTTAATTTAATTAATTAATTAAATGCTTAAAGGGGAATTCGAAATGCAAGATGCAAGACACACTATGGCGGGTGCTAACCTAAGTGTGAAATTGCACCACCATACAAAAGGGTGTACAATTTACAACACTAAAAACATCACATGCATTCTCCAATGATGTGATATCATCCCTTTCCATCTAACCATCCATGCAAACATATCCATTCTACCTTCAATAATTAACTATATTAGTAGAAACTTTATCATCACAATGACCACTAGATCTAACAAACATCTCTATCTATATTTATTATCATTTCAATACTTACTTCATTTGCATCTAAGTGTAGGTTTGCTAACATAATACTTGTTCTATCGCATTATGGTTAGAGAGGTATTACATCCCCCCCGCCCCCCCCTAGACTCGAATTTCTCCTAGAAGTCACAAAAGCTAAAATAGAAACATAGCACACATTAGTCTAAAACTTCTTTAACCAACATAAAATATGCATCCTTTTCTTGGATATATGGAATAACATAGCTAAATTTCTTATAAAATGGTTATCGAATAGGTAAAACATACAAATACATTTATTTCCTATTATTGCTTAGTCTTCCAGCTTCAAAATGATAGTAAAAAAATGAATTCTTCCATTCATTAAAAATTTGAAATACATAATTACTCATAACAAGCAACAATATACATCATTCTTCACGTTCAAAAATATAGTAAACACAAAAAAAAAAATTACACTTTTCAAGCATGATAATACATTTCTAACATCTATATACAACAATAAAATAAATAGATAAGTATTTTACACTAACAATAAACACATACATGTACTCCTCCACATTATCAGGAAGTACACATCACAAGGTACATAAGTGAGCATGTCCCTCTGGACAAGTCCCCACACTTGGTCACAAAGTACATCCAATATCAAAAGTCCTGAATCGATACCTCTCACTCAGTGGCTTGATGGTGCTAAGCCACATGCATATACGGTGAGATCATCCATACAAGACCATAGTGTCATCCCTTGTTTGTGTAAGGTGTTTAGCCTCCAAGACATAGTCACCATACATAGGTGGGTAGTGAATCATATCTACATAATATCCTCACATACCCCCATCATCAAGGTTTCCTACATCTTCTTCCTCATATACACTCAACCAAGTCTGCCTCATACATCCTTAGAGAGGAATCACATTACAATAGTAGACTAGATTTTGGAAACAATAAAGATAAATAGGTTTAGCCACCGAAGTTCATAAATGAGATATAAAAGAAAATAAATTATCAATTTCAACAATAAGGAAAGGAAACTCCCAATAATTGGCAACACCAAATCAAACATAAGCACAAAAACTATGTTCTAAAGATTCACAAATAGTGGCTAAACCATCACAAAAAAAGTTTAAGTAAAATTTGTTGGCCCACACAAGAAAAATAAAATAAATTAGTTTAAATTATGCATTACTTCACTACATGACTAATATTAGCCACCAAATGAGGATGGAGGGAACAATTGTTTAGGATCGCTATCGCTCTGCATCGAGAAGCAAAATCACACCATACAAAAATACATGAATCCTCAAAAAAAAAGAACCTACTAACATCATACTCAAGAGCTATGGGGATTAGGCTATGAACATATGAACCACACCAATGGGTCCAACATAAAGGGAAGAAGTACAAAAATGCAACACAAGGAAGGAATGGAGGGAACAGCACAGCTAGAAGGATATTTGAATTTTGTGAATGGAGGGAACAGTGCAGCTGGTTCTACTGCCTCTGCAGCACAAGGACAAGTGGTGGATGATGAGGATGGGAGTCTAGATGGGGACCCACGGCATCGAGACCCTCCTCCTGACCATGAAAACATGAAAGATTCTTCAAAATTGGGTCCCAAGGGCGTGAAAGTTGACTTGGAAAAGACAACTGGCATGAAGGCTCTCAAACCCTGGAACCCCCTTTTTGCAAACAAACCCACTGGTAAATCATCCTTCCCCTCTGTGGAAGACATTTCTGATAGAAAAACTGGTAAATTTTCTATTGTTGTTCCAGATATGGTCATCGATCATAGCATATCTCTAATGGCCTTTTCTCTAGTGGGAAAGTTTGTTGGGCCACGACCCAATATTGAGGATGTTAGATCCTTTGTTAAGAGAAAATGGAGGTTGAAAGGTTAGGTTGATGTTTCCACCCTATTAAGGGGTTTTTTTGTCTTCTCTTTCTCTTGTGGGGAAGATCTAGAAATGACCTTGAGTGGTGGACTATGGATGTTTGGTAAATATTCATTATCCCTAAGGAAATGGTCCCAAAATATGGAACTCAATGACTCCTTTGAATTTACCCTAGCCTGGGTTAGGCTGCCCAGCTTGCCACTTGAATTCTAGGTGGAGGATGTTTTTTTCAGGTATTGCTAACTCCTTTGGGGAGCTTGTTGTGATAGATCCTATGACAGCAGCTTGTAAGAGACTGGTATATGCAAGAATCTATGTCAATATCTCTCAAAATATGGATCTTTGCATTTCTATTGATATAAGCTCCAAACTTGGGGTTTGGGAATAGACTATAGAGTTTGAGTCCCTCCCCTTTGTGTGATTTTCCTATAAGAAAGCTAGACATTGGGCTAAGGCTTGCCCTAGTAACTCCAAAAACCTCTAAAGACTAATATTCTTCACAAATAGGTATGGAGAGAGAAGATTAACATTAAGGAGGATAGTAGAGTGGAAGTAGGTAGTGGAAGTCCTAGTAACCCAAAAGACCTAATAGAAGATGAAAGGAAAGCTAGTCCTCTTAAGGTTCCTCTTCTGAAGGAAGATAATAAGGTTGAAAATTATGGATTTGAGATCAAAAAAGTTAATGTTTTTGAAGTTTTACAGACTTAGGAGGAAGAGAATGTAGTTGTAGAAGAGATTCTTGAAGAAGGTGAGATTGATGATATGAATGAATCCCAACATGAGGACATTCAAGTTTCATAAATAAAAAGTAATAAAGTCTGACCAAATGACTTTGAAGGACCTGAAGTTATTTTTGAAAAGAAGAATAAGTTCGGATCACCTCAGGGTAACCTAAATTCTTTATTTCAAAAGGCTAGAGCTGAAACGCCCACTGCATCCTAGAAAGGAGGAGAATCGTGGAATAATATGCAAGCTGAACACAAAGATGAACATGAGGGAGAGATTATAGGGGTTGGAAAAAAGAAAAATAAGAAGACAGGATGCTCTAATGGGGTTAAAACAAGGATCATATCTAAGGCAGATATTGGTCTTTCTAAATCTCCGCAAGGTCGTAAACCCATGAAATGGCATAGGGACCAGGAGAGTAAACAAAACATAGCTGATGGAAGGCAACAAACTATACAGGAATCCTGTTATCAGGTTTCCAAATGAAGGTTATCTCCTAGAACATTTGAGGCCTAAATGGTCTCAAAAAATAGGATATATTACGGAATTGTATTAGAGACCATAAGCTAGATATCATCCTGGTTCAGGAAACCAAAATTAGTAAGGAAAAAGTTGAGAATTTAAATTTCTTTAAACATGGTGGGGTCTATGGCAGTAGTTCGAATGGGGCTTCAGGTGGGGTGGCTATATTCTGGAACAAGAAAACTATTTTAGGAGATATCATTGATGAAGATGGTAATATTATATCAATGAAAATTAAAAGTATCACTGAAGGAAAGGAATGGGTGGTTACTAACATTTATGCCCCAAATTCCAAAGCTACTAGGAGTAAATTCTAGGATAAAATCAAGCTGAAAAGAATTTTTTTTTCCCAAGATAGCGGTTGTTGATGGGAGATTTCAACACTCTGTTACAAGGAACTGACAAATTTGGAGGAACTCAAGCCTAGCTGGATAGCAGAACTAACTTGATGGATTTCATCAATGCTAATGCCTTGATTGATACTGATCTTACTGGAGCCTCTTACACTTGGTCTAACCGAAGAGATGGAGAAGACCTCATTCAACTAAGGCTTGATAGATCCCTTATCACTCATGATTGGATCCTTTCTCATAGATGTTCTTTATCAGTTAACAATAGAATTGGCTCAAACCATTATCTCATTTCTTTTGTTACTGAGTTCGTTAAGAGTAAAAAGTGTTTTCCTTTCCAATTTGAGAAGATGTGGATATCTCATCCATCTTTGGAAAAAGCCATTTTCAATTGGTATAATATTGATGTGAATGGGTCTACTATGTACAAAGTTGCTAAAAAACTTAGAAACATCAAAGATAACATTAAGATCTGGAATAAGAAGGTTTTTGGTGATATTTTTGAATCAAAAAAAAAGCTGAAGGAGGAATTAGAACAGGTCCAAAACTCAATACAGAAAGATGGCTATAATAAGTATCCTAAGGCTAAGGAAGATGAGATTTTAGTCAAACTTCACAACATTATTTCTAGGGAGGAAATTTACTGGAGATAGAGATCCAGGGCTATCTGGTTGGAAGCTGCGGATAAGAACACGAAATTTTTTCACATGACATCCATGAAACATAAAGCTGCTAACAGAATATTATGACTAATTATTGAGGACAAAATTCTTCTTAAAGATGATGAAATTGGAGATGAAGTTGTTAGGTTCTTCTCTCAGCTCCTCACGGGTAGTAGGGAGATTGACATTGCTAAGCAATAGGACCTGGTTGATAACATTCCCAAGATTATTGAACCTCACCAAAATAAGGCTCTTTCTGCTATCCCTTCTGCTAAGGAAATTAAAAAAGCTATTTTTTCTTTTCAAGGGGATAAGGCATTGGGATCGGATGGCTTTCCCATGTTCTTCTTTAAGGAATATTGGTATATTGTGGGGAAAGATATGGTCAATGTTGTTAAAGAATTTTTTGGAGCCAGAAGAATCCTTAAGGAAATCAATTCGAATTTCATTGCCCTAATCCCTAAGGTGGTTGGGGCTGATTCCATGGGAAAATTCAAGCCTATAAGTCTTTGTAACTCCTTTTATAAGATTATCTCTAAAGTTATGACTTCTAGAATTCTGGTTGTTCTCCCCTTCATCATCTTAGAGGGGCAAAAAGGATATGTCCCTGGTAGGCAGATTTTGGACTCTATTATTCTTGTGTATGAGAATATTCGTTCTCTTAACGCTACTAACAAAGAAGGGTTTTTGATAAAATTGGATTTGGAAAAAGCCTATGATAGAGTTCTTCTCAGAATTATGGAGGCCTTTGGATTTGATGATAAGATAATTAAAATTATCAGAGAACTGATCTCCACCCCAAACTTCTCTATTCTTATCAATGGATCTCCGTCTAGATTTTTTAAATCTTCCAGGGGGCTTAGGAAAGGAGATCCTATCTCTCCTATTCTTTTTACCATCTTTACAGAGAGTATGAGTAGACTGATTCAAAAAATGAAATTGAATAAAACCATCAAAGGTCTCCAACCTTCTTCTGCTAATGTGTCTTGTACTCATCAACAGTTTGTTCATGACACTATCTTGATGGGATACTCCTCTATTGGGGAGGTTGTTGCCTTGAAAGGTGCTCTTAGCTCTTATTCTTTGGTGATAGGTTAGCAAGTCAATTGGGAGAAATCAGCTATCTACTTCATGAATACCCCTATTTTAAGGCAGTAGAGAATTGCTAATATTATTGGGTGCAAGGTGGAATTGCTTCCCTCCACTTATTTGGGTCTGCTTCTGGGTTTGGTCCCCCCAAACTCCTTCTGGAGCTTGTTAATTGATAAACTCAACAAGAAATTGGCTGGCTAGAAGGGATCTATGTTGTCTCAAGCAGGAAAGTTGTAGCTTCTTCAAGCTACCCTTCAGAACCTTCCAGTCTATGCTCTTAGTCTATTTGGTATTCTGGCTAAATTTGTTGAAGCTTTAGAAAGGATTTAGAAAATATTTATTTGGTCAAGGGTTGAAGAGAAAAAAAGGATTGCCTTGGTTTCCTAGGATAAAGTGTGTAAGCCTAAGAGCAAGGGGAGTTTAGGTATTAAAGCTCTTAAAAATTCAATAAAGCTTTGCTTGCTAAACAGATATGGAGGGCTTATGGCATTAAGAAATATTGGAATCGGGTGTGGTTTGATAAATATATTCATCACCAACCCCTTCATTCTCTCCTCTACTCTAAAGACATCTTTGATGGGTCCTTCATATGGAATAGTATATAAGGCCTTCCCCAAACCAAGCTTTGATTGACTTAGTTGACCATGTATGACCCTATTAATCAATGCTATATAATTCAATAGAATGGGCTATGTTAGATAGATAGATTGGTGAGAAAAGTAATTGAACCAAGTTATAGAATTATTTCACCTTGTGGTGTACATTTTCATGTGTTATGAATTTGAAGTCCTAAAAGATCCACGAATTGGATAATCTTGAACTAACGTATGTCAGCTATATCTGGATTTGCAAAACTCTATTGTGATGTTGGAAATATGATATGTATCTAATAAGCGAATGAAATTATGAGAATTATGATAATGGCTTATGCGGATAAATTGGGATATATGAGCTATTGATTTGTTAATGTCAATTGTATGCAAAGTGTTTGATGTGTATTCTTATTCATGTGTTTAATATTTTATGAGGATGTTTGGAAGTACTAATGTGTAATTGAGATGCATAGGAAAATCATCCATGTGACCATGGAAACATTAAGGAGAACCAAACCTAGACCTATGTATGTTCGTAAAACCAGGGTTTGTCTATTTGGAGAGACAACACCCCATTTGTATCATATTTTATTCGTGAAAGTGAATGTTGCATGAATGTTAAATTGAATTTTGTTTATTTGTGTAAATCCAACAAGAGACAAGATTTCATGTGTAATTTTGGTAAAAGTATTTTTATTGTGTCACTTGACACATGTGATCGATTTATGTTTTGAATTTTAAATTTGTCTCTTGGAGGGAGTTGTTTAACTATAGCTTTTTCGATTAATTTAATACGGTTCCATAATTTCCTTGGGTAGAGAATCTTTGGGATGGTCAACTTAAGTTTAACCCGAAAATTAACTTCAGAGGGGTTTAAGAGGAGTTAAATGGACACCTAGGGGTAGTTTAAGAGTGTTTCCTAAAGCCCATAAGGTATACCTAAGGGTTAGGAGTAATTTTAGGCATGTTTCTACTCCCATGTGACCATTTAGACACCCTAAAAAGTGGGTTTCCTAAGTTGAGCGAAAATTTGAAATTAGAAGGATTATCTAAGTTGTTAACTTTCCTCTTTGATTGTGAGATCCCTTTCCCATTCTACCCTACCTTTCCTTTTTAGTTTTAGAAACCTATGAGAACTCTCACAAAGGCCTTCTTAAGAAAAAATGAGAAAATTAGTGGGTAATCACCCACTCTCCATTTTTGGAGACAAGGATTTTGGAATGAAAAAAAAAGGATTTTGAAATTAAGAATTTGGCTAAGGGTAGAAAGGAAAGACTTGTGGAATTGGGCTTCTCTTCCTCAACAAAACTAGCATACCTTTGGGCAGTTGAAGGTTGGTTCTACCCTTCTTGTAATGTTTTCATATTGCATGTTGTATTGAAATAATTGCTTGCGTAAAAGGCTTGTTTTCTTGCATATTTCCCTTGGAAAAATACTTGGTGTTTTGTGTTTTACTTTTGTTTGGCATTTTATGTGCTTGGGAGTAATCAAGGCCTCCTACTCTTGGGAGAGAGAATGGTCTTGTGGGTGGTAGAAGTGACAGCCCTCGAGTGAGAGGCTCTTGTAATGAGAGCGATCACAAGGGATTTTATGTGACCCTTGCTGCATGGCTTGTTTATGCATTGGGGATCATAAGGAGGGAAATAAGGCATGAATGCCTTGGGGGGCATAAGGAAATGTGGGGAGTTATACTTATGATGTATTTGTTTTACCATGAGGTGGCTATTAGTCTTACCATACTTGCAGTCTCCTCAGGGTACTTGGTCCACTACCACCCTTGATAAGACATCACAAATGTGTGGTGCAGTGTAGTCGGGTTGGCCTTGTGTTTGAGATTGTGTTTTTCCTTTTCTTTTGTGATTGCATGTGTGTTACCCATTTGGGCTTGGTTCTCTAAGCTCGGGGGTGGATACCAGTTAGCCTAGGCTGGGAGGTGAGCACTCCATGGTCATAGTTTGATTTATTTGTAGGTTGTTGGAAGGAAAGAATAGTACGAGTGGAGTTTGCTGGAGTTATTTGGTTGCAGAAAAAGATTTGGAAATTTGAATATTTATATTTTAAGTTGCTATCAATGTAAAGAGAAACTAGGTTGCATCTATTTTTTCGAAAGGAAATGTATCTAATATTTTTTTTTAAGCCCTCTTTAATTAGAGAAAGAGATTCCATTAGTATTGATGGCTATCATGTATTTTAAAGGCACTCCAAAGGAATGCAATTAATTCTTGTTAAAGTATTATTTTTGTTGGAAAAGAAATATGTTTATCTTGGATTGAGTTCTCTATAGTTACTATTAGTAGTATGCATGTTAGTTTAGAAATGAAAGTTTATTCTGCATATGAATTCTAAAAATAAAAGAATCAGTCTATTTCCTATACCTCTAAGATTAAATTTAAATAATAAAACATTGATTGCTGTCAAATTTAATTATTTCTATCATTTATATAGACGTTGTTTAAATTATTAAATTCTGTAGATTACTTAATAACAGAAAAATAAAAATCTAATGTTAAATGGTCTACCTATTTTATATAATGCTTTTTTATATAGTTGCTAATCATATTTAATTAACTATGTTAATTACTTAATTGCAGAAATTCAATCTAGAGATAAATAACATTTTGATTTAAATAATATCATGTTCTATAGTTGTTGTTTAGTTTCAGTGAATAACTGTCAACCATTTATTGCAGAAAATAAATCTTATTATTTAGTCTATCTCAGATTTATGCTATTGAATTTTTAACAAAAATAAATAAATACATTGATTTAACTTAGAATATTTTAATCGGACTGTTTTAAAACAATTTCATAAAAATATACAAAATCAGTATTAGAGAATCAGTCTGAGTTTTCAAATGTGTCTAACATATATATATATATATATATATATATATATAAAGAAACAAATTGAAATACATTAAAAAGAATTTAAAAAAATATATAGAAAATAAAAAAATAAATTAAAAAAACTTGGTATAGGGGACTCGGCCCTTGCAGATTTTCCCGCAGGGCGCCCCCCCCTTCTGCACCAGTGGGCAGCGACCCACAGCGATGGTGCCATCAAGGTTGCGGGCTATGCCTTACAGTGGCAGCCAAGGCCGCCACAGTGGGACGTGTCCCGCAGGCTCGGTGGTGGCCATCCTACGGGGAGCCCCTCCCCTTGCCCTCCGCCTCCCTTTCGCACTGTCGCCTTCCCAAACCCTCTCCACCATTCCTCTTCTGATCGGCTCCCTGCAACATCAAGGTAAAAATAAAACCCTAACCCGATGAGGTTAGGGTATCAAAATAAAATAATAATAAAAGGGATTAATTGAAAGGGTATTTTTATATATAAAATTGAATAAGATTTATAATGGGAGTATTCATTAAGTGATTATTTAGCCCAATGGATTAGTTTGGAAATTAAATGAATTAATCTATAACATTATTATTATCACATTGGGATATGTATAAGTGAGAAGTACTCTTATTAGCTATTTAATCTGGGAATTGTTTAGGAAAGCATTATACGTCGTTTAGTAAATTCTTTTAAAGAAGATGGACTCTTTTTCTTCTTGTAGTGTTTAACTTGTTTAAATCTAAACCAAGAGGTAATGAGAATAGTGAATTTTATAAGAATAATGAGCTTATAATATTTAATATTTGATAAAGGAAAATATGACAACTTGATTTAAGATATATAACTATGCTCTAGAGATCTTAATGTGTTTTATTTTAATAATTAACAGAACATTTTAATTAAATATTTATCTTAAGAGAAAATTTGAAGTGGCGTAAATTATTTTCTCTACAATAAGATGGACTAAATCCTGCGAACTTTGTTAACCCAAAGTGGAGTCTTTCATCAGATAAATTAATTAACTTAATGATGTTTGGCACCTTAATTGCATCTACTCAATTAGGAAATATTAATGAAATGAAATAGTAATAGTGTTGACATTTAGTAAATAATTGATATCAAACCCAGTAATTATATTAATGTCTATTTAGTAGATATGGATCAAATTAAGTACTGATAAGCGCAACTGAAATGAAAAGAACTTTCAAGAGAATTTAATAATACCCTCATGAAATTTATTTGCTCCGCTGGATAATAGAAATTATCATAATTGTTATGTTAGTATTTAATATCAATTAATAATTTGTTTGGAGCAACATGTTAAGTTGTCACAACTATTTAAGCAATGGTTGCATGTACTTTTAGTGTTTTAAAAAAAAAATTGTTGTCTGTGTTTTGCCCAAAAGTTTGGGCATGACATTTTGGTATCAGAGCCCTAGGTTCATACACTAGTGAACATGGGCTACATTCATAACTTAGTTGAAACCAAACTATGGCTTGAAGCATAACACCTAAGTGGAAAACTTGCGAAATAACAAAGTGAAACATAAGTGAAAATTCTTGTAAATCAATAGATCAACATATATCAATTCAAGGGGTTCTAAGGGTCACTAAAAGCCCTGAAATTTGAACTTATTGGTCATAAGGCTTATAGCATAATAAAAAACCCCAAGGGCTACGAAATTTTAAATTATTATTTATATGAAGTATTTTTAGTGTTTAATAACGAAAATTAGATCTTTTGTACTTATGAAGTTACCATTCACTTGGAACCTAAATGCAATAATTGACCTAATCAAATAAAGTACAAGGAGTTAAATACTACAATAAAATACATCTGATGGTAACTAAAAGAATGCCATCCATCAAGATATGTTCATGACAATGGCAAGTCAAGCAAGATAGTTAGACCTTAGATGAAGGCACCATAAACAAGATAAATAAGATCGAGACAATTCAAATTAAAATTTTAAGCTATGTGAAATTACAATGGTTAAAAAGATCAAGGCCGCCATTGGAGACAACAATGAAGGAGAGTTAAGAGGTACTCTTGCGAATATTAGAAAGAAGCATTAACCTATCCTAATGACTAGGTATCTTAAGAATGTGGTTATGCTAGATTTCTTATAAAGAGCATTTGTTAGACAATTTTTGTAGTAATGCAGTGAAGATAGAGCTGGGATAACCCTGAAGATTAGAACTAAAATGATGAGTGGAAAATCCCCTTGATCAGAAAATCCTAGTAATACTATAGGTGAGTTAAATAAGGAGAAAGGAGACATGAACTTCTTGGGTGAAAACACGTTTTTACAATAAACCCTAAAGTTCATCTGTGGTTATATAATTTGGGAAACAAGCAAGTAAAACCTCAACTAGTTCCTTTATAGGACGATAATCTTGGAGAAAGTAAATAGTGGAAGAGAGAGTATAGTTGATTTGGGAATCATACAAAAATCCCCATTGAAGTGCAAGGAGTGTAAAAGTATTAGGATCCTATAATCTAGGAATGTGTAACTAATATTCGTTCAGAAACAAAGGAGAGAAGTGCAACCCAATCATGGTTAGTTGCTAGGTACAAGATAGTATGTAACGCAATTTAACTACTAGGCACAATCGAAGACGCTCTGCAAATTTTGGCACTCAAGTGTGAAAGTATGTGAAAACATTAAGTATGGATGAAGCAACATGCAGATGGAAATGGCTTATGGAAAGATAGCATAACAGTAATATAATACCAAAGTTTTAATGAGAATAAGTTGGTAGTATAAAATGATTTATGAGAACATTGATAAGGAGCCGAATTATGTGGTTAGCTAAGGGAGAACTTGGAAATTATGAGAGTCTTAAGACATTGGTAATTGTTGGACATCCTTATGTTATACCGTAATAGGGTAACTAGGTATTAGGATGGTAAGATGGTTTATTTAGATCAAAGAGATCGAAGGATGTGATAGGCCGGAAATGGGCTAGTAAGTAAGTATAAATAAGTAATAAGGAATGAGATAACTTTCCCTTTTTACTAAATTTTTAATTAAAAAAGGATGGGTGTTGGTCACTTTTCGAGTGCACACCCCCTTGATTTCATAGTTGCATAAGTGAAGTAGGAGATAATAAGTCCACTCTTCGAGTTGTTTGAATTATGTCATGAAATGTGTGGGTAGAAATTGTTGTCAACCATTATCGACCTTACTTGACAATAATTCCACCCCAAATGGCTCTTAACCGTAAGTGTTAGTAATTTGGCAACAAGTTCCTACCTAATGAAGGCAAGTGAATGTTAGAGGTGAAAATATAAGGAGCTAAGAAAATAAATGATGTCCCTAGTAAAATTATATGATTACATTATACAAATCCTAAGTGGCTCTAAGAAAACAAGTGTCAAATTTATACCGAACTATCAACCGAGTGTGTAAGACATGAAAGTGTCGATACTTGAGCTACCACGTAACATTGAATCAAGGTTTAGCATATTAAGATAAGTAATGGAAGTCCAAGAAGAATGGACAGAGAATGGTAGAGTTAGTGCAATCACCTGTTAGATATAATTAAGGATGTTAATAACCCTAAATAGATAGCGGATTATATCAGAAAGTGTTGCTAGTAATAGTAAGCACGTGAAGGTTAAAATGGAACATGACCTATAAAAATGATTGCGATCTCTTGTGTATAAGAAATTATTTCATAAATCAATAAAGGATTATAAAGAATCTAAGAACCTTAAGAGTCTAATAATCACTTCCTAACACACTCAGGACACGTGATCTTGGGTGATGTGTTGCGGTTACTCCCTATAGCATGACTAGAATGGTCATCTTGTTTCGAGTTTAATTCGACATTATTTTTTATTTTCTTGGAATAGCATTTTGTGACCTAGGGGCTAGTACTTTTATTTTATTTTATTATTTTATTTTTTATGATGAAAGCACCACTAAATTTATGTTTCTTTTATTTTGAGCTATGGCACTTAACATGTTTCCAGTTTTGGTATCTTTCAATTGCTGGCATTTTTCTTCTTTTTATTGGACTTGGCAGAAGTAACTTATATTTTTGATCTTGTAAAGAGTCAAGTGGTCATTTTGGTGGTTAATATAACTAGCCCTAGTGATGTGATTTTTGTAATATCTATCATGTTCGTTGAACCATTGATAGTGTGTCAAGGGAGGATACTGCAAGGAGTGAAATTAGGAACAAAGAATTAACAAAGAACATTTTTTATCAAATCAAGATAAAGGAAGGAAAATCCTTCTAAATAAAATTAATTGCGAGTAATCTGAAAGAGAAAGATTTATAACAATAGTGTGATCTAGACCTAATGAATTGTGAAAGTAATGATTGTCGACTGGTAAACTTAACATGTGTATGAAGATGATTGTGTGGATGATATCTAAAATAAGTATTAATAATTGCCATCATTCCCTTGGAGTGGGATTGTTATGTACCTTAATCTTTGGGAATTGTGAACAATGTACCCTATGAAACTTGAACCTTGGTGCCTAGAAATATAAAAACATTTTAATCCTTAGTGGTAGACAACTACCCTATACCCTATATAGAGGTGGATTTGAAGGACCTAAATTTGATTATGCCTTGTTATCTAAAAAGAAAAGTTGGAAGAAATTATGCACCTAGGACGGGTTAGAAAATATTTTATTAACACCCTAATGAGGTGCCTTGATGTAGAATAAGTAGATTCATTTGGGCTGAGTGTGATGACAATTTTCTTAAGTAACATGATTGGATGAGAATACAGTAGGATAAACATGCTTTTAAACAAATCCTAAACAAAGCAGGACTCCTTGAAATTCAATATGTGTAACCTTGATTGTGGAAGTTGATGTGTGTTATTGATATAGTTTGGATGGCGCATTAATGTAAGTTGTTGGAAGATAGAACTTTGTAAACACCTACCTGAGATTTAAGGGAAATGTAATAAAAATACTAAGAATTTAACCTTGTGCAGATAGTAAGTTAATTACAAAAAAAAGTTGATTTTGGTATTTCAACCTTCTAGTAGGCAAGATAAGATTTTGAGTAACTCTTTGAAATTGTGGGAAATTTTATGTCCCTACTTCATAATTCTACTCATGCGACTTCAAGGAGTAAGTCAAACTCTAGGGGAAGAGGATGTAAGGCCTTCCCCAAACCAAGCTTTGATTAACTTAGTTGACCAAGTTTGACCCTATTAATCAATGCTATATAATTCAATAGAATGGGCTATGTTAGACAGATAGATTGGTGAGAAAAGTAATTGAACCAAGTTATATAATTATTTCACCTTGTGGTGTAAATTTTCATGTGTTATGAATTTGAAGTCCTAAAAGATCCACGAATTGGATAATCTTGAACTAACGTATGTCAGCTATATCTAGATTCGTAGAACTCTATTATGATGTTAGAAATATGATGTGTATCTAATAAGCAAATGAAGTTATGAGAATTATGATAATGGCTTATGTGGATAAATTGGGATATATGAGATATTGATTTGTTAATGTCAATTGTATGCAGAGTGTTTGATGTGTATTCTTATTTATGTGTTTAATATTTTATGAGGATGTTTGGAAGTACTAATGTGTAATTGAGATGCGTAGGAAAATTATCCATGTGACCATGGAAACATTATGGAGAACCAAACCTAGACCTATGTACGTTCGTAAAACTAGGGTTTGTCTATTTGGAGAGACAACACCCTGTTTGTATCGTATTTTATTCGTGAAAGTGAATGTTGCATGAATGTTAAATTGAATTTTGTTTATTTGTGTAAATCCAACAAGAGACAAGATTTCATGTGTAATTTTGGTAAAAGTATTTTTATTGTGTCACTTGACACATGTGATCGATTTATGTTTTGAAATTTAAATTTGTCTCTTGGAGGGAGTTGTTTAACTATAGCTTTTTCGATTAATTTAATATGGTTCCATAATTTTCTTGGGTAGAGAATCTTTGGGATGGTCAACTTAAGTTTAACCCGAAAATTAACTTCAGAGGGGTTTAAGAGGGGTTAAATGGACACCTAGGGGTAGTTTAAGAGTGTTTCCTAAAGCCCATAAGGTATACCTAAGGGTTAGGAGTAATTTTAGGCATGTTTCTACTCCCATGTGACCATTTAGACACCCTAAAAAGTGGGTTTCCTAAGTTGAGCGAAAATTTGAAATTAGAAGGATTATCTAAGTTGTTATCCTTCCTCTTTAATTGTGAGATCCCTTTCCCATTCTACCTTACCTTTCCTTTTCAGTTTTAGAAACCTGTGAGAACTCTTACAAAGGCCTTCTTAAGCAATAATGAGAAAATTAGTGGGTAAACACCCACTCTCCATTTTTGGAGACAAGGATTTTGGAATGAAAAAAAAATGGATTTTGAAATTAAGAATTTGGCTAAGGGTAGAAAGGAAAGACTTGTGGAATTGGGCTTCTCTTCCTCAACAAAACTAGCATACCTTTGGGAATTTGAAGGTTGGTTCTACCCTTCTTGTAATGTTTTCATATTGCATGTTGTATTGAAAGAATTGCTTGTGTAAAAGGCTTGTTTTCTTGCATATTTCCCTTTGAAAAATATTTGGTGTTTTATGTTTTACTTTTATTTGGCATTTTATGTGCTTGGGAGTAATAACGGCCTCCTACTCTTGGGAGAGAGGATGGTCTTGTGGGTGGTAGAAGTGATAGCCCTCGAGTGGGAGGCTCTCGTAATGAGAGTAATAACAAGGGATTTTATGTGACCCTTGTTGCATGGCTTGTTTATGCATTGGGGGTCATAAGGAATGAAAAAAGGCATGAATGCCTTGGGGGGCATAAGGAAATGTGGGGAGTTATACTTATGATGTATTTGGTTTGCCATGAGGTGGCTATTAGTCTTACCATACTTGCAGTCTCCTCAGGGTACTTGGTCCACTACCACCCCTGATAAGACATCACAAATATGTGATGCAGTGTAGCCGGGTTGGGATTGTGTTTGAGATTGTGTTTTCCCTTGTCTTTTGTGTTTGCATGTGTGTTACCCATCTAGGGCTTGGTTCTTCGAGCTCGGGGGTGGCTACCAATTAGCCTAGGCTGGGAGGTGAGCACTCCATGGTCATAGTTTGATTTATTTGCAGGTTGTTGGAAGAAAAGAATAGTACGAGTGGAGTTTGCTAGAGTTATGTGGTTGCAGAAAAAGATTTGGAAATTTGAATATTTATATTTTAAGTTGCTATCAATGTAAAGGGAAACTAGGTTGCATCTATTTTTTCGAAAGGAAATGTATCTAATATTTTTTTTTAAGCCCTCTTTAATTAGAGAAAGAGATTCCATTGGTATTGATGGCTATCATGTATTTTAAAGGCACTCCAAAGGAATGCAATTAATTCTTGTTAAAGTATTATTTTTGTTGGAAAAGAAATATGTTTATCTTGGATTGAGTTCTCTATAGTTACTATTAGTAGTATGCATGTTAGTTTAGAAATGAAAGTTTATTCTGCATATGAATTCTAAAAATAAAAGAATCAGTCTATTTCCTATACCTCTAAGATTAAATTTAAATAATAAAACATTGATTGCTGTCAAATTTAATTATTTCTATCATTTATATAGACGCTGTTTAAATTATTAAATTTTGTAGATTACTTAATAACAGAAAAATAAAAATCTAAAGTTAAATGGTCTACCTATTTTATATAATGCCTTTTTATATAGTTGTTGAATATATTTAATTCTCTGTTAATTACTATATATATATATATATATATATATATATATATATATATATATATAATATATATTATATATAAAAAGAAACAAATTGAAATACATTAAAAAGAATTTTAAAAAAAATATAGCAAATAAAAAAATAAATAAAAAAAACTTGGTATAGGGGACTCGACCCCTGTGGATTTTCCCATAGGGCGCCCCCCCCCTCCGCACCAATGGGTGGCGACCCACAGCGATGGCGCCATCAAGGCTACGGGCTGCGCCTCATAGCGGCGGCCAAGACTGCCACTGTAGGACGCGTCCCGCAGGCTCGGCGGTGGTCGTCCTGTCGAGAGCCCATCCCTTTGGCCTCCACCTCCCTTTCACACCGCCGCCTTCCCAAACCCTCTCCGCCATTCCTCTTCCGATCGGCTCCCTGCAACATCAAGGTAAAAATAAAACCCTAACCCAGTGGGGTTAGGGTATCAAAATAAAATTATAATAAAAGGGAATAAATGAAAGGGTATTTTTATATTGTCTTTAAATTAGGTTTCCATGTTATAATGTAATTAAGTTTTGAGGGGAGACATATTTGAGAAAATAAATATTTACATATGTATATGTGTTTATGAGAATATATATATATATATATAATTGAATAAGATTTATAATGGGAGTATTCATTAAGTGATTATTTAGCCCAATGGATTAGTTTGGAAATTACATGAATTAATCTATAACATTATTATTATCACATTGGGATATGTATAAGTGAGAAGTACTCTTATTAGCTATTTAATCTGGGAATTGTTTAGGAAAGCATTATACACCATTTAGTAAATTATTTTAAAGAAGATGGACTCTTTTTCTTCTTGTAGTGTTTAACTTGTTTAAATCTAAACCAAGAGGTAATGAGAATAGTGAATTTTATAAGAATAATGAACTTATAATATTTAATATTTGATAAAGGAAAATATGACAACTTGATTTAAGATATATAACTATGCTCTAGAGATCTTAATGTGTTTTATTTTAATAATTAACAACACATTTTAATTAAATATTTATCTTAAGAGAAAATTTGAAGTGGCATAAATTATTTTCTCTACAATAAGATGGACTAAATCCTGCGAACGCTGTTAACCCAAAGTGGAGTCTTTCATCAGATAAATTAATTAACTTAATGATGTTTGGCACCTTAATTTCATCTACTCAATTAGGAAATATTAATGAAATGAAATAGTAATAGTGTTGACATTTATTAAATAATTGATATCAAACCCAGTAATTATATTAATGTCTGTTTAGTAGATATGGATCAAATTAAGTACTGATAAGCGCAACTGAAATGAAAAGAACTTTTGAGAGAATTTAATAATACCCTCATGAAATTTATTTGCTCCACTGGATAATAGAAATTATCGTAATTGTTATGTTAGTATTTAATATCAATTAATAATTCGTTTGGAACAACATGTTAAGTTGTCACAACTATTTAAGCAATGGTTGCATGTACTTTTAGTGTTTTAAAAAAAAAAAATTGTTGTCTGTGTTTTTCCCAAAAGTTTGGGCATGACATAGTATAACCAAATCCATAAAGTTGCTAAAGCTGGAGCTGGATGGGTCCTCGGCAAAGGTGACAAAATCAGGTTCTGGGAGGATGTCTGGATTAAAGATGAACCTATCTTTAACCATGACTGCAGTCAATTCATTGATGAATGCAAAAGAAGGTATGGGCCTATGGTTTGTAATTACTAGAAGGAGAATAAATGGGTGAGGCTTAATGCTTTTTATGTTGGGTTTTTGGGGCTTCAGCGGGATCTGTTGTCCTTTTCTGTTAATAAAGATTTTGATGATGTGTTTCTTTGGAAGATTAATCCCAAGGGTAACTTCACTATTGCTTTTGCCTACAATAATACTTTCACTCAGATCAGTAACCCTATATGGACTAAAATATGGAATAGAGTTCTTATTCCTAAAGTTAACATGTTTTTTTGGCTTGCAGTTTGTTATCACTGTTTAAAAATTGGGTTTTCCTTTCCCATAATTGGCTATGATTTTGAAATTTTGAATAAGACATGCTAGCAATTGCTTCAGCGTTGTGTTAGGTCTTAAGGGTTTAAGGTTTTTAGTTTTAAAATCACTCAATGTGTTATCAAAAACCCTCTGGTTTCTATTTCTTCGTTACTTTATCCACTTAAGTAATTGGTCTCAGGTTCATCGAAAGTGTCCCCCCTTGTCATTTGCCTAGGCAGTCATTTGAATTAATCCTAAAATTTTATGCCTTATATATATTTCCCCCATATTGTTGTTGGGCCCAGTAAATTGTGCACATCTCTCAGGAAGATCTATGGTTTTCGCTATTTTGCTAGGCGAAGTTACGCGTAGTTTAAGACCCGCGAAATGGCAAAAAGGCTTTGCGTTCAAAATGGCGATTTTGGTAAGGTTTAAAGAGGTCTCATCTTGCCCAAGATCCAATAGCTGGCGTTATTTTGTAGCCTGAACTTACAAGCAAAATACCTTTCATGAAATGGTGAAATCGTTTGGTGGGACCCTACATGCAAGGATTTTCTAAGTGACTAAAAGGCGATCAGGTCCCATTTGATCCGACGGTTCGCACTATTTTGTAGGATGAAAATACTCGACAGTTATCTTTCGCAAAATGGCGAAATGATGTGGCACTCCAAGTAGACAGTCTAGCTGGTCTAGAAAGTGAGTGAGATGGTTGCACGTGGCAGAGACTACAATAGTCAGTGAGGCGGGTCCGAAGGGTTAAGAGAAGGTGGGTCCCAGAGGTGAGTCATGCTGCAGGCTAAGAGGTGACCTGGCAGATGCAAGTGGTAAAAATTAATTGGAACCAAATGTTTTCTCTTGGCAAATGAAAGACTGACATGTCAGCTCTGAAAGTGACTAGATGCCAGGTGTTTGAGGTTGAGGCAGAGGGCCCACGTCTGCCAGAGTCTATTTAGATGGTTAAGCACCGAGCAAGTAGAAAATAATCCAACGGCCCACGTGAATTTGCAAGGGTAAGATGCTCGTGCTTTATACTCTGCAAAATGGCAAAAAGGTTTTTCGTCCCCAAAGGCAGATAAAACATAAGGTTAAAAGAGGATCGACTTTGTTTTGATCCAACGGTTGGTGCTATTTCACGGTTGCGAGATGCTTGAAGGATATGCTTCCCGAAATAGCGAAAGTAATAGAGGTTTGTCCAAGTGTCAGGCTAGATGGTGACGTGTCGGTGGCCACGTGGTTTCAGAAGAAGCTGAGGGCCTGCCAAGGTGTAATCGGCGGTAAAAGGGAGAGACACGTGGCCAACACGGAACTAGGCTCGAATGGTTTTCTAAAACCAATGGTTGAGTGCCACATGGTAATCAATAACCAATGAAAGGTGGCATAAGAAAAGCAAGCATAAAGGGCTCCCCTTAAAGGATGGTCATCTCCAATCTAATCCAACGCTTTGCATTGTTTTGTAGCCCGAAGTTGATAGATGTTTAAGCTTTGTGAAATAGTGAAAGACCGCTCGCAGTTAAGGTAAAGGCACGGTTAGTAAAGATGTCTACGGTCCCGGTGAGAATTAAAGGCCAAGAAATTAGAATTCCATCTAACGTCTGGTGCTATTTCACGAAGGAGAAGTGCTCTAAAGATAAAGTCTGTGAAATGGCGAAAAGGAGGTGGGGCCCAGTGCGAAGGTAAAACTATTAAGTCAGTATAATGGTCGATCAAGTTTCTTTTGATCGGACGGTTGGCATGATTTCACTTATCAAAATTGCCTGAAGGTTATGCTTCGAGAAATAGGGAAAAGTGAAAGGAAAGAATTACAGGAACTTTGTGGCCTATTGGAGCAAAAAATATGAATTCTCTCATGAATTCAATTCTGAAGGGATGGCCAAAGCATGCGGAATCAATGTTGCAGTTAAGACAGTGGGTACCATATATGATCTTTTGATTGAGAAAAGGTATCATTTAGAAGAATTGTTACAAAAGAGGAGATATAGAGCTTTTGTCTTTAGATACAAAACGAGTCAATTCAATTGCAGAGAAGATTCCTCTGAGCTAAAATCAGGTTTTCTTGTACTCTTATGTGGTGATTGCTTTATAGTGTTTTAACTAAGGTCTTGATTCATCACTGAACCATTTAGGGGTAGTTTTTTTTTATTGCTTGCATTTTCAAATGGAACCTAAGAGAGAGTTTTCCCAGAAGGTTAATTATCAGGAGAGGGCCATTTGTGATGATTTTCTTGAGCAGTTGATGTTGTCAACTAACCAAGCCTCAAAAGTAAAAGAGCTAGTGCCTAAAGCTCCTCGTTTGAAGATAGGAGAAGGGCTATATGACAAGGGCAATTGGTTGAGAGATCCACAAGTTGGATTGTCTGGGTTGGAGTTATTTAAGGTTGGATTTGGAATGAGGAATTCTCTGGCAACACAAAATAGCATCTGGGAGTTAGATGTAGGGAAGTTGGTAGTCCCAGGGGTATTCATGGACATGGATCTATTGACCCAAATTGCAATTAATTATGATCTAGTCACAAGAATCATTTGGGATATAAATGGAAAAGCCCTTATTGAGATTAATACTGAAGAGTTCAGAAGTGCCTTTGGGCTCAATGAGTTTACAAATTTTCTTGAACCCATAAATTTCAAATCATTAGCCCAAGTGTACGGTGCATAGAGAAATCACCTTAGGAGTGGACCTCTTAAGTAATTTTTTGTGAAGATAGGTGGGTTGACAGTTGTAGGACCCAACACAAAAGAGCCCTTCTCATTGAATATATTCACCCTTAGGGCTAAGGGAATGTATTGGTCACTCTACCAAGTTTTGGGAGAAGATGCTGAAGCAAATATTCCAATCACTACTTGTTAATGATTGCTCAGATTTTAAATCCTTCCCTTGTAGTAACATTTGATTATGCTTCTTTCATTTCTAATGCTATCCATGAAGGGTTAGTAGGAATAAAAAATGGGAAGGTGGATAGGCCTTTCGAATGGTACTCACTCCTTATGCACCTATTTCTATTCAAAGGTGGTGATTACTTTGCCAGTGGACTGGACCTTATCAAAGAGAAGGAAGGAGAAAAGATGCCAGTACAACTATGGAGTACTGTCTTGTCATGGGATAGAGAGGATGCTAGCTTCTTGAAGTTTGATAAATATTTTGCATCCAAGATTAGGACTCTCCTCTGCTCAGAGAACCCAAGAAACCCCAAGGTTCTTTCAAAATTTATTAGACCAAAAGAATTTGTAGAAAATATAAAGATTGTTCATAATTAGGGTGACATTTATCTGTACCCAGTCTCAACTATTTTCAAATTTTTTGGTTTTAAAGGAACTCCATTCTTGTTTCCCTATCAAGTCCCTCTCAAAGTGGGAATTGCAGAGGCCCTTAGACAGATTGGTAGTGTACAAGAGGCAGAGCTGACAGGCAGGGGTAAAGTGACTATTTTCCCTACGGTTACCATAGCCCATCAATTTATAATAACCAAGGGGGGTTGGAATTGTTTTGAAGACTTTCTCAAACTCTATCATTTGTCAACTACAATATCTAGGTGTGCAGATCCTGAAGACTTTTTCAATGGCATATTTAGAAAGAGGATATTGTGCAGAGGAAGACCCCATCAGTTTCAGTTTCCTGAGGACCTCATTAGAAATGAATTTGATTTGGATGAGCAAGAACTGAGGAAAGAAAAATGAGTGGCTTATAAAAAAGCCTTAGACTTTGTGCATCAGTTTGATGCCAGCTATGACCCATTGTCTAGCTTTTTCCCTCTGGAGGAGAAAATAAAGTTTTTAATTGTTTGCTTTGAGGATGTGATGTAGACCTTGAAGGAAAAAAGAGAAGTTGTGATTAAAAGCAACCCTAAAAAGGAAAGAATGATTATAAGAAGGTCTACCTCCACCAAAGCAATCCCTCCTGGTGACTACACCCTGCACAAGAAATCTAGTTATAGTGTGTTGATGCCTACAACAAGGGAGCCCTCTACCTCCAAAGGAAAGAGGAAGATACAAGATGTTATCGACATCCAAGAGAGCCCTAAGAAGCAGAGAGTAGGAAAAGAAATACCATCTGATACACCTTTGTACTCTCCATCCCAATCCCCTATCCACATAGGAGATGAGCAAGCAGCAGCTGAGCAACTTTTACAGTTGGGCAGTTTAGGGGAGATTGCCTACACATATGATGAGGTAGAGGAAGGAATGTCAGAAGAACCCCTTGTTGCTGAAATGAATTTTACTACCACTGAACTTCAAAGGCCAGGAGTTGGATCCTAAGATAAAGCAAGCCAGTGATGACTTCTTGGCTGACAACAATTTTTTCACTTCAGGAGCATTTATGCAGTTTGTATGGAAACAAAACATAGATAAATACAATACAAGATGTGAGAAAAGAAAAGGTGAGTAGCCTAGCAAAGATCTAGCTCTGGTAGAGGAAGAAATAAAATAGGAAATGATGGAAGAATTTAAGACCATCACTCCTGAGCAAGGAAGAGACCTGGTGGCACAAGCTAGAGTGCTTATTCTCCTTGAGTGGGACATAGAAGATGCCCTAGTACTCGAGGTAGTAAGGAAAGAAACTAAGCCCGTGGAGGGAATCACTTTTAGCAAGGATAATGCTACACTCATCATGTGGTCTCTCAAGAGAGATGAGAGTAAGAAAAGAAAAGATACCCAAGGGTCAAGCTACCTTGGTAGAATGATAGTAAAGAGAGTGCAGAGCACAGGGGTGGTAGAAGCTACTAGCACTATGTTAGAGATTGCAAAATTCAGTGTTGCAGTAGCAGAAAAGGAGGCCAAGGAGAAAGCAGACCTCCAAGTCAAGTTGGAGACAATTCTGAAGGCCTATAACAGTCTTAAGGAAGAGGTAAGAGGTAGAGATAGCATCATTGCTAAGCTGCAAAGCCAGTTGATAGGACAATACCATCAAGGTGAGTCTTCAACACTGATGATCTCCTCTTCTCTTGCAAGACCTCCACCTAGCAATCCTATCATTGAGTTCCCACCATCTCCAGCACCCTCTAGCTCCCAGATGATTGAAATTTCTCCTCAAGAGCTAGAGAATTTGAAATAGGCTCAGGCCCTGTATGCCAAGAAATATGAGGATAAAGTAAGAGCTACTATTTCAAGTTTTGCGGATACAATGAGTGCCTAATTTCTATACAATAATATAAGAAAGATTTTGGAAATGAGGAATGAGCTCAATGGAGATAAAGTCATTCTGACACCTATTTTTGACAAATGGAGGCCTAGAGAGCAGGACTTGGAGTCTATTTGTGCATCTTATGATGAAGCAGGGGCCAATCTTGTCATCAAATCCACTTGTGATACCACCACAGATCTAGTGAAATTAGCAGAAGGGGTGGATAATGCTGATAGGAAAATTAACTTGTACAAAAAGGAGTATACTGATCAGGTTTTTGAGTTGCTCCCAAGAGTTTTTGCTAGCCCAGATCAACTGAAGGACAAACAAGTGTGGCTCAAGGAATTAGAGGCCAAATTGTCAACCAGGATTAAAGGCATTGTTGATCTAGATGATGCTTCCTTCTTTGTTGTGACAATTCAGGAGATAGAGAAAATCAAGTCTCATTATGGTTTTCTCAATTCAGAAGTCAACAAAATGAGAAATTCCTGGAAAAGGTTGACCAAGGCTAAGACAAAAGTGATTGATTTCAGGTGGCCAACTGATGATGTGTATAATGAATGGACAACAAAATATTCCATCCAGGATGTAGAGTAGTTAGAGGGGGCTCCTGAGCAGTTAGAAGAGGTTGCAACGGAATAGCAAGTTGAAGTAGCTGCAGAGGTCGAAAAGGACTTGTAACCGTTTTTGCAAAAGTTTTTGTAACTTCTTCTTGAGAAGCAACAATTGTAACAAATTCTCCTAGGAAAGTTCGAAGCTATGTGCATCCATATTGTTATAAATGAATACCAGGACTAGTGAAAAAAGGATTGCAAAGAAATGTAAGAAAACGCTACAGAAATTTATCTGAGCTTTTCTAAGTGTAATGGAGAATATTCAAAAGTTTTTGTAATACTTTTCTTGAAAATATATCAATATACAGACCATCGGTTTTGAGTAAAACTTTGTGTCGTCTTCAAATGTGCTTGCAGTTGTTTATTGTTTCATTCTGAAAATCCAAGGTTATTTTGTTTGTATGGGGATTGTAAGGCAATTTTCAATAGATGTGCTCGCTAGCTTTTCTCTTTAGGAGGGGAATTAAATATGCAAGGATCGCCTCTACCAGTAAATTTTTCATAGGATATTTTGAATCTTGATGAGCATAGTTTGATTTGGTGTGCATAAATTCTCATGTATGTCAGGCATATATAGGGATTAACAGAAGCCGAGCCAATGGGATGTGTAGAGATATTTTGTTTGAGGAGTATTGTTTGAATTTAGATGACTCTGTGACCTTGGATAAGGCACTAGTATAGATCAAGGTTATCTATTGCACGTTTTGTAGATCAAAATACTGAATATGAGTATAATTTTCATTCCTTTGTTTTAGTTGGTTTCAAGGTTATTAGATCCACTGGTTTTCCGGACTGGTTTGTTGTGGATTTATCTTTTGAAAGTGTGAATTTAGTTCACAAAGGTATACCCGCCTGGACTCTGAGTAAGTCCGAAGTGTAGAAGGTTAAATCAAACCTTGTCATATGTTGTCCTAAGAGTTTCCTTCCCTTTAATATCTCTTTTGCATAGAGTTTAAATCATTTTATTATAAGGATGTTGAGGTGAATCTGATTTTGAAGACAACATAGTTCATAGAAGGATTCTTACTATTGACAACCTAGCCCGTAGAGGCTCCATGCTTCCTAATAGATATGAGTTATGTCAGAAGGAGGAAGAATCAGTGGATTATTTGTTCATCCATTGCTCCTTCACTTGGGAAATCTGGAGTAAATTTTGGGAGAAATAGAAAGTTGATTGAGTTATGCATAATAGTCTCAAGGAAGTTGTCTGGCAATGGATCTTTCCCACCAAATACCCTCTCATCAAGATTCTCTGTTCCTTGATCCTTCCCATGACTTGTTGGTATATATGGAAGGAGAGAAATAATAGAATCTTTAGGGAGGCTAAATGCACATCTCAGGTGGTTTTTGAAAAAATTTGCAGGACGATAAAAGAAAACATTAATACTCCTCACAGAAATAACAAGTAATGGATTTCTTCTAACATGAATGACATTGAGAAGGGTATCCTTACTGAATGGAATTTGGTTAACAAGGTGTGCAAATTTGATAATAATATTAGGAGAGAAAATGTTGTCTAGATATTTCCCTGTTATGATTAGGTCAAGGTGAATTTTGATGGGGCTGCCAAAGGCAATCCTGGGAAGTCTGGAGGGGGAGAAGTTATCAGAAACTCTCATGGTGTTTGTATTGCTGCTATTGCTTCTCCCTTTGGAATTCAAAACAATCACATTGCTAAAGCTCAGGCTATGTTGAAATGTCTCCAGCTTGCTCAAGGTTTTGAAATTTAAAAAAAAATGGCTGGAAGGGGATTCCCTCAATATTATTCAGGCTATTAAAGGTTCTAACTCCCCCTCTTGGAATATATTCAACATTATTGAAAATGCCAAAAAGTTTTTAAAAGACTATGATAGTGTCTTCATCTCCCATACGCTTAGGGAAGGTAATAAAGTTGCTGACCTTCTAGCTAATGAGGGGGTTTATTTAGAGGAGGACGCTAAATATATCAGAGAAGCCAACTACAAAAAGGATGTCAAAGCACAATTATTATATGATCGTGTCAATGGCTCAAGTTAATTTTATCATGACCCCTTTAGGTTCGGATACCAAAGGCAGAGATTGGGGGTATGTGAAGTGTCAGCTGAGGATTTTTTTAAGGCATCATTATTATGATCAATGGTGTGATGGGGCTAATCATAATAAGTGCTAGAGTGTCATGACCATCATTAAATACTCCTTCAAAATCAAGAAAAGCACCCTATTTTTTGAACCCAGCATTCTGTTCAAGAGTTCGTGTTTAAGTTTTGGTCTTCAGTTTGTGAGCATTTTGTGCACTATTGATAACCTCAACCTAAATTTCAACATGGGAGGTAACCTTAACAGGAATGAGCCCTCTGGTTGCGAAAACTGGAAAAGTGAGCAGAAAGTTTGGAGGAGGCTCCATCGATATGGTTTCACAGACTACATGGAGAAATTGCATGGCACCAAAAGCCAGTTTCACATGGCTTTGCAAAGGGATGGAACAACAACAAAGTTACTCTCTTTGGGGAGACCTAGAAGGTCAATGAAGACTTAGTGGTGGAAGTCACGGGATTACAGAAGGAAGGCACCAAGTTCTACAGAGACCGAAAGTTTGCAGCTGAAGTTATTAAAAATTTCCCTAAAACTGATGATGAGAAGGTTCAGCTCATCAAGAAAGACAATGTTTCATACTACCTCCCTCATCAAGTAAAGTCCTTCTGGTAGAAGATGTTAAGGGTTTTGATGAATTCTTAACTGTTGATGGTAGATTCACGAAGGTTTATAACTATCATTTTGCTATTCTTAACCATTTCTGCCATGGGGTTAAGATCTCTTTGCCTTTCTATTTAGCTTCTTCCCTGAATGAGATTTTGGCTGACCATGCCAAAAAACTCAATTCCTATCCTACAGCACATCAAGGGCTCATTATGCTTATTTATGAACACTTGAAGAAAAATGCTAGGGTTAGTAAGGATGATCATTTGGTGGCAAATGCACATATTTCAGATAGTCATGTTGATTCTGAGTCCGATGATAATTTGTCAAATGCTCCTCTCCATAAAAAAGGAAGAGTTGATGATGTTGATAAAGAGGACATGGATGTTGAAGCTAGTATGGAGGAGGAATAGGGGAAGGAGGCTGATTATGAAGCAGAGAGTGAGAATAAAGAGGAAGTTGGAGATGAGGAGGAGGTGAAAAGAAAGTTTTTGTTGAAAAGCCAGCCTCAAACCCTATTGCATCAAATAGTAGGAATGTTGCCTAGAATTCCATGGAGGAAGCTAACCCTAATTCTGTGAGCTGTGAGCAGGGAAGGGAAACAACGAACTCTATTTTGAACGCAGCCAGAAATAGCATGCTAGAATCCTTCAATTTCCAAAAATGGGTAATAGAAAATATTACCAGTATTCAAAGTAAACAGAGGGATTTGGAGTATAAGATTTAGGATTTGATTAAGGATGCCAATACTAGGAAAAAGGATGTGGAGGTGGATAACAGTGAGGTAGAGGATGAAATTGAAATGCAGGATTGGTCAGAAAAAGATCTGATAAAGGGAGACTTGAAACATTTGGAAGATGTAATCAGAATTGTCAAAGATAAAGTTGAGGTTGAAAATGAAGCCATCATCAATCAAGTTGCTAAAACTGACAAGGCTTTGAAGAATTTCATGAATCACAGTCTTGAGGTCTTGAGGGTTTTGTCTTAGAATATGAATGCCCTAGTGGATTGTCTGGAGAGGAACCATCAGAACAAAGAGATGGTAATCATTGATGATATGCTGACCTCCAGCTCTACTCCCCAAACTTCCAGGTGTAGAACTAGGCAGATGACTTGTGATTTGGAGATAAAGACTAAAGACATTCATCTGAAGTAGGAGAACAAAGACTTGAGAGAAGCCGCCAAGGCTATGATGATGTCGGTCAAGGACGCTGAAGAGTCCATAAAAGTTTTTATTTGAAATGTAATCTGGTCTTTGTTCGTCAATCTCTCGTTGGCTTTGTGTTGTCCTTTTTCCTAGCTGTTGTGTTTTTTGCTGGTCTTTTGCAGCTTTTCTATCTTTGTCCTATTTTCTCTTGTTTCTTTCATGCCTATCTTTTCATATTGTAAGCGGATTTCAAGTCCCTTAAAACTTGATTTTCCTTAATCAAAAAAATAAAGGGAAGTAGTGAGTACTTTCCTTGAGATTTGGAAGATAAGGTCACTCTGTGTTGTCATTATTCATACAACATCCCATGCAACCCAAGGAGCTTGTTACTATTACTATCCCTTCATAAGCTGACTTATCAACAACCCACAAGTTGGCACTCGATAAGGTGACAAACAAGGAAAGAACACAAAGATGGTATGGTATTCCCATACCTATATGCAAAACATAACTTCCCTAGATTATTACATACTTCACCATACCATGGGTACACAAAGAAAGTATTGGTTATTTACAACACAAAACAAATGCAATGATTCTAGATATTCACATTTATAGGGAGTAATTTTCCTATAACAATGTCATTTCTTAAAGAGAGAAATTTCATTACTTTTCACATGAATAAACAAAATTAATATCACTTTTCCAATTACAAATACTCATAGCATCAATGATAATTTTATTTCCAAAATAACATTTCTAACAGCTCACTTTGCTTTACATAATATGAAACTAAACACCCAATTCATACTTGGTAATAACTTCATTTTAATTTTCACATGACATCACACTATTTCATAACAAACATACAAAATAACATATTCATGTCACATCTCATTGTTGGCATTTGCATGAAGATTGCATTAATGATATGATATGTTGTCATTCATGTCAATTAACTAGTAATGATATTGATGATATTGTTGTTATTGTTGATATTGTTTTGTAATCGGTAGGAAGAACTTTGTGAAGAATATTGTAAACCAGTATGTAAGTTTGTGAGTTGAACCGGTAACTGGTGTAAAAGGTTACCCCATATCTATGTTATGTAACCAATAAACCCTACTAGTTATTTTTGTTAAACTCTAACTGATTAAGGTTGTTGAATTGGTTGTGTTGGTTTATGATCTGATGTTGAGCGGTAATGATGGTGACACATAAGGTCATTGTATGAACACAAGTTCAATTGTTTTGGCGTGTTTGTTTGTCTAGGGAATGAGCACAATGTATTGCATCTAATGCAAAGAACATGATGAGTTACTGAGCTTGATGAAGTGGTAATCAAGGAGTGGTTGAGGTTTTCTTGATTGATGTGAAGAGATTGCTATGTAATCCAATGGTCATACTTGTACCGACTTGTTTATAATCTCGATGAGAGGATTAGGTTTTTGTTGTGTTACTGACCTAATTGATTTGTATTTAAGGTCAATGAAGTTGTTTTGTTTAGTGTTTGCAAGAGTTGGTAGAAATTAGTTGAGTGTGTGGTTGTCAAACCGGAGAATGAGTCTGTTGTTTGAGTAAAGGCATATAGAAGCTTAAATGGATCTAATCAAGCAAGTGTAGTGCTATTCAGATAGATCAAGCAAACTCCTGTTGTTTTTTAACAATTACAATAGAATTGAAATCCCCTAACCAGGTAAGCTCTAACAAGATTCGTTACTTACTAAATCCTCTAACAAGGTGGTCCATTAGATTGGATTTTCAAATCCTCTACTGAGGTTACTCCTTACAAGGTATTTGCTTCTAACAAGGCATTTGTAGTCAATCCCTTAACCGGGTGTTTCCTAACAGGATCAGTTCTTAACGGGACTTTTGTAAAAGCTTTAACAGGTTTGGCTCCTAATAGGGTTAACTTTAGAAAAGTTTAGATATTATCTTATGAGTCCCATCTCACTATGGTTTTTACCTATTTGGGTTTCCACGTCAAAAATACTTGTGTAATGTGGTGATTTTTTTTGTGGTTATGATCTTATGGTTGATTTGATTAACTACTTAACTATTTTTGATAAGGCATGATAACCGAAAGCATAGAGGAATGAAGTATGTTGACATATGATAAAGCATTTGGATGTTTACTAGTTTATTGTTGTGTGCTAAATTATTGTAAGAGTCAACCGATATTCTTATGAGTATTGATCTTGACAGTGATATTTCATTGATAAGTCTACTTTATGTGTTTGAGATTGAGTTTGTGAAAGTTTGTATCAGTTTTTCTATTTACTGATTCACCCCCCCCCCCTCTTAGTAATCTACCAGATAATTATTCTTTCACCGTACCATCAATTAGTATCAGAGCTTCTCAATTCCTCTAAGGTCTAAGTCTAACAACTTGAGGAAAAGATCTCTAGATCATGATGAAGAATGAAGGTCCGAAGTTTAACACAGAAAACTATAGGATATGGAGTGACAGAATGAAGATTTACATCAAGAGTCTGGGAAGTCGGTATTGGGATCATGTAGATACTAAGTATATTGCACCTACTGGGACCCTGACTAATTATCAGAATAAAGAACAACATGAAAATCATCAAGCATTAGAGGCTAATATCAGTCTCATGTCTGATGTTGAATATGTAGATGTTCATGATCTTGAAACTACATATGAGGTATGGAAAAAACTTGAAGAGATTTATAGAGGTGATGAACATGTTAAGATTGCTAAAGAGGAGTGTCTAAGAGGAAAGTTTCATGACATGAGGATGTTGAAGATGAGAATATCCAGTAGTATGGTCAAAGGATAAAAGAGATAGTTGGTGAAATTAAGAGTGCAGGAGGGAAACTGGAAGATGCCACAGTAATCAGTAAGGTACTGAGAACCCTGTTACCAGTCTATGCTATACGAGTTGTAGCTATTCAGGAGCTGAAGTCCATTGACAAAACTAAGATAACTCTTGACTCCATCATTGGCAAGCTTACTGCTTTTGAATTAAACGGTTATGATGGTAGTGTACAGAAATCTGAGTCTACATTTAGCACTTATGTTTATAACCCATCTGTGAGAAAAAGTAGAGATACTGGTCATGTTTATGAATCTAGATCCAGCAGAGATGCTGATGATGAAGATAGTTTAGTGGGGCTTGAAGCATTGTTGGCAAAGCAGTTTCCTAGAGGCACTAGTAAATATAGAGGTAAATTACCTTTAAAATGTTTTGCATGCAACAAGATTGGTCATATAGTAGCTAACTATCCTAATGGTGAAAATGAACACAAGAGAGATAAATTCAAGAAGTATAAGGGTAAAGGAAAGAGAGATTGTCTTATTTCTATTGATAGTGGTATCACTAATGAAGAATATGATGGTGATGCTAGTGAATATATTCCGTTTGTAGCTATTAAGGAAGAGATATCAGACTAGAAGGCATTAGTATCCAGGATGGATAACTCTAATGATTGGATCATTGATAGTGGTTGTTCACATCATATGACCGGTGATCAAAGCAAATTTCTTTCCTTGAAAGAATTTGATGGCGGTGTTGTTAGATTTGGCAACGACTCACCTTGCATGGTTAAAGGTATAGGAGTTATTTCTCTTAATGGGAAGAGCAGTGCAGATGATGTCTATTGGGTTGAAGGTTTCAAGCACAATCTTTTGAGTGTGGCACAACTCACTGAAAAAGGATACCCACTGGAGTTTAAAAATGGTATGTGCAAAATCTTTGACAACAAAGGTGAATTTATTGTAACCGGGAAACAAACTAAATGTAACCTGTTTCATCTTAATTCTAAAGTTAGCAACTACTTTATTGCAAAAATAGATGATAGTTGGCTTTGGCATAGGAGATTTTGTCATATAAACTTTGATAACATTTTTAAAGTGAGTAAGTCCAAGACAGTGAGAGGTTTGCCTCAGTTAGACAAACCAGTTAATTCTCTTTGCAAAGAACGTCAATTAGGAAAGATGACTTCTTGAAGTTTCAAAAGAAAATCTTTTTCAGTGGAGAACTTGTTAGATTTGGTTCATATAGATCTTTGTGGACCAATAAGAACAAAAATCATTCAAGGTGACAGATATTTTATGATTCTCACTGATGATTGCTCAAGGATGATGTGGGTCACATTCTTGAAAGATAAGAGTGAAGCTTTTGGTAAGTTCAAGGCATTCAGGGCCTTAGATGAGAAAGAGAGTAGTAAGAAGACAAAATGTCTAAGGATAGATCAAGGTGGTGAATTTACTTCTAAGGAATTCACTAGGCACTATGAAGAGAATGGTATCAAACGGACGCTTTCTACACCTAGGACACGACAGTAGAATGGTATTGCAGAAAGGAACAACCGGTCAGTTGTTGAAGCTGCTAGGACAATGTTGATATAAGGAGGTATAGAGAAAACCTTTTGGAGAGAAGCTACCAACACATCTGTCTACATAATGAACTGGGTTCTGGTAAAGAGAGGTAAGGAAAAGACTCCTTACGAATATTGGTATGGAAGATCACCTGATGTTAGCTATTTTAAGATATTTGGAAGCAAATTTTTAATTAAGAGAGGTGATTACATTAGCAAATTTGAGGCTAAGAGTGATGAAGGCATATTTCTTGGCTATTCTACCAAGAGTAAGGCCTACAAAAGTTTTAACAACTGGACACAGAGAATTGTTAAGATTGTTGATGTTCGAGTGGATGAATTTCCTAAAGTCTTAGAAGGAACCACAATCACAATCCTAAGAAGATTATTGGAGATAAGGATGCTAGAGTACTAACCAGAAGAAGAATCAGAGAGAACTATTGCATGATCTCCACCATTGAACCAAGAACTGCTAAGGCAGCATTTGGTGATGATCATTGGGTTAAATCTATGGAGGAGGAGTTGGATCAAATTGAGAAGAACAACACTTGGACCCTAGTACCCCTACCGGTAAATAAGAATGTTATAGGTACTAAATGGGTATATAGGAACAAGTTGAATGAAGATGGTGTTGTAGTACACAACAAGGCAAGATTAGTTTGCAATGGTTATGCGCAAGAAGAAGGAGAACATTATGGTGAAACTTTTGCACCAGTAGCAAGACTAGAAGGTGTTAGAACTTTACTTGCATTTGCAACCCATAAGAAGTTCAAGGTATATCAGATGGATTTTAAGTTTGTATTTTTGAATGGGATATTGGAAGAAGAGGTATACATAGAGAAGCCAAATGGTTATGCTTTGAATAATGAGAAAGACATGGTATGCAGATTGCATAAGGCTTTATATGGATTAAAGCAGGCACCCAGAGCATGGTATGAAAGGCTTCATACACATCAAATGAAGATAGGCTTTCTAAGTACAAGTGATGATAGTAACATCTATCTCAAGTCTAAAGGAGATAAAATACTAGTCAGTGAAGTATTTGTTGATGATATTATATTTGGAGGTAATGATGTCATGAGCAACAATTTTGCAGATGAAATGAAAAATGAGTTTGAAATGTCTTTAATAGGGGAAATAAAAAATTTGATAGGCTTGTATGAAGTGTAGGGTCCACCCTTGACTTGACTTGTTTTGACTAGAGTTAACTTTTAATTCATTCATGATAGACATTATTGTTCATAGGCTATTTCAGATGATTTATATGATGTTGATACTATCGTTATTGATTGTGTGATCTATTAGACACTATATACTTATTATGTGATTGACTATCAAAAGACTATATTGATCATGTGATTTGATGAGCATAAGAGTTGATGGATTTTATATGTTGTATTATAATCATGAATTATACTAATCATGCACTTGATGATGTTTTTATGTATTGACCATATTTAATGATTATCTATGATGAGTTGAGCTTATGGTGTGTTTGATTGTTGTATGATTGTCTTCAGGATAGAGACAATGCCACATCACTCATTGTGAGTAGGATGTGTTGTTGCGATTCTCTCACCCTTGTCTGTTATAATATATATATATATATATATATATATATATATATATATATATATATATATATATATATATATATATATATATATATATATATATATATATATATATATATATATATATATATATATATATATATATATATATATATATATATATATATATATATATATATATATGTTGTATCGTTGCTTTGTGGATGCAGGATTTGCAGGTACTAGACACCGACTCCACCTGGCTCCACAAGTCTGAGCGCATCTTTAAATCCCAATGGTATGTGGTTCGGAGTTGACATAGGTTCCCCTCACATACTCTAGGTCTAAGTTGCTCACTATGAGTTGTCAACGTCTTGGCGCAATTCGCTACGTCAGTTAGTAAGCTTGATTTCTCCTGTGTTGTGAGTATGTTAGTATTGGTTGGTTAATCCTATTATGTTGAGGTTGATTGATTTATTGATGCGAGATTAAATGGTTAATAATATTTATTTTAATTATTTTGATTAATAGTGATTTGATTATTTGATTATCTATTGTTTAATTTAATTTATTGGATTCTTGCCTTTTTGGTTATTTAATTATTTGATATTTAAATATTTATTTATTTTAATGATGATTTGATATTTATTTAATATTTATTGTTTAGCTTATGTTGTGGTTTTATATTTATTTGTGATTTGACCTTTTAATGGTATTTAATTGTTTATTTATTTATTTAATCGCCTATGGTTTAATATTTATTTGGTATTTAATGTTGATATGGTTCTTTAATTCATTTATGAACCTTTGGTTTATTTAATTTAATTTGCCCCATTTGATTTATTTAATTGTGGCTCGTGTTTTATTTATTAGTTGACTTTTATATTAAGTGGGTTGTATAAATACACTTTATAATAAAATGATAAAACATTCCCACCTAATTGTAAAAGCATGATTTATATTTATCTTACCTACCCTCTTCTCTTATTGGTTGAATTTGAAAAGGGAGGTAAAATTATATTATATGGTGGGGTTGGTAAAATATATTATAGATTGGAATATTTTGATTGTCCGAGATTGAGGCTAGGGTTTTTGGTTAATGTTTGTCTTTTTATTTTCTTTCCCGTGAAGTTTTTTGGGTTGGCTTCTTCTTTTGCAAAAATATTCTGTACAAGAGTTTCCTTTGGGTTTTGGCTTGGATTGTTGCTAGAGTTTCTTGGTTTGGCTTTTGGATTTGGTTAGAGCTCTACCTCAACTTTCATCCATCACTCAGAGTGCAAGTTGGGTTCCTCGTCTTTTGTTTACTTTCAGCCTTGAAATTTTTGTATGTTCCGTGTCTGAAAATGTCTTCCGGGAGCTAGGGATGA
Organism: Cryptomeria japonica; assembly: GCF_030272615.1. Classification (NCBI taxonomy): domain Eukaryota; kingdom Viridiplantae; phylum Streptophyta; class Pinopsida; order Cupressales; family Cupressaceae; genus Cryptomeria; species Cryptomeria japonica. The sequence continues at coordinate 658,469,117 of NC_081412.1, forward strand.
AATATTTGGTTTATTATAGTTTTCAGGTTTATATATGGTGGAGGAAACTTTATATTATATGGGTTTTTGTATAGTTATGTTGGAGAAATATTTAGTCTCCTATATGTTGTTGTTCACGGTATTGAAAAGTTTGGTTTCATGGCTGCTTGTTGTGAGATCCTATATCATTGTCTGGATCATGTGATTGGTGTTTTGTTTGATGTAGCATTGGCCTTATCTATTGTTGGTAGAGTTACCTGTGTATTTCAGACTCAGAAGAAGTCTCTGTGAATGAGTTCTGGGTCTCCCAGCTATGGATGTGTTTTGGAATTCCTCTCTATATATTTTATTAAATTTTATTATATTTATTTCTTCTTACTTGTTGGTTCTGGGCGACTCTATGTATATGTTTTATGAAGCCTTATGTTTTCAAGTTTGATTTTTAATCTTTGTCGAAAGTTCTATTTTTTCCGTCCTATTTATACAAAAGCATTGATTCTGCATTTGTGATGTCCTTTCATCCATCTGCATTGTCCTACTATGCATTTGCGTTGTCTGTTATTGCATTTGCGTTGTCCTTCAGTGTATATGCATTGTCTTTTGGGAAAAAATATTATCCTTATCTGCACAAGCGCTAAACTATTTAACACAAGCGCTAACCCATAATGCATAAGTGCTAACCTGTAAAGCAAAAGCAATGTTTTGCCTGTCTTTGGTGTTTTCACTGTTTTCCCAGTCAGATTTGGATTTTTGAGTTTCGTTTCATTCTAGAGGCTTTTGGGGATTTTTGCAGACGTTTTCCAGCTACTGTTATTTATCATTTTGATGTGATTTTATGTTTTTTATGTTGCAACATTCTTGACTTATTTATTGTTGAAGATTTGAGTCTTTTCTTATATTGAGATGTTGCAATGGAAAAATGGTATTGTTGTGGAGACAGCAAGATGTTATTGCTATGGAGACAGCAATATAGTGTTGTTGTGGAGACAACAAGATTATATTGTTGTGGAGATGGCAGAATTGATATATTTTATTGATGGAATTTTTTCTTATATGATATGGATTTCCACATTGAGGTTCATATTGCTTTTTAATGGATTTAAGCCCTTTGCGCTCTTTAGCTATGGTTTTCCTTGTTTGTTTTATCTGTTATTGGGCTGCATGATGAAGTTATGGATCTTTTCTTGGAATTTGAATTAAGAGCCTCTTATGATTTATTGTTGGGCCATGTTAGGAGGAGTGGGCTTCCTTGTGATGACTGAGGTCATGAGAGATAGGCTTGCATGAGGTTCCTTGTAAGGATGCATGAAGGCTAGACCACCAAGGCACATTGGAGTTTTCTATTATTTGTAAACAAGTAATAACATTAATAATGAATTAATTGGAATGGGTAATTAGATCTCATTAAAACAAGATAATTAATAGTTTGAGCCTCATGGTTGATTCCTAGGGAGGATGTTTTAGGATAAGCATGAGAAGGCCATGAAGACGGTAAGTTAAATCTCCCTTGATTCTCTCATGGGTAGAAATGGCTCCACATGTCTATCGAGGTTATGTCATGAAGAGTTGTGTATTGGCAATATTATGGGGGAGGATACCATGTGATGACACTCTGCTCCTACATGTGTCCTTTGCTTGAGATGTATTGATGTCATGTTGATTTGTGCGCCTTTGGGAGTTTTCTACTTGGGTTATCTTGTGATGGTTCTTGCTTGAGTGTCCTTGTATTGTTTAGTCTCTCTGGTTTTGAGTGTCAGCCTAGATGTAGAGTATGTGTTGGGACCTTGTGTCATCTCCTAGCACGGGGGTGGTTCCTTTGGTTCCACATGGTCGGGTGGTTGGTGCTTTTAAACCATTGGGATGTTCCTATCTTTGGATTCTTCTTGCGTAAATGAGGATGCTTCTTCAAATTGTTCATGGATAATAATTGCAGCAAGATTGTAAATGATGATGTGATTTACATAATGAAATTCTTATGTAATGGTTGTAAAAGAAACCATGTTTATGAGAAATGACTATGGTGTTCTAGTTGTAGTGATAACTTTGGTTATGGTAGATTATTGTAATGATGAACCTTGAGTTGTAATGTAACACATTTATATTAAATGAAATGGATGCATGAGATGTGGATAAGTAATATGGTTTGGAATTAAAAGATGCAATTTGTATTCTTGATGAGTCATGTTAAAAGGAAATAGTATAAATGTTATGATAATGGTATTAGACTTAAATGGTGTCTTTAACTAATGCATTAAGTGGAATATATGTTATGCCTTGGTAGGATGTATGAGCATGAGTAATATTGGAAGGTATATTAGGACATGTTTATGTTTGGTGATTAAAGTTTTTGGAAGTATAGTATCATACTTCGTATATAGTGATCTAATAGTAGGATTGAAATATTATAATGCTTGGGATGTAAATGAATGTTCCTTATGAAAATATGGTATGGATGTTCTTAATGAATGAATTACTAATCTTATTAATGGAAATTACTAGTAAGTGTATGGATAGATGGTAAAATGAATGCTTGTCTTTTAGGAAAGGAATAGAATGTATCATGTGTTATGGTTTAAGATTATATCTCCTTTTGGTGGATGCTAATAGTTGTTATGGAATTAGGATATTGTATCTTAGTTGTCTTGAGACGAATTTGTGTGGTTACTTAATTTGTAATAAGATGATGGTTGGTTAATTAATATAGTGTAAGAGATTTTATGAGAATTAAATGGTCTACATTAAATGTTTAAAGAGACTTTGTGATTATTGTCTTATGTACTTTAGGAATCCTGATGAAGTAATAGACATGCTAGGAGTATAGAATCATAAATGACTATGTGGAAGTTAATCGTAAATGGAAATTATGCTAATGCAATGTAAGGGTTAATCTTGGTATGTGAATGGTGATGATCATAGTCGAAGGTTGGTTATGGTAATAGGAACATTTGGACTTGGTGTATGAAATGAACCTAAGAGAAAAAAAGGGAAATAGCTATACATTGAAAGATAGAATCTCATATCAAATGAAAGATTAAGTAGGTTGTATATCATGAGTGTTAGATATTTCTAAATTGTACATATGTGTGTATAATGATGGAGATTATGAGGTATTGATCTGGAAGAAAGTAAATGCTTATTGCTTGTGTAGGTAGACCAAGTAATTGTGTTGAGATACCCTAGGGAGTTAGTAGTAATGATTTATTGTATTTCATTTGTGTAATTGTTTGACTAGCTTGAGTGAATTATTCTATGTTCATAATACTTAAATGTTGTTGTGTGCTCACTGCATTGCTTAAGTGATGTTATGTGTTGTATTGTTAAATAAATAAATAAAAATTAAATTAGTGTGTATTTAGTTATATTTATCTAGGGTATTTTGGCGGGCATTACATGGAGAATGATATTTTCATTACACGCTCTAAGTATGTGAAAGAGGTTTTGAAGACATTTGGCATGAGTGACTGTAAACTAGTTGGGACACCAGTGGTTACAGGTTGCAAGTTGTTTAAGGAAGATGAATCTAAGTCTGTTGATGAGAAGGAATACAAGTCAATGATTGTCAAATTGCACTATGGTGTTCACAGTAGACCGGACATAGCCCATGTGGTTGGCATAGTTGCTAGATTCTAGAAAAATCCTAAGGAAACACATCATATAGTAACTAAGAGAATTTTTAGATACCTGAAAGGTACTGTTGACTATGGATTATGGTACCCATATGGAGGAAACATTGATTTAAAGGTATACACAGATACTGATTGGGTAGGAAATATTGATGACTGTAAAAGCACAATTGGTGGAGTATTTTTTCTTGGAGGAAGGCTTGTTTCATGGAGTAGTAAAAAGTAGAGTTGTACTTCACAATCTACTGCTAAAGCAGAGTATGTTGCAGCTTATATGAATTGCACATAGATTATTTGGATGAGGTACATTTTGGAAGGTTTTAAGATGAAGATTTCAGGAACCTATAAAGATTTTATGTGATAATACAAGTGTCATAAATATTTCAAAGAATCATGTTTTGCACGCATGAACCAAGCACATTGAATTGAAGTATCATTTCTTGAGGGAAAAAGTTTAGAGTAAAGATGTTATCTTAGAGCATGTTTCTACCAAGGAGCAGCTTGTAGATATTTTTACCAAACCTCTGCCTAAGACTACTTTTGAGTATCATAGAATTCAATTAGGGGTTGTCCCTCTTCATGAGGTTAGTTGAGCATGATGTTGAACTGCATCAGTCCATGAATCGATTGCAGAATTTTACAAGGATCGGTGTAGAAGTGGATGTATTCCACAGGGGGAGCATCAAGTTGTTGTATGTTGTTGATGTACAGTGAAAATTTGACATTACATGTTTTAATTTCAATTTGGCATTGTTGTCAAAGGGGGAGAAGAATTATATGATTATGAGAAGGAAAACCAGTGACAGACAGAAGATAGAGAGAGCATGTGAATACTTGGCAATGTAAACCAGGATTCCTATTCGCAATCACAGCAAGCAAGCAATGGTGTTGATATTTGTATTGTCATCAATGCCAAAGGGGGAGATTGTTGGCATTTGCATGAAGATTGCATTAATGATATGTTATGTTGTCATTGATGTCAATTAACTGGTAATGACATTGTTGATATTGTTGTTATTGATGATATTATTTTTTAACTGGTAGGAAGAACTTTGTGAAGGATATTTTAAACTGGTATGTAAGTTTGTGAGTTGAACCGATAACCAGTGTAAAAGGTCAAACCCTATCTATGCTATCTAGCTGGTAAACCCTACCAGTTGTTTTTGGTAAACCCTAACTGATTAAGGTTGTTGAACTGGTTATGTTAGTTTGTGATCTGATGTTGAGTGGTAATGATGGTGACACGTAAGGTCATTGTATGAAGACAAGTTCAATTTTTTTGGCACATTTGTTTTTCTAGGGAATGAGCAAAGTGTATTGCATCTAATGCAAAGTGTGTGATGAGTTACTGAGCTCGATGAAGTGGTAATCAAGGAGTGGTTGAATTTTTCTTGATTGATGTGAAGAGATTGCTATGTAACCCAACGGTCATACTTGTACCGACTTGTTTGTAATCTGGATGAGAGGATTAGGTTTTTGTTGTGTTACCGACCTAATTGATTTGTATTTAAGGTTGATGAAGTTGTTTTGTTTAGTGTTGGTAAGAGTTGGCAGAAATTAGTTGAGTGTGTGGTTGCCAAATTGGAGAATGAGTCTGCAGTTTGAGTAAAGGCAGATAGAAGCTTAAATGGATCTGATCAAGCAAGTGTAGTGCTATTCAAACAAATCAAGCAAACTCCTATTGTTTTCTAACAATTACAGTAGAATTGAAATCCCCTAACTGGGTAAGCTCTAACATGCTTAGTTACTTATTAAATCCTCTAACAAGGTGGTCCATTAGATTGGATTTTCAAATCCTCTACTGAGGTTACTCCTTACAGGGTATTTTCTTCTAACAAGGCATTTGTAGTCAATCCCTTAACTGGGTGATTCCTAACAGGATCGGTTCTTAATAGGACTTTTGTAAAAGCTTTAACAGACTTGGCTCCTAACAGGGCAAACTTCAGAAGAGTTCAGATATTATCTTGTGAGTCCCATCTCACCGTGGTTTTTACCTATTTGGGTTTCCATGTCAAAAATACTTATGTCATGTGGTGAATGTTTTTGTGGTTATGATCTTATGGTTGATCTGATTAACTACTTAACTATTTCTGATAAGGCATGATAACTGGAAGCATTGAGGAATGAACTATGTTGACATATGATAAAACATTTGGATGTTTACAAGTTTAATATTGTTTACCATTAAATTATTGTAACAGTCAACTGGTATTCTTATGCGTATTGATCTTGACAGTGATATTTCATTGATAATTTTACTTTGTGTATTTGAGATTGAGTTTAGGAATGTTTGTATCAGTTTTTCTATTTACTGATTCAACCCCCCCCCCCCCCCCTCTTTGTAATCTACTGGATATTTATTCTTTCATCATACCATCACTCACATAGCATTAACATTAAAAAAATATCATAAACTGAACAATATAAGAAGATCCATCATTCATTAACATGTTATATCATCAACCATTTTACCAAAATTTCATAAATACACACACCTTTCTAAGTTCCAATTACGAGAAGGTAATAACATCATTGGTCAACATTTTTTCGTGATCAAAGACAACATTCATATTTTACCCAAAGCACGAGGATATCTTACAAAGTTAAAGACATTCATCTTTCCAAATCAAACAATGACATCAAAGGATGAATTTTTATTTCATAAAAATAACTTTTAGCATACAATGCATCACCCTTACCTCACATTCATCACTTGTTCTACAACATGATATACTAATTTAATCTTTCATGGTATATTCTAATATTATCCATGCCAAAATTACATCCATCTAATTTATTCATTTGTAGAATCATGAATGCAATTGGGAACTTAGGTCCTTAACCAAAGATTGGCTTAAATCAAACACTTCTTTTATACATATCAGATCATATTCATAAATAAAAACTCAAAGATTCAAATTTATACAAACTAAACCACCAATTAGTATCCTTATTAATTCATATATTCAGATATGTGTGTGTGTGTGCATGCATATAAATATGTTGGCATTTGATTGAAGATTACATTGATGTATTATTGTGTTGTCACTGATGTCAATTGTAACTGGTAATGGAAGTTGTTATGCAACTGGTAGTTGAGCAAGTGAAGGGAACCGGTATTACTCTAGAAGTAGTGAGATCAGCTGGTAACCCTACCTGTTGATGTGCCAAACCCTAACCAATGGAGCTTGGTGAATTGGTTGTATTGATTTATGATCAATGGTAATCAGTAATGATTATGCCACGTATGTGTTGGCATTATGTGAGCCGGTATGAGGACATGATGACATTGTATCTTGTCATTGATGTAACTATGCTAAAGAAGAGAGAACCAGTATGTTACCAAGAACTGGTATATGTGAGAATCGGTAAAACATTGTGAACCAGTATATGTGCCAAAGTGAAGCAGTGTGTTTGTTCAAGGTGAACCAGCATGTTGATATGGGAACCGGTACATGGAAGCTTTGTATGACTATCGGTTGGTAGTCTCAACTTCAGGGTTTTTGGTTGAAGTGCTCCAAGCTTGTGTGACTCAACTGGTGACTTTGTGTGATGAGTTAGCATTGTAACGAAGAACAAATCATGTTACCACATCAGCCTTGTGTGCGTGAAGGATCTTGCATGAAGGAGAGTGTTCCTATCTACCTCAAGAATGTGCGAAGTCTGTAAACAGTGAAAATGCATGATGGGTTATCAACCGCCATGAAAGCGGTGGAAAACAAATGATGGATAATGTCTTGAGATTGGTTCAAGACTGTTGCATTTAATGCAATGTGCTCAATGGTCAGGATTGAACCATTTGAATTGCTTAACCTAATAGGTTTAGGGTTTAGGGTTTATTCTACTGACCTATCCGTTTCCTATAAGGTCGATGTTGTGCTTCTTTTTGAGGTTCTTGGAAAAAGTTGTGTGTGTGTATCCAAGAGAAGAGATACATGATTCTTGCCAAACTAGAGGAGAGAAGTGATACCTGTAGAGTGTAAGTGCAGAAGGTGAAGAGGAGCTAAAGTGGATCTGCATTGGCATTGAGTGTTGTTACTAGATCATTGTAATACCTGTTGATCTCTAACCACTTCAACAGTTGGGAAATCCCTTAACAGGATAGCTTTAATCGGCTTACTATAAATCCTTTAACAAGGTGACTCAAAACCATTGAGTTCTTGAAATCCTCTAACAAGGTAACCTTTAACAGGGTTTAACCCTTAACCGGGTATTCTAGCCATCCCTTAACCGGGTGATCCCTAACAGGATCGGTTCCTAATAGAACCTATTGTAACAGTCTTTAACCAGACAAGGCTCCTAATAGAGCAGACTTCTAAAGAGTTCAAAAATAGCTTGTGGGTATTCATCCCCACTGTGGTTTTTTCCAGTTGGGTTTCCACGTGAAAAATCTGTGTGTCATGTGTGGTGTTATCCATGTGATGGTTTAAGTGATTTGTGTCTGAAGGTAAATCATGTTGATCTAGCTATTTATATATCTTTGATGATAGATTACATGTTCATGCACTAGGGTGAAATGGAAATGAAGTATTATATTGTATGAAAAGATAAGTGTCAACTAGTTTATGCTTGTCTTAGTTATTCTAGGTTTTGCCAGTTGTACTCTGTTTAAGACCGGTGTTACTGTTTGTCTGCCAAAGCACAGTGTCTACTAAAAAACTAGTTTAGGATTGTGTTTTTGTCTATGCTGATTCACCCCCCCCCTCTTCCCCTCTTAGTTGTGGTTTGGTACTATCTGTTCATCATTGAGTTATCAATTGGTATCAGAGCATCCTCCAGGTCCTCTATGTTATAAGCTTAACCACTTGAGGAAAAGATCCTAGTCTAATGATGAAGAGGGAAGGTCCAAAGTTCAACAGAGATAATTTTAGTATATGGAAAGACATAATGAAGATATACATCAGAAGCATGGGTGCTCAACACTGAAGCTATGTTGAGAATTCTTATATTTTTCGTACCGGTACTCTCACCAATGACCAAAAGAGAGAGATGCAGGAGAATGGGCAAGTCATGGAAGCCCTAATTAGTAGTTTATCTGACATTGAGTTTATTGATGTCCAAGATAAAGTAAATCCCAAAGAGGTATGGGATACTCTTGAAAATATATATGGCGGTGATGAGCATGTAAAACAAGCTAAGGAAGAAAGCCTTCGAGGGAAGTTTGAAGACATGTAGATGGTTGAAGGTGAGACCATTCAATAGTATGGAATAAGAATCAAAACTATTGTCGGAGATATCAAGAGTGTAGGTGGTAAAATGGAAGATTCCATTATGGTAAGCAAAGTTCTGAGATCCTTATTACTGGTCTATGCAATAAGGGTTGTTGCTATTCAAGAGTTGAGATCAATAGACAAGACTAAGGTATCCCTAGACTCCATCATTGCAAAGCTGACAGCCTATGAGCTAAATAGTTTTGATGGCAGTGTTCAAAAGACTGAATCAGCTTTTAAAGCTTCTGTTGTACCATCTAGAAAAGGAAAAGAAGCAAGCACCAGTGGTGAACCAAGACAGAGTAGAGAAATGGATGATGAGGAGATTCTGATGGCATTTGAAGCTCTTCTTGCTAGGAAACTTCCTAAAGGAACTGGTAAATACAGAGGTAAGCTCCCTTTGAAATGCTTTTCTTGTAACCGGATAAGACATATTGCTGTAAACTATCCTAATGGTGACAACAAGGACAAACAGGAAAGGTTCAAGAAACTCAAAGGAGGAAACCAGAGAAACCATTTTGTGGCAGTTGATGAAGGTGTCAAAGATGAGGAATCAAAAGATGAAGAAAATGAAGATATTGTGTTTGTTGTTGTCAAGGAAGATGTGTCAAACAAGAAGGCTCTTGTCTCCCGCTTTGATAATTCCAATGAGTGGATTATTGACAATGGTTGTTCTCACCATATGACTGGTGACCGGAGAAAGTTTCTATCCTTGGAAGAGTATGTGTTAGGATTCCCATAGATACTGAGAGGGGGGAGTGAATTAGTATCTAACCGGTTATAAGATTTTCTTAACTTAAAACATGTAGAGCATATTAATACTATATACCAATAAATAGAAAGTAATGCAATAAGTAGAGATAAAAACAACCACATGAAAAACAAACCATAACACAATAGTTTAAGGAGTAAACCCAGTGTGGGAAGAATCTCATTGGGATTTGTGACCAACAATATTCACTTACTGGCCAATAAGAGAATATTGCTGCTACAAGAAGGGCATGTGGAAGGCCAAGTGCCTAGAGCTCACTGCTCAATTACAAAATGGATTATATAAATACAATGTCTTGTACTGCTTCAAAATAGCATCTACTATGCCAGATCCAGTATCGGTTTATAGCTCTGCTTCATACATAAACCCTTAACCTATAATTCGCATAATAGGTATGCCTTATTTCGCTTAATTACATTCCTCCATTCATTACATATCTTCTCTCAATGTTCTACAATGAACTCTCTTATATAAGAGTCATTTTACAACTTGCCAAGTCGGATTACAATGATTTTACAAAAACAAAATATATTAACAACAAAATTCTTGTCGGCTTCTGTGTCGGTATGCTTCCTTTCACTGCTGATGCTAGTGGTCTGTGTGTCGGTGTAGAATCTAACTTTGCTGGTGCCGGTGGATTGCCTTGCTGGTGTCATAGCATTGTAAGGTTTCTATCAATGACAAAACCTTCAATAACCTACAATGTCTCATTGGAGTGTGCATTTGCCAACAATTTCCCCCTTTGGCATTGATGGCAACTCATGAGAAAAATTTAGAAATGTTTTTAAAAATTGAAGTCCAAAAATTGTTACCAAAAATGTGTGCTCCCCCTAAGAAGATGATCCCTAAGTTATTGGATTTTTCTCATACCACTACTCCCCATTTGGCCTCAATGACAAAGGTTATCAAAGTGTCAATAGAGTGTAGTTTCCTGTTTCAACCTTGTAACCGGTTGGTTACAATCTAAAAGAGGTCTGCCAAAAATAGATTCAAGTTCTCAATGAACTTTTTACTCTCTTTTATTGCTGCCTCTGTCCTCTGAACTGTACTAGTGAGGTGTTGCATTTGCTTTGCCGGTTTTGTTTGTCCTTGTACCAATGCATTAGATATTTCTTTCCTTAAGGATGCTAGGTAGTCTAGTTTTGGACTTAGTCTTAATTTCAGATCCTTAGCCTTACTTTTTATTCTCTCCTTTTCTCTTTCTATCTTTAGTAATTCTTCCTCAAAACCTGTTATCTTTTTCTCAAAAACTGATAATGAATCAGATGAATTAATAAAATTGTCAGCTAGTTGATTTATTTCCTCCTGTATCTTGCTAATCTTCTTGTCTATATCAACTGTCAAAAAGTTAGTCTTACAAGTATCTCTGTACAAAGTTTTGAATTCCTTTAATGTGCTACATAATTCCAGTAGAAGTGTGTCAAATTGCCTTGTACACTTCTTTATTTGTTCCTCAAAGAATTTCTATTTTTCCTTTTCTAACCTCTCTTTGAATGCATCCTCCTTTATTTGTTCAACTGTCACTGTGTTGTCAGTAATATACTTAGACAAAGTGTCAAGTTGACTCAAATAATCCTTATTATCCACATTACATTTTGGAGCTATCATCTTCAAAATTGGAATTGTGTCATCTATAGCCTTATATGCTTGTGAACTATAATCTGTTATTTTCTTTATAAAGTCTAAAAGAACTTCAATTACATTTGTTGTCTTGAATCTTACAGTTGAAGATCCAATACTCTGAATTCCACTGGTGGGAGCAATATCCTTGCTTGCAGTGACCTCTAGTAGGTCAGTCTGTGTTTCCATTTTCTTAAGCAATGGTTTGTTTTGCTCAGCAGTTGTCGGTGGCACTGATTCTATATTAACATGTTCCTGTGCTGGAGCCTGTTGCTCTGCTTGTTGCTCTATTTGTTGTTTTTCCTGTTGTTCTGTGACACTATCTGTAAGTTTTCCTTCAGTGTTATCTATGTTATTAGTTACCAGTGGCTTACTAGCCATATCTGTCTTACCAATTGTGTCCTTATCTACCACAATGTTGACCTTCTAAGTATCAACATCTACTGTATATAATACCTCAGAATTAGGATTTGTATCCTCTTGTGATATATCCATACTCTCATCAATCGGTTGACTTTCAGTTGTAACTACTAGTGGAGTATTCAGAGCCAGTGGGGATAAGTTATCTTTTATTTTTATGCTTGGAGGTCCACCAACCTTGCCTTTACCCTTATCTTTATCTTTCTGATATACTTTGATAGGTTTGGGGTTTCTATATTCTTCCTATTTTTCCTTCTCAACAAGGAATATATCCCATGTGTTAGCAGTTTCCTCTGCAGCCTCATTTACTCTACCAACCACAAGTGCTACATGTCGGTGTGCAGTTGAGAATACTATCCGGTTAGCCTCTAAGATCATATCATCTATCTCCTTTGGTGAGTTAACAGGATAAACAGCAAGTAGTTTCTCAATCTTTATTTTCTTGTCAAGCTCTATAATAGCTTGCCTTCTACCTTCAAGTCTCTTAAATAGTTCTACTGGTACTTCATCTACAATTTGAATCAAAAATTTCTTGTAGATATCCAAGTGTAGAATTACACTATTTTCAACTTTCTCCTTGTCATCAACTAATAATGTATCATATAGTTTGTTGATGTTTTTCAGCTGTCCATTCTTTGTTATTTCATCTAGTAGTTTGTCAATCGGAGCAATATTTTGTTGAGTCCTTTTCTTTGGTGTTAACTTTTTCTTCTTTGGAGTTATCTTCTTAGCCGGGGGCCTTACTGCCTGTTGTTTTTGTCTAGTTCTTCTAGGTGAAGGTGTGGATACCGGTGAAGGTTCCCTTTTCCTTACAACTCTTTTAAATGTTGCTGGCATATCACTCTCTGAAGAAGTTGCTACCAGTGAAAGGTGAGTTTTTGGTTGTTGTGGTTGTAACTCATCTTTAGTGATACCAGTTTGTTTAAGTACATCTTCTTTGATAGCCTTAGCCTGCCTTGAACCTTTCCTCACTGTTGCTTCTACTTTCTTCACTCTCTTCTTGGATTGAATTTTATTTTCAATGGTTTTAGCACTGCCAAATACCTCTTCCTTAGGTTCATTGGGTGCTTCCAAAAGGGCTTTTGCATATGTTTCAATGATGTGATCATTTGTCTCATAAACCATTTCAGTAACCCAAATTGTTCTTAGGATAACTGCCTCCATCCAGATCTCATCCTTCTTAATCACAAAACATATGTCATCCCTATACTTATCTACAATTGTTTGTGATAATCTTACTCTAGCGTTCATTATGGCTTTTAATGCTTGAAAGTACTCATAAATATTCTTCTCTTTGTTTTCACCCATGTTGTTCAATAAGTCAGATAACTATTTGCCTATCGGTATGTCAAATCCAAGGTTCTTATTACCTATATCGGGCACCTATTTGGTTATATGTAGCATTAAGCAAACAAGTAAGTTGCCATATCTAAATGTCCCTTTCTTATCCTTCTTGATCTTTCCCAGATTGTCAATCAATTCATCCTTTAACCATTCACACACATCAATTTTCACATTATCCTTAATCATATTGTGAGCACTCTTTATGCATAAGCTGGAAACTAGATTTAGTCTATTTGCATGTGTTGTTTTGTAGCCTAGAATCATGCTAACGAATCTCACATTTATGTCAGTTACATCATTCACCCTCAAAGACCTTTTGTCGGATGTTGCACCTATTAGGTTCATTACTAGGTCATTTGAGACCTCCTTTGTCTTGTCAGGTCTGTTACTGGTGGAGGGTAACCCTGTTACAACTTTAACAGCTTCCTTAGTAATTTTTTGAATTGAATCTAACCAGAAAAATTCACCATGAACCCTGCTCAACACTATCCTTATCACTTCCTTAAGGAATTCCGGACTGTAGAGAATTTCTGTGAATCCTAGGGTTTCAATTATTTTGTGTTCAAGTTTCACATTACTGGAATATCACAAATAACAGTCTTGTACATGTTCTTAATTTCTTCATCTCCTAATTCTTCTATATGGCAATGAATATACATCCTAGGGTCTTTTGCAAAAACTACTCCTTTGGGGAGTTGAGAAAAAGCACCAACATTATCATCCTTCTTTGCTATTTTGGGAACTAGCTGAAAAACGGGCCTAGGGCGCTTGAGTACTTCCACTATAGTAGGGTTTGCTATGAATTTAGGTACAAAAGTGGATGCCATTTATAAATACCTTTTTTCTTCCTTTGGAAAGATTGATTTTTGTGCTTCTTTGCTCGAAATGCCTTAGCTCTGGAAATTTTTGCGCTCTTCAAATGTTTGAATGCTCGGTGAAGTAAAATGGAGCCAAAAACACTGATTTATAATGTTAATTTTGCCAACCACCATATTTAATGCTTGTTGGTTAAGTACTCACTCAACATATCTACTAGTATTGAAGTAATTTTAACTTTTTACCATCAACCGAGGGAATAAAAGCATGTTTCACATTTGTTTGTCAAACCCTCAAAGAAAATTTCTTCAGTTAGATGAAGATTCTCCTGCCAGTGGAGTGTTACTTTCTTCTGTCAGTGGAGTGTTACTCTGTTCTACCAGTGGAGGAGTATTCCTATCAACATTTAGTTCTGATTTCCTAATCCATTGTTTTCAGAATTCCTGCTTTACTTCTTCAACCTTTTCTTTACCTTTCAAACTAGGACCTTTGTTGTTTACCAGTGAGGGCTTGCTTCTACAAAATTTAGCAATATGCCCAATTTTGTTACATGCATAACAAGTCACTTTATTTTTCTGAATAGCTTTCCCATAACCTATGCTAGTTTGTGTTCTACATTTATTAGATAAATGTCCAAAACTTCCACAAACATAACATCTCACATTCATTCTGCAATTTTCAGAATTATGACCAACTTTGTTGCATTTTGAACATTGATCGGTGGGTGTACTGGTATTCTGATAATTTCTAGATCTACATTGATTTGCTCTATGACCATACTTATTACAGTTAAAGCATTTGCCATTAAATTTATAAGTAGTAGGTTGTCTTACCGATTTGCCATGATCCTGTGTGTTTGCAGTACCGGATCTTTCACTAGTTTCAAAGCCAAGACCTTTAGTCTCACCATTAGGTTTCTGATTCTTCAACAAGTCACCAAGTTCTTCTGAGCTTTTCTTGAATTTTTCTTTATGTTGATTTGTAGCAGCCAATTCTCCTTCCAAGATACCTTTTTGTCTCATGAGTTCATTTGAGTCATTTTGTGCTTGCATTAGATCTGTCTTCAACATATCATTTTCATAACTAAGTCTTGTATTTTCATTTGCAGCATCATTCAGTCTTCTAGTCAAGTCTTCTTCATTCTTCTTTCTATCTTCAATTTCTTTACAAAATCTCATAGTCATATCCTGCATCTCATTCTTTATTGTCATGTTTTCTTGTTTTAGCTTATTCAGCAGATCACTAAGGGTTTCATTTTCATCATTCTCATTTTGCATCTTTTCACAAAGTTCTCTTCTCTTGTTTCTTGAAATAGTAAGATTTTCTTGAAGTGCTTGAATGATATCCTAAGTAGCCTTTAGATCATCTTCAAGTTTGATATTTTTTAATTAGTCTTAGAGAGCTCCTTCTAGTTGCTTCATCAAGTTTTCCATCTCTACCGATGTCAAGATCTTCCCCAAGTTGTTAGGCTTCTGAAAATAGAGGACCAAGCTCTAATACCAATTGTTAGGATTCCCATAGATATTGAGAGGGGGGATGAATCAGTATCTAACGGGTTATAAGATTTTCTTAACTTAAAACATGTAGCGCATATTAATACTGTGTACCGGTAAACAGAAAGTAATGCAATAAGAAGAGATAAAAACAACCACATGAAAAACACACCATAACACAATAGTTTAACGAGGAAACCCAGTGTGGGAAAAACCTCAGTGGGATTTGTGACCACAATATTCACTTACTGGCCAATAAGAGAATATTACTGCTACAAGAGAGGCCTGCACATGTAGGAAGGCCAAGTGCCTAGAGCTCACTGCTCAATTACAAAATGGGAAGTCTCACTAACTTACAAAATGGATTATATAAATCCAATGTCTTGTACTTCTTCAAAATAGCATCTACTATGCCAGATCCAGTACCGGTTTCTAGCTCTGCTTCATACATAAACCCTTAACCTATAATTTGCATAATAGGTCTGCCTTATTTCACATAATTACATTCCTCCATTCATTTCATATCTTCTCTCAATGTTCTACAATAAACTCTCTTATATAAGAGTCATTTTACAATTTTCCAAGTCAGCTTATAATGATTTTACAAAAACAAAATATATTAACAACAAAATTCTTGTCCACTTCTATGTCGGTATGCTTCCTTTCACTATCGGTGTCGCTGGTCTATGTGTTAGTGTAGAATCTAACTTTGCTGGTGTCGGTGGATTGTCTTGCCAGTGTCATAGGATTTTCAAGTTGCCATCAATGAAAAAACCTTCAATCACCTACAATGTCTCATTGGAGTGTGCATTTGCCAACAGTATGATGGTGGTGTGGTTCGCTTTGGTAATGATGCACCATGTATGGTCAAAGGTAGAGGGTCCATCTCTCTAAATGGAAAGAGTAGTGCTGACAATGTGTATTGGGTTGATGGTCACAGACACAACCTTCTGAGTGTTGCCCAGCTGAATGATAGTGGTCTCACTCCAGAATTCAAGAATGGAGTGTGCAGAATCAAAGGAAAGAATGGTGAATTGGTGGCCACCGGTATGCAGACCAAAGGTAACCTATTTCAGCTGAATGCAAATATAAGTACATGTCTTATGGCTAAATTTGATGATAATTGGATATGGCATAGGAGACTCTACCATGTAAACTTTGATAACATTGTGAAGGCCAGTAAGATCAAGGCAGTTAGAGGGTTGCCGGTACTGAGAAAACTAGAAAATACCTTGTGCAGAGAGTGTCAACTGGGGAAAATGTCTTCCTCAATCTTTAAAGGTAAACCTTTCACTACTGACAATTTACTTGATCTTGTGCATACTGATTTGTGTGGTCCTATGAAAACTAGGAGTGTGCAGGGAGATAGGAATTTTATGATTCTTACAAATGATTGCTCAAGAATGATGTGGGTCACATTCTTGAAAGACAACTCTGAAGCCTTTGGAAATTTCAAAGCTTTCAGAGCATTAGTGGAGAAGGAAAGTGGTAAAAGGATCAAGTGCCTTAGAACTAATCAAGGAGGGGAATTCACTTGCGGTGAATTCAACAAGTACTATGAAGAACATGGCATCAAGAGGCAACTGTCTGCCCCCCGGACTCCACAACAGAATGGCCTAGCAAAGAGGAATAACCAAACTATGGTTGAAGCAGCTAGAACTATGTTGATTCAAGGAAAAGTTGCTCACACCTTTTGGAGAGAAGCAGTGAGCACTGCAGTCTACACAATGAATCGGGTACTCATCAAGAAAGGTAAGGATAAAACTCCTTATGAGTATTAAACCGATAAGACACCTGTGGTTAGCTACTTTAGAGTGTTTGGTAGAAAATATTACATCAAGAGGAGCGAACACCAGAGAAAATTTGATACGAAATGTGATGAGGGAATATTCCTAGGGTATTCCACCAAGAGAAAAGCTCTCAAGTGTTTCAATAATAGGACTCAGAGAATTATGGAAAGCACCAATGTAAGAGTTGATGAAACCTCTGAGAAAACTAAGGAAACTAGCAGTGAGCAAGCAGTAAATGAACTGGTTGTAACCTTCTGGGAACCGGTTGCTAGTCAACCAAGTACCAGTAACAATGTTCCTACATCGGTAGATGTAGATGCTGACACTGATGGAGATGAGGATGAAGAAGAAAAGAAAGAGGAATATATTAAGACCATTCCTCAGTATGTCAAGCTAAATCCTGATCCTAAGCAGATCATAGGAGATAAGGATGCAGGAATCCTTACAAGAAGAAAGGTCAGAGAAAACTCATGTATGATCTCTGAATTTGAGCCTAAATCATTCAAAGAGGCACATAAAGATGATGATTGGATCAAGGCAATGGAAGAAGAACTTGAATAGATAGAGAGAAATGGTACATGGAATTTGGTACCCAGACCGGAGCATAAAAATGTCATCGATACTGAATGGGTTTTCAGAAATAAGCTGAATGAGGATGGCACAGTGATTAGAAACAAAGCCAGACTGTTGTGTAAAGGATATGCCCAAGAAGAAGGAGAAGACTATGGAGAAACCTTTGCTCCTGTAGCGAGATTGGAAGGAGTTCGTATGCTTCTTGCATATGCAGCTTTTAAAGGATTCAAATTATATCAAATGGATGTAAAATCTGCATTCCTAAATGGTGTACTTGAAGAGGAGGTGTATATAGAGCAACCAGGTGGGTTCGCCCTATCTGAAGACAGTGACATGGTGTGTAGGCTACATAAAGCCTTATATGGTATAAAGCAGGCACCTAGAGCATGGTATGAATGCCTACATTCCCATCTTGTAAAGATTGGATTTGGGAGAACAAGAGAAGATAGCAATATCTACTTGAAATCTAAAGGAGATCAAATCTTGATCTATGAGGTATTTGTTGATGACATTATCTTTGGTGGAGATGATAAGATGAGTCATGAGTTTGCAGATGAGATGAAGAAAGAGTTTGAGATATCACTCATATGGGAGATTAAGTTCTTCATTAGACTACAGATTCAGCAGATGAAAGATGGAATCTTTATCACTTAGTCCAAGTATGTCAAAGAGGTGTTGAAGATATTTGGCATGGAAGATAGCAAACCAGTTGGTACACCGATGGTGACCAGTTGTAAACTATCCAAAGAGGATGACTCAGCATTGGTTAATGAGAAGGAATATCAATCAATGATTGGTAAGTTGCATTATGTAGTGCATAGCAAACCAGATATTGCACATGCAAGGTTCCAGAAAAGTCCAAGAGAATCCCACTTGGTTGCAATCAAGCAGATTCTTACGTATCTGAAGGGAACTATTGATTATGGATTGTGGTATCCATATAGGAAGGATTTCAACTTGAAAGTATTCATAGATACTGATTGGGCAGGTAATGTGGATGACCAGAAGAGCACAACCGGTGGTGCATTCTTTCTTAGTGGTAGACTAGTCTGATGGATGAGTAAGAAGTAGAGTTGTATCTCTCAGTCTACAGCGGAAGCAGAGTATGTTGTAGCTTTCATGAACTGCACTCAGACAATTTGGATGAAGCATGTATTAAATGGCTTCAAAGTTCCTGTATCTGAACCAGTAAGTATATTTTGTGACAATACTAGTGCAATTAACATCTCCAAGAATCCGTTTTTACATTCTAGAACCAAGCACTTTGAGCTTAAGTATCATTTCTTGAGGGAAAAGTTTCAGAATAAAGAGATTGCATTGGAACATGTTTCCAGTAAGGAGCAGTTACCAGACATATTCACCAAGCCTCTCCCAAAGACTATATTTATGTACTTAAGAGGATAATTAGGGGTGTTGCCCCTTCAGGAGGTGAACTAAAGGTATATGATCTACATTAGTCAGGTATTGCATAGTCAAATTTTTTTTGGATTGATGTGTTGAAGGATACCACTCCTCAGGGGGAGTAGCATAATGGAACAGGGAAGCTTGTGCCTCCACTTTGGCATTGTTGTCAAAGGGGGAGAATAAGTGAAGTGGAGAAGATATCTGTAGAAATTGGGGGAGAAGGTGTGAAGTGGAGAGATATCTTTGTATATTGCCATCAATACCAAAGGGGGAGATTGTTGGCATTATGTGAACCAGTATGAGGACATGATGACATTGTATGTTGTCATTGATGTCAATATGTTGAAGAAGAGAGAACCGGTATATGTGCCAAAGTGAAGCGGTGTGTTTGTTCAAGGTGAATCGGCATGTTGATATGGGAACCGGTACATGGAAGCTTTGTATGGCTACTGGTTGGTAGTCTCAACTTCAGGGTTTCTAGTTGAACTGCTCTAAGCCTATGTGACTCAACCGGTGACTTTGTGTGGTGAGTTAGCATTGTAATGAAGAACAGATCATGTTGCCACGTTAGCCTTGTGTGCGTGAAGGATCTTGCATGAAGGAGAGTGTTCTTATCTACCTCAGGAATGTGCGAAGTCTATAAATGGTGAAAATGCGTGATGGGTTATCAGCTGCCATGAAAATGGTGAAAAATGAACGATGGAGAACATCTTGAGATTGGTTAAAGACTATTGCATTTAATGCAATGTGCTCAATAGTCAGGATTGAACCATTTGAATTGCTTAACCTAATAGGTTTAGGGTTTAGGGTTTATGCTACAGACCTATCTATTTTCGATAAGGTTGATGTTGTGCTTCTTTCTAAGGTTGTTGGCAAAATTTGTGTGTGTGTATCCAAGAGAAGAAATACGTAATTCTTGCCAGACTAGAGGAGAGAAGTGATACCTATAGAGTGTAAGTGCAGAAGTTGAAGAGGAGCTAAAACGGATCTGCATTGGCATTGAGTGATGTTACCAAATCATTCTAATACCTATTGATCTCTAACCACTTCAACAGTTGGGAAATCCCTTAACAGGGTAGCTTTAAATGGCTTACTATAAATCCTTTAACAAGGTGACTCAAAACCATTGAGTTCTTGAAATCCTCTGACAAGGTAACCTTTAACAGGGTTTAACCCTTAACCGGGTATTCTAGCCATCCCTTAACTGAGTGATCCCTAACAGGATTGGTTCCTAACAGAACCTATTGTATCAGTCTTTAACCGGAAAAGGCTCCTAATAGAGTGGACTTCTAAAGAGTTCAAAAACATCTTGTGGGTATTCATCCCCACTGTGGTGTTTCCTAGTTGGGTTTCCATGTGAAAAATCTATGTGTCATGTGTGGTGTTATTCATGTGATGGTTTAAGTGATTTGTGTCTGAAGGTAAATGATGTTGATCTAGCTATTTATATATCTTTGATGATAGATTACCTGTTCATGCACTAGGGTGAAATGGAAATGAAGTATTATATTTTATGAAAAGATAAGTGTCAACCGGTTTATGCTTGTCTCAGTTATTCTAGGTTTTGCCAGTTGTACTTTATTTAAGACCGGTGTTACTGTTTATCTACCAAAGCACAGTGTCTGCTGACAAACTGGCTTAGGATTGTGTTTTTGTCTGTACTGATTCACCCCCCCCCCTCTTAGTACCAGTTTGGTACTATCCATTCATCATTGAGTTATCAGTATGCATGTTGCATGTGATGAGTTTCAAAGTTGTTTTGGCACGTAGAGATAATTTTTTTATCTTGGGAAAGAGCGAGTGCATAGCATGAAGAGAAAATCATGTGATGAGATACAAGATTTGATGAAGCGGTGATCAAGGAGCGGTCGAGGTTGTCTTGTCCAATGTGCAATGAATGCTATGTAATCTAATGGTCATACTTAGACCGATTTATTTTGTAATCTCTATGAGATCTTAGGTTTGTGATGTGTTACCGACCTATTGTTTTTCTTATAAGGTCAATGAGTTGTTTTGTTGTAGTGTTGGAAATTTTGGTTAAGTGTCAGTGTGAGTGATTGTTGAACTAGAAGGAGTATTTGTAGTATGTGTGAAGGCAGATAGGAGCATGAAAAGGGTATGATCGAGAAGAGTAGTTTTATTTACTATATCAAAAAACCCATGTTGTTCTCTAACAATTACAATAGTTAAATCCCTTAATCAAGTAAGATTTAACTGGCTTAGTGCTATCTAAATCCTCTAACCAGGTGATCAATTATCTAAGATTTCAAATCCTCTATCGAGGTTACTCCTAACAAGGTATTTCTTTTAAGAGGGCATTGTAGTCAATCCCTTAACCGGGTGGTCCCTAACAGGATTTGTTCCTAACAAGACATTTTGTAAAGCTTTAACAGGATTGGGTCCCAATAGGGCAAACTTCAAAAGAGTTTAGAATACTTGTGGGTATTCATCCCCACTGTGGTTTTTCCCATTTGGGTTTCCACGTCAAAAATCATTGTGTCAAGTGGTGAATGGTTTTTGTGGTTATGTTTTTGATATGGTTAATTTTCTAAACTGTTAAGTCCACTTAGATATGTTAAGATGACCGGAAGTAATCTGAAATGTGATTTTACTATTGTTAGTAAAGTATTTTGATGTATTGGTTTAAATGGTTTGGGAGTTTCAGAGCTATTATACTATTATTTGTATATGCTAGTCAACCAGTATTCTTGACAGTGTTATTGCAGCTTGTAGTTCAGTGTTTGAACCAGTTAGTTCAGTGATTGACATGTGAAATATTTTTTGAGTTTGGTGAAAGTTAAGTCAGTTTTATATCTATTGATTCACCCCCCCCCCCCAGTCAGTAGTTGTTCGGATCCTTATTTATTCATCAAATCATCAATTGGTATCATAGCATTTCAGGTCCTCTAGTGTCTAAGCCTAATAGCTTGAGGTAAAGATCTAGAACAAAATGATGAAGAAAGAAGGCCTGAAGTTTAATAGGTAAAACTATAGAAAATGGAGTGATAGCATTAAAATCTATATCAAGAGTCTAGGAAGTCAATACTCGGAAAATGTTGTTACAAAATATAGTGCACCTAGTAGGATTTTGTCTGATGATCAAAAGAAAGAGCAACAAGAGAATAATCAAGCATTGGAGGCCATTATTAGTTCTTTGTCTGATTTAGAGTATGTCGATGTCCATGGTCTGGAGATCGCTTATGATGTGTGGAAGAAACTTGAGGATATTTATAGTGGTGATGAGCATGTGAAAATTGCCAAAGAGAGAGTCTGAGAGGTAAATTTGATGACATGCGGATGGTTGAAGGTGATAATATTCAACAGTATGGTCAGATGATCAAGGAGATAGTCGGTGAGATCAAGAGTGTTGGTGGTAAATTGGAGGATGCCACAGTGGTTAGTAAGGTGTTTAGAACCCTTCTACCAGTCTACGCTATCCGAGTTGCAGCCATTTAGGAGCTAAAGTCTATTGATAAAACTAAGGTAACTCTTGACTCCATCATTGGTAAACTTATTGCATTTGAATTAAATAGTTTTGATGGAAGTGTTCAAAAATCAAATTCTACATTTAGAGCTTCAGTTTCTAACCCACCTATGAGGAAAAGCAGAGATGTTAGTCATAGTTATGAGTCAAGATTCAGCACAAAATTTGATGATGAAGACAGTCTAATTGATTTGAAGCATTGTTGGCTAAGCAGTTACCCAGAGGTACTGGTAAGTACAGAGGTAAATTACCTTTGAAGTGTTTTGACAAGATTGGACATATTTCTTCTAACTGTTCTAATGGTGACAATGAGCATAAGTGTGAGAAGTACAAGAAGTACAAAGGAAAAGGCAAAAGAGATTGCCTCATTGCAGTTGATGGTGGAATCATAGATGAGGAATCTGAGGGAGATGCTAATGAAAAATTATCTTTGTTGCCATTAAAGAGGAGACATCTAATTAGAAGGCATTAGTTTATTGCATGGATAATTCTGATGATTGGATCATAGATAGTGGTTGTTCACACCACATGACTGGTGACCGGAGTAAATTTCTTAATTTGAAGGAATTTGATGGAGGAGTTGTGAGATTTGGAAATGACTCACCCTGCATGGTAAAGGGAAAGGGAACCATTTCTCTTAATGGAAAGAGAAGTGCAGATGATGTCTACTAGGTTGAATAATTAAAGCACAATCTTTTAAGTGTAGCTCAACTCAATGACAGAGGTTATCCATTGGAATTTAAGAATGGAATGTGCAAAATCTATGGGAGCAAAGGTGAACTGATTGCAACACGCAAGAAGACAAAAGGTAGCCTATTTCACCTAAATCCTAAAGTCAACAATTGTTTAATTTCTAAAGTAGATGATAGATGGCTTTGGTATCAGAGATTTTTTCATATAAATTTTGATAACATTGTCAAAGTCAGTAAGTCCAAGTCAGTAAGAGGTTTGCCTCAGTTGGACAAACCAGTGAATGCTCTGTGTAAGGAATGTCAGTTAGGGAAGATGACATACTCAACTTTTAAGAGAAATTCTTTCTCAGCAGAACATTTGTTAGATTTGGTTCATACAGACCTCTGTGGACCAATAAGGACTAAAAGTATTCAAGGTGATAGATATTTTATGATCTTCACTGTTGATTGCTCAAGAATGATGTGGGTCACGTTCTTGAAGGAAAAAATAGAAGCCTTTAGTAAGTTTAAGGCATTCAGGGCCTTAGCTGAAAAGGAAAGTGGTAAGAAGATATAGTGTCTGAGAACTAATCAAGGAGGTGAATTTACTTCAGAGAATTCACTAGATATTGTGAAGATAATGGAATTAAGAGGCATCTTTCTGCACCTAGGACACCACAATAAAATGGTATTGCAGAGATGAACAACCGGTCAGTTGTTGAAGCTACTAGAAAGATGCTAATACAAGGAGGTGTAGAAAAAACCTTCTGGAGAGAAGTTGTCAACATAGCTATATACACTATGAACCAGATATTGGTAAAGAGAGGTAAGGATAAAATTTTGTATGAATACTGGTATGGTAGATCGCCTAATGTCAATTATTTTAAGATTTTTGGCAGTAAATGTTTTATCAAGAGAGGTGACTATGTTGGTAAGTTTGATGCTAAGAGTGATGAAGACATATTTCTTAGGTACTCCACCAAGAGTAAATCCTACAAATGTTACAAAAACCGGACAAAGAGAATCATTGAAAGTGTTGATGTCTAAGTGGATGAGTGTCCTAAAGTTTCAGGAGAAACTAGTGAAGAGAAGAAGGAAGATGAACCTTACATTTTGATTTTGGAACCAGAACCGGTGAAACCAGAAGTTGGTGAAGTGAATGTTGTAGTACCAGTTCAACCGGAACAGGTAGATTCTACAAAAGATGAATATAGTGAGGAAGATGAACCTGAAGATAATGATCATGTTATTCCAAGGTGTGTGAGACTCAATCATAATCCTGACCAGATTATTGGAGATAAAAATGCTGGTGTGTTAGCCAGAAGAAGAATTAGAGAGAATTCTCGCATGATCTCCACTATTGAGCCAAGAAACACTAAGGAATCCTTTGGAGATTATCACTGGATCAAAGCTATGGAAGAGGAGCTTGACCAGATTGAGAAGAACAATACATGGACCCTAGTACCCAGACCAGTGAATAAAAATGTGATAGGTACTAAATAGGTATTCAGAAATAAACTTAATGAAGATGGAGTATTAGTCAAAAACAAAGCTAGATTGGTATGCAAAGGTTATGCATAGGAAGAAGGAGAAGACTATGGTGAGACATTTGCACCAGTTGCTATATTGGAAGGTGTTAGGACTCTACTTGCATTTGCAGCATATAGGGGATTCAAAGTATATTAGATGGATGTGAAGTCAGCATTTCTAAATGGAATAATGGAAGAGGAAGTCTACATTGAATAGCCATATGATTATGCTTTGACTAATGCAAAGGATATGGTGTGTAAACTACACAAGGCACTATATGGTTTGAAGCAAGCACCAAGAGTATGCTATGAAAGACTGCATTCACACCTGATGAAGATAGGTTTTTAGAGAACTAGTGAAGATAGCAATATATATCTCAAGACTGAAGGAGATAAGATACTGGTTAGTGAAGTGTTTGTGGATTATATCATTTTTGGAAGTAATGATGACATGAGTGATGACTTTGCAAATGAGATGAAAAGTGAATTTTAAATGTCTCTGGTAGGAGAGATAAAATTCTTCATAGGTTTGAAAATTCATCAGATGAAGAGTGGTATTTTTATCACACAGTCCAAATATGTGAAAGAAGTATTGAAGACATTTGGAATGGGAGATTGTAAACCAGTTGGAACACCAGTGGTTATAGGTTGTAAACTATCTGAGGATGATGTCGCATCCATTGATGAAAAGGAGTACAGATCTATGATAGGGAAACGACATTATATTCTTCACAATAGACCAGATATTGTTCATGTAGTTCGATTAGTTTCCAAATTTTAGAAGAACCCAAAGGAGACACACATGATTGCAACTAAAAGGATATTCAAATATTTGAAAGGTACTATTGATTATGGATTATGGTATCCATATGCAAGTAAATTTGATTTGAAGGTTTATACAGATGCAAATTGGGTAGGAAATGCTGATGATAGGAAGAGCACAACTGGTGGTGCATTATTTATTGGTGGAAGACTTGTATCTTGGAGCAGCAAGAAGCAGAGTTGTATATCACAGTCCACTATTGAAGCTAAATATGTTGCAGCGTATATGAATTGTACCCAAGCAATCTGGATGAAACACATTCTGGAAGGTTTCAAGTTCAAGATCATAGAACTAGTAAATATTTTATGTGATAACACTAATGCAATAAATATCTCAAAGAACTTGGTGTTCCATGCTAGAACCAAGCATATTGAGCTGAAATATCATTTCTTGAGGGAGAAAGTGCAGAGTAAAGATGTGTTACCGGAGCATGTATCTGTTAGGTCCCAGAGACAACTAAGAGGGGGGGGTGAATCAATTGTCAAATAAATTCAAAACATAAACAACTTAACCAACTTACTACTTAATACCAGTGAACCAGTCTTTTATCCCGGTGGATAGCTTTATCAGATAATTATAATACTGGTAAAGATTAATGCATGAAACAAAAAGACAATGTCATCCACAACACTTAACACCAATATTTGTATGTGGAAACCCTATAAGGGGAAAAACCATGGTGGTAAACCTTACCCACAATCAGATGATACTACTGCATATAGTAAGTGTATACAAATGGGGTTTGCACATGTAGAAAGGCCAAGCACCTAGAGCTCACTACTCAAACACAAAATAGGAGTCACACTGACTACAATTGGATGGTTAAATCCAATAAGGATATACTATTCAAAATAGCATCTTCATATGCTGGATTTAGTACCAGTGTAGTTCTGATGTGCTTTCACAAAAACCTTGATTCACCTTCAAATGATGTCTAAGTGTATAGCTCTGCTCAATCTCGCATATACCTTCACACAATCCTTCTTCACATTCCACCTTCGATCTTACAAATAAGAACTTACATTTATATCATAACCTAGGACCAATTTTAGTAGGTCGGCTCTAAGAGATATTACAATAAAATCAATTTACAAATAAATTAATGCTCAATGCAATAACCAATTCAACATGTCGGCTTAATGCATTTACAACAATAATAAGTCATCTCCATAGTGTGCCATGTTGATCTGCAAAGATAAACCTGTCGGTGTATAACAAATATGCTAATAAATGATTTTCCAAGACAAAGTGTCCAAACAATGTCTTCAACATAACCAAGTGTTTTCCATGCCATTCCAAGTGTCAGTGATCATTATATCCTATCGTTGTACCGGATACTGGTGACTGTGCATAAGTCGTTTGCTTGCCGGTGAATGTTGTTGATTCTCCAAAATGCCAGAGTTGATAAGGTTTAGTAGGTGTTGACATCAATGACAAAACCATACCAAAATACCAACAATCTCCCCCTTTGGTATTGATGGCAACACAAGATGGAAAAACCATCAAAGTGCCAAAATAGAAATGCCAAATACCAAAATACCAATAATTACCAAAATATAAGTAATCTTTCTCAAAGTAACAATCTCTCCCCCTGAGAGTGACATGTGTTTCCTTGTGTTTTTCCATACCAATCTCTCCCCCTTTGACATCAAATGCCAAAGTTACTACAAAACCAAGTTCATTACAAAATACCAACCAATTTAGTATACTAACTACTCCCCCTGAGAAGTAGCTTCCTCATCAAAGCCGGAGTAAAAGATTTCTTTGTTAATTCTATCGGTTGATGACAAAAATCAACTCTCTAAGTATCTACCGGTGGGGGAATGACCCCAAGCTAATCTCTAAGATATTCAAAAGTCTCCTTAGGTAGAGGTTTAGTGAAAATATATACAATCTACTCTTTAGTATTCACATAAACTAGTTTTATTTCTTTTGCTTCAACATTTTCCCTTAGAAAATTTAGTTTGATGGAAACATGTTTGGTTTTAGAATGTAGTACCAGATTCTTAGATATATCAATTGTTGTAGTGTTATCACAATAGATAGTTATAGGTTCCTTGCATTTTACCTTTATGTCTTTCAACATTTGTTTAAGCCATAGTACTTGTGTACAGTTAGTTACTGCTGCAACATATTGTGATTCTGTTGTTGATAAGGATGTACAACTTTGTTTCTTACTCAACCAAGAAACTAGTCTACTTCCAAGAAAAAATGCTCCGTCGATGGTGCTTTTTCTATCATCCACATCTCCTTCCCAATTTGCATCTATGTATGCACATAATTCAAAGTTTTCATCTCTAGGATACCATAATCCAAGATTTGTAGTGCCTTGTAAGTACCGGAAAATCGTTTTTACTATTGATTCATGATTTTCTCTAGGATTACTCTAAAATATTAAAACAATACATACTGTATTCATGATATCAGGTCTGGTTTGTGTCAAATACAGTAAACCTCCTATCATAGATTTGTACCTAGTTGGATTAACAGGTGTAGATTCATCCCTGAGTGATAGTTTGTCATTTGTAGTCATAGGTGTGCTTACCGGTTTAGATTTTTCCATCCCAAATCTCTTTAGTAACTCCTTTAAGTACTTGGATTGACTCAAGAATATACCTTTGTGTGGGAGAAAAAGTGACACTAAGAAAACATGCCCTAATCTCACTTTCAACCACACACTTGTGGAATACGAAAGAGCCTAGAGGTATCACACAATTGGCTACTTCTTCTTGTGGAAGAGAGAGCTACAGGCTACCTATTAGGATTTCTATTCCTTTGTTGCAATTGAAAGATGAAATGATGCAAGTTCAATCCCTAACCCCAAAGTGCAAGTATGAACTAATAACAAGATTGCAGAATTGAACTTAAACAATGGAAAGTTGTAAACACAAGGACAAGACAAGAATGCAAATGCATACCCGAAGTTAAAATCTGACTGAAAATGTTCAGGATGAGGGCGCGAGCGCCACTGTCCTGATTGTGCCCCTGAAACTGCTCCGAAAACTGTTGTTTTGCAACCTTAAAAAGCTGTCAAAATGCTGAAACTTGTTGTCTGTCAGGAGGACCAGGGCACCCAGCACCCCTGTCCTGGCAAGACCAGGGCGCCCCATGCCCCTGTCCTGGTCTTTTGCTCTGAGATTTGGTGGGAAGGTCGGTCTCAGTCTGCTTCTTCCGGATCTGCAACTTGCGGCGTCATCCGAATTCCGAAACCTACACTTATATTTGAAAAGGTGTTTGGGCGGCTATATAGGGTTTTGCCTTAGTCAAACCCCCGCTTCGGTGATTTCCACCTCCATGAATAGCCAAGTTGTATTGTAAAATGTATTGTGTGTGCAGACCTAGTGTGTGTGCAAGGTCCTAAAATGCAAGAAAGCAAACTAGAGCAACCTAGAAAGTAAACCCTAATTGCTTGTAAATGATAATGTAAATGCTCTAAATCAAGATGCAAAGTGATCTAAAGCATGAATAAAGGATATATTGAAGCTTATGCAAAGACATGAAAACAACATGAAATCATACCCAACCCTCAAGGGAGGAGTACAAGCCAATCTTCAGTCGGTAATTTCCTATTGTTCTTCAATGTCTTCCAAGCCCTAAGTGGATGAATGAATTTGATAAGTGCTTGATAGAGGAATGTTGAATGTTGTTGAAGTCTTCAAAGATCTGCTCTTTCACTGCATATGAGGTTCCTAAAAACAAAAATCGGATCCCTTCAAATGAAGAAAGAGAGCTCTTATGTAGGAAACCCTAGATCGTAAATTCGTATTTTGGCCGACCTAGAGATTGAATATCCCACCAATTTCTTGGGGTTAAGCTTTATTTTATGATTGGATCGCGCTCCTAAAATTTTGGGAAAAATGTCTGGGACCATGTTGCACTCCGGGCGCCATGGTCCCGACAACTTTTTACCAAATTTTCAGGGCCGTCGGATATGATGATTTTAGAGAGAATCCCGAAGTTACAGGTGATTTCGAGATGTTTTGACCCCCGAAATCAAGCCCCCAAGTTTGAAATAGGACCTAATTAGGGTTTTTGATTAAATGATGTACTGGAAGAATAAAATGAAAGGGGCACACTTTAATGAAAAGGGCCCAACTTAATGATGATGAAATGATAAAATAGAACCCTATACCTAATTAATTTAATTAATTAAGTGCTAAAGGGAAATGCAATGCAAAATGCAAAATGCGCCAAGGCGGGTGCTAAACTAGGTGTGAAATTGTACCACCCTAGCAAGTGCGTACAATTTACGACGCTACAACCTTTATCTGTCTGTGAAATCTAAAATCCTAAAAAGAATTTTATTTCTCCAATCATAGACATTTCAAATTCTTGTTGCATTTCGATAGAAAAGTCTTTACATAATCCATCTTCTCCTCCAAAGATTATATCATCAACAAAAACTTCTATAGCCAAGATGTCATCATTAGTCACTTTATAATATAAGTTGTCATCAGCGTTACCTTTAGAAAAACCAATCTTCAAAAGATACTTATCCAATCTTGCATACCAAGCTCTTGGAGCTTGTTTCATCCCATACAAAGCTTTCTTTAACCTGCAAACCATATCTTTGTTATCTGTCAAAGAAAATCCATTAGGTTGTTCAATGTAAACTTATTCTTCAAGATCTCCATTTAGAAATGTACATTTAATATACATTTGATATACTTTGTAGTTCTTATGTGCTGCAAGAGCAAAAAATAATCTGACTGCCTCAATTCTAGCTACCGGTGCAAAGGTCTCATTATAATCAATTCATCTAAGAAGTGATGAAGGAATATTTCTTGGTTATTCATCTAAGAGTAAAGCATATAGATGTTTTAAAAAAAGATTGCAGAAAATTGTTAGGTCCCGGAGACAACTGAGAGAGGGAGTGAATTAGTTGTCAAATAAATTCAAAACAAAAACAACTTAACCAACTTACTACTTAATACCGGTGAACCATTCTTTTATACCGGTGGATAGTTTTATCAAATAATTGCAATACCAGTAAATATTAATGCATGAAACAAAAAGACAAAGTCATCCACAACACTTAACACCAATATTTGTACGTGGAAACCCTGTAAGGGGAAAAACCATAGTGGGAAACCTTACCCACAATCAGATGATACTACTACATATAGTAAGTGTATACAAATGTGGTATGCACATGCAGAAAGGCCAAGCACCTAGAGCTCACTACTCAAACACAAAATAGGAGTCACGCTGACTACAATTGGATGGTTAAATCCAATAAGGATGTACTATTCAAAATAGCATCTTCATATGCTGGATTATTATCGCTGTAGTTCTTATATTCTTTCACAAAAATCTTGCTTCACCTTTAAATGATGTTTGCATGTATAGCTCTGCTCAATCTCGCATATACCTTCACAAAATCCTTCTTCACATTCCACCTCTGATCTTACAAATAAGATCTTACATTTATATCATAACCTAGGACCAATTTTAGTAGGTCGGCTCTAAGAGATATTACAATAAAATCAATTTACAAATAAATTAATGCCGGATGCAATAACCGATTCAACATGTCAGCTTAATGCATTTACAACAATAATAAGTCATCTCCATAGCGTGTCATGCTGATCTAGAAAAGATAAACCTGTCACTGTATAACCTGGACCTATTTGCCAGTAACAGCAAATATGCAAATATGAATATGCTAATAAATGATTTTCCAAGACAAAGTGTCCAAATGATGTCTTCAACATAACCAAGTGTTTTCCATGACATTCCAAGTGTTGGTGATCATTATATCCTATCAGTGTACTAGATACTAGTGACTATGCATAAGTCATTTGCTTGCCGGTGAATGTTGCTAATTCTCCAAAATGCCAGAGTTGATAAGGTTTAGTAGGTGTTGACATCAATGACAAAACCATACCAAAATACCAACAGTATCTACTAAGGAGCAGCTAGTAGATATCTTTACTAAACCTCTACCTAAGACTACTTTTGAGTATCTTAGAGGTCTGCTAGGGGTTGTGCCCCTACATGAGGTCAATTGAGCAGATGTAGAAGAAATCAGTCCCGGAGCAAATTGAAGAATCTTGAAGTGGGACTAGTGTAGAGTGGAGCTACTCCACAGTTGGAGCATCTTCATGTAGAACAATGAAGTATGACATTGCGTGTTTTACTTTCACTTTTGAATTGTTGTCAAAGGGGGAGAAGAACTATATGATTATGGGGAGAAGAATTGTATGATTGATAGGGAGAAGAAGTGTAGCCAGTTACCAGCTGAAGACATGGAGACTCATTTGATGGAGAGTACATGGTAAAATGTAAACCAGGATTCCTATACCTATGTATGTGCATTACTCTCAATCACCACAATCAAGGGTATTGATATTTGTATTGCCATCAATGCCAAAGGAGAACCTTGTTGGCATTTGATTGAAGATTGCATTGATGTACTATTGTGATGTCATTAATGTCAATTATAACTGGTAATGCAAGTTGTTATGTAGTTGGTAGTTGAGCAAGTGAAGGAAACCGGAATTACTCTAGAAGCAGTGAGATAAACCTGTAACCCTACCTGTTGATGTGCCAAACCTTAACCGATGGAGCTTGGTGAATCAGTTGTATTGATTTATGATCAAATGGTGATTGGTAATGATTATGCCAAGTATGCATGTTGCACGTGATGAGTTTCAAAGTTGTTTTGGCATGTAGAAATAACTCTTTTATCTTAGGAATGAGCGAGTGCATAGCATGAAGAGGAAACCATGTGATGAGTTATAGGATTCGATGAAGTGGCGATCAAGGAGCAGTCAAGGTTGTCTTGTACAATGTGCAATGATTTCTATCTAATCTAACAGTCATACTTGAACCAATTTTTTTTGTAATCTCTATGAGATCTTAGGTTTGTGATGTGTTATCGACCTATTGTTTTTCTTCTAAGGTCAATGAGTTGTTTTGTTGTAGTGTTGGCAATTTTGGTTAAGTATCAGTGTGAGTGATTGTCTAACCAAAAGGAGTATCTGCAGTATGTGCGAAGGTAGATAGAAGCATGAAAAGGATCTGATCAAGAAGAGTAGTGTTTTTCCCATTTGGGTTTCCACATCAAAAATCATTGTGTCAAGTGGTGAATGGTTTTTATGGTTATGTTTTTGATATGGTTAATTTTCTTAACTATTAAATCCACTTAGATATCTTAAGATGACTGGCAGTAATCTGAAATGTGCTTTTACTATTGTTAGTAAAATATTTTGATGTATTGGTTTAAACAGTTTGGGAGTTTCAGAGATGTTATACTGTTATTTTGATATACCAGTCAACCGGTATTCTTGACAATGCTATTGCAGTTTGTAGTTCAGTGATTGACTTCTGAGATTGTTTTTGAGTTTGGTGAAAGTTAAGTCAGTTTTCTATCTACTTATTCACCCCCCTCTTAGTAGTTGTTCGGATCCTTATTGATTCATCATATTATCAATATATACATACATATATATGTATATACATATATATGTGTGCATATACATATATGTATGTATATACATATATACATATATATATATATACATATATACTTATATACATATATACATATATAGATATATATACATATATACATACATATACATATACATATACATATACATATACATATACATATGTATATGTATATGTATATGTATATGTATATATGTATATGTATATGTACATATACATATACATATATACACACA
This sequence comes from Cryptomeria japonica, assembly GCF_030272615.1. Lineage (NCBI taxonomy): Eukaryota > Viridiplantae > Streptophyta > Pinopsida > Cupressales > Cupressaceae > Cryptomeria > Cryptomeria japonica. The sequence goes on from NC_081412.1 coordinate 658,502,359, forward strand.
TATACATATATGTATGTATATGTATACATATATATGTATATATAGATACATATATATATGTATATAATATATATATATGTGTGTGTATTGTATATATGGATACATATATATATATATATGTATATAATGTGTATATATATGTATTATATATATGTATATGTATACATATATATATATAATGTATATATATAAACATAATACACACACACACACACATATATATATATGTATATATATATATATATATATAAATATTTATTCATATATTCAGAGATACATATATATACATATATATGTGTATATATACATATACATATATACATATGTGTATATGTATATGTATACATATACACATATGTATATATGTATATGTATACATATATATATACATATTTATATATGTATACATATGTATATATGCATATATACATGTATATACACATATATATATCCTATATTCATCACAATACACGTCGAATGGCATTCATACATATTCTTAAGCATGCAAGCACTTAATTCATTAATCCTAGGGAAACAATTCATCATTTCAGCATAATAAAGCCAATAATCATGATCATATGGCAATGCTTCATCTTATACATACACAGCATCATTAATTAAGGGGGTACATACACTTTCACTTGTAATCTATAAACATGATCATCCATATGTCTAATACTATCTTTTGCATCCAAGAAAACACTAGAAGTCGCAAGGGCAACTTAAGGCCACATAGAACCAAATCATAAATTACTTTAAATAAGAGTATACGCAAGAGAAAGATGCATATAATGTCAATAAAAAACCATAATCCAAGAAGAGATTGCACCAAAAGAGACAACCAAACTAACTTTAGGGGCTTCATGACCTTTCCACAAGCATGCATCCAGGAGAACAAACACATAGACAAGAAGCACTATTACTAACATAGCACAACAACACACCATACAAAATCAAGACCAATAATATTAACCAAATATCCCAATGTTTGTAACATGGGCTATGATACAAATTGTAATGCCCCGCTAAGAAACCTCATTATGTAGTCCAAACAACCATTGTATCTCTATCTGACCAGGATGTCAGTACCCATCCAATGTGAACACCTTCTTGTTACATATGATTGACCACAAGGTAAAGGAACAAAATTGTAGACACCTAAAATTAATTAAATTAATTTTTAATTTATTTAAGCCTTTCTACATAATTAATTTATTTAATTATTTTTATCCTTATTACTCTTAAAATTTATTAAATCAAATTTAATTAATTTTATCACTATAGCCCAATAATTAATTTATCAATAAATTAATTATTTATCCATTCTTCTATAGTCATCTAAATCATTATTTATTCTAAATCCCACTTAGTTAATAAATTTCAACTAATTAACCTAATCATGTGTGTTAGGATTCCCATAGATACTGAGAGGGAGGGTGAATCAGTATCTAAACAGTTGTAAGATTTTCTAAACTTAAAACATGTAGAGCATATTAATACTGTGTACCGGTAAATAGAAAGTAATGCAATAAACACAGACAAAAGAAACCACATGAAAAACACACCATAACACAATATTTTAATGAGAAAACCCGATGTGGGAAATACGTTGGTGGGATTTGTGACCCACAATATTCACTTACTGACCAATAAGAGAATATTACTGCTACAAGAGGGGCCTACACATGCCGGAAGGCCAAGTGCCTAGAGCTCACTACTCAATTACAAAATGGGAAGTCTCACTGACTTACAAAATGGATTATATAAATCCAATGTCTTGTACCGCTTCAAGATAGCATCTACTATGCCAGATCCAGTATCGGTTTCTGCTCTACTTCTTACATAAACCCTTAACCTATAATTCGCATAATAGGTCTACCTTATTTCGCCTAATTACATTCTCTGTCCATTACAAAATGTTCTACAATGATCTCTCTTATATAAGAGTCATTTTACAACTTGCCAAGTCGGCTTACAATGATTTTACAATAATAAACAAAATATATTAATAACAAAATTCCTATCGGCTTCTATGTTGATATGATTCCTTTCACTGTCAGTGTTGGTGATCTGTGTGCCAGTGTAGAATCTAACTTTGCTGGTGCTGGTGGATTGCCTTGCTAGTGTCATAGGATTCTAAGGTTTCCATCAATGACAAAACCTTCAATCACTTACAATGTCTCATTGGAGTGTGCATTTGCCAACAATCTCCCCCTTTGGCATTGATGGCAACACTCATGAGAAAAATTAAAAAGTGTATCCAAGAATTGAAGTCCAGTAATTGTTACCAAAAATGTGTGCTCCCCCTGAGTAGATGATCCCTAAGTTATTGGATTTTTCTCATACCACTACTTCCCCTTTGGTATCAATGACAAAGGTTGTCAAAGTGTTAATAGAGTGTTGTTTCCTGTCTCAACCTTGTAACCGGTTGGTTACAATTTGAAAAAGTTCTACCAGAACAAAATTCAAGTTCTCAATGAACTTTTTATTATCTTTTATTGTGGCCTCTGTCCTCTGAACTGTACCAATGAGGTGTTGCATTTTCTCTACCGGTGTTTTCTATCCTTGTACTAATGCATCAGATGTTTCTTTCCTTAAACATGAGAGGTAGTCCAACTTTGGACTTAATCTCCATTTAAAATCCTTAGCCTTACTTTTTATTTTCTCCTTTTCTCTTTCTAGCTTTAGTAACTCTTCCTCAAGACCTGTTATCTTTTGCTCAACAATTGATAATGAATCAGATGAATTAATAAAATTGTCAACTAGCTTATTAATTTCCTCCTGTATCTTGCTCATTTTCTTGTCCATGTCAACTATCAAAAAGTTTGTCTTACAAGTGTCTCTGTACAAAGTTTTGAACTCCTTAATGTGCTGCACAGTTCTGGTAGAAGTGTGTCAAACTGCCTTCTACACTTCTTTATTTGTTCCTCAAAGAATTTTGATTTTTCTTTTTCTAACATCTCTTTGAATGCTTCCTCCTTTATTTGTTCAACTGTCACTATGTTGTCAGTAATATACTTAGACAAAGTGTCAAGTTGACTCAAATAATCCTTATTATCTACATTGCATTTTGGAGCTATCATCTTCAAAATTGGAATTGTGTCATCTATAGCTTTATATGCCTGTGAACTACAATCTGTTATTTTCTTTAAAGAATCTAAAAGAACTTCAGTTACATTTGTTGATTTAAATCCTATAGTTGAAGATTCAACACTCTGAATTCCACTGGTGGGAGCAATATCCTTGCTTGTAGTGACCTTTGGTAGGTCAGTCATTGTTTCCATTTCTTTAAACAAGGGTTTGTCTTGCTCAGTAGTTGCCAGTGGCACTGATTCTGTATTAGCCTATTCCTGTTTTGGAGCCTATTGCTCTGCTTGTTGCTCTGTTTGATGTTCTACTTGTTGTTCTATTTTCCCATCTTCCGGTTTACCTTCAGTGTTATCTATCTTATTAGTTACCAGTGGCTCACTAGCCTTATCTGTCTTGCCAGCTGTGTCCTTATCTACCACAATGTTGATCTTCTGAGTATCAACATTTACTATATATAGTATCTCAAAATTAAGATTTGTATCCTCCTGTGATATATCCATACTCCCATCAACCGGTTGATCTTTAGTTGTTGTTACCAGTGGAGTAACCAGAGGTGGTGGGGATAAATTATCTCTTATTTTGATGCTTGGAAGTCCACCAACCTTTCCTTTTCCCTTATCCTTGTCTTTCTGATATACCTTGATTGGTTTAGGGTTTCTATACTCTTCCTGTTTTTCCTTCTCAACAAGGAATATATCCCATGCATTTTCAATTTCTTCTGTAACCTCATTTACTCTTCCAACCATTAGTGCAATATGTCAATGTGTAGTAGAGAATACTGGCCAGTTAGCCTCTGCTATTAGATCATCTATTTCTTTTGGAGAGTTAACTGGGTAGACGGCAAGTAATTTTTCAATTTTTATTTTCTTGTCAAGCTCTACAATAGATTGTCTTCTTGCTTCCAATCTCTTGAATAGTTCATCTGTTATTTCATCTACAATTTGCATCAAAAATTTCTTGTAGATATCCAAGTGTAAGATAACACTATTTTCAATGTTTTCTTTATCATCAACTGATAGTGAGTCATATAGTTTGTTGATGTTTTTCAGCTTTCCTTCCTCTATTATTTCATCTAGCAGTTTGTCAATCGGAGCAATATTTTGTTGAATCCTTTTCTTTGGTGTCAACTTTTTCTTCTTAGGAGTAGACTTCTTGACCGGGGGCCTCACTGCCTATTGTTTTTGTCTGGTTCTTCTAAGCGAAGGTGTGGATACTAGTGAAGGTTGTCTTTTCCTCACAACTCTTTTAAATACAGCTGGCATGTCACTCTCTAAAGAAGTTGCTACCAGTGAAAGGTGAGTTTCTGGTTATTGTGCTTGTAACTCATCTTTAGTGATACTGGTTTGTTTTAGTACATCTTCTTTGATAGCCTTAGCCTTCCTTGAACCTCTCCTCACTGTTGCTTCTACTTTCTTCACTCTCTTCTTAGATTGAATTTGATTCTCAATGGTTTCAGCACTACCAAATACCTCTTCCTTAGGTTCATTAGGTGCTTCCAGAAGGGCTTTTGCATATGTTTCAATGATGTGATCATCTATCTCATAACCCATTTCAATAACCCAAATTGTTCTTGGGATAACTACTTCCATCCAAATCTCATCCTTCTTAATCACAAAGCATATGTCATCTTTATATTTATCTACAATTATTTGTGATAATCTTACTCTAGTGTTCATTCTGGCCTTTAATGCTTGAAAGTATTCATTAATATTTTTTTCTCTATTTTCAACCATGTTGTTCAATAAGTCAGATAGATGTTTGCCTACCGGTATGTCAAATCCAAGGTTCTTATTACCTATACCGGGCACCTATTTGGTTATATGTAGCATTAAGCATACAAGTAAGTTACCAAATCTAAATGTCCCTTTCTTATCCTTCTTGATCTTTCCCAGATTGTCAATAAGTTCATATTTTAACCATTCACATACATCAATTTTCACATTATCTTTAACCATATCATGAGCACTTTTTATGCATAAGCTGGAAACTGAGTTAAGTTTGTTTGCATGTGTTGCTTTGTAACCTAAAATCGTGCTAATGAATCTCACATTTATGTCAGTTACATCATTCACCCTTAAAGACCTTTTGTTGGATGTTGCACTGGTTAGGTTCATTACCAGGTCATTTGAGACCTTCTTTGTCTTGTCTGGTCTATTACCGGTGGAAGGTAACCCTATTATATCTTTCACAGCTTCCTTGGTAATTTCATGAATTGAGTCTAGCCATAAAAATTCACCATGAACCCTGCTCAATACTATCCTTATCACTTCCTTGGGGAATTCTAGAATGTAGAGAATTTCAGTGAATCCTAGGGTTTCAATAATTTTGTGTTCAGGTTTCACATTACCAGAATCATCACATATGACAGTCTTGTACATGTTCTTGATTTCCTCATCACCTAGTTCTTCTATATGGTAATGGATGTACATTATAGGGTCTTCTACAAAAACAACTCCTTTGGGGATTTGGGAAAATGCACCAATATTATCATCCTTTTTAGCTATCTTTGGAACTAACTGAAAAATGGGCCTAGGGCGCTTGATTATTTCCACTACAGTAGGGTTTTCTATGAATTTAGGTACAGAAGAGGATGCCATGATAAATACCTCTTTCTGCCTTTGGAAAGATTGATTGCTAAAATGCTTTTCCTCTTTGCTCAAAATGCCTTAGCTCTAGAAATTTCACGCTCTTCGAATGTTTGAATGCTTGATGAAGTAAAATGGAGCCAAAAACATTAATTTATAATGTCAATTTTTCCAACTACCACATATAATTCTTGTCGGTTAAGTACTTACTTAACATATCTGTCGGTATAGAAGTAAATTCAACTTCTTACCATCAACCAAGGGAATAATAGCATATTTCACATTGATTGCCAAACCCTCAAAATAATTTTCTTCAACTAAATGAAGAGACTCATGTCGGTGGAGTGCTACTCTATTCTGTCGGTGGAGTGTTGCTTGGTTCTACCGGTGGAGGAGTATTCCCAACACCATTTAGATCTAATTTCCTAATCCATTGTTTTGAGAATTCATGCTTAACTTCTTCAACCTTTTCTTTTCCTTTCAAACTAGGACCTTTGTTGTCTACCAGTGAGGACTTGCTTCTACAAAATTTAGCAATATGTTCAATTTTGTTACATGCGTAACAAGTCACATTATTTCTCTGAATAGCCTTTCCATAACCTATGCCAGTTTGTGCTCTACATTGATTAGATAAGTGTCCAAATCTTCCACAAACATAACATCTCACATTCATTCTACAATTCTCAGAGTTATGACCAACTTTGTTGCATTTAGAACATTGACCGGTGGGTGTACTGGTGTTCTGATAATTTCTAGATCTACATTGATTTTCTCTATGACCATACTTGTTACAATTAAAGCATTTGTCATTGAATTTATAAGTAGTAGGTTGTCTTACCGGTTTTCTATGATCCTGTGTGTTTGCAGTACCGGAGCTTTCACTAGTTTCAAAGCCAAGACCATAAGTGTCATCATTAGGTTTTCGATTCTTCAACAAGTCACTAAGTTCCTCTGAGCTTTTCTTGAATTTTTCTTTATGTTGATTTGCAGCAACCAGTTCTCCTTCCAAGATACCTTTTTGTCTCATGAGTTCATTTGAGTCATTCTATGCCTGCATCAGATCTATCTTCAATATATCATTTTCATAACTAAGTCTTGTATTTTCATTTGCAGCATCATTCAGTCTACTAGTCAAGCCTTCTTCATTCTTCTTTCTATCTTCAATTTCTTTACAAAATCTCATAGTCATATCCTGCATCTCATTCTTTATTGTCATGTTTTCTTGTTTCATCTTATTCATCAGATCACTAAGAGTTTCCTTTTCATCATTCTCATTTTGCATCTTTTCACAAAGTTCTCTTCTCTTGTTTCTTGAAATAGTAAGATTTTCTTGAAGTGCTTGAATGATATCCTGAGCAGCCTTTAGATCATCTTCAAGTTTGATATTTTTCAATTTTTCTACATCATAGTCTAAGAGAGCTCCTTCAAGTTGCTTCATCAAGTTTTCAATCTCTACCGGTGTCAAGATCTTCCTCAAGCTATTAGGCTTCTGAAAATAGAGGACTAGGCTCTGATACCAATTATTAGGATTCCCACAGATACTGAGAGGGGGGGTGAATCAGTATCTAACCACTTGTAAGATTTTCTAAACTTAAAACTTGTAGAGCATATTAATATTGTGTACTGGTAAACAGAAAGTAATGCAATAAACACAAAAAAAAGCAACCACATGAAAAACACACCATAACACAATATTTTTACAAGGAAACCCGATGTGGGAAAAATCTCGGTGGGATTTGTGACCCACAATATTCACTTACTGGCCAATAAGAGAATATTACTGCTACAAGAGGGGCTTGCACATGCAGGAAGGCCAAGTGCCTAGACCTCACTACTCAATTACAAAATGGGAAGTCTCACTGACTTACAAAATGGATTATATAAATCCAATGTCTTGTATTTCTTCAAGATAGCATCTACTATGCTAGATCCAGTACCGGTTTCTACTCTACTTCTTACATAAACCCTTAACCTATAATTTGCATAATAGGTCTACCTTATTTCACCTAATTACATTCTTTGTCCATTACAAAATGTTGTATAATGATCTCTCTTATATAAGAGTCATTTTACAACTTGCCACGTTAGCTTACAATGATTTTACAATAATAAACAAAATATATTAACAACAAAATTCTTGTCAGCTTCTATGTCGGTATGCTTCCTTTCACTATCGGTGCCGGTGATCTATGTGCCGGTGTAGAATCTAACTTTGTTGGTGCCGGTGGATTGCCTTGCCAGTGTCATAGGATGTAAGGTTTCCATCAATGACCAAACCTTCAATCACCTACAATGTCTCATTGGAGTGTGCATTTGCCAACAATCTGATTACTACAAATCATCTTACCTAGCCCTATCATTTAGCCTAATTAATTCCTTGATAATCATGCTTATCATTATTCCTCAATTTTATATTCATCCACTCATTCTCTCTCCTCATGTCACATCCTTGTAACTTTACCACTTCCCTCTAATCCCTCATTAACCCACCTAATCAATCCCCTTAATCATTTAGACATCCCTAATCACGGTCAACTTTGATCCTTTCAAGGAAATTCAAATTATTTGAATCTCCCTATGCATCCTCTTCCCACAAAATTTTCAATTCCTTTTCTCATTTAGTCTTCTCATACATCTTCTTATTTTGGAATTTTCAATTCCTTGGGTCTCTTCCCCCAAGTAATTTTAAATTATTTTTTCTCTTGTGAATGTACTTGGGAGCTCTTCCCCATATACCTTGAAGAGTGTGGAGACAAGAAATGTCTTTATGGAAAATCTCTTGCATCCCACATTTTATCCTCTCAATCCTATCCTCCATTTCAAATCAATCTCAACCCTTCATTCTCTAACTGATCTTGGCCCTCCATTTTGGCCTCCTCCAATCTATAAATTGGAGTCTCTTCTCCTCACAAATCATCCACTTCCATCATATTCTTATGTTATCCATTTGAGGATAAAAATCCTTCATCGTATCATCATAATGCTCAAATATTCCCTCATATAAGCCAAATCCCTCTCATCCATCATCATCATGTTGGAATTTTGGCACTAAGTTGTCATTGATGTCAACCGGTGGAGATTGAGCATACCAGAGATTGAGCATGGAGGATGGTTGCTTGTTTACAATGAAGAGGCAGAAAGTTAAGATATGCAACTAGTACAGGATGCTATACTGGTATGTGTTTGTCAGACTGACTACGTATTCGTACATCATGTCTTGATCAATGTGATGTTGTGTGAAGCTAAGGTGGCAAGTAGGGTATGGTTGGTGAAGCTTCATCCACAGGGTTGATGAAATAGATATTCGCCATTAATGAAGGAATTGCAAATCAAGGGATTACATCAGACTGATTGTAGCTCGAGGAAGAAGGAATGATAGAGGAAGATCAGGGGAGTAGTTGGCACCTGGATCAAAGCAAGAAGATTGGATTGAAAGAATACCTCAAGAAGGAAACAGTAGAGGTATTAATAGCAGTTTGACAGATGTAGATCTATATAATGGATCGTGTTTCCCTTGTCTGTAAAATTTGTCTTAAAAGGCGTGAAAATGATAGAGATGAATAGATGGACTTCAAGGTGATCAGATCATGCATGATCTGATTGGATTTTGTTTGCCTCATAGATGGTGAGGAAACCCTAACCATCAAAACTTTGAATTTATTTTTGGCCAGAATTCATCTGATAAGAAATGGGAGCTATAGACAGAAATATGTGATGATGTTGTTGTGAAGATTAAGTAGTAGAGAGAAGTGAGAGTGAGCAAGGAGGAAAATTGAGAAGGGGTTTTGATCAAGTTACAGTATTAGTGAGCAAGCAAACCGGTGAGAGGATTCTATTGGTAGTATCATAGTTAGGTAGTTGAGCCTAGTCGGTAAGGTGTGGCGGAGCAGGCAGCATCCTAGTGTGACACAGTGTATTGAGAGACTGTGTGTGAAAGGGAGAGAAAGATAACTAAGAGTGAGTTGATTCAAGAGATGTAGAATTTATTTGTAGCAAGAAGCCTTAATTGTATTCAAATAGTATTTCAATATACATCACCAAGTCAAAGCATGGTGTAGGGGTTGGTGCTCCTTGGGTAGGTGCCCTAAAAGTGCAGGGGTTAGTGCTCCTTGGGTTGGTGCCCAAAATCTTTGTAAATCTGTGTTTTACCTATGAGGCTGGATTGTAGCAGTAGCCTTCAGTAGCTTTTCTCACCGAGGCTTTTCCCATATTAGGTTTTCCTCATAAATATGGTGTTGTGAGTTACTTATGTGTGTATGGTCACTTTGGTTTTCTTTCTTGTATTACCAGTTTGACTGTGTAAGTGATTAAGTACATAATTGATATTCTCAAGTTAGATCAGAAAAATAAAACTCTTAGGAACCACTGATTCACCCCCCTCTCAGTGGTATTTTGTGTTCAATAATTGGTATCAGAGCCACATTCCTAGTTATCTCTAAACCTTGGGTAGATTCTGGACTTTGAGCACAATGGAAAGAAGTGAGTCTGCTTCCTCAAAAGCCCCCATGTTTGATGGATCTAACTATGCCTTCTGGAGCAGAAGAATGGAGACATACATTTCATCTCTTGGCTTTGAAGTATGGATGTCAGTCGAGAATGGGTATGTTGTTCCTAATACTCCTCCCACTGATCCAGATGCAAAGAAGGAGTATGAAAATAATGCAAAGGCTAAACATGCCATCTTGAGTGGACTATCCGATAATGAATTTGTCAAAGTCATGCATTGTGTTTCAGCAAAGGAGATATGGGACAAATTGCATAGGTTGTTTGAGGGAGATGCAAAGGTCAAGGAAGCCAAGCTGCAAACTCTAAGGAGCCAACTTGAAAGATAAAAATGAAAGATGATGAAAAAATTGTAGATTACCTTCACAGATTTGATGAAAGTGTGAATACTATTAGAGGACTTGGTGAAGAGATTGCAGATGAAATTCTTGTCAAAAAGATACTTAGATCTCTCACTCCCAAATATGATACTAAAGTGTCATCCATAGAAGAAGCCAAGGATATGAAGACTTTTACTATGGATGAACTATTTGGTTCCCTGACAGCCCATGAGATGAGAAGAATAAGTGAGACTTCCTCAAGAAAAGAAGTTGCTTTCAACACCACCAAAAAGGGGAAAGAAGTTGTTAGAAGACTCTAATGCTGAAGTCAAAAAAATTGTTAGGAAGCTCAAAAGAGGATCAGGCCGGTACAAAGGAAAGCTACCACTTAAGTGCTTCAACTGTGGGAAGGTAGGACACTTCACTGCAAGCTATCCTCATAAAGAAACTAGTGGAGATGAGTCAAGAGAGTTCAGAAGATCTACCGGTAAAGACAGAGAAACGAATGACTACAGGCAGGGAAGAAGAGACTACCGGAACCAAAACAGCTTATATACCATTGAGGATGACACAATAGATGATGAGGATGCATCAGAAGATGATGACCATGAGAACCATAGGAAAGTAAATATTTTCATGGCATTTGATAGACCTATTGTTGAAGATGAGGAAGAAGAGGATGTTGAGGCTGAAGTGGATTTGGAGAGTGAACTTATTAGTGCACTTGAAGAATTAAGTGAAACAAGAAGAGAACTCAAGAGTGTTAAGCTTGTTGCAGTAGATGAACAAGATCTCTTGAAGCAGTCTCTGGAAGAGTTTGGTCAAATCATATCTGACTTGAAGCTACAGCTAGAAGAAACTAAGAGGATTAGTGAAGCTATAGCTCTTGATTTGACAAAGAAAGAAAAGGAGCATCAAGAGCTGGAAGCAGAAATAATAAAGCTTAGAAAGGAGCTTGAAGAAAGCAAGGAAGAAATAAAAATAAGAAGCAAGTATGAAGGCAGCACTGAGGCTTTGGATAAGATGTTAAGCAAACAAAAGAAATCCAAAGACACAGGTGGCTTAGGCTTTGAAGTTGGTCAAGGTTCAACCCACAAAGGTAAATCCGACAAAGAGATAATGTTCACTTATTCAGTTGAAGGTGAAGAAAAGAAGACATTCACTGTAGGCAAGGAAACTGGCAAAAAGACATATGCAAATGTTGTTGGAAATTGCCATCCAAACCAGTATACAGAAATGAATCAGAGGTCATATTTCATGCACAAATTTGCAAATCCAAGAAGGAATGCCAGGATTGACCGAGAAGGATTCAACAGATTCAACAACATGAATGGAAGACCCCCAATCAGGCAGTTCCATTCAAGAGCAAGACAGCACGACCGGTATGTATCAAATTTTCATGGTTATTGTTACCAATGTAGTAAATTTGGGTACAGAATAGCTGACTGTAGGTTAAAAAATAAGCCTTTTATTAATTTTGAATGTAGAAATTCATTTAATGTGCTCCAAGATATGAATGTTGTTTTCTATCAGTGCAATGGATGTGGACATAATATTTTTGATTGTAAGAAGAACCAATCGATATCCTTCAATAGCTTTAAGGATGCTTCCTTTATTGAAAACATAAAATTCTATAACCATAAAGAATTTGGACACATAACCAAATTATGCAAAAATAAGAAGATCAAGCAAGTGAAGGAAAATCTTGAACAAAGACCGATATTTGAACCTGAGCAGAATATAGCAGCAGACAAGAAGAAGGAAATCAAACCAGTTTGGGTTGAGAAAGAAAAGGAAAATGGAGAATCAAGTCTCATAGTACAAACTACCTTGCATGCTGAAAGGAAAAATATATGGGTGGTAGATAGTGGTTGTTCAAACCATATGACTGGTGACAAAAGAAAATTCATTAAACTTGAAGATTGGAATGGTGGATCGGTAAGGTTTGCAGACAATTCCTCCATCAAAATAAAGGGAAAAGGAACACTAAGCATTGATGGAAAACTAAATGCACATGATGTATATTATGTGGAAGGCCTCAAACACAATCTACTGAGTGTGAGTCAGATGTGCAACAAAGGTTACAAATTCACCTTTGACTCAACCGGTTGTCAGATAAAGAAAGACAGTACCGGTAAAGTTGTGGCTGAAGGAAAGAGAACTGATGGAAATGTTTATAATCTGAAGGAGTTCTATGAGTCCCAATATATGTTAGGAAAATTTGATGAAAGTTGATTGTGGCACAGAAGATTAGGCCACATAAATTTTGATAACTAGTTACAGTAAGAAAAAAGGGGTGTGTGAGGAATATTCCACCCATCATCAAGTCGGTAAACACTTTTTGTGATGAATTTGTAAAAGGAAAACAAACAAGAGTAAGTTTCAAGACAAAGGAGAAAAACACCTCAAAGCCACTTGAAATTGTGTATACAGATCTGTGTGGTCCAACTAGATCAAGAGCACTTGCCGGTGAAAGATACTTTATGCTCTTCATTGATGACTACTCAAGGATGATATGGGTCACCTTTCTGGAAGATAAATCAATAGCATTTGAAAGATTCAAGATCTTTCAAAAGATGGTGGTAAAGGAAAGTGGGTACAAATTAAAATTTCTAAGATCAGACAGGGATGGAGAGTTCACATCAAATGAATTTGAAGATTATTGTGAAAAACATGGAATTAGAAGGCAATAATCTGCTCCTAGAACACCATAGCAAAATGGTGTGGTAGAAAGGAAGAATAGGATAGTCAAGGAGATGGCCAGAACTATGTTGAATGAGGCCAGTCTGTCAGATACCTATTGGAAAGAAGTTGTTCATACTGCTCCATACACCTTGAACCGGGTTCAGTTAAGAACAAACAGCAAGATGACACCTTATGAATTATGGTATGATAGGAAGCCATTGGTCAAATATTTCAAATTTTTTGGAAGCAAGTGCTTCATCAAGAAAGATATGGATGGTTTGGGAAGCTTTGACTCTAGAAGTGATGAAGGTATCTTCCTTGGTTACTCATCTAACAGCAAAACCTACAAATGCTACAATAAAAGACTAAGAAGAATTGTTGAAAGTGTGCATGTAAGAGTTGATGAGGATATGCACAAAGGATGTCAACCACACATTAACTAGTATGATGACTCCGATGATGAAAATAATTAAGTTCAGTCTAATATTGAACCAAAGGTAGCACCTCAGAAGGTTCCCAACTGGTATGTACAGTTGAATCATCTGGAAGAGCAAATTCTAGGAAATAAGAGTGATGGTGTGCAAACTAGAAGAAGACTTGCCCGAAATGATGAACAAGTCAACATATGCCTCATGACTGAAGTTGAACCCAAAACTTTCATTGAGGATAGCAAGAGCTAAGAATGGATGGATGTCATGGAAGAAGAAATGCACCAGATTGAGAAGAACAAGACTTGGGAATTAGTCCCTAGACTAGAAGACAAGAACATAATTGGCACAAAGTAGGTCTACCAGAATAAAATGAATGAAGAAGGTAAGGTTGTGAGGCATAAAGCTAGACTTGTGTGTAAAGGATACTCTCAGGTAGAAGGGAATGACTTTGAAGAAACATTTGCATCAATGGCTAGATTAGAAGCAATTAGGATGTTTCTATCTTACTCTGCCTATAAGGGCTACAAAGTGTACCAAATGGATGTAAAATCTTCTTTTCTAAATGGAAATTTAGAAGAAGTATACATGGAGCAACCGGAAGGATTTCTACTGCATGATGATGAGACATTTGTATGTCAGTTAAAGAAAGCTATGTATGGTTTAAAGCAAGCCCCCAAAGCATGGTACTCAAGATTGGATATGTATCTAAAGGAGCGAGGATTCAAAAAGGGAAGTGTTGACAGCAATTTGTACATAAGGAAAGATGGGAATCACATGATTATTATGGTTGTGTATGTATATGACATCATTTTTGGTGGCAACAAGGATACTCTCTACAAAGAGTTTGCTAATCAGATGTAGTTAGAATTTGAGATGTCAATGCTTGGTGAATTGACTTACTTGCTTGGCTTGCAGATACTACAGAAAGGTAAAGGAATATTTATCTCACAAGTCAAGTATGCAAAGGAGATGCTGAAGAAATCCCAACTAGAATATTACAAACTGATAAGTACTCCCATGGTGACTGGCAGTAAATTGAGTAAGAATGATGAATCACCGGTAGTGGATCAAACTTTGTACAAATCCATGATAGGCAGTATACTATATCTAACTTCTTCAAGACCAGATATTGTTCAGGCAATATGCATGGTGGCTATATTTCAAGCTGCACCAAAGCAGTCACACATGAATGTTGTTAGTAGAATTTTTTGTATCTACAAGGAATGCTCAGCTATGGTTTGTGGTATCCTAAACAAGGAAATTGTATTTTGGAAGCATACACTGATGTCGATTGGGTAGGATACATTGACGATAGAAAGAGCACAAGTGGTGGTGCATTCTTTTTGGGTGATCGGTTGGTCTCATGGCATAGCAAGAAGTAGGACTCAGTCTCCCTATCTACTGTTGAAGCTGAGTACATTGTTGTTGCTACATGTTGCTCTCAGGTGCTTTGGATGAAGTAGACTCTCAAAGATATCCAAGTGGACAACATTGATCCCATTCTCATCTGGTGTGACAATTCAAGTGCAATCAAGATAGCAAATAATCCGGTCATGCATTCTAGAATAAAACACATTTCTATCAAATACCACTTCCTCAGAGAGAAGGTTGAAGGACAAGAGGTAAGAATGGACTATGTTCCTACTGGTGAACAAGTAGCAAACATTTTCACCAAACCACTACTGGTAAGCACGTCTGAGTACCTCTAACACAAGTTGGGAGTTGTATCATCTACCTAGGAAGGTTTATGTGGCTCAGGGGGAGCATGGTATGGATCAAAGGGGGAGTGCACAAGTACCCTTTGTCATTATGTCAAAGGGGGATAAATGTACCGGTGTGCAAGCGGTATGGAGTGGACTATGAGAAGTTGACATCAATGCCAAAGGGGGAGATTGTTGGCATTTTGGCACTAAGTTGTCATTGATGTCAGCTGGTGGAGATTGAGCATACCGAAGATTGAGCATGGAGGATGGTTGCTTGTTTATGATGAAGAGGCAAAAAGTTAAGATGTGCAACCGATACAGGATGCTATACCAGTCAAAAGAAGAAGAACACTCTACTAGCAAAGGGTTTTATCTGTATGTGTTTGCTAGACCGACTGCATATTGGTAGGCCATGCCTTGATCGGTGTGATGCTATGTGAAGCTAAGGTGGCAAGTAGGGTGTGGTTGGTGAAGCTCCATCCATAGGGTTGATGAAACAGATATTTGCCATTAATGAAGGAGCCTCAAATCAAGGGATTGCATCAGACTGATTGTGGCTCGAGGAAGAAGGAATGACAGAGGAAGAATAGGAGAGTAGTTGGTGCCTGGATCGAAGCAAGAAGATCAGATTAGAAGAATACCTCGAGAAGGAAATAGTAGAGGTATTAATAGTAGTTTGACAGATGTAGATCTATATAATGGATCGTGTTTCCCTTGTCTGTAAAATGTTTCTTAAAAGGTGTGGAAATGATAGAGATGAACAGATGGACTTCAAGGTGATCAGATCATGCAGGATCTGATTGGATTTGGTTTGCCTTGTATATGGTGAGGAAACTCTAACCGTCAAAACTTTTAATTTCTTTTTGGGAGGAATTCATCTGATAAAAAATGGGAGATATGGATAGAAAGATGTGATGATGTTGTTGTGAAGATTAAGTAGTAGAGAGAAGTGAGAGTGAGCAAGGAGGAAACTTGAGAAGGGGTTCTGATCAAGTTACAGTTTGAGTGAGCAAGCAAACCGGTGAGAGGATTCTATTGACAGTATCATAGTTAGGTAGTTGAGCCTAATCGATAAGGTGTGGCAAAGTAGGCAGCATCCTAGTGTGACACAGTGTATTGAGAGACTATGTGTGAAAGGGAGAGAAAGATAACAAAGAGTTAATTGATTCAAGAGTTATAGAATTCATTTGCAACAAGAAACCTTAATTGTATTCAAATAGTATTTCAATATACATCACCAAGTCGAAGCGTGGTGCAGGGGTTGGTGCTCCTTGGGTAGGTGCCCTAAAAGTGAAAGGGTTAGTGTTCCTTGGGTTGGTGCCCAAAATCTTTGTAAATCTGTGTTTTACCTATTAGGCTAGATTGGAGCAGTAGTCTTCAGCAGCTTTTCTCATTGAGTTTTTTCCCATATTGGGTTTTCCTCATAAATCTAGTGTTGTGATTTACTTATGTTTGTATGGTCACTTTGGTTTTCTTTCTTGTATTACCGGTTTGACTGTGTAAGTGATTAAGTACATAATTGATATTCTCAAGTTAGATCAAAAAAAGTAAAACTCTTAGGAACCACTGATTTACCCCCCTCTCAGTGGTACTCAGTGTTCAACACATCATTCAAGTCCAATCCAAATCCAATCTTGTTATGTACTGGAGAGAAATCCACAATCCACCATCAAAGGAGCAAATCGAGTAGAGAAACAAGGGCGCACTCCACTTAAAGCTCAATCGGAGGAGGAAGAGGAAGGTATAAGATGTTATTTTCTATTATGATTTCTTTATTAGTATTGTATGTTTTTTTTATGCATCTAACCTTAAAATTTTGTCATCTTCATTTTGGCATGCCCGGTGGGACCCACATCCCTTTTAGCTAATGATTTTTATTGTTTTTTAAGCATTTTTTTGCAGGTTAATGGAACGGCGTCTGCATCCTCATTTCAGCATCTTTGCTCTACTATTTTGACATCTCTGATTTAGTCCTTCAACGTCTCCATTTAAATTTAAATTTTCCCGCTAACCTTCTTTTTTAATTTTTTTAAATTAAAAATTACAGATCAACGTCTTTGCCTACATTGATCCACAGATCAACATCTACACATACATCAATCCAGAGATCAACATATATGCATATGTTGATCCATGGATCAAAGTCTGTGCAAACTTCAACGTCTCTACCTAGATACTTTTCCTGCTTGTTTTTTAAATTTTAAATTTTGAATTTTTGCAAGCTAATCTTTTTTTTTGTGCAGGACCTCAATCAACATCTTTATAGACGTTTCAATGTTTGTGCCTGCACTTCAGTATCTCTTCTTATTCCCGCCTACTCTCAATTTTTAAATTTTTAATTTGCATGCTAACTTTCTCTATGCAAGGCCTCAATCAACATTTGCGCAGACCTTTCAACGTTTGCACTTGCACTTCAACGTCTTTGTTGTAAGTGCTTATTTTCAAATTTTTGCTAACTTTTCTCTATCCTTGTAGCTTTTTCGTATATCTAAGACATAAAATCAGACTACTAACACTCTTTTGTAGGACGTTTTGTTCAAGACCATCATCTTTTCCACTAGATTTAGTTTCCTTTTCTTGCATTCTAAATTAGCAAAAATCTTTCATTTGGGCCTAAAACTAACATGTGTATTTTGTGTTTGGTGTACCTTCACATTGTATAGGGTGGACCCACTGTCACACCTATTATCCTCTCCCCTCCCCTTCACGGACCTTGGGTGATGAGAAAGGTGATTGACAACACCTGCATTTTTCTTTTGTAGTTGAGAGCTATTCTTGATTGGGTATTTCATCACCTCACAAGGATAGTTCAAATTGGGACACGTCAAGGATATTGACTCTCCTGGCATGATCTCGCGTGGGTTTTCCAAGCCACTATATAAATATGTCGATCAGGCAATTGAAGTGCGAAGTGAATTTGACATATGTGGAGGCCCCCTCTGCACTGATAAGCTTAGTTAAAGCCTTAAGTGGCTTTCTTTGAGACTCCATCATTAAATTGGTGATCCCTCAAAATTACACTAAGAACCTTGTTTTAGTAGCCCAAATCCCACATTTGTGGTGTAGGGGATGCAAATCGTACCCCGAAGTTACCTCTCATGTACCCACTCAAGATGATAGAAATTCCCCATATAATAGATCCTCAAATATTTGGGGTAAGAGAATTCGGTATGCCTAAGAAGTGAGTGTGTTGTAAGGGGGAACCAGTACTACCAGAATCTCTATCCGTCTACTTTTTTGAGGTATCACTTGTGTGATAGGCCTATTTAAATTTTTTCCATCTTCTAGACTAAGTTGTATGTCTAATGAGTTTCTTCATTTTCTACAAAACAAGTGAAATTTTCTTTGGGCTAATCTAGGCCCCCTTCACTTTCACACTTGTCATAATGCATTGCCTTAGCCAATGTGCTTGTCATTGTTTGATTTCTCTTGCTAAGAGTATATAACGTCCAAAAAATTCCCAATTTTGAATAAACATTTAATCAAACCCTTCAATCTTCACTTTGTCACTGTCAAACCCCTCCGCTTGAGTCAAACCTCTAATCAATTATCATCCATCCAAATGATCATCAATCCCTAACTAATATATCTATCCAATCTTTGGTAACCTTCCCCTTCTTATCATCAATTCATTCTTTCATAATCATTTTCCTTCCACCTTTGAGGACTTGGCACATCAACTTAATCAATATGAATCAATCGTAATCAATCCAATCAATTAAATTATCCAATCATCAATCAACCAATCAACCTCATCCTAAGTTCAATACTTTGTGAAAGTTTTATTTAGACCTTTAACTTTAATCAATAAATCACTTAGCTTTTGTGCTTGGGAAAGGATCCCCCCCCCAAGTATCTTTTCTTAATCATTTTGGGTTGATCAAAACCCTAATCCGTGTACCCTCTTTTTCTTAGGAACGTAAGGCTATCCTAAGTAGAAGAAGGCTTGATCAATTGCACCTTAATCAAAGGGTCTAAATTTTACCTATCTTGGTTGTCACCTTTCTTTGTGTTCCACATCATCAATTTCACACATCATCTAAGTCTTAATCCAAGGGCTAAGGTATTATCCTAATCAAATCAATCTTTCCCTAATCCAAGGACCAATCCAAGCAAATAAAATTGAGTCCAATCATTACTCAATTAAATCTGAAGTTGCTAACTCCTAGTCTTCATCTTCATCTAATATCATCTCACCACTTTTCTCAATTAAGTCTATCCATCCAATTACAAATTGTCTTCCCATTCTCGTCATCTTGAGGTTACCCTTGCATTGTCAAAATAAAAAGATGGCTACCCAAAATCCACATTCAAACATCATGGGTTGGTTTGCAGAAATGGTTATTGAAGTTCAAGTATTACCCTATCAACCATGTCCAGCCAACTCATACATGCCTTAAAGTTATCTAACTTATACCTATTCATGTCTCCCACCCCAACCCCCTTACCAAGTCAATCCCAATTCATCTCACATCTCTTATTCTCCCCTTACCTTTGACAAGGGAAATCATTCTTTTTCCCAATCCATGTCTTTGTATTATTCCTCATCCACATACCCCTCTAATCCAATATGGATACCTCCATCTTTCCCCCATCCACATCCCAATCCCCATCTTTCAATAACACCTCCATCATATCCACTCACCATCCAAATCCTTCACACCAAAGTTATCCTTGCCTTAATCCTAATCCCTTGATCCATAATCCCAATCCTCCATCTAATACTAAACCTCCACATAATCCTTATCCTTTGAAATCCACATCATCCCCATCCTCCAAGTCTTTTCTTTGTAATTTTATCCAAGAAATACTAGCGAAGGAGACTAAATCCCCACCTCAAAACAAAGTTTCCCAATCTCCCCCAATCTTCCATCCACCTCCATCCCCTCCAAATCAAGACAACCCTCAATTCCATAAGCTCCATGATACCACCATCCCTCCAACTACCCAAGTTGAAGAATCCATATCCTCTGACATCACACCATCCCCACAATCCCAAGCATTTCAATATCTTGTTCCAGAGAATGCTAGCATAGATTCCTCTCCACCTCAAGATAGAGGCATCCCTCCATCTCATGATATATCCACATCTTAAAATCCAAGTCTATCCTCCACTCCATTTCATGATACCTTTCCCTCCACTCCATATCAAGAAAAATAATCCCTCCATCCAATGCTCTCCTTCCATCTCAAGATCCAATCATCCCTTCCACTCCACCACATGATCCCATCCCAAGTCAAGATCAAACTATTCATTCATTTCCATTTCATGATTTCAATCCATCTCAAGATCCTAATATTTCTCCTAATCCTCTACAAGATCCCACTCCTACACAAGATCCCATCACCCCTATCCAAGATATCCATGAATCCACTACCTATCAACTTGGCTCTTCCACGTTCATCCACTCAGATTTCCTCCAAGAGCTTACAATCCCTTCTACATCCCATCCCCCTAAAAATGGACTCGCATCTTGTTTCCAAAATAATAAGTATCCTATTGGAAAAAGAATTTGTTTAAAAAATGAATTGTCAAGGAAAATATTTAGGTCTCCATGAAAAATGTATATTGGAACTGTTATCACTAATTAAAAATGGGCTTTTCTTTTCCCATGATTGGCTATGGTTTGTTGAAATTTTGAATAGGGTGCAGTTTCAAATGCTTCAGCTTTGTTCTAGACCTCACGGGTTTAAGGGTTTTTTGATTTTAGATCCTCTTGTGTTTGTTTTAAACCCTCTGATTTCTAATCTTTTGTTACTTTATTCACTTAAGTAATGGGTCGTGGGGTCATAGGAAGTGTCCCCCCTTGTTGTTTGCCTAGGCGGTTATGTTAATTAATCAAAAAGTTTATGCCTCGTATGTTTTTCTCCTAAAGTTGTCAGGCCCAATAACCAGTGCGCATCTCGCGGATGGATCCACGGCTCACGTTATTTCGCTAGGCGAAGTTGCACGTAGTTTAAAACCAGCAAAGTTGCGAAAACTAGATGGCATGCCAAATAGATGGTCCAACTGGTTGTTGACAGCGAGTAAAATGGCGGCACGTGGCACAAGTCACAATAGTCAGCGGGTTAGGATTAAAGGCTGAAAGGCGGGCCCCAGAGGTGAGTCAGGTCGCAGATGGAGATGACCTGGCAGGTACAGCTGTCAATAACTTACTGGAGCCCCATGGTTTTTTCTCGGCCAAAGAAAAAGTAACAAGTCATCTCTGAAGGTGACTGGGTGCCAGGTGTTCACAGTGAGTCAGCAGGCCCACCCCTCCTGAAAGCCTTTTCAGATGATTAAAAGCCGATCAACTTAAGAGATGATCCGATGGCCCGCGCTATTTCGCAAGGGTAAGATGCTCATTCTTTATACCCCACAAAATAGCGAGAGTGCATGAGAGCCGTCCATGTGTCATGATGGTGGTCGTGGAGGATACAGCTATTAAGAGTTTGTTGGGGCCTCGTGGTTTTTTCTCGGCCAATGTAAAAGTGACAAGTCAGCTCTTAAGGTGACTGGGCGCCAGGTGTTCATAGTGAGTCAGCGGGCCCACCCCTCCCAAAAGCCTTTTCAGATGATTAAAAGCCGATCAACTTAAGAGATGATCTGACGGCCCGTGCTATTTTGCAAGGGTAAGATGCTCATTCTTTATACCCCACGAAATAGCGAGAGTGCATGAGAGTTGTCCACATGTCATGACGACACGTGGTCTAAGAAGAAAGTGTGGGCTTGCCAAGGTGGAACTGGCGGTATAAAAGAAAGACATGCGGCCAGTGTTAAGTCGAATGCGAAGGGAATTTCAAGGCCAATGATTGGGTGCCACATGGTATCATATAGCCAATAGAGAAGCGGGACCTAGTGCGGATCCAAAGGTGTTAGTTAATCTAATGCTCGATCAAGTTTCTTTTGATCGAACGGTCGGCACTATTTCATAGGACTAAGCTGCCTAATAGTTATGCTTCGTGAAGTTGTGAAAGAGAAAAATGAAACACTTGCAGGAACATTGTGACCCGTTGGAGGGAAAAATCCGAATTCTCGTATGAATTCAATTTTGAAGGGATGGCCGAAGCATGCGGAATCAATGTTGTAGTTAAGGCCCTGAGTACAAATACTTGATTTCCTATCAACCGAGTGAAGATATCTTTTAAAGGATTTCATAGAAGAGCAGATGCAGAGTTATTTTCTTCAGTTACAGAGCAAGTCAATTCAGTTGCAGAGCAAATTCCTTCAAGCAAAGAACAAGTTCTCTCATATTCTTGTATAGCAATTCCTGTGTAGTGTTTTAGATAAGATAATTGATTCATCATAGAATTGTTTAAGAGTGGTATTCATTTCATATGTTTTCAAAATGGCTCCTAAAAGAGAGTTTTCTGGCAAAGTTAACTATTCAGAAAGGAGTGTTTGTGATGATTTTTCAAATAGTTGACGTTGTCAACTAATCAGGCTTCAAAGGCAAAAGAGTTAGTGCCAAAGGCTCCCTGTTTAAAGATAGGAGAAGGATTATATGACAAGGGTAACTGGTTGAGAGACCCACAGGTTGGATTGTCTCGATTGGGGTTGTTTAAAGTTGGATTCGGAATGAGAAATTCTCCTGCCCTGCAAAACAGTATCTGGGAATTAGATGTCAGGAAATTAGTTGTCCCAGGGGTATTTATGGACACAGATTTGCTGACCCAAATTGCGCTCAACTATGATCCAGTCACAAGAAGCATTCGGGATGTAAATGGGAAAACCCTTGTTGAGATTAATGTTGAAGAGTTCAGGACAGCTTTTGGGCTTAATGAGTTCACCAATTTTCTAGAACCTATAAATTTCACATCATTAGCCCAAATTTACGATGCACAAAGGAGTCATCTCAGGAATGGGCCTCTCAAGGAATTTTTTGTGAAAATAGGAGGGTTAACAGTTGTAGGACCCAACACACAAGAGCCCTTTTCATTAAGTATGTTCACCCTGAGGGCTAAAGGAATGTATTGGGAACTTTGCCAAGTTTTGGGAGAAGATGCTGAAGCAAATATGCCGAATCATTACTTGTTAATGATTGCTCAGATTTAGAATCCTTCTCTTACAGTTACATTTGATTATGCCTCTTATATTGTTGATGCTATTCATGGAGGGTTAATAGGAATCAAGAATGGAAAGGTGGATAGGCCTTTCGGATGGTACTCACTCCTGATACATCTTTTTCTCTTCAAAGGTGGTGATTACTTGCAAGTGGACTGGACCTTGTTAAGGAGAAGGAAGGAGAAAAAATGCCGGTACAATTATGGAGTACTGTGTTGTCATGGGATAGAGAGGATGCCATTTTTTTGAAGTTTGATAAATATTTTGCATCCAAGATAAGGACTCTCCTCTGCTCTGAGAACCCAAGAATCCCCAAAGTTCTTTTGGAATTCATAAGACCAAAAGAATTCGCAGAGAACATAAAAATTGTTCATAATTGGGGTGACATTTATTTGTATCCAGTCTCCATAGTTTTCAGAGTGTTTGGTTTCAGAGGCACCCCATTTTTTCTACCTTACCAAGTCCCTCTCAAAGTAGGAATCGCAAAGATCCTTAGACAAATTAGTGGCTTACAAGAGGCAGAGTTAACAGGCAGGGGTAAAGGGACTATTTTACCTGTAGCTACCATAGCTCACCAATTTGTAATAACAAAAGGAGGTTGGAATTGCTTTGAGGATTTCCTCAAGCCTTATCATTTGTCCACTGAAGTGTCCAGGTGTGCTGATCCAGAAGACTTCTTCAATGGTATGTTTAAAAAGAAGGTAGCATGTAGACGTAGGCCTCATCAATTCCACTTTCCTGAAAACCTCATCAGAAATGAGTTTGATCTAGATGAACAGGAGCTAAGGAAAGAGAAGTGGGTGGCTTATAACAAAGCCTTGGATTTTGTGCATCAGTTTGATGCTAGCTATGACCCATTGTCTAGCTTTCTCCCACTGGAAGAGAAAATAAAGTTTTTGATTGTTTACTTTGAAGATGTGATGCAGACACTGAAGGAGAAAAGGGAAGCTGTAATCAAGAGCAACCCTGAGAAGGCAAGAATGATCCTAAGTAGGTTAGCTTCTAGCAAGGCAATCCCTCCTAGTGATTACACTCTGCATAAGAAATCCAGTTATAGTGTGTTGATGCCTACAACAAGGGAGCCCTCTACCTCCAAAGGAAAGAGGAAGATACAAGATGTCATTGACATCCAAGAAAGCCCAAAGAAGCAAAGGGTGGGGAAAGAAGTGCAATCAGATACACCTTTGTATTCCCCATCCCAATCCCCTATCCATATAGGAAATGAGCAAGCAGCAGCTGAGCAACTCCTATAGTTAGGTAGTCTAGGGGAAATTGCATACACTTATGATGAAGTGGAGGAAGGAATGCCAGAAGAACCCATTGCTGCTGAAATGGATATCACTATCACTGAACTCAAAGGCCAGGAGTGGGATCTTGAGATAAAAACAGGCAAGTAGTGCCTTTTTAGCTGATAACAATTTTGTCACATCAGAAGCATTTATGCAATTTATATGGAAACAGCACATAGATAAATATAATGCTAGATGTGAAAGGAGAAAAGCTGAGCAGCCCAATAAAGATCCAGCCCTGGTGGAAGAGGAAATAAAGAAAGAGATGATGGAAGAATTCAAAACCATCACCCCTGAGCAAGGAAGAGATATGGTAGCACAAGCTGGAGTGCTTATCTTACCCGAATGGGATACAGCAAACGCCCTGGTACTAGATGCAGTGAGAAATGAGACTAAACCCATGGAGGGGATTACTTTCAATAAGGACAATGTTGCACTCATCATGTGGTCTCTCAAGAGAAATGAGAGTAAGAAAAGCAAAGACACCCCAGGGTCAAGTTACCTTGGTGGAATGATG
The DNA here is from genome assembly GCF_030272615.1 of Cryptomeria japonica. Lineage (NCBI taxonomy): Eukaryota > Viridiplantae > Streptophyta > Pinopsida > Cupressales > Cupressaceae > Cryptomeria > Cryptomeria japonica. Next base: position 658,527,526 of record NC_081412.1, read on the forward strand.
GTGAAGAGAGTGCAAACTACAGGGGTAGTGGAGGCTGCTAGCACTATGTTAGAGACAACAAAATTTAGTGTTGCAGTAGCAGAGAAGGAAGCCAAAGAGAAAGAGGCCCTCCAAGTTAAGTTGGAAATAGTTTTGAAGGCCTATAACAATGCCAAGGAGGAGGTAAGAGGCAAGATAGCATCATTGCCAAGCTGCAGAGCCAGTTGACTAGACAATACCATCAAGGTGAGTCTTCAACACTGATGATTTCCTCTTCTCCTACAAGACCTCCACCTACTAGCCCTATCATTGAGTTTCCACCATCTCCAGCACCCTCCATCTCTCAAATGGTTGAAATTACTCCTCAAGAATTGGAAAACTTGAAACAGGCTCAGGCCTTATATGCAAAGAAGTATGAGGAGAGAGTAAGAGCTACAATTTCCAGTTTTGGAGATACAATATATGCCTCATTGCTCTATAACAATGTAGGTAAAATTATCGATATATGGAATGAGCTCAGGAGAAACAAGGCAATTTTGACACCTATTTTTGATAAATGGAGGCCTAGGGAGCAAGATTTAGAGTTTATGTGTGTATCCTGCGATGAGGCAAGGGCCAATCCCATCATCAAATCCACTTCTAATGTTGCTAAAGTCTTAGTACAATTAGCAGTAGAGGTGGATAATGTGGATAGGAAGGTTAATTTGTGCAAGAAGGAGTACACTGATCAAGTTTTTGAGTTGCTCCCAGGAGTTTTTGCTAGCCTGGATCAATTAAAGGACAAACAAATGTGGCTTAAGGAGATAGAAGCTAAATTGTTAGCAAGAGTTAAAGGAATTATTGATCTTGATGATGCTTCTTTCTTTGTTGTAACAATACAAGAGATAGAGAAAATTAAGTCACGTTATGGTTTCCTCAATTCAGAAGTCAACAAAATGAGAAATTCTTGGAAAAGGTTGACTAAGACTAAAGATAAAGTGATTAATTTCTCATGGCCGATAGAAGAAGTGTATGGTGAGTGGACAACTAAATATGCCACCCATGATCCGGAATAGTCGGAGAGCACCCCTAAAAAAGTAGAAGAGGTTGCAACTAAACAGCTTGTTGAAGAAACTGCGAGGCCGAAAAGAGCTTGTAACTATTTTTCCGAAAAGCTTGTAACCTCTTTATTTTGAAAGAAATGATTGTAACAAACTCTCTTCGAGAAGTCCAAAGCTTTGTGCATCCATATTGTTATAAATGGATACCAGGACTAGAGGAAGAGAGATCGCAAAAAGAATTGTAAGAAAACGCTGCAGAAATTTATCTGAGCTTTTCTAAGTCTAATGGAGAATACTCAAAATTTCTTGTAATATTTCTTGAACTAAATATCAATATACAGACCATCGGTTTTGAGTAAAGCTTTGTGTTGTCTTCAAGTGTGTTTACAAATTTGTTTACTATTTCATTCTGAATAATCCAGGGTTATTCTATTTGAATGGGATTACAAAGCAATTTTAGTAGAAATGTTCGTTAGCTTTTCTCTTTAGGAGGGAAATTAAAGATGCGGGGATCACTCATACTAGTAAACTCTTTGGAAGAGATTTTGAATTTTGATGACCATAGCTTAGTTTGGAATGCTTGAATCCTTGTAGGTGTCAGGCATATACAAGGATTAATAGAAACCAAGCCAATGGGATGCATAAAGATGTTTTGTTTGAGGAGTATTATCTGAGTTTAGATGACTCTGTGACCTTGGATAAGGCACTGGTATTAATTGAAGTTATTTATTGCATGTTTTGTTGATTGAAATACTGAATTTAATTATAATTTCCATTTTTTGTTTTCAGTTGATTTCAAGGTGAATAGATCCACTCATTTTTTGGACTAGTTTGCTGTGGGTTTATGTTTGAAAATGTGAATTCAATTCACAAAGGTATACCCACCTAGGCTCTGAGCAAGTCTGAAGTGTAGGAGGTTCAATCAAACCTTGTCATATGTTGTCTTGAGAATTTCCTTATCTTTGATGTCTCTTCTGCACCGAGTTTAATCATATTATTTTAAGGATGTTAAAGGGAACTAGATTTTGAAGACAACAAAAGTGGTGACTCTGCTGGGGAGAGTTACAATAAAGATATAAGCACAGATCTGTGTTGAGGCTTGTAAAGAAAATTATTGTGTGTTTGTGGATAAGACTGCTTCTTTTCATTATTCCCATAGTTTTGTGGGTGGCGACTCTGTTACTTTTGAACCAGTCCTTGTGAGATACAAAATTTTCTGAAAGGAAGACAAGCGAGATGCAAGGAGCCAAAAACACAAGATCATTCATGAAGAAACATCCTCGTGAAACTTTGCAAGAAGGTTTGCCAGAACAGTCACAGAGAGGCCAGAAGAGATCTATGTTGCATGAGCCATCAAATGCTGCTTGGGTGCAGAAAAACAATAATACTGGTAAGATGCCTGATCGACCTATTTATGCAAAGTCTAATTCATCTTCCAGAGATTCAGAGCATGATATTTTAGGTTTCCATTCGGGATTGTTTGGAAATATTAATGATGCACCTATTTTAAATCAAGATCTATCTCATGTTAGTGTTTCTGCAAAAGATAGAACTAGTTCAAATGCAATTAGGCACTCTGTTCCTAGGACAATTGATGGGAACATTAGTCTGATTGACATAGATCAAGTTAATGCATCAGACTCTGAAGAAAACTTCCCTGATGAGGATAAAGTGTCTCAAAATATTGAAGATTTAAATAGAAGAGTCCATCATTTAATATCCTTAAGAGCCCAAAAGGAGGCAAATAAGGAGAAGGAAGTTAAAGCCAAACTAATGGAAAGGGATAGGCTTCTTAGACAGATAGCTAATCTTGAAGTACTTTCTAAAGAGAAAGAAAAAAGTGACGAGGAAGGCCCTATGATTAGAGAAATTCTAATTCCCAAAACTAAACAAGCTTGTAAGTCAGTAGCCCAGCCAACTAGGGAAGTATTTAATGACTCCCAGTTTCCTAAAGCCAATTTAGATAAAGGAAAATAGAAATGGGTAGATGATGGAATAGAATCTAAAACTGCAGAAGAGATTTCTCATAAGATTCTAGCACATGAGAGAGAGATGGAAAGGATGAGGAAGGAAAAGGAAGATCTCCAAATGGAACTGGAAAAGGCTGAGTTAGAAGCAGCGAATCAAGAAGTTAAAAGAAAGATTAATTACTTAAAGGCTCCCCCTATTACATTCCCATCAAAAGATCTTAGCAAGCCTAATCCCTAACACATTTCCTTTCCTCAAGTTAATACTCAACCTGCAGTACAAGCTAATATTGCCTCAGTAAGCCAAATACCTGTGAATAAACAATATACCCAAGCACCTCAATCTCCAATCCCAAAAGCTAAAATGACCATGGGAAATAATAGTGCTATTACCCCTTTTCAAAGAAGACCAATCAATTTAGAACAATATAGACAATTGTTCTTTGATGGGATCCCGGGATATCCAAATCATGTTCCCACTGAGTTAAGAGACAGACTCCATAAATTTGTTGGGAACAATGCAATTAGTGCTGAGGAACATCTGAAATCTTTTGGGGATCTAATAAATGATTATGAGATAGTAGATGAAGATGTTATTATGAAACTGTTTGTTCAATCCCTGGTTGATGATGCAAGAGATTGGTACAGAGTTCTTCCAATAAATAGCATAGGTTCATGGGAAGATTTTAAAAATTGCTTTCAAGAGCAGTATGGTGACAAGACTAATGTGAGTTTCATGCTAAATGAGTTCAACAATATTAGAAAATCTGAAAATGAAATGGTCATTGATTTCAGTGCCGGATTCTAGAAGGCCATGCATAGATTGTATCAAGTGATGAGGCTAGATGATAACATGTGTCTTAACACATATTACAATGCATTTGATTCCAAAATGGCCTATATCTTGAGAGATAAAAATCCCCATAACTTGAGAGATGCTTTTAGAATTTACATAAATGTAGAAAGTAACAAAAAAGCATCTAGAAAAATAGGAAGAAGGACAGATGGTAGATTATGGCAAGAAAACAAACAGCAACCTAATAAAGTTGCTAAAGAGGATGATAAAATAGAGAAATTGGTTACTGCTATGAAAGATTTGACTGCCAAGGTTAACAAAAATGATAAACCTCATTATAACTAGCAAGATAGACCCCCTAGATTACATGATATGCCCTATAATACCAATTGGAAGGATGGTAAACCCCAAATTGAGAAGCCCAAAATTACCCAGAGTCAAGACACACCGGATCCCTTGAAAGGGAAAACTGTTCACAATATAGAAAATACTCCTTGGTGTATTGCTTGTGATGGACCACATTCTCCTCATCAGTGTGCAGTGGCTCAAGCTCTTGAGGAATCTATGAGACCAGAAGCAGAGCCTGACATTAATATGTTTGAAACCATCATAGAAAGTGATGAGGAATCTGTGCAAAGTGAATACAGTGATGTGTTGGATAGTGAAAAGCTAGTGCAAGGATAGTTAGCCTTAGGTTGGCATCCTACATTGAATGTGGTGACAATTGAAGATGAAGAGGTTCATTTTAGGAGGCCTAGTGAGGAAGAAGTTAGAAATCTCACTAAGGTTGCAATTGCCAAAGCAAAACATAACTATAATCTGAGAAGCACTAAGAGAGACACTGATCAGGGTGAGTCGGGTTCTATGTTTGTAAAGGAAGTTACAAAAAGGGGGGCATCAAGTAGTGCTACTACTGTTCCTAAGGTCGGTCAAGAGAAAGGAGAACAAGTTAAAGATGTACATAAAGGCAAAGCTAATAAAAATGTTGGTGATGTACAAAGAGAAGAGATAGTGAGAAAGGCAAGTCAATTCAAAACAGAAAAAGTTAGGGTTAATACTGAAAAATGCAATAATTCTACATTTGATATGGCCCAAGCTTTAACTCAAATGAAAGTCACTGTTCCATTAGTAGAATTGCTAAAGATTAAAGAACATAAGGATGCAGCTTTGTCTTTATTCTCTAGTATATCTGATAGTGACACAGTATTACCCACCGGTTTAGCCAAAGTTGGAAAGGATCAAGAGTTCCAAACCCTAAAGGTTTATGTTGGAACCACTATCACTCAGGAGCCTTCTCAGGTAGATCCCTTCTATGTTACCTTGTTAGTCAATAACTGGTTGATTAAAAACTGCATGATAGATTCAAGAGCTGCTGCTAATGTAATGCCCTATGGTGTTATGAAAGAATTAGGGTTATCAGTAACCACTGTGTATAGGAAATGTTGTGTCATGGATAACAGAGAAGTACCTGTGATAGGTAAAATGAAAGATGTAAAAGTAAAAATAGCATCATTTCCTGAAGCCACTTACAAAATGGATGTTATTGTTACTGACACTAAACCCCACTATGGTATGTTACTTTCTAGGTAGTGGGCAGCAGCAGTAGGGGGAAATGTCCAACTGGACTTATCTTATGCTACCATTCCTATTAGTGGTAATCAGGTCAAATTATACAGAGAGCCACGAGCTCCTAGGGTAATTGAAAATGTAGACCCTAGTATTCTTAATTGTATGATTGATGTAGATTTAGATAACTTTAGACTTCAACCAATTTCACCTCAATTGAAGAATACTGACCCTATTGTGGTTGAGCTACAAGCATAGCAGTATGGGTTGTGGCAAATGTATTTTGATGGAGCTTGCTCTAAAGAAGGATCTGGAGCAAGGGTTCTTTTTATGTCCCCATCAGGTATAACTTTCAAGTACTCATTTTTATTGTAATTCTAGTGCACAAATAATACTGCAGAGTATGAAGCCCTATTACCAGGACTTGAGTTTGCAAAAAGGCATGGAATCTAACTGTTGAAAGTAATGGGGGGTTTAGAATTGGTTGTTTCTCAGGTGAGATCTAAATATGCATCCAAAAATGATAGATTAAAGCAGTATAAGCATGTTGTTTGGGATGTTATTGAGCATTTTGATGCATTTTCTATTAATTGGATAGAGCGAGCAAAAAATATTATGGCAGATTTCCTAGCTAATGTTGCTTTGAAAAATGATGATGCAACGCTAACCGATATTTCTGCTGTGGAAATAAAATCTAGGCCTACTATTCTTGATAATGTGTACAATTGGAAAGTTTTTGCTGATGATGAAGACATTCTTAGGTTTATCCAATATGTTGATGACTATGATGGACAAAAGATTGATTGTAATGCATTGGTGGAAGTGGTAGACAACAGAGAGACAGTGTTTGGAAATGATGTGGTCCAGTTGGAAACCAATGAAATACCTAAAGGGCTGGTGGAGCTGGAGAGCATGTTTAGTTATAATGATAGTCATTTACATCAATAGTCTACCACCAAGTTGGAAGAGTTAGAGGAGGTAAACCTGGGGACAGAATCATCCCCTAAGTTGGTATATATTGGAAAGAAATTACCCCCTCATGTCAGGACTAACCTTATTAATTTATTGAAAAGGTATAAGCATGTCTTTGCTTGGTCTTATGAAGACCTAAAGGTGTATAGACAAGATCTTTTTCAGCATGAAGTTCTTTTACTTCTAGATGCTAAGCCTTTCAGACAGAAATAGAGACCTATCAATCCCTTGTTAGAAACTAAAATGCAACAAGAGTTGACTAAATTGAGAGAAGGGGGGATTATCAAACCAATAAGGCATTCTTCATGGGTCTCCAATTTGGTCCCAGTGAGGAAGAAGAATGGAGACATCAGATTGTGTGTAGATTTTAGGAATCTAAATGTTGCTTCCTTGAAAGATAATTACTCATCCCCAAATATGGAAGCCATGCTACAGAGAGTGACAGGATGTGATCTTTTATCCATGATGGATGGTTTCTCAGGATATAATCAAGTGTTGGTAAAGGAGTCTGAACAGTTTAAGACAACTTTCATTACTCCATGGGGAACTTATGTATATGTGAGAATGCCATTTGGATTAAAAAATGCAGGAGCTACATTTCAGAGAGCTATAGATGTAGCCTTCAAAGAATTCATAAACATCATCATGGTGGTTTATCAAGATGATATAACTTGTTTCTCTAAAAGGGCTGATGATCATTGTGGACATCTAGAGAAGGTGTTCAATAAAGCCTTGGAATTTGGTGTATCACTGAATCCCAAGAAATGTCATTTTGGAGTCACTGAAGGAAAGTTACTGGGACACATAGTCTCTAAGGAGGGGGTAAGAATAGACCTTGAGAGAATTGAAGCAATCAATAGGGTGTCTGAACCTAAAAATGTGAAAGGTATCCAATCCTTTTTAGGTAAAGTAAATTTTGTCAGGAGATTCATTGCAAACTTCGCAGAGATAATGAAGCCTATCATCAAATTGCTTAAGAAGGATACAAAATTTCATTGAGATCAAGAAGCTTCAAAAGATTTTGTTGAGATTAAGAAGGCAATCTAGGAGGCACCAATGTTGAAATCTCCTAATTATAGTAAGCCTTTTTCTCTGTTTTCTTTTGCTTCATATCATACGGTGGCTGCAGTATTACTACAAAAGGACAATGAAGGATATGAACATCCCATAGCCTTCTATAGTAAGTCTTTGCAGGCGGCAAAACTAAAATATGAAACCATGGAGAAACAAGCTTATGCCCTAGTTAAAGTTGTTAAGGCTTTTAGGCCATATTTAGTGAATGCAAATATCATTGCCTATGCCCCACATGTTGCAGTTAAAGATATTTTGTCTCAGTCTGAGGTTACTGGGAAGAGACGCAGATGGATTAATAGAATTCAAGAATTCAACTTGGAGATAAAGATCACCAAATTGGTGAGAGGTTTAGGTTTGGCTAAGCTCATGACTGAGTCGAATCTCATGAATGTAGAAATACACAATGTTGAGGTTAGAGATGCTTTGGTCACTAGTATTGAGATGCAACCCTGGTATACAGAGATAATCCAAGTTTTGAGAGGTGATACCCTTCCAAAAGAAATGACATACAATCAGAAAAGAACTCTGAAACTCAAGTCCCAAAAATATGTGCTCATTCAAGGTGATCTTTTCTGGAGAAAAAGAGATGGAGAGTTACTAATGTGTTTGGATGAATTTCAAGCTAAACAGGTGTTGACTGAAATGCATGATGGAGTATGTGGAGGTCACTATTCTGCTAAGACTACTGCTGGTAAGATAATTCAGGCTAGGTATTATTGGCCCACCTTATTTAAAGATACCAATGCATATGTTTGGAGATGTGACCCATGTCAGAGATTCTCATCCAAGCTCAAATATGAAGGAGCCTTACCCCTAAATCCAATCTCTGTAGAAGCTCCTTTTGTCCAGTGGGGCATTGATTTTATTGGAGAAACTGTTGAGAAGTCAGGGAGAGGTCATGGATGGATCATAGTGGCCACTGATTATTTCACCAAATGGATAGAAGCCATCCCTACAAGAAGAGCTACTAGTAAAGTTGTCATTGATTTCTTGATGGATAATATTGTAACTAGATTTGGAACACCTGCAAAATTGGTGATGGATAATGCCATGTGTTTCAGATCAGAAGAATTTGTAGGCTTTTGTACTAGTCGCGGTATAATCATGTCATACTCTTCACCTTGTCACCCTCAGGGGAATGGACAAGCAGAATCCAGCAATAAAAGCCTGTTGAATATCATCAAGAAAATCCTAGAAGAGAATAAAAGATCTTGGGATCAAAAACTGAAGTTAGCTCTGTGGGCAGATAGAATAACAGTTAAGAAATCCATTGGAATGTCACCTATTGAATTAGTCTATGGTGCCCAGGCTAGGTTGCCAGTAAATAACCTTCTTCTAGTGTATAAGTTTTTGCAAGATGAGGACATGGAGGTATCTAAACCAATGGAAAATAGAATGATCCAAATTGTAGAAATGGAGGAGCTTAGGACTTCTGCCCATAAGAAAAATCAGAAGATCCAGTTGTAGTCAAAGTATCTTTTTGATAAAAGGACATCACTAAGGAAGTTTCGAATTGATGGCATGGTTCTTTAGTGGGATGCAAAAGGATAGGATAAGGGAAAGCATAAGAAATTTGAATCACTATGGATTGGCCCTTTTGTGGTTTGTGACTTAAATGGTAAGGATTCATATTTCTTGAAGAATATGGATGATGAAATGCAGGAATTTCCAGTGCATGGACAATTCTTGAAGCATTATTTCTCTTAATGTCCATGCACGGTAGGTCCTTTGTTTGTACATATTTTGTTCCTTTCCTACTTTTCTATCTTGGTCTGTGTTTTGGTCTGTTCCTCCAAAGTTTCTGAGTTTTCTTGTGTTGACCTTGTGATCAACCACCCCCAGTCAGAGCTGTTGTTATCACTGATTAAAAATGGGCTTTTCTTTTCCCATGATTGGCTATGGTTTGTTAAAATTTTGAATAGGGTGCAGTTTCAAATGCTTCAACTTTGTTCTAGACCTCAAGGGTTTAAGGGTTTTTTAATTTTAGATCCTCTTGTGTTTGTTTTAAACCCTCTGATTTCTAATCTTTCGTTACTTTAATCACTTAAGTAATGGGTCGTGGGGTCGTAGGAAGTGTCCCCCCTTGTTGTTTGCCTAGGCAGTTATGTTAATTAATCAAAAAATTTATGCCTCGTATGTTTTTCTCCTAAAGTTGTCGGGCCCTATAACCAGTGCGCATCTCGCGGATGGATCCACAGCTCGCGTTATTTCGCTAGGCGAAGTTGCGCGTAGTTTAAAACTATTGAAGTTGCAAAAACCACATGGCATGCCACATAGATGGTCCAGCTGGCTGTTGACAGCGAGTAAAATGGTGGCACATGGCACAAGTCACAACAGTCAGTGGGTTAGGATTAAAGGCTAAAAGGCGGGCCCCAGAGGTGAGTCAGGTCGCAGATGGAGATTACTTGGCGGGTACAGCTATCAATAACTTACTGGAGCCCTATGGTTTTTTCTCGGCCAATGCAAAAGTGACAAGTCAGCTCTGAAGGTGACTGGGCGCTAGGTGTTCATAGTGAGTCAGCAGGCCCACCCCTCCTGAAAGCCTTTTGAGATGAATAAACACCGATCAACTTAAGAGATGATCCGATGACTCGCGCTATTTCACAAGGGTAAGATGCTCGTTCTTTATACCCCACGAAATAGCGAGTGCATGAGAGCCATCCATGTGTCATGATGGTGGCCCTGGAGGATACAGCTATTAAGAGTTTGTTGGGGCCCCGTGGTTTTTTCTTGGCCAATACAAAAGTGACAAGTCAGCTCTAAAGGTGACTAGGCGCCAGGTGTTCACAGTGAGTCAGTGGGCCCACCCCTCCCAAAAGCCTTTTTAGATGATTAAAAGTCGATCAACTTAAGAGATGATCCGACGGCCCACACTATTTTGCAAGGGTAAGATGCTCGTTCTTTATACCCCATGAAATAGTGAGAGTGCATGGGAGCCATCCACGTGTCATGATGACACGTGGTCTAAGAAGAAAGTGTGGGCCCGCCAAGGTGGAACCGACGGTATAAAAGAAAGACACGCAGCTAGTGTTAAGTCAAATGTGAAGGAAATTTCAAGGCCAATGATTGGGCGCCACATGGTATCATATAGCCAATAGAGAAGTGGGACCCGACACAGAGCCAAAGTTGTTAGTTAATCTAACGCTTGATCAAGTTTCTTTTGATCGGACGGTCGGCGCTATTTCACAGGACTAAGCTACCCGATAGTTATGCTTCATGAAGTTGTGAAAGAGCAAAATGAAACACTTGCAGGAACGTTGTGACCCGTTGGAGCAAAAAATATGAATTCTTGTATGAATTCAATTTTGAAGGGACGGCCGAAGCATGCGGAATCAATGTTGTAGTTAAGGCCCTGAGTACAAATATTTGATTTCCTATCAACTGGGTGAAGATATCTTTTAAAGGATTTTGCATAAGAGCAGATCAAGAGTTATTTTCTTCAGTTACAGATTAAGTCAGTTCAGTTGCAGAGCAAATTCCTTCAAGCGAAGAACAGGTTCTCTTGTATTCTTGTATAGCGATTCCTATGTAGTGTTTTAGATAAGATAATTGATTCTTCACATAATTGTTTAGGAGTGGTATTGGAACGAGAAATTCTCCTGCCCCGCAAAACAATATCTGGGAATTAGATGTCAGGAAATTAGTTCTCCCAGGGGTATTTATGGACATAGATTTCCTGACCCAAATTGCACTCAACTATGATCCAGTCACAAGAAGCATTCGGGATGTAAATGGGAAAACCCTTGTTGAGATTAATGCTAAAGAGTTAAGGAAAGCTTTTGGGCTTAATGAGTTCACCAATTTTCTAGAACCTATAAATTTCACATCATTAGCCCAAATTTACAGCGCACAAAGGAGTCATCTCAGGAATGCGCCTCTCAAGGAATTTTTTGTTAAAATAGGAGGGTTAACAGTTGTAGGACCCAACACACAAGAGCCCTTTTCATTAAGTATGTTCACCCTGAGGGCTAAAGGAATGTATTAAGCACTTTGCCAAGTTTTGGGAGAAGATGCTGAAGCAAATATGCCGAATCATTACTTTTTAATGATTGCTCAGATTTTGAATCCTTCTCTTGCAATTACATTTGATTATGCCTCTTATATTGGTGATGCTATTCATAGAGGGTTAATAGGAATCAAGAATGGAAAGGTGGATAGGCCTTTCGGATGGTACTCACTCCTGATGCATCTTTTTCTCTTCAAAGGTGGTGATTACTTTGCCAGTGGACTGGACCTTGTTAAGGAGAAGGAAGGAGAAAAAATGCCGGTACAATTATGGAGTACTGTGTTGTCATGGGATAGAGAGGATGTCATTTTTTTGAAGTTTGATAAATATTTTGCATCCAAGATAAGGACTCTCCTCTGCTCTGAGAATGCAAGAATCCCCAAAGTTCTTTTGGAATTCATAAGACCAAAAGAATTCGCAGAGAACATAAAAATTGTTCATAACTGGGGTGACATTTATTTGTATCCAGTCTCCACAGTTTTCAGAGTGTTTGGTTTCAAAGGCACCCCATTTTTTCTACCTTATCAGGTACCTCTCAAAGTAGGAATTGCAGAGATCCTTAGACAAATTGGTGGCTTACAAGAGGCAGAGTTAACAGGAAGAGGTAAAGGGACTATTTTCCCTGCAGCTACCATAGCTCACCAATTTGTAATAACAAAAGGAGGATGGAATTACTTTGAGGATTTCCTCAAGCCTTATCATTTGTCCACTGCAGTGTCCAGGTGTGCTGATCCAGAAGACTCCTTCAACGGTATGTTTAAGAAGAAGGTAGCATGTAGAGGTAGGCCTCATCAATTCCACTTTCCTGAAGACCACATCATAAATGAGTTTGATCTAGATGAGTAGGAGCTAAGGAAAGAGAAGTGGGTGGCTTATAACAAAGCCTTGGATTTTGCGCATCAGTTTGATGCTAGCTATGACCCATTGTCTAGCTTTTTCCCACTGGAAAAGAAAATAAAGTTTTTGATTGTTTGCTTTGAAGATGTGATGCAGACACTGAAGGAGAAGAGGGAAACTGTAATCAAGAGCAACCCTGAGAAGGCAAGAATGATCCTAAGTAGGTTAGCTCCAGCAAGGCAATCCCTCCTGGTGATTACACACTGCATAAGAAATCCAGTTATAGTGTGTTGATGCCTACAACAGGGGAGCCCTCTACCTCTAAAGGAAAGAGGAAGATACAAGATGTCATTGACATCCAAGAAAGCCCAAAGAAGCAAAGGGTGGGGAAAGAAATGCAATTAGATACACCTTTGTATTCCCCATCCCAATCCCTTATCCATATAGGAAATGAGCAAGCAGCAGCTGAGCAACTCCTACAGTTAGGTAGTCTAGGGGAAATTGCATACACTTATGATGAAGTGGAGGAAGGAATGCCAGAAGAACCCATTGCTGCTGAAATGGATATCACTACCACTAAACTCAAAGACCAGGAGTGGGATCTTGAGATAAAATAGGCAAGTAGTGCCTTTTTAGCTGATAACAATTTTGTCACATCAGAAGCATTTATGCAATTTATATGGAAACAGCACAGATAAATATAATGCTAGATGTGAAAGGAGAAAAGCTGAGCAGCCCAATAAAGATCCAGCCCTGGTGGAAGAGGAAATAAAGCAAGAGATGATGGAATAATTCAAAACCATCACCCCTGAGTAAGGAAGAGATATGGTAGCACAAGCTGGAGTGCTTATCTTACCCGAATGGGATATAGCAGACGCCCTGGTACTAGATGCAGTGAGAAAAGAGACTAAACCCATGGAGGGGATTACTTTCAATAAGGATAATGCTGCACTCGTCATGTGGTCTCTCAAGAGAAATGAGAGTAGGAAAAGCAAAGACACCCCAGGGTCAAGTTACCTTGGTGGAATGATGGTGAAGAGAGTGCAGAGTACAGGGGTAGTGGAGGCTGGTAGCACTATGTTAGAGACTACAAAATTTAGTGTTGCAGTAGCAGAGAAGGAAGCCAAAGAGAAAGAGGCCCTCCAAGTTAAGTTGGAAATAGTTTTGAAGGCCTATAACAATGCCAAGGAGGAGGTAAGAGGCAAGGATAGCATCATTGCCAAGCTACAGAGCCAGTTGACTGGACAATACCATCAAGGTGAGTCTTCAACACTAATGATTTCCTCTTCTCCTATAAGACCTCCACCTACTCGCCCTATCATTGAGTTTCCACCATCTCCAGCACCCTCCAGCTCTCAAATGGTTGAAATTACTCCTCAAGAATTGGAAAACTTTAAACAGGCTCGGGCCTTATATGCAAAGAAGTATGAGGAGAGACTAAGAGCTACAATTTCCAGTTTTGCAGATATAATAAATGCCTCATTGCTCTATAACAATGTAGGTAAAATTATGGAGATATGGAATGAGCTCAGGAGAGACAAGGCAATTTTGACGCCTATTTTTGATAAATGGAGGCCTAGGGAGCAAGATTTAGAGTTTATGTGTGTATCCTGCGATGAGGCAAGGGCCAATCCCATCATCAAATCCACTTCTGATGTCACTAAAGTCTTAGTACAATTAGCAGCAGAGGTGGATAATGTGGATAGAAAGGTTAATTTGTGCAAGAAGGAGTACACTGATCATGTTTTTGAGTTGCTCCCAGGAGTTTTTGCTAGCCTGGATCAATTAAAGGACAAACAAATGTGGCTTAAGGAGATAGAAGCTAAATTGTTAGCAAGAGTTAAAGGAATTATTGATCTTGATGATGCTTCTTTCTTTGTTGTAACAATACAATAGATAGAGAAAATTAAGTCACATGATGGTTTTCTCAATTCAGAAGTCAACAAAATGAGAAATTCTTGGAAAAGGTTGACTAAGACTAAAGATAAAGTGATTAATTTCTCATGGCCGACAGAAGAAGTGTATGGTGAGTGGACAACTAAATATGCCACCCATGGTCCGGAATAGTCGGAGAGCACCCCTAAAAAAGTAGAAGAGGTTGCAACTAAACAGCTTGTTGAAGAAATTGTAGAGGCCAAAAAGAGCTTGTAACTATTTTTCCAAAAAGCTTGTAACCTCTTTATTTTGAAAGAAATGATTGTAACAAACTCTCCTCGAGAATTCCGAAGCTTTGTGCATCCATGTTTTTATAAATGGATACCAGGACTAGAGGAAGAGAGATCGTAAAAAGAATTGTAAGAAAACGCTGCAGAAATTTATCTGAGCTTTTCTAAGTCTAATGGAGAATACTCAAAATTTCTTGTAATATTTCTTGAACTAAATATCAATATACAGACCATCAGTTTTGAGTAAAGCTTTATGTTGTCTTCAAGTGTGTTTACAAATTTGTTTATTGTTTCATTCTGAATAATCCAGGGTTATTCTGTTTGAATGGTATTGCAAAGCAATTTTAGTAGAAATGTTCATTAGCTTTTCTCTTTAGGAGGGAATATAAAGATGCGGGGATCACTCATACCAGTAAACTCTTTGGAAGAGACTTTGAATTTTGATGACCATAGCTTAGTTTGGAATGCTTGAATCCTTGTAGGTGTCAGGCATATACAAGGATTAATAGAAACCAAGCCTATGGGACGCATAAAGATGTTTTGTTTGAGGAGTATTATCTGAGTTTAGATGACTCTGTGACCTTGGATAAGGCACTGGTATTAATTGAAGTTGTTTATTGCATGTTTTGTTAATCGAAATACTGAATTTAAGTATAATTTCCATTTTTTGTTTTCAGTTGATTTCAAGGTGAATAGATCCATTGGTTTTCTAGACTAGTTTGCTGTGGGTTTATGTTTGAAAATGTGAATTCAATTCACAAAGGTATACCCACCTGGGCTCTGAGCAAGTCCGAAGTGTAGGAGGTTCAATCAAACCTTGTCATATGTTGTCTTGAGAATTTCCTTATCTTTGATGTCTCGTCTACACCGAGTTTAATCATATTATTTTAAGGATGTTAAAGGGAACCAGATTTTGCAAACAACGGGAACCCCTTCAAATCAAATAAAATACAAGTTCATATGGCCTTGTCTACAAATCTCATGCTCAATATGTTGGTATATCTTCCATCTCTTTTGAATCTATAATCTCTTCATCTAAATCTAGACATTTCCATCACCCATCTTCCAAACCCCTTTTGGGTCCTTATGACCTAAAGTCCATTCCTTCCTCATCCACATCCAGTTTGGGTCCTTATGTTCCAATGCCAAGCCCTTCATCCCTTCCATCCATCTTGGGTCCTTACATCCCTCCATCCACCACCTCATCACCTCAAATAATCCCTAAGTAAGATCAACAAAGGCACGCATGCTTGAATTCCTTCCAACATTCTCCCTCCATCATCCCATCCATAAACTCTCGAAGTCATTTGTCCTCATGCACCTGTACCATTGCTATTAGAAGCAATTTGGATGCCAAATGTAAAATGCATAAAACCAGAAATCAGCAAAAATTCAAGGATCAACATGTCCCCCAAAAAATACATGCTCAAGAAAAGAAAAATATGATTCGAAAGAAAGAAAAATCCAAAAGGCCACAAAGGCCCAAAAAGAAAAAATTAAAAACCAAGTGGATTCCCAAACTACTCATATAATAAATGCACCTCAAAGTGAAATACAAATTGGCATCCAAACTTGCTAATCCAAAAGCTCCCTCCACTCATAAGTCCTCCAATCCTCCATCTAACAATCCTTCATCTTTAAAATATATATTGGACCCTTACGTCTCAAAATACACTATCACAAGTTCATCATCGCCTTCATCTATTTTGGGTCCTCATGTCCCAAAATCCACAACTTATCCTTCATCTAATTCAAAATCCTCTCCTCCACAACTCCACCACCCTTCAAGGTGTGTGCCAATGTTGATCTACCCAACATCCTCATCCATTTATCCATAAGTATTTCACAACTCTATCCATTATCCAACATCCATTTTCCATAATCTTATTCCTTTAATTCAATATTTTTTTCAAATCCTTATCCCCCTCCATCTTCCATCCATTTCTAGAAACATCTATGAGCATACCTTTAGTTATCTCGACTCAATGAAGCACATCTTTAAGGGATACTATCCATGGAACTAGATGATTGAGTGTTACTTTCCTCTTTCTTTCACACATCCACTATCTTCCAAATCCACTTACCTACATCTCCCCATCTATATCCATCCAAACTATTCCTAAAAAAAATTTAAAAAAGAGAAAAAAAATACAAAGAATCATCCAATGGTGAAAACCACGTCTTGTGGCACCTTGGATAAGTACCATGATGAAAACCTGGTAAACAAGCATCATGTGTAATATCTCATCCTCTTGTAGTCTACACTTGGGGGAAAGCTTCATCCAAGTCCTCCTATCATCCACATCTAACATATTCCTCCATCTTCTATCCACATCTTATCTACATCCATCATCCTTTCAGATCTTTGATCTTGACTATCCTATCCATATCCTCCATCTCATATCCCTCATCCTATCCAAATGCATCCTCCATTCCTACCTTTGCTATTTATCAAGATAGAAGCAAAATAATGTATATGCATGCTTTGAAAAATGCAAGCCTAAATTTCCTCCTTTATTCATATCCATTTCACATCATCCTTCCATCCCATTCATCATTTATCCACCATCCTTCCATCCTTAATTCCACTACCTCTAATGTGTGTCATTGCACTCCTTTGCAACATAGATCTTGGATCCCCATTCCACCTATCTTTCATCCTTTAGGCCTTCATATCCTATCACCATTCATATACTTAATCCCTCCCTATTCTATCCAAGCAATCTCTCCATCCATTCCATCTTTCTACCAATCCTATGTTCTCTCTTATCTTTGGTCTCATTCATTATTTTATCCTATCATGTCCGATCCATTTATCATCCTCCAATATTATCCAATTCATTTATCCTCCTCCCATATTTTTACCAAGCCTAGGTTCTCCCTAGTCATTGGTTCCAATCCATTTATCCTATATCCACAATCCCATCCAATCCTATTCAATCATTAATCTCCTTCCCATATTATCCAATCTATTTATGATCCCCATCAAACTGAGCTTTCCCATCAAACTGATCTTTTTCCATCTATTTGAGCTTATATTGACTTGTGCATAATCCAAACACTCATCCATATTGTGTTGATTAAATTTTACCGGCAATCCTCTCATCTGCAGACCTTGCACAACTAGCTTATCTTTTGTCATTAATCAATCTATCCACACCATGCCCATCAGGATGCATCCTTCGCATGTCTAGCAATTTATCCAAATCCATCACCTTCCCATCAGGATGTATCCTTCCCATGTCTGGCAGTCTATCCAAATCCATGTCCTACTCTTGGCAAGAGATATCAGTTGTCCATGTGCATATTGTTTACATGATTCATCTTTTCACTTTGATTTTCATCTTGTGTCCGAGGACTATACATGTTCAGGGTTGTCGTGATCATCCTATATCTCGGTAAGTCTTGGTTGGTGTATAATGGGGCATCATTTTTGTGATATGGAGTGTTTGATGGTTTCTCTTGTACAATCCTACTTCTTGCATCTACACCATCATCGGTGTTTGTGAACCTATGTGCATTGAGATACCTATTGTCTAAGAGTCTAGTCCACACCTTGGATATTCACAACATCCTAACTTCTATAACCATTGGTGTAGATCATCCATTGTGAAATCAAAAATAGGTTTTCTCTCCACATCTACACAATAATAAATCCCATCCACTTACTTCATTTCATTCATTCATCTCCTTTCATCCATTTATTTTGTAGACTCTAATTCATTCATTCCCCCTTCATCACTTTTATACTTTTCACATTATCTCATCCTCAATCCTATAGTCCTCTAATCCATTTCAAGAGCACACCCGTGTTCTCAGAATCTGCATGTCTTCTCAAGGGGGCATACCTCTACCTCCTCGTCATCCTTCCTCATCTCACCTATGACTGGGGCATCATGTTACTAGTCCTTTTCCTTTCCATCCACTATGTTTTATTCTTCTTTGATATAACATCACTTCATGATTCTATATCAAAGAGGGGCAAAATGTAGACACCTAAAATTAATTAAATTAATATTTAATTAATTTAAGTCTTTCTACATAATTAATTTATTTTAATTATGTTTATCCATATTCCTCTTAAAATTAAATAAATCAATTATGTTTAATTAATTTTATCACAATAGCCCAATAATTAATTTATTCATAAATTAATTATTTCTCCATTCTTCTAAAGTCATCTCAATCATTATTTCTTCTAAATTATACTTAGTTAATTAATTTCAATTAATTAACCTAACCATGTGATTCCTACAAATCACCTTTCCTAGCCCTATCATTTAGCCTAATTAATTCCTCTATAATCATGCTTATCATTATTCTTCAATTTTATATTCCTCCACTCATTCTCTCTCCTCATGTTACATCCTTCTAACTTTCCCACTTTCCCTCTAATCCCTCACTAACCCACCTAATGAATCCCCTTAATTATTTTCACATCCCTAATCACCTTGATTAGGGATGGGTAACTTTGATCCTTTCAAGGAAATTCAAATTCTTTGAATCTCCCCATGCATCCTCTTCCCAAGGAATTTTTAATTCCTTTTCTCATTTAGTCTTCTCATACATCTTCTTATTTTGCAATTTGTAATTCCTCCTCTCTTCCCCCAAGGAATTTTATATTCTTTTTTCTCTTTCCAATGTACTTGGGAGCTCTTCCCCATATACCTTGAAGAGTGTGGAGACAAAAAATGCCTTTATGGAAAATCTCTTGAATCCCACACCTTATCCTCTTAATCATATCCTCCATTTCAAATCAATCTCAACCCTTCATTCTCAAATCAATCTTGGCCCTCCATTTTAGCCTCCTCCAATCTATAAATTGGAGTATCTTCTCCTCACAAATTATCCACTTCCATCATATTCTTATGTTGTCCATTTGAGGATCAAAATCCTTCATCATATCGTCATAATGCCCAAATATTCCCTCATCTAAGCCAAATCCCTCTCATCCATCATCATCATTCAAGTCCAATCCAAATCCAATATGGTTTCATAGTGGAGAGCAATCCACAATCCACCATCAAAGGAGCAAATCAAGTAGAGTAACAAGGAGGCACTCCACTTCAAGCTCAAATGGAGGAGGAAGAGGAAGGTATAAGAGGTTATTTTCTATTTTGATTACTTTATTAGTATTGTATGTTTCGTTTATGCATCTAACCTTCCTTAACATTTTATCATCTTCAAAAACCACCAAACAAAAGGACACACACATATTATCAAATAAGAGCTCCACATTACCAAACCATAACCAACTCCATGAAGGTCCAAAAACATGAGCATCCAATTCCCAACATAAATCACATTGACAATACCCATGATTTCCAATCTCACAAATCTATAAAATAAAGTTAAATCACATAGTTCATTCATTTCAATATCAAAAAATTTCCAGCAACCTTTAATTCATCTTAATGGATTTCCAAAATATTTCCAAGCTTAGATATAAAAAATAGAGAAATACCCAAAACTAGTAAGTCTGCTAATACCAAATATTGGGAAATAAATATGTTTAATAACAAACATTGTGAAGATAAATCTATATCCAATAAACTAATAAAGGATTGAGATACAAGGCTTAGATGGCTACAACATGAAAAAATAAAACTCAATGAATATCTGAAAATTAAGTTGCTTTAACTATGGAAAACCAATAGTGGATCCTTCTTAATGATGTCAATAAAATAACATGTTTATAATGCTTAATCAACCTATCTTATGTGAACTTATGACAAAAGAATAAAATAATTAAAATCAAAATAAGATATCAAAAATAAGGCATAAATCACTAACATAAGATCAACATATAACATGAGAAGAAACTATGTACATGAGAACAACCAACTTATGCCTCCCATCTATCTTCCATTCTTGCAAAGAAATCTAAATTCAATTGCTAACTTATAAAATCTACACCTAAAGGCTGAATTTATAGAATGGAAAGAGCTCCAAAACCACCAATAAAGGTTCCCAAGGATACTATCCATTTCTCATGATCACAACCCTTAGAATGCCTCCATAGAACTCAAAAATATACATGTTTAGCTTCTAATACTTTCCCTCCAACTTAGGTGTCCATACTTGCAAGATAAACATTTCATTAAATATAATCAATGATTGGATACCAAGAGACACATGTTGCCTCTTCCATGCTCCCTCTTGGATAATCCCATAGGTCACTCTTTTTCTTCTTCCTTAAATAATCAAATATCTTATTCTAGATGACCATAAGTGGGGAAAATAATATCAAATAATTGTGTTCACAATCCACTATTACAGTTACTAGTGGAACCCATCAGCCCTTATTAATGCATTAAAAATCATGGTGATCATTAAAATACAAATTATTACCAATACATCCTATGTGCCTTAGTACATTTTTCAATGATGTTAGAACCATGTCATAGGATTTACAAGGTAGATGACACCTTTATCCTAACATGACTTAGGCAAGCCCCTATACAGCCCAATATTTTCTATCTTTGTAGGTTACAAATCTGATAGCTAAAAGTGAAAGAATTGTGCAAAGAAAACTGAGACACACAGTTCCCAATTTCAAAGAAGTAGAAACCCTATGACTACTCTAGTTAGCTACATAGTTTGGTTCTTTTTGGTTGAATTTTAGAAAGAGTGATCTACAAAAATCTTGATCTGAGATCTGAAGCATTAATTAACAAGGACACATGTTGGACTAAGGTGTGTTGGGAAAATGGTATCTCAACCTTGTATTTACATGAGGTTACTATTTATAGTAAGTTTTTGTTTGAGCATGAAATCATGAGAAATTCTCCCCAAATCTTCTGGTTGGCTAGATAAGCATGTCGGTAAATTTTTGTCACAAGACCACTGCTAGTTTTGAAGATCTTAACGTTTTTGTTTTTGAAGAGTGTGATAAAAGGTTTAAAATTAATTTTGAGGACTTTAGAGGCTCCAAAATTTCCTGAAAAGTATGCATAAATGTCATAGCAGTTTACGAGGTGATAGATAACTTCACGATCTTTCCAGTGCTTCAAACGGTTCATCAATCAAACACATGGCTCACAAGTTATGGCCTCTGGAAGTTTGGACTCCTGAAATAGGAAATATAAAATGCATCGGACACATAAATGAGTTGTAAAAGGGAGGAACATGTGTTGATGTGTGTTTTGATACATCATAGGGGATCTAGATTGGAAATAAGGTTGACTCTACTTTATTGGGTGGTTTTATCCCATGGTTTTGTAATACCATTTGATGGTTTCTTGTATTGTATCTCCTATATATGTGTAAGAGTCTTATGGCTATTGAGTTACCTATTAATTTTTGATTAGTGATACTCCTATATAGATCTTGCTCTGCAATTATATTGTAATTTGTTATTGATTGTTGGATAATATATTGAGCTACTTTTGGAGTGTAGGGTTTTTCTCCAGAAAGAGTTTTCCCCATGTAAATCACTGTGTTGTTGTGTTGTGGTATACATGATATCATTTTTATTTCTGTTAAGTTTTTGTAACTATTGAAATGATATATAAAAGTTTTGCATTACCCTCCTTTCAAGGTTAGTGTAGGAAGTTGTTCCGCTACTTAACTTCCTTACAAGGCGCTTGGCTTCATAGTCTAACATTTTCATGCTTGGATTTCATTCGTGGGTTCCTCTTTATATCCCATTTATATATCTAAGATTATATTTTGATTTATTATTCTATATCTATCTATTTATGCTAATTATTGTCTATTTTGCATCATTTCTAATCATAATCATATCCAATCATATCAAATAAAAATGGGGAACAAATAACCATAATGTTCATCTCTCATAGAGGACTGAAGTTGTGCCTAATTTATTGTTCCCTAATGAAATGATCAAATATTGGAAGTGGTTTCTAGTTTGAATTTCTAGGGTAAAGACCCTATTTCCCACCCTTTCAAAAACAAAAAAAACAAAAAAAAAGGCAACTATGGGTGATAGAAACGAGGAATCCTACTTCAAAGAGATCATTAGAACTAAAATGGAGAGTTGGCTAGAGAATATCAATCTACTTGAGTAATTCCATGATAGATATGGTAAGGAATTTAAAAATATTGAATGAATGATGGGTTGTTATAAAATTGCATAAAAGAAGAAGGTGGGAATGGATGAGTGTGAGATGCATGTGTATAAGAAAGTAGATGGATGGACATGAGGATATGAAATGATGATGGTGGATGATGGTGCACTTTGAAGAATGAATCATTGTAAAATGGCATGAATGAGTGGTTAGATTGCATTGGGATTAATTAGGTTAAGGAGTGATGGAAAATATTACTTTATTGTTAGGCATGATACATATTTTATAATATTTCATCATGCTACTTTCCTAAGGTGCAAAAATAAGTGGCTTTAACCATTAGATGGATTATTTCAATCTTATACTATTTTTTCTAGTTTTTTTAAAATAATGTTTGGATTTTGAAAAAAATAATTTCATGCTTAGGATTGAATACATTTGAATTCAATTATGTTCATAAGTTAATCTATCTCATGGGCTTCTAGTGTGGATAGCTTATGTGTTTCCAATCCAAAATTAGAGATGATGGTATGGGGACCCAATGGTTCAAATTTTTCTTTCTTTTATCTATATTAGTTGGTATCCTTCTTATTTTCCTTAAGGATAAAGTCTTTAACCTCAAATTCTCAAGTTTGGATGCATATTTTATAGCTATGATGCACCTAATTTTTGAATGCTTTTAGGTGATTAAGAGAATTGAAACAATGTTCATCATAGAGTTCAAAATTGTTTAGTTATGTCACTCTATAATCCTCCTTGAAGATGATATTGCACAAAGCAACATACAATGATGGTATCTCAGCCCCAATTACCAAGATTACTTATGGCACTAGACAAGGGAATATGTTGTGGTTCTAGTAGGAGTATGAATACTTGTATGGTAGGCCCACAAGGTAGGATTTAGTTGAATCCTTCAATCATAGTTAGAGTTATTTAAAAAAGAAAATTGATTATTTTTATAAATGTTTTATTCAATAACTTAGCTTAGCTATTGGCTTGCTAGAGTATGTGGTGGGCTATTTGTATGTAATATAAAATTTGTTCAAATATATATTGCACTTCATGATTTTGAATAAATTTATATTATTAGTGATAATGTTGGGAGGGATTTCAAAGTGACAAATAAGGTGATTAAGGATGAACTTTTCTATATGGATACTATCAATGAAAGTGACTAGATTAGGTTCAACCCACTTGGTGAATTATACTAGGGGTGTTGGGAATAAAAGTATCGTAGAAAATTTTAACTTATTAGAAGAAAGGATGAGAAGTTTCTTAGAAATGTATTTGTATTTATGAGCTTCATTGGGAATAGTTGGAAGAGCTCCTATGGTAGCCATTGCATCAACAACTTATCATATTTTGTGAGAAACTTATCATTGACATGTGTGATGACTAGTTGTGAATAATACGATACTTTTAAATATTGGGTTTTCCATTGTATTGCCAATTATATATGGGACACCAAGGCTTCATATTCTATAATCTTCTTTGTACTCAAGAACCTATTCTGAATTTCTTATGGATGAGATCACCTTGAGGGATGATGAATAAGATGCTAATTCTAGAGCTATGTGAGGTAATTTATCCACCAATGTAGTGTCCCTACTAATATTAATGTAAATAATTTTGGATATATTTAAATATAGTTAATTATTCTCTTAAAAATCTTAAGTATTAAGGAAAATATTTGCTATTTACATTTTGGGGTTTAAATATCTAGAAAATAAAACCTTAAAAATATTAGATGGTGATAATGTTTACAAAGAAACATTATGAACCCTAACTTCACACTTTATTAATTTACCTTAAAATTACAATCCCTAATGTGCTCTACCAAAATCTATCAAACCTAGATTTCTCTCTATATACACATTATTTCTAAAACATATTGCTTTAGAAACATTCTACCTATTTATTTTCCATCTTTTCTTGTCCAATATTTTACAACTAATTACTCATCTCAGGAGTGGGGTTTTCCCCTCTCTCATGGATTGATTTAAGCCAAACATAACTAGAAGAACTACAATGTCTATTAATGATAATATTTTTTAGGTAACCCATATAGGATAATTATGTCTATGAAAACAAATTCCACCACATGGTATTCCTTGAACCTACAATTAATATTAAACAATTTTGCATACATATTTATATTATCCACAAGGGCATAGTTGCAATCTTTACCATGCACCCTAGGAAGACTCTAGATGGAATTCCTAAATGCACTTCACAATCTTGCTAGGAGATTAGTGGAGGTTGTAGTGAACTTGGAGGGAGGACACGTTCTTTCTTATGTTTATGGTAAGATGTATATCTACAAATATGATGGATATGTTGGCAACAAGAAGAGGGAAAACTAAGAGGGGGATGAATCAGTTTTCACCAGATAAAATCAATTAAGCACAATCTCAAATCTGATCAACTGCAATAGAAAGAAAGATAACAGCAACAACAACAACACACATAACACCAATATTTTTGATGTGGAAAACCCGGTTAAGGGAAAAACCACAGTGGGAACCTACCCAACAATAAGATGATACTCTACAGTAGTATGTGTAAATATTACAATGGGGAATGCACATGCATTCAGGCACACTGCTCAAATTACAATGACCCAAAAGGCTCCAACCCTCAGGGAAGGTTCACTACCTTACAAAAATATTCAAACTACAATCCGGAAAGAATGAACTACAAAAATAGCATCTACTAATGCCTAATGACAATTTCGGTTAAGCTCAAATGTTTGCCCTTCACCAATCTCTGCTCAACTCACCACACCAAAAAATGAATTCACTTGTTTGCACATACACAACTCTCTAATATTGCAAACTCAACAACTATCTCTAAATTACATGAATATTATACCCATTTAGATAGATCATCAACCTTGACTACAAGGTCGACCAAACCCTTAACACCTAATTACAAAATTACAATTACACGATACGTAAATCAACCACCAGACCAATACAATATCATAGACAAAATTGCATGGACCTAAATCAACTTCTCAAACATGCGCCACCACCAAAAATCTTTCCAAGAACAACAGTAATGCGTTACACCACCAAAACATTGCATTACACAAAAAATATCACCGAACCATGAATATCATCAAGAACTCACACAATAATCAATTCATACTACCAAGAATAATAGGACATGGTTAGGAAACACCAACAAGCATGTTAGAACCATCTACAAGAGCTGCACCAACACCACTTATGCAAATCTTCATCGATCAACACGCTAACATTCAAGAACACTCAACAGCAGCAACTCAGATAAGAAAGATAGCTTTAGGAGCACCAAATCATGAACCACCTGACATGAAGATACACACAAACATCCAAAACATTCTCCCAAATCTGCAACACAAAATATAATCATACTAGAGCTCACTAGATCAAAAACCAGACTATGCCAGCCACTTAACAGAAAGACCAAAACCTCAAACCAGATCAAATGATATGATCAAGTAAACTTTCAGGTTACTGAAACCAATTATAAATGAAGTATTCTAGCATCCCAATAGGTAAACCAACAAGATCGACTCATTGCAATCACCAAATCACCAAAACAATTCTCTGCAATACCAAAACACATGAATATGTTAACATCAATGACAACAACATATCCTAGCAGTAGATTTGAAAAAATGTGGGCCAGACACCCAGATCTGGAAAACAAGATTAAGGAATGGTGGCAAGTCAGTATTGAAGGGAATGCCATGTACAAAGTGGTTAAAAAGCTGAAGAATGTTAAAGATAATGTTAAGAAGTGGAATAAGGAGTGCTTTGGGAACATCTTTACCTCAAAAGCTACAACCCTCTTAGAGCTCAAGGAAATCCAAGATGAGATACAGATCAATGGTTACACTAATATGTCTAGAAACACTGAAGATGTTATTCTTATGAGATATCATGATATAATAGCTAAAGAGGAAACCTACTAGAAACAAAGATTGAGGAATGTTTGGTTAAAGGAGGGGGACAGGAACACTAAGTACTTCCATATGTCCACCTTAAGACATAAGGCCATGAATAGAATTGTTCAGATTAAAGTGAATGGAAAATGTGTTGTTGATGATGATTCTATGAGCAAGGCTGCTATGGACTTTTTCTCAAATTTACTTGCTAAGGACCAGAATTTGGAAATACAGGCACAGAGGGAACTCTTGGATAGCATACCTACCATTTTGGGGGAGGAACAGAATGACCACCTGTCGGCTATCCCTTCCCATGAAGAAATTTTGATAGTTGTCAAATCCTTTGAAGGCAATAAAGCTCCAGGTCCGAATGGCTTTCCCATGTTTTTCCTCCAAATATACTGGCATATTATAGGAGAAGATGTCACCAGAGCTGTGAAAGATTTTTTTGGTGCTAGGAAACTATTAAAGGAAGTTAATGGTACTTTTATTGCTCTCATTCCCAAAAAGATGGGGGCAGACTTGATGGATCTTTTTAGACCTATAAGTTTATGCAACTCTCTCTATAAGATTATCTCTAAGATCCTAACCTCTAGAAATTTGAAGCTGTTGCCCTCCATCATTTTGCCTTAGCAAAGCGGTTTTGTCCCAGGAAGACAAATTTTGGATTCTATCATCTCTGTCCATGAAAATATCCACTCACTCACATTCTCTAAAAAAGAAGGTTTTCTTTTGAAATTGGATCTCTCTAAAGCCTATGATAGAGTGGACTGGGATTTTATGGTGGATGTTCTCTCTGCTTTTGGCTTTAGTCCTAGAAGTGTCAGCCTTATCAGACAACTTGTCTCCTCGGCTTCTTTCTCTGTTTTAATGAATGGTTCTCCCTCTCCTTTCTTTAAAGCCTCAAGAGGTCTTAGGCAGGGGGATCCTCTATCTCTAGTGATCTTCATCATCATGGCGGAAAGCTTGGGGAGATATATTGGTAAGCTGGTTGAGAAAAGGGAGTTTTACGGTTTGAATCCCTCCTGAGCAGATCAAATATGCTCTCATCAGCAGTTTGTTGATGACTCTATAATAATGGGAAAAGCCACTGTTAAGGACTCTAGAAGACTAAAAAAGGCTTTGGACAACTATGGAGAGGCCACTGGTCAGCTAATTAATTGGTCTAAAAGCTTTGTTTATTTTATTAATACCCCGGAGAGAAGGAGGATTAAAATTAGTAACATTCTGGGAGGCCAAATTGGTAGTCTGCCTGCTTCTTACTTGGGGCTCCCATTAGGCCTTGATCCTCCGGACACCTTTTGGGGAGCCTTGGTGGATAAATTCCAAAAAAAGATGTCTGGATGGAAGGGAGCTCTCCTTAGCCAAGCAGGTAAGGTCCAATTGCTTAAATCTACCCTTCAGAGCACCCCCCTCTATGCCATCAGTCTGTTCAAGATTCCAGCTAAGTATGCTAAGGCCATTGAAAAGATTCAGAGATCCTTCTTATGGACAGGAGTGGAAGAGAAGAAAAGAATGAACTTAATTGCATGGGAGAAAGTCTATAAGCCTAAGAATAAAGGAGGTCTTGGACTTAGAAGAATAAGAGACATAAATGATCATCTCATGGCCAAGCAGATTTGGAGAGGATATAGAAATCAAGAAGAGTGGAAAAAAATATGGGACAACAAATACAAAAGCCAATGCTTGAATCTTCAAAGTTTCCTCAAAGTGGAGACCATCCCTATTGGTTCCAATATCTGGAAAAATGTCTCTAGGACTAGAGACTTAATTATCAAAGGTACAAAGTGGAAGCTAGGGAAAGGGAATATTATTCAATTTTGGGAGGACCCCTGGCTTTTGGATTCCCCTTTGAATGGAAACACTGAGTGGAACAGATATTAGAACCAATGCAAGGAAATATTTGGAACCAAGGTTGAGGATTACTGGAAAGATGGACAGTGGAAAGACTTATCTCAAGTGGATCAGTCTTTAGGTAGTTTGAACAAAGTTATGAACTCTATGGTGAGGATTGAAGAAGAAGACCAAATAATTTGGAAACTCACAGCTAGTGGTACTTTTTTAGTGACTTCTCTATATCATCAACAGTTCAAGACCATGGAAAGCTCTTGCTGGGCCAAAGCTTGGGTGAAAGGCCTCATACCCAAAATCAATATTTTCTTTTGGACAGCCCTTCAAGACAAAATTCTCACTACTGAGAATATCAAAAAAAGAGGTATCAGCATGCCTAGTTTCTGTATTCTCTATAAGCAAAATGAGGAGATAATAAATCGTATGCTCTTTCACTATCCCTTCTCTACTAATGTTTGGGGAAGCTATCTGGATCAATTCAATATTAGTTGGAGCTTCCATAATTCGATTCAGGAAATTTTCAAGTATTGGCATCATCCTTCAAAAAAAAAAACTACAACCTTATTAAGGAAAATTGCTTTACCCCACATGTGTTGGGGTCTTTGGAAAGAGAGAAATGATAGGATTTTTAGGGAAAAGACCACTAAGGCCAAAATTGTGTTCGAAAAAATTAAAAGAAGCATAATGGAAAATTTGAATATCACAGGTGGTTTGGATAATCCTCACACTAAGGAGGATCAATGTATCTATAAAAAGTGGAGACTAAAGGCTCAAGAGAGTGTTCAGAGCAATCCTAGAGAAGGAGTGAGATGGACCAGTCTGCCTGGAGGATGGATGAAAATCAATTTTGACGGGGCCTCCAAGGGAAACCCGGGGATTGCTGGATGTGGAGTGGTCCTAAGGGATGAACAGGGAATATGTAAAATCATTAATGTATACCTATAGGAAATCAAACCAATCATGTAGCCGAAGCCATGGCGGCCTATCATGGGATGATCCTTGCAAAGGAAGCCAAATGCACTAAAGTTTGGTGTGAAGGAGACTTCTTAAACATTATCAATTGTTTAAATATGAAATTCCCGCCGTCCTAGTCTATTAGTAATGCTATTAAAGCTACTAGGAAAATTAACGAAGAGTTTGACATGTGTGTTTTTACAAATGTTTATAGGGAGGCCAACTCTTGTGTTGACTGGGCTACCAACCTAGCTTGCCAATTGGGAGACATCATTACTAATTATGGTGAATCAGAGATTGCAAGTGAAATGAAAGCCTTGCTCAATCAAGACCAAAGCTACACAAGGCAACGTGGTACTTTTTAATCATTATTTCTAATGACCTTTTTGCCTTTTTCAATGTAGAGCTCGTTTGAAGATAATGAAATCTTAAATAGGTGTCTTATCATAATTAATTGGCATGGATTCTAGGCACTCTCAAAGAATAACCATAGAAACCAGAGGGGAAGTGACCAAATGGAGAGAAGGAACTGCAAGGAAGGAGCTGGAAAAATGGGAGGTAACAAGAAGAGATTTGAACCTGCTTCCTGCTTAGACTGGAAAAAGAATGATGAAGTCTAAGATATCCTCCAGTAGGGAGGAATGAATGGTTTCATGGAACGACTAAGTGGGAAAGACCTCACAATTACTTCTTACTTCATCAAGAACTGGAAAAATGGAAAAATTCTGATTGGTTCACAGATGATGAATGTCGACGAAGAGATTATGGTCGAGGCTATGGGGATGTCTATTGAGGGTATGAAATTCTACAGGGACAGAGGCATATTTGACAAAGCTGCTGACAAGTTTCCAGTTATAGATGGAGAGAGGTGAAAGATGATCAAAATTGACAATTCCTACCACTCCCCGAAGAGAATTTGCAGGCCTTGGAGGTTTGTTCTTTTCGCTTCTATTGAATACATTACCTTAGATGGTAGGTTTACCAGAGCCTACGTGCATCATTTCATTCTTCTTAATCATTTTCATCATGGAGAGAGGATTAGCCTTCCCTATTACCTAGAATGTTCTATAGATCACACCATAAAGGAAATCCAGAGGGATCCTAAAGGTGATCATGCCCTTCACTAGGGGCTTATGGTCCTGGCTTACAAATTGCTAAAGGGGAAGTGCATTGAAAAGCCTATCAAAGGCAAAAATGCTAGAGATGAAACTACAGAAAGTAAGGATAGTAGTTTTAATTTTGACTCAGAAACTGAGGGAGAGTCAGAGGAAACTAGCAAGAAAGGTAGGATTAGGGCCAAGAAAAGGAGGATTATTGTGGATTCGGATACGTCGGACTCTGCAACTGAATCCCTTGAGGAAAAATCTACTAAAAAAAGGAAATGGAAAACCACTGGAAAAAGGGCTCAGAAAAAGAACATTAAAAAGGGGAACAATTCCGACTTCAATCATGTTCAGATTGAATCAGAAGAGGAGGCTAAAGAAAACAAGGTGGTTGATAATCAGGATAATGAAGGGGAGGGTAACTCGGTGATGGATAATCTGGAGACCATGAATACCATGAATCGGCATAAGGTGGAAAAAGGGGATAAAAGTGACAATGGTGACAAAGACACTGTGAAGGCCTTCTGTGAGACCATTGCTACTATGGTAAAGGATGTTAACAGTTTGAAAACCGATACACAGGCCATTTCTAGAATAACAGTTGGTGACAAGCCCTTGGCGGAACATGTTAAAGAACTGGTAGCCGTTCTGCATAATGCACAAGCTATTGAATGCATGGTTGGAAAAATTATGGCAATGAAGAAAAAGGTCAACCAGATGGGAGATCCTAAGGAAATGGAAAACAAAATGAAAGATTTCAGCACTAGAATTGACAAGCTGGAGCTCAATGTAAAGAAGATAGCCGACCAAAACTTCCAAATCCTCAAATCCTTGGTGGACAACATGAACATCCTTATTAACAGGTTTGAGAATGATGCAGATAAGGAGGGTGATAAAGAGTAGTTGAAAAAGAAAGGGCATGAAAGGAGGACTAGAGTGAACACAAAGAAAAAAGGTGACATCGAAGGTCGTGAGCTGGAGGATCTGAAGACCTCAGCAGACAGCATGAAATGAATGGTTGTTCATGCTAAGGAAATTATGAATAGTATTTAGTTTATGTTGTTGTCCCTGTTTAGGTCTCTTTTTTGTCTTTTTGCTTTCCTTTAGCTATCTGTTCTGAGATACTTTATTATGTTATGTTGTGTTTAGTTGATCCCTTTTGGTGGGTTCATTTTGTTTTTTTAAGTGACCAGGCACTTTTTTTAGCAGTTCTCTCTCCTGGCTTGTAGAAGGTTCAGGTACCTTTCAAATACCTGGTTTTACTTAATCAAAACATATCCTAGCAGCAGCAATATCCAACAATCTCCCCCTTTGGCATTGATGAAAATATATAAATGTGAAAAACAATCAATGCAAAGGAATAAACCAACAATCTGCAACAAACTCCCCCTAAGATCATGCACACAGAGCTCCAAAGATAAAAATAGTTTTTCACATTCTTCTCTCCCCCTTTTATAGTAATTCCAAAGATATAAATTGATCAAGCTTCTCTCCTCCAAACAACATAGTCACAGCTCTGAACAACTCACTAACTACTCTAGCTGAGTAGCAGCATCAACTCATTAAATGGGATAAATGGGATAATATTGTGAAATCCACCAGATTGATGCATCTCAATGCACCTAGTTCTCATTAGGAGGGGAAAAGACCCCTAATTTGTCTCTCAAATACATAAATGTATCTACAGGAAAAGGCTTAGTGAAAATATATGTGATCTGATTCTTTTTAGATACATACTCCATTTTTACTTCTTCATCACTAACTTTCTCCCTCAAGAAATGATACTTAATTGATATATGCTTAGTTTTAGAATGCAATACTGCATTCTTGGAGATATTAATAGCACTTGAATTGTCATAGTAAATAACAGTATGCTCATCATACATAACTCTAATGTCTTTCAGCATTTGTTTCATCCAAACTACCTCAGTACAATTTGTAGCAGCAACAATGTATTCAACTTCAACAGTAGATAAAGATATAGCATCTTGTTTCTTACTCACCCTTAACACCAACCTCTTTCCCAAAAAGAAAACTCCATCGATAGTACTCTTCTGATCATTGGACATGAATTCTTCTCCTTTGTTAGATCTTAGACACTTCAGCTTCAACCTTATCTTGGTCTCCACCTTTGCTTTGAATATATTGAATTTCTCCAATGCTTCTAATCTCCTCCTTAGAAAAGTCACCCACATCATTCTAGAGTAATCATCAATCAGAAACATGAAATACCTATCACCTTGCATGCTTCTCACTCTAGTAGGACTACACAAGTCAATATGCACAAGATCCAATAGTCCATTAGATGTATATAATTTTCTTTTAAATGATATTCTTGTTTGTTTCCCCAACTGACATTCTTTACATACCGGATAAGAAGGCTTCACAATTTTAGGCAAATCTCTAACAACTTGAGTAGACTTATCCTTACCATACAGTCAAAGTTAACATGACACATCCTCCTATGCCACAACCAACTTTCATCTATCTGAGCAATCAAGCAACTTTTCTCACTAGCATTCAAATGAAAGATATTACCTTTAGTTTTAGTGCCTGTTATAATATCTACACCGGACGCATTCAGAATCTTGTATTTACCATCCTTGAATTTCAAATCATATCCCTTGTCAACCATTTTTCCAACACTCGGAATATTATACTTTAATCCTTCAACATATAAGACATCATCAGTGTTATTCTTACCATCAAAAGATATAGAACTGTTGGCATTTTTTATGATTGATGTTGTGATTTTCATTGATGGACACACACTTGATTTGAGATCACTCTTTGTATGTATGAGTTAAAGCTCAATAGATATTTGTTCCAACCAGTATGATGTATTATAGTCTTTAGACTATTGGTGTTTTGGAGAAAGTGTTTATCGATCTAAAGCGGTATGAAGACCCCAAGTAGTTCGAAGATCTCAAGCGGTATGAAGGAACAAACCAGCACAACTCATATTTCCCAGTCTTCATTATTGTCAAATCGGCAACCGATATTTTGCTTAAACCGGTATTTTGTATGAACCGGTAATACTCTGTGATGAGTTACCAACCGGAATTTTTGTGATGAGTTACCATCCACCAATTGTTTTGCGGTGTCGACACTCTGGTGGTGCTTTATGTGTCATGTTACCATATATGTCTAGATGCATTGAACCTAGGAAATTGTATTGTAATCCTATTGGACCGACATGAAATCAAATTCCTTTATAAGGATATCATGTCTAGGGTTTTAGGTTGTTGCGAGGGTTTAAGGTGGTTGATGAGTTTTTGTTAGTGTGAACACAAAAGAGAAGTTTAGGTCTGTGGGGGATAGATACAGTGTGAATGTGTTGAAGACTGAAGTAATGCTGGAATGAATTAGGAATGATCTATCAAGGATCTAACCAAGCAATCTGTGCTATTTGCTAGATCACTCACTTGTTGATTACTCACATCTTCGACAAGTCTGAAGCCCTTAATCGGGTAGGCCAAAAAAGCCTTTTGTAAATCCTCTAACAAGGTGGTTCACATCTGTGGATCTAAAATCCTCTAGCAAGGTAGTCTTTAATTGGACTTATCTCCTAATAGAGATTGAGATTCCTAATAGGATATGTTCTAGTAAAGAACATTGTATGACCTTAACCAGTCTGGTTCCTATTCTGCAAATAGTTACTTGTGAGTTTCATCTCACCGTGGTTTTTTCCATTTGGGTTTCCACATCAAAATCTCTTGTGTTATGGTGTTTGTGCTTCTGTGGGTGAATGCATTATTTGCTATTTGGTTTGCATGTGTGCTGACCGGTTTGTTTGTTAAACTGTTTTACCGGTTTACTGCTAGACTAGTAAAGTGTTAAAGTACAGTAATTTTTTGCATACTAATTAATCCCCACTCTTAGTATTCATCAATTGGTATTAGAGCCAACCACTCTATAATTCTAACCACTTGGAAAGAGATATGGGGGAATAAACTATGAGGGAACTTACTCATTGGCTCACTCAGTCTGAGCAAGCTTATGATGATCTTATGGTCAAATATAAGGCCTCTCAAGCAAAAAGGAGAGAACATGCTAAAAAACTGATGGATCTATCTGAAAATAGTTCTTCTGATGAAATGGACATGGAAGCCCTAATTCAAGAAGTAGAAAAGTTGAATGAATCCAATTCCAACCTGAGAAAATAGTTGGAAGGACTGACTATTCAAATGTGCCAAGAGCTTGAGAACTGGAGGAAAGATGAAGTTTTGGTAAAAGACAAAGATCATGAAATCTCCAAGCTGAAGCAAGAGATCAGTGCCCTAACTACTCAACTCCATGCAAGAAAAGTGGAAAAGGAAGACATGAAAGGAGAACTGAACATAGCCATCTCCGAGAATGCAAACTTGATGGAAACAAATGCTGCTATTTTCAAAGAACTCTCTGAGTCAAAGGAAATACTTGCTAAGTTCAACAAGAGTACTGTTAAGCTAGAGCAAAAGCTTGAATCAGCCAAACCTATCAAGAATACTGATGGACTTGGTTACTCCGGTCATGAGAAAGGAGAGACCTCTGGTGCAAATGTTGAAGCATCAAAGAAGCAACCAGCCTTCAAAGGTAAAGGTAAGCAAAAGTTCAAACCTATTTGCTTTAACTGTCTTAAAGAAGGACATACTGCTAATGTGTGTAGGAGAAAAGCCTACAATAATTTTCCTTACTTTATAAACAATGTACCTAGATCCAATAAGTTCAATGGTAATTGTTATGCATGCAACAAGTTTGGGTATAGAGCATCTGAATGCAGGTTTGTTATGAACAACACTGGAATATATCCTCAAAGGAATCAAGGAGTTGGTCTGGAACCTTTTGTGAACTAGAATCCCAATCGGTTTAATACCTTTAATCATCAGTCAGGAAGCGATGGCTATCAAGCGGCAACAAGATGGAGAGAAAATTGTTTGATTTGTCATTGTCATGGTCACACTACTACAACATGCAGGAGGAAGAATGGTAACATGAATAATGGACCTTGGAGATCACCTGGAATGGTCTACTATCATTGCAACAAACCGGGTCACATTCCCATATTCTGCAGAACAAGAAAGAATATATCAGATGACATACCGGTCACTCCGAAAGGAAAGATTGATATTGAAACTCTTCAAGCGGATATGAACAAAACCTAGAAAAAGAAACCAGTAGTGCTGCAAGAAGAACTAGTTTCTGCACCTAGTGTGGAAATCATGGAATTGGCAAACTAAGCATCAAAAAAGCTTAGGGGCAGCAAATGGCGAAATACTTCGAACCCCCGGTTTACACTGGTAAAAGACCTTAACCGGTATGAGATACCTGTCAGTTGGCAAAAGACCAGAAATAGTAAAAGGCAAATTAGGGTTTATGCCCTAATATTGGAGCATTTATTATGGTAGGTGGAGAACCTATTTAAAAAGAATTTTTCAAATCGTTTCTCACTTATCATTTTTCGAGTGAAGAAGTTTTTCAATTGCTGAGCGAAGGAAAGTGATTTACACTGCAATTCAAAGAATTTATCAAATTCTTGAAGAATAATATGAAGCTAACATCTGCTGAAGGAGAGTAGAACGCAAAGCGGTATTTCAGTAACGGAAGGAGTGTGAATCGTAGTTCCAATTACGAAGCCCTAAATTTAGATCTACGAAGGTATTTTTCATAATTCTCCATTTATCATGGCTTCCGCATCACATGATAGCTCTAGTGCACCTGTTGATTCTATGGACTTCATTCAATGAAAGTCAAAATACAATGCCCTGTCTCAAGTACCTACTAGTGTTATAGTAGAAGAAGGCATTTCTGATTACATAGACTACAAAATTGAAGACCTAGGGTCACTTGTGATCCATTCCTAGCTGAGTCTGTTCTGTAGAAAGGATAAGAAGATTAAACCGAAATTCAGCATTCCGGAAAAGAAGAAACTTCACAATGTAGTTTACTTTCTTGAATAATTTTCAAATGATCACATCCGCATTATTCTAAGCAGGGTACACGATGATAAGATGTACCTAGAGTAGACGCATGATATCACATCGGAAGTGATTCATGCCATCACCAATTTCTATAACACAGGGGAAGTGCCAGCCCTAAGGAAGGTCAGCAAGACTGTAATGTCCAAGCTCACTGGTTTAGTGAGTGACTCACTTAGAATGACCATCAACTCAATCAAGGATGATCTGGTCAAGTATGCCTATATGGTGACAAGTTACTGGATGTTCTCTACTAGCAGAATTAATTATGTCTTTGTTGTAGCGGTAAATGCCGCTTATAGGATGATCAAGGAAGATGCATCATTTGATCTGTGCACTTGTATGCAAAGACAACTTCTGTTCAATCTTAACTCGATCAAACAGGACAATGCACTGAGATTCAAGTTCGGACAACTACTGGTTGGGTTGTTCTTTTACTTCCAAGGCTACTTTCCAGGAGTAGGTGATATTCAGTTGTTTTCCAACCAACCAATGACAAAACAAATCAAGGAAAGCCTACAAGTGGTTGGAACCAGCTATCCGGAAGTGCTGAACAAATACTTTGATGAGTTTAGATGCAAGATGAGCCAAAGGATAAGATTATTTTGTGATATAGTCAAAAAGTATGAGGAAGACATTTACTTCACCATCAAAGTAGATGAATGCATAATGGAGGTCGTTGAGCCCAGACAGGAAGAAGTAGAGCCTATGGGTTATGAGGTAATGAATGATATGTTGGATAGGTATGCTTCTACCCTAATCGCCTCACCCCTTGATCCTAAGGAAAAGAGAACCGGCACCTATTTGGAAAGGGTTACACCAATTGTAGAACCCTTAGAAAAGAAAGGAAAGGCAGTGCCTTCAGCATCAGCACTAGTTACTACAGCCATTCCCAAAGTGACCAAGCGGTCACTAGCTAAGAAGAAACCAAAAGCTGCACATGCCAAAGTCTTTGAGAGGAAGTGAAAGACAAAAAGAAATACACCAAACTCAGAAGAAACTATGTCAGAAGAACCACCTAAGAAGACTAGGTAAACAAAGAAAAAGACAAAGAATGAACTGACATCATCTGCACCGGTAAATATTGATATTTCTTCTTACAAACCTTTGACACATTGTCAAAGAACTATAAAGAATATTAGGAGAAAAGTGTTGAATGATTTAATTGATTGTTTTGATGACTTCAATGATGATGAAAAGGAAGAACTTGAACAGAAAATCATTAAGTATTTGTGTGTTAATGACCGGTCACCTTCAGAAATTAGATCTGAGACACGGGATTCTTTGTATAATTCTCTCGACAATAAATGGCGCATTGCAATAGAAAAGGAATAGGAAATGAGGGAGGAAATATTTGCTCAACATTTTCCTAATGTATCAAATTCAGAACTTTTTGAAGTTATGAATAAATACAAAGGCCTCTTCTTCATGAGAAGAAGAAGACTCCTATTACTAGAAGGAAAGGTTCATGAAGTGATCAAAGATACACATACTCATGCTCAAGAAGCTCTTAAGATTCATCAAGTGGCTGAAGCCAATAGGAAACCTAAGCAAGAACCAAAAACTGGCAAACCGAATGAGGTGTATAACAGTGAAGAAGAACCGATCACAGAACAAATGGACCCCATTGATGTTGATGCCTTAGATGGTGAAAATGTTACTCAGGGTACACCATCAAAAGGAACAGGATAGGAGAAGCAGGAAGAAGAAGAAAAGAAGCAACAGGAAGCAGAAAAGAAGAAACAGGCAGATGAAGAGGATAAGAGAAAGGAAGAGGAAAAGAGGAAAAAGGAAGAGGATAAGAGAAAAGAAGAGAAAAAGAAGAAAGAGGAAGAGGATAAGAGAAAAGAGGAGAAAATGAAGAAAGAGGAAGAGGATAAAATAAAAGAAGAGGATAAGAAGAGAAGAGAAGAGGAAAATAAGAAACAAGAGAAAGAGAAGAAGAAGAAGAAGAAGAAGGAAGATGAAAAGAAAGAAGAGGAGAAGCGGAAAGAGGAAGAGAAGAAACAAGAAGAGGAGAAGAGGAAGAAGGAAGAGGAGAAGAAGAAGGATGAAGAAGAGAAGAAACAAAAAGATGAAGAGAAGAGACAAGAAGAAGAGAAAAGAAAGAAAGAAGAAGAGGAGCAGAGGAAGGCTCAAGAAGATCAGCAAAAAGCCAAGGACAAGGAAGCAGTGGTAAAGAGAACACGGGTGGAGACCTAATGGCAACCAGTAGTCAAGCTAAACCAGCTGACATTACTAGTCCCATTGAACTTCAGTCCGCAAATGAATCAGAGTTGTTGTAGAGCATTTAAGTTGCTCAAGAACGCTTGGAAGTGATAAGGAGGAAAAAGGAGCAAGATGTGATCCAAGCTGCAATGGACGCTCTTACCGGTTTGATACCCGATATGAACCTTCCCAGTACCTATTCCTCACTTGCACAATTGAAGCTCCTATACACAGTTTTAGAAGACCAGGTACAAAGCCTCGAAGAGGTTGCAAAAGCAAATTCCAAGAAGGAACATCAAAAGGCTCTGGACACTGCCTTGGTGAGAAAGTTAATAGAGCTTTGTTCTGATCTTTAGAAAGCATAGAAGGACATTAGAGATGCAATGGATGAGGGAAATTTACTACTCAGCAAGATTTGCCAACCTCATTTATTTTGTGATGATGTGCTCACTCAGAAGGACAAACTGCAAACTGATATGTAGTCATTTATTAGCACATTCAAGATGCCATATGACTCCTTCTCCACATATGGACAAACTGCTCACCAGTTTCAACTTCAGTCTGCAAGACTAGAGGCAGAGATAAGCAACTAGACATGAAATTTGTAGGAACTTCAACTGGTCCTATTGCCAAGACTGCAAATTCTC
Organism: Cryptomeria japonica; assembly: GCF_030272615.1. Lineage (NCBI taxonomy): Eukaryota > Viridiplantae > Streptophyta > Pinopsida > Cupressales > Cupressaceae > Cryptomeria > Cryptomeria japonica. The sequence goes on from NC_081412.1 coordinate 658,566,612, forward strand.
TAGAAATGCTATCTAAATCTTGATTCCCTAAAGGTCACTCAAGAGATGAGCATGATAGATGCCATGGAAGAATAGGTCTCCCAGATGCAGCTAGAGAAAGAGGTGGCTACCTCCCTACTTAACTCATGGTCCTTATCCATCAAGCAATTTTCACAGGACTTTAAATCGGTTTTTGACGAGTTTTACTCTTTACTGTCATAAACACTTATTATTTTAATACTAATGAAATAGGGGTTAGTCTGCAATACTTTTGTCATTGTTGGCAAAGGGGGAGAAGTATAAATTTTGAATGTTTTGATGTATACTTTAATGTTATTTCTATTAAGGAGTAGTATACATTGTATTTTCTGCAAAAGGGATAGTGTATATGCTTTGGGGGAGTAATTTTGATTATGGTATATTTTTGTTGTAAAACACTTAGATGTCAAAATTTTCCTAAGTGTTGCCATCAATGCCAAAGGGGGAGATTGTTGGCATTTTTGATGATTGATGTTGTGATTGTCATTGATGGACACACACTTGATTTGAGATCACTCTTTGTATATATGAGTTAAAGCTCAACTGGTATTTGTTCCAACCGGTATGATGTATTATAGTCTTTAGACTATCTATGTTTTGTAGAAAGTGTTTAACGATCTGAAGCAGTATGAAGACCCCAAGCAGTTCGAGGATCTCAAGCGGTACGAAGGAACGAAGTGGCACAACTCATATTTCCCAGTCTTCATTATTGTCAAATCAGCAACCGGTATTTTTCTTAAACGGGTATTTTGTATGAACCGGTAATACTCTATGATGAGTTACCAACCGACATTTTGTGATGAGTTACCATCCACCGATTGTTTTGCAGTGCTGACACTCTAGTGGTTCTTTTTGTGTTGTGTTACCAAATATGTCTAGATGCATTGAACCTAGGAAATTGTATTGTAATCCTATTGGACCGACATGAAATCAGATTCCTTTATAAGGACATCATGTCTAGGGTTTTAGGTTGTTGTGAGGGTTTAAGGTGGTTGATGAGTTTTTGTAAGTGTGAACACAGAAGAGAAGTTTAGGTCTATGAGGGATAGATAGAGTGTGAATGTGTTGAAGACTGAAGTAATGTTGGAATGCATTAGGAATGAGCTATCAAGGATCTAACCAAGCAATCTATGCTATTTGCTAGATCACTCACTTGTTGCTTACTCACATCTTTGACAAGTCTGAAGCCCTTAACCAGGTAGGCCCAAAAAGCCTTTTGTAAATCCTCTAACAAGGTGGTTCACATCTATGGATCTAAAATCCTCTAGCAAGGTAGTCTTTAATCGGACTTATCTCCTAATAGAGATTGAGATTCCTAACAGGATCTATTCGGGTAAAGAACATTGTATGACCTTAACCTATCTGGTTCCTATTCTGCAGATAGTTACTTGTGAGTTTCATCTCACCGTGGTTTTCCCCATTTGGGTTTCCACATCAAAATCTCTTGTGTAATGGTGTTTGTGCTTTTGTAGGTGAATGCATTATTTTCTATTTGGTTTGCATGTGTGTTGATAGGTTTGTTTGTTAAATTATTTTACCGGTTTACTGCTAGACTAGTAAAGTGTTTAAGTATAGTAATTTTTTGCATACTAATTCACCCCCCCCCTCTTAGTATTCATCAAGAACCTCTACCATGAATCACACAAGCTTTATCATCTCCAAATATTACTATACCACCATCATACCTTTTGATACTCATAAATTTACTTTTATCCCCTGTCATATGATGTGAACAACTAGTGTCAATCACCCATTCATCTTTCTCTTCAATATTAGTAGCCAAAGATTTCTCCTCAACAATGCATCTTGTAGGATTTACTAGTACCAAATCATCTTCTTTGATAGAAATAAACACAAACTCATCTCCCAAAATCCCATTATCTAATTCTTCATCTGTCACACCTTCATCAGTAGCATAATAGCATCTCTTCTAATTTTTGTACTTCTAGTAGAGCTTGTAGGGCTTATCATGCTTATCATGCTTCTCATATCTATCATACTTATCAAATTTTTCACATCTTTCATGCTTATCATACCTAGACATTCTTTCAGGACACCTAGAAGCAAAATTTCTTATCTTATTATAAGAGAAACATTGCAAAGGTAACTTTCCATCACACTTATTGACTCTTTTAGGTAATCTCTGAGCAATAAGTACTTCAAGATCATCCATCTCTCTTTCATATCTTGAATCCCTAGATGAACTCTCTCTCAAATCATACAATTGCTTCCCAAATACAGAGACTTTAAATAGAGTCTCAGATTTACCATGTGATTCTCCAAACTCACTCAACTCAAATGCAGCAATCTTACCAACCAACATATATCTCTTGTCATAGTAGTCATACTTAGGATCTCATCAATAGAAACAACTTTACCTTTATAAGCAGAAGGCAAGGATCTCAATACCTTAGCAAAAATCTCATCTTCCTCAAGAGTTCCACCGGCACATCTAATGTTCATAACAAGCTCATTCACTTTAGCCATAAAGGAAGTTATGTTCTTGTCTTCTCCCATCTTTAATGATTCATATTTTCCTTTCAAACTCTACAATTTAGCAACTTTAACTTGTGCATCTCCTTCATACAATACCTCTAACTTTTTCCACATCTCATGTGTAGTTTGAAGTCCCATCACAGTAATATTAGTCATCTCTGGATCAGTCAAAGCACTCAGCAACACTTCCTTAGCCCTTATGTTATGTTCAGCTTCCTTGATTTCATCAGCAATAACCAATCCATTCGGAGGAACATTGTAAACATTCTTTTTAATCTTCCAATAATCTTCTCCAAGACACTTCAAATGAACTTCCATCTGGTCCTTCCAAATAGTATAATTATTTCCATCAAATCAAGGACTCTCCCTCTTAAACACATAGGATGTCATCCCAAATCTCCTTAAACGGTTAAGCTTCTTACAGAGGATCTAACTCTGATACCACTTATTGGCAATAGCAAGAGGGAAAAATGGGAGGGGGGGTGAATAAGTTTTCACAGGATAAAATCAATTAATCACATCTCAAATCTAATCAACTGCAGTAGAAAGAAAAATAACAACAATAACAGTAACACACATAACACCAATATTTTGGATGTGGAAAACCTAGTTAAGGGAAAAAGCATGGTGGGAACCTACCCACAATAAGATGATACTCTATAGTAGTATGTGTAAATATTACAATGGGGAATGCACATTCATAGAGGCACACTGCCTAGAGCTCACTGCTCAAATTAAAATGACCTAGAAGTCTTGAACCCTTAGGGAAGGTTCACTACCTTACAAAAAGATTCAAATTACAATCTAGAAAGAATGAATTACAAAAATAGCATCTGTGAATGCCTAATGATAGTTCTGGTTAAGCTCAAATGTCTGCCCTTCACCAATCTCTACTCAACTCACCACACCAAAAGATGAGTTCACTTGTTCGCATATACACCACTCTCTGATAATGCAGACTCAACAACTATCTCTAAATTACATGAATATTACACCCATTTATATAGATCATTAACTCTGCCTACAAGGTTGACCAAACCCTTAACACCTAATTACAAAATTACAATTACACAATACATAAATCAACCATCAGACTAATACAATGCCATACACAACATAGAATGGACCTAAACCAACTTCTCAAACATGCACCACCATAGGGAATCTCGCCAAGAACAACCACAAAATGTTACACCACCAAAACATCGCATAACATGAAAAATATCACCAAACCATGAAGATCATCAAGAAATCACACAATAATCAATGTGGACCACCAAGACAAATAGGACATGATTAAGAAACACCAACAAGCACATTAGAACCATCTACAATAGTTGCACCAACACCACTTATGCAAATCTTCATCAATCAACATGCTAACATTCAAGAATAGTCAATAGAAGCAACTCAGATAAGAAAGATAGCTTCCAGAGCACCAAATCACAATCCACTTGACATGAAGATACACACAAACATCCAAAACATTGTCCCAAAAATACAACACAAAATATAATCATACCGGAGCTCACCGGATCAAAATCCAGACTCTGCCAACCACTAAACAAAAAGACCAAAATATCAAACCGGATCAAATGATATGATCAAGTAAACTTCTGGATTATTGAAACCAATGATAAATGAAGTATTCTAGCATCCCAAATAGATAAACCAACTAGCTCAACTCATTGCAATCACCAAATCACAAAAGCAATTCTCTGCAATACCAAAACATAGGAATATGTTGACATCAATGACAACAACATATCCTAGTAGCAGCAATATCCAATAAGATAAGGCCCTTCTTGAATTATTTCCACATAAACATCTCTCCAATTTTTCTATAAATATTGTATGATCTAGAGTTTCTCACCATGGGTTGTATCATCTAGCACCTTCAAAACCTTCAGTTTCACCTCAAAAAAAATAGAAGAAATATTTTTCTTCACATCCCATGAGATCATTTTCTCTCATATACTTATCATCCTTCTCATTTACATATAAGATTCTAAAAAGATATATTAATAGTATACTCTATGATAAAATTCATCTAATCACAAAAATTGACATAAATGGAGCTGATCAAAAAAAAAATTACACAAAAATACTAATTACTTTACTTTTTCCCTTCAAGTATTTTATCTCAAAATTATGAGATTGAAGTCTCCTTATCTATTATAGTTTATGGAAATTATCATTTTATATCCTCAATCCTTCTTGTGATGTAGTCAACTTGTACTATGCTACTATAATGGTGAAAATATTAGGGTTTCCACCATTAGATGTATGAGAACCGCTAATATTTAGACTTAGGGACCATTACATTAAAAGAGGCATCAACCTAATAGATCTAGCCACAAACCAACAAGGAAAGGGCTGATAATTCTTATTATATTCACTTGGGGGGGGTCCTCTTTTAAATTGAATTATAAAAATGTTCAAATTAGGGTAAATGTGTTGGAATTAAAGTGAAAATGCATAAACACCGAGCTACAGTCATCGAATTGAGCCACGAACTTGGATCTGAGAAATATAAGAGTGTTTAGATATGTTCCCAAAAGGAGCTCCTAAAATGTCAGTACCAGAATGCCCATCGCTCTTTTCCTTCATACTTTTTGTCATCCAAAGGGGAACCTATTCATCTCTGTAAATAAACCCAATTTTGAATATCACAACTCCATACATATTCCTGCACACACTAGAGAAGGGAAATAGGTTGGGAATAGGGGTTTGCCTTAGGTTAAGCCTCGGTTCTGAAATTAACCATGAAATAGAAATGAAATGTAATTGAATTGTAGTAATGGAAATAATCTCCTTTTGAGGGAAATGTTGAATAATGCATGAAACACTAATATTGTACCTTTTAATGGAGATCTGTTTGTCTCCACAAGGAATTAGGGTTTCATGAAGCCTTCATAAACATAGAACATGAGTTTCAACTCTAATGCTTGAATCTTGACCTTACTTCTACTCCAATTCTTGAAAGAAGACTAATTTCTTTCTCACTTGAACTTGAGTCCTTGATTGCTTGAGTTGATTGCATGAATATCATATTTGTGGTTCAAATTTATATCAAAATGAGAGGGATAGACCTCATTTTATACATGCTTGTTGAAAAACAATTTAATTTTCCAATTTCCAACATGAGCCAACACAGGATCGGGATTCTCGCTCAAATGATGTTACCATTGAGGGGCCCAAAAATAGGTCTTGATTGGGAGGACCAGAGTGCTAGCTCCCTAGTCCTGACCAATTAGGGACACAGGAAATGGGGTAAGAAAGTGTACAATATGAAAAAGATGGATTATTTTCATGGGGTGAGCATAATCAGGGCTCCTAGTAGGCCTCAAGACACGAACCCCAAGGTGAGGGCCCAAATGAGGACAAAATCGTAAGGGAGTAAAATTTAGGATGCTACAACAACTATAATGTTATGACAAGTTGGAAAATATAACTCGAGAGAGATTTTTACATTCATCTCAAAGAGGGGGTTATCAACAACCCAATGGAAACTAGAGAAAGATTGGAAGAAAAAAAAATCATTTTTAAACCATTATTCATGTCAATGTAATATATGAAATTTTCCTCAAGTTGTATTTTTTGACATTTAATTTTTTTGCTAGCTATCTCAATTATACCTACCTTAGTGCTTCAACTTTGGTACACCTAGAAGTTGTTCCAAATAATAATTATCTTGAAGCCTATGAAGCTCTTCAAATACCTATTAAATTTCCTTAGCCCTCCCTTCATTTTTTTATTTCTAGCACTTATTGTCACCTAAATCTATTATTCTACCTCCAAGTGTACTCTTTGGGCCTTTTCTAAAATTTTCATTGGTTACTTAAGTCTCATGCCTTTTTTTCCTCCATTTCCTCTAATATTTATTCTTTGTATCCTTCTTTTTCTTTAAAATGGACCTAGTTATTATTTTTCAATGAACCTCCTTAGTTTTAAAACTTTATTGACCTTTGAAGGTATTTTCAAGGCTTTTTCAACTTTTGATAAGTTTATCCTAACCACGTCAGAAGTTGATGATATTAAGACAACGTATTACTCAATAAGGGACAAAAGTTCATGTTATGTGCTTGGGGTTATGTAATGGTCTTCAAGAAAAATATGTCCAATATCTAACTTAGTCATTGTCCAAAGTTTCAAATTTGATTTTTACATTTGATGATGTTAGCACAACCTCATCAGAAGATGACAAGGTTTTTAGAACTAGGTTTGATCCTAAAGTAGTGTGAAAAATCTATGAGAACAAGGTGACTGAATATTTTAAAAAGCTTAAGTGGTAATGAGGATGTCTCATTTATAATTTGGCTTCAATAAATGAAGTGGAAATAAATGGCATAAATTTTTGAAAGATATTGGAGGTTTCAAAACCTATGGGTAGAGAGCAACTGGGTTGTCATAACCAAGTTGGTGGCCAAAAATGTTTGGTGTGAAGGAGACTCCTTAAACATTATCAATTGTTTAAATATGAAATTCCCGTCTTCATGGTCGATTATTAATGCTATCAAAGTAACAAGAAAAATCAGCAAAGAGTTTGAAATGTGTGTTTTTACACATGTTTATAGGGAGGCCAACTCTTGTGCTGATTGGGTAGCCAACCTAGCTTGCCAATCAGAAAACATCATCACTAGTTATGGTGAGAAGGAGATTGCAAGTGAAATGAAATCCTTACTCAATCAGGACCGAAGCTATACAAGGAAACGTGGTACTTTTAATCATTATTTCTAATGACCTTTCCACCTTTTTCAATGCAAGGTTTTCTTGAAGATAATGAGCCATTAAATAGGTGTCATATCATCATTATTTGGCATGGATTATGGGCGCTCTTACAGAATAACCATAGAAACCAGAGGAAAAGTTATCAAAATGAGAGAAGGCATTGCAAGGAAGGTGCTGGAAAAATGGGAGGAAACAAGAAGAGATGTGAACCTGCTTCATGCGTTGAATGGAGAAAGAACGAATAAGTCTGGAGTATCCTTCAGTAGGGGGGCTCAATGTCTTCATGGAACGACTGAATGGGAAGGACCCCACAATTACCAGCTACTTCATAAAGAACTGGAAAAATGGAAAAGTCCTAATTGGTTCACATATGATGAATGTGGACAAAGAGGTTATCACTGAGGCCACGGGGATGACTACCGACGGTATGAAATTTTACAGAGACAGAGGGACATCAGATAAGTCTATAGGCAAGTTTCTAGTTACGGATGGTGAGAGAAGAAAGATGATCAAAATTGACAACTCCTACCACTCCCTGAAGAGAATTTGCAGGCCATGGAGGTTTGTCTTATTTGCTTCTATTGAATATATTACCTTAGACAGTAGGTTTACCGGGGCTTATGGGCATCACTTCGTTCTTCTTAACCATTTCCATCATGGTGAAAGGGTTAGCCTTCCCTATTACCTGGCATGTTCAATGGATCATACTATAAAGGAGATCCAGAAGGACCCTAAAGGCAATCATGCCCTCCACCAGGGGCTCATGGTCCTAGTTTACAAAATGCTAAAGGGGAAGTGCATTGAAAAGCCTATTAAAGGCAAAAATGCCAGAGATGAGACTTCAGAAAGTAAGGATAGTGGTTTCAACTTTGATTCTGAGACCGAGGGAGAGTCGGAAGAAACTAGCAAAAAAGGGAGGTTTAGGGCTAAGAAGAGGAGGATTATTGTGGAATCTGAAATGTCAGACTCTGAAATGAATTCCCTTGAGGAAAAACATGTTAAAAAGAGGAAAGGGAAAGCCTCTAGAAAGAAGGCTCAGAAAAAGAACACTAAAAAGGGTAGCAATTCTGATCTCAATTATGTTCTGGTTGAGTCTGAGGGGGAGGATGATTAAAATAAGAGGATTGATAGTCAAGAAAAAGATGGGGAGGTTAACCCGATTAAGGATAATTTGGAAACCGTGGAGACTGTGAATACCACTAGACTGCATAACGAGGAAAAAGGGGGTCAAAGTGATAGTAGTGACAAAGACACCATTAAGGCCTTCTATGATACCATCACTAATTTGGTGAAGGATATTAATAACTTGAAAATTGATACACGGGCCATGGCAAAAATTATAGTTGGTGATAAGCCCTTGGCGGAGCATGTTAAAGAGTTAGTGGCTATTCTGCATAATGCGCAAGCTATTGAATGTATGGTTGCAAAAATCTTAGCCACAGAGAAAAAGGTCAATGAGATGGGAGACAGAAAGGAAATGGACAACAAACTAAAAGACTTTGGCAGCAGAATTGACAAGCTGGAGCACAGTGTCAAGCAGATTGCTGATCAAAATTTCCAAATTCTTAAATCTTCGGTGGACAATATGAACATCTTTATCAATAGTTACAATAACAATGCAGAGAAGGAAGGTGATAAAGAGTAGGTGAACAAGAAGGGTCATGAAAGGAGGACTAGAGCCAACACAAAGAATAAGGTCGACATCGAAGGTCATGAGCTGGAGGGTATGAAGACCTCGGCAAACAACATGAAACAAATGGTTGTTCACACTGAGGAGATCCTGAATAGTATTTAGTTCCAGTTGCTATCTTTGGTTCTATCTCTTTGTTGTCTTTTACTTTCCTGTTGCTGTCTGTTTCATGTTTTATGTAATTATGTAATGATGTTTTAAGTTGTGCCCATCCGGTGGGTTCATTTTGACTTTTTGAAGTGATCAGGCACTTTTTTATTCTTTTCTATTCTCCTGGTTTGTAAAAGGTTCGGGTACCTTTCAAATACCTATTTTTACTTAATCAAGACAATTTATTTAGATTCTCAATGGCGATCGGAAAATCACATAGTATATTCACAAAATAATGTTTTTAGCTTTAGGAGGTTTTGAAACAAATGTTGAAGCCCAATGATGTTTTAGGAATCATTCAAACATCTCTAATGAGAAAAATTGAAATGGGTACATGTGTCAATAATAAGGGAAAGAACACACACCTAGATTAAAAATATGATTTTTTACACCCTCAAAGCCCAAGAACATTAAATATTGTCCTATAAAGTGGAATAATTATAAAAGAGGGTATTTTATGACCAGTTGTTAGAGAATTGGTAAAAACCAGAAAGAAAAATTATAGATTAGATCTAAGTGGCAATATAGATGAAATTTGAGGTTCTCTATAAATTAGGTTGGCACACAAGAAGTAAAGGTACATGATTTATTACTTCTATGTGAATTAAAAAGGAGGATTTTTCATCAAATTGATTGATTTCATGAACATTTGTATAATATAAAATTGCTCCCTATAATTAAAGCTTCCCCTAGATGTGTCTTGTGTGTTTGAATAAATAGTCTATATTTTTTACCCTTCAAAACTAGCTAAACTGAAGTAAAAATATGTAGGATATGAAAATTTATCTATCCTAGATATCATGTTACTTGGGATTGACAATACGAAGCTAAGGTGTGTGGATTTGAACTTTTTGGGGAAAGGATGAATAAAGAGGATAGGCACCCAATCATATATAGATTAGTGGAGAGTAATCTATTATAGGTGGTTGGTTTCCATGTAGAAGTACAATATCTAAAGTTAGTAATGGAATGCATGAACCATTATGGCCCTCAAGCCAAGAAAGTAAAAACTAATACAACTAAATTATTGCCAAAATGGATAGGGATGCTTTCCATATGATATTTAGATTTCCCCAAAGAGATTCATTCACAGAATTGGATATCAACTTATCATACCAACATTTTGGAGAGAAAAATAGTCACTATCAAATTGTGATAGCTAGGCAATGGTTAGAAGTTCTAAGAAATGGGAAGCCTCAATTTCTCAAGAATTAATATAGGTCACATTTTGCAAATGAAATCTCTATTATAATAATGTTGCTAGAAAAATTGGTCAGCTATACAAATGAAATAATTTTTAAGTATTGAGGCACTTTTTCGTTGTTGTAATTGCCCATGGAGAATAATTCATTGATTGGGATTTGTAGATAGGAAATCGGAAATCATCAAAGCAAGTAGTATTAATAATCTAGTTCAATCACAAAAGCAGATTGCAATGATCAATCCTAACACACTCAATAAAGACATGAAAACAAAACATTCAAGATTTGAAAATTAAGCAAACCAAATGCAGATTTGAATGTCTCCTTCATGTGGCTCCATTGTCCTTCTTTCTCCTTCAAATAGCTTTGTTGTGGATCTCACCTACTAGTGCATGATCATGATATGAAAGCAAGTAGACAAGATGATTGCTCAAGAATACTCGAAGCGTGATTTATTCAGGAATCGATTTGAAAAGTGATTTGTTTGATAATGTGATTAGCTGGGATTGAGAAAATTCATCCAATCTATAGAAAAATTGGAGAAAAGACAAAATTAGCATGAAGAGATTCGAATGGAAATTTCAAATCAAGAATGACAAATATGACAAATTATGACAAATTTGCACTTTCTATGCAAAATTAATTGATTGATAATTTATGACAAGATTATGACAAATTTCTATGTCAAAATTGTTTGATTGTCAATTATGACAAATTATGACAAATTGAAATGTCATTCCCATGAAATTAGGAGAGAAATAGGAGGAAATGAAAAATAGATGAAATAGAAATTAGGAAATTAGGAATTAGAAATTGATGAAAAATTAGGAAATTAGGAATTGGGAGAAATTAGGTAAATCAATTAATAATTTGTCATTTACTAATTAATTCACAAAAAGAGGAATAATTAGTTAGCCAATTAAATTAAACATTTAATTGTGACATGAAGACCTAGGATAAATAAATAAATTATTTAATCTAGAGGGAGAAATGACAAACAGGGTTAAATGAATAAAATCATGAAACCCTAAAAGATGAATTAGAAATGCAAGGATGACAATTAGGTCTTGACAAAGGATAATTGATATCGATTCGATTTAATCATGACTCTGACTGATAAAGGACCAATGCTAACAAACGATTTGATTAACAAATGCGCCAATTGACGAGGAACAATGACTAATTGATCCAAATTGACACAATTGAGAAAGACGATGATTGATGACAAATTGATCGCAAAAATGACAACATTGACAAGGACAAAGATCAATGACAAAATAGATCACAAGATGACAAGATTGATGACGAATTGATCAAAAGACAAGAATCGATGACAAATCGATCGCATGATGACAAGATTGATAAGAGGACAAAACCCTAATTAGGATTGACGATGTCCAAAATGATGACAAATGAATATGCACATAGATGCGATAGGATAAGATTGATCGAAATCATGACTGAAGATTGTTGTCGAAAAGACCAAATTCGAGAGTGATAAAAATGAGGAATGCAGAAGAATGACTCGATGTTCGCAAATGATAAAGACCAAGTGCATGACATAGGAGAAATGTTAATGTGATGCAAAAACCCTAAAATAAGGCAATGCGCAAATGTTAATGTATGACTCTGCAAGTGTTGACCATTTTTACGTGTCTACATTTTTCCCCTCTTTGAGACAATGCGATTTTAAGCATTGTTTCAAAGAACAATAATGAAAATGCCCCAGACGTTGACAATGACATATGAAAATGCCCCAGACAATAACAATGACATATGCATGCCCCCTCAAGGAATTGGCCGGAAACATGCAGAAAAGAGGCCAATTGATCGATAATAATGATAGAATATGATAGGATCGAATGGACTAACTATTGGAGTTCGGATGCACAAATGACAAGCAGTGGAACTAGACCAAATGGACTGCCAAGACTGACAGAAGAAATGTTAGTAAGAAGAAATTAGAAAGAGGACAGTTGGAAATGAAGAAAAACTTGCTTTCACTAATGCACTTTGTAGGTGAGAACCTTTATTTAATGTAGCAAAATGGATGCGTAGCATCATGGCATTAAAGGCCAGAGCTGAAATGCAACCCTATTTGCAAAAGATAGACACATCGCGGACAAACAACAATCACAACAAAAAAAGAAAGGGACCGTGAACCATCCCGGTCACTCTAAATCACTCAGTGACATCATCGAGCAACATAGGAACATGATCGAAGATAAATCAATAAATGATAAGACTCGCTAATTCCAACAAGTCAAACAAACATCCTAATCTTCATTGTCAAAAGTTGAAAGTGCTGATAGGATGATCATGCTGTCTGGTTTCAGGGAATGCGGTACCCCGTCTAAGACAGGACACAGTCTGGTTTCGAGTAAACCACACCCTGTATAAGACTCATGATAATGTGCCAAGGACGAACGATATTAATGTTGATGTTCGATTGATAAGACAATTTTGAACAGTTTGAATGTCTGGGTTGATTGAAAAGTTCATCCGTTTATGCATGATTGCATTAAAGCGTAGTGTTGTGATTAATTGTTGTTGGATGCGTACTCAGTGATCTGTCTATGCACAAAGGGGATATTTATTGCAAAAAAAAAAAAAATTGTTCATTTTTTTAAGGACTTTATTTGACTTTTTAGGGATTTTTTTTCAAGACACTATTCAATTTTTAAGAGATTTTTTCAGGACATTTTTTGATTTTTTTTTTTTTGAATTATTTCAGGACATTATTTGATTTTTTTGTAGGTTTTTTTTATGATTTTGCCCCCAGTGTCTAGCAAGGCAAGGAATATGACAGGTGAATAAACAGGCTTGCTGAAATGTTGGTGGATAGAGGGAGACAAAGGCCTTTTATCATGGAGACAATGCAGATGCAATTTTCAAGGGCTATGGCGTGATGGGACAAGAGACTAGATATGACAATGTAAAGCAGTGACATAGCATGAGGGACATGTCAAGAGGTTTTTGAAACCATGTTTTGCATTTCGCATCCTTATGTCAGATCAAGATCAAGGGACAGAAAGAGTGTATGGATAGTGATAAGATATGGATAGGATAAGCAAGACCAAGAATGGATAAGGGACATGCACTGAAGGTCGGGATAGGATACGGGATAGTGGCAGAAAGTTGCAATAAGCCAAGGAATATGGATGAAAGGTTGTAATAAGCAAATGGATAAATGACCAAAAGCTATGATAGACTGAAAGATGCAAACAAGATGCATGATGCTCATGACGATCCTCAACCTTGTCAAGATCAAAGGTGGAAAGAGGAAATGGACCTGAAGGACAATAGGATAAGGAAGGGTAATGACAGGGGTTCGATAGGATAATGAAGGGCAGTAGGATATGAAGGAGGAAACCTGCCCCCAAGTGTGGTGTGCAAGAAGTTCATAGATTACACATGACACCTGTTTGCCAGCTTTTCATCACGGTACTTGCCCAAGGTGCCTGTTTGCCAGGTTTTCACCAATGGACGAATTATTTTTGCTTTACTTTTTTTTTTTTTTTTCTTTTTCTTTTTTTTTCAATTTTTTTTTTTGTATTTTGACTTTTTCAATAGAAGATGGACACATGATAGGGGATGGGAGAAGGACTCAAGCGTCTTTTTTTTTTTTTTGGATAGTAGCCTTGAAAAAAATGGACCATGACCTTTAAAAGTATGCTCAAAGATGTTGGTAGGATAAGGACATAGAAAAAGAGATGAAACTAAGGCAAGGATTTATGTAAAGGATGGGATCAAAGGGATCGAAGGATGGAAAATATGCATTGGATAATGGATAGGGTATTGGAAGAATTGGGCTTCACTGGATGGAAATGAAGGCAAGATCAACATTGGCACACACCTTGATGGGTGATGGACTGATGGAGGAAAAATGTATTTTGGATATTGAGATTTTGATGAAGGAAAGGCTATGGATTTTGGGACATAAGGGCCCAAAATGGATGAAGAAGGTGGTGGAGGAATAGACTTGGAAGGTTTGGATGGAGGAATAGCAATTTTAGATGCCAATTTTGATGTTTCTTTAGGCTTTTGTGCTTCAAGGAGACGCTTAGGGATCCACATGGTTTTTTATTTTTCATGCTTTTGTGGTTCCTTGGAGTGCATTGCTTGCACAAGGGATTTAGGAACCCTTATATATTTTGACTTTGCTTTATTTTTCTTAGTGGGCCTTTGTGGCCTTTTGGATATTTCTTTTTCTTTATAGATCATATTGTTCTTTGTTTTGACATGTCGATTATATTGGACATGTTGATCCTTGAATACATGTGGATTTTTAGACTTATGACTTTTATACTTGGCATCCAAATTGCTTGGAGGGGGAAAGGAATGCATGGATGGATATGAATGAAATGGACTTCTTTTGGATGGATGAAATTTACTCAAGGATGTGTGCCTTTGCAGACCTTGCATAGAGGATGAAAGGATATAAGGACCTAAGATGGATGGAAAGTATGATGGGGAAGGGATATGTTTGGATTTTGAAGGGATGTTGGATTTAGTAGGGATACTCACGTCTTGAGGAATTTCACTGAGGCCATGACCCTTAATATTTTCTTTAACATAAAGGGGTTCTTTCTCATGAAGGTCTACTCCTTTGCCTTTATGAATATCTTGACTTATAGGATACTCTTTTCTTTGGGAAGAAGACGCGAGTCCATTATGAGGTGGATATGATATGAGAGAAATAATGAGATCTTGAAGTGGATCGGATTGCACCAAAGTGGAAGAACCCATTATGCATGTCGAGGGTTCATGAACATCTTGCACTAACACGTTAGAATCATGAGGGGGATTAGGATCATGAGGGTGATTAGGATCATGTAGTGGACATGGTTCAATGATAGGTTCTTCAAGAGATGGAATGGGAAAAATAATGGGATCATCAAAAGAAATGTGATCTTGGAGTGTATATGGAGCATTAGGACAAGGAGATGGAGGAACAAGTGGATCTTGTGGAGGATCTGAAGGAATAATTTGATCTTGACAAGGAGGAAGATCATTGGAATCCTCTTTAAAGTTTCTTTGCTCTTGACTTTCAATGGGATCATCGGAAAGGATGGAAGGGATATCTTGATCTTTCTTAGGAAGTGGAATTCCAATGGGATTTGAAAGGACATTTTTTTCATGAAATGGAAGGGGATCATTTGGGATTGGATGGACTGGGATATCTTGATCTTTCTCAGGGAATGGAGTGTCAATAGGACTTTGGATAGGATGGACAAGAATAGGGGAATCATCGTGAGTGTCTGGGAACATGAGGTCCTGGTCAACAATTGGATGGGATGACAAGGTTTCGAGATCTTGATCTTGATCTTTTTCAAGACATGTTTCTTCGTGCTCTAAATTATCCTCTTGACATGAGGTTGGACTTTGGATATGCATGGGGGATTTTGACAAGGAATCAATGTTTTGGCATGAAGGAGATGCACTTTGAACATTTGTAATGGATTCTAGCAAGGAATCAATGCTTGAACATGAGGAAGAAGGACTTCGAATGGGGTCCTCTAAAATAGGTAATGGCAATAAAGTGCATGGTGGAATTGAGTCTTGTATTTCTGAAACATGACAAGGATGTGCATCATGAATTGGATTATCTTGGCAATCAATTATGGATAGCTCTTGGATAATTTCATCCTTGGGTGTATTGTTTGATGAAGACAATATGGAAGGTTCTTGTGAAACTTCTAAAGGTGTAGGGATAGATGCCACTGGAGAGTCAATTTGATTGCAAGGGGATGAGGCATTGCTAGACATAAGTGTATTATTTTTATCTTCCTCAAAGAACTCACTTGGTAGTTTCCTTAAGAGAATTGCAATAAATCCACCTTTCTTTCGAGGTTTTGACATAGTTGTATCTGGAATTTGAACTTGTTTGGCAAGGAGTTGATTCTGATCTAATGTCATGTTTTGATATTGGACTTCGTTCAATTGTTCTGACATGTTTGAAACTTTGGTTGGTGTGTGCTGTAACCTTTGTTTCTGAATGTTTGGTTGTGGTTGTTGACATTGATATGTTGATTTAACCTAAACTTGTTGATATTCCACCATTGGTTGAACCATTTGTGGACATTGTATAGTTGGTTGGACATATTGTTGAAATTGGACCATTGGTTGTATTGGTTGTATATGTTGAACAATTGGTTGAACCATTGGTTGTATTGGTTGAAAATTTGATTGATAGTAAACACCTTCTTGTTCTGATTGTGGAGGCACATAATGTTGAAATTGATGTTGTCTCTTTTCTTGAAATTGTTTCATCATCTCTATTTGGGAGAGGAGAGCTAGTATGTCTGATCATTCAAGAAGAGATCTTACATCAATTGGCTCAATCTTTGGATTTCGACCTGGAAATTTTTGAAACATTTTGGACATTTGTGATCTATTCTTCTCAATGTTTTTCACACTTTGTTCCAATATCTCCTCTTCTTGAGCTAGTTTCTCCTCTAGTTTTTGTATTTGGAGACTTGTTTCATCATAAAGAGTTTGATCGATATTGCCTTGTTGTTGGGTTGGATATAATTGTGATTGCATTGTCGGTTGATATGTCAAACTTTGTTGTATCATTGGTGCTTGGAACCTTGTTTCAATAGACATGTCACTATGCAATGTTTTTGGGATTTTTTATTTTAAAAGGATGATGTATGATATGCAACTAAATGCAACCTAAATAGATGAAAATGCAATCTATGGCAAGAGTGCAATCTATGTTTTTGGTTGTTTTTCAAGATTTTGACAAACTTTTTGGAATGCAAATCTAAAAGAGACCCTTAGGAAATTGAAATGATGTCTAAACCTCAAAGGACAAAAGGACCAAGTGACAAAAGGACAAATGACAATGTCTCCCCTATATGCTTGGATACTAAGCTAGGTTTGACCAAATGACATTAATGACAAAAAGACAAATGTTTGATAAGGTCTAGACCTCCTAACAATAACTTAGGGTTTATCAAAGATTTGGATTACTCAAGTATGACAAAACCTAGTTTTGACACTATATGCAAAGGGACAATTACTATGCAAATGACCCTAATATGATATGATAATGACCTAAGCTTGATGAAGAGACCTAGGGTATGCAAATGCAAATGTATGACAATGGTATTACTCTAATGCAAGAGGACACATGTAAATGGATGACTTTTATTGATATGCAAAAGAGTATGACCTAGGTGAAACCTAACCTTGGTAGTTGACAATGACTTTGCAAAATGGACAACTAGGATAAACCTAGATCTAAGTGACATGAATGTTGAGACAAGATTTTGAAAAATGTTTGACAACCATGTTTGAAGGTGTTTTGAACTTTGTTGAATGAAATGTTCTTGTGTTTAACCTTGTTTTGAATCAATTTGTCTTGAGATGCAATTCAACTTTTGACAAACAAAGAAGACAAGATATTTCAACTTAGACTCAAGACAATTATGCTCATTCCCACATTTCTTATGGTAGGCAAGGACATTAGGTACTTGAGAGGTAGACTCGTTATGGGATTCAAAGAGAATACATAGATGCTTGACCCCACGGGCTCCCCTCCACGGCACTCACTTCTCAAGGCAGCCAAGCATCAATCCCCATGGAAATCTCCCCATGGAAAACTTAGTATCTCTTCCAAGTATCTGAACTTGTCCTTCTCAAGCAACTAGAAGGATTTTTGGCCTCTAAATACAAGGTGTTTAGTAAGGATTTTTGTTAAGCATTACTCCTTGATGTCACGCAAGCATGATTGAGACATTAAGCCCATCAAGATACCAAACAAATGTAGTCACGCAAGTATGATTTAGACTGTGAGGCCCTACTTAGATGTTGATATGAGAAAGAGTTCAAGGGTCATCACTTCCCAAGTAACTGCAATTCCCACATAACCCTTCCTTCAAAGCTTTCGCCCATCAGGTATTTGTTTATAGTGAGTTAGAATTCCAAGGTATTCTAGCCATACTCACTTTGGGTCGTTCCCTTCTCACGATTATCACTTGCTTGCAAAAGCAAATGGTCGGGAAGGCAGGCCCTCTAAAGGTGACACACAATCGAAAACATGAGCATGGTATCGAAGATCTGGATTTTTGATCACCCTAAGAAGGATGAGAGCATACTCTCCTACTCCAATATCAAACTCAACAATCAAGGCAAACATACATTCATTCCATCCTATTTAGAAATCACTAGGTGCCTAAATATTAATTGCAAACACAAAGTTTAGTTGTAGTCCAAGGCAACTTGCAAAACCCAAGTCAGAAGTCTGATATGTTTAGTCTTTGACTATCGAACCTGCATAAAATGTGTTAGTAGTTTCATTTGTTGTCTTTGTCATGTGTATGCCAAGGTTATGCACAGAGAATCAGTACCAAAAAAAACCAAAAAAAGCAGAAACAGAATGCAAAAGAAAACTTTTTGCAAGTGAAAAATATTGTCTTTTACCTTTGTTTCTAGCCCTACACAGGCGCAGAAGTCTTGACACAGGCACAGATTATCTTTGACATAGGCATAGAATGCATAGCACAGGCGTAGAATGCTTGACACAGGTGTAGAAGTTCCCAGAAAGCCCTGCATTACCCTGTTTCTTGGGTTTTTTAACCTGCAAATCAACTCAAAAGCATGGTTAAGTGGTTAGTTTCACGTCGGGTTCACCAATTAATGTAGATAGGAAATCAGAAATCATCAAAGCAAGTAGTATTAATAATCTAGCTCAATCACAAAAGCAGATTGCAATGATCAATCCTAACACACTCAATAAAGACATGAAAACAAAACATTCAAGATTTGAAAATTAAGCAAACCAAATGCAGATTTGAATGTCTCCTTCATGTGGCTCCATTGTCCTTCTTTCTCCTTCAAATAGCTTTGTTGTGGATCTCACCTACTAGTGCATGATCATGATATGAAAGCAAGTAGACAAGATGATTGCTCAAGAATACTCGAAGCGTGATTGATTTGGGAATCGATTTGAAAAGTGATTCGTTCAATAATGTGATTAGCTGGGATTGAAGAAATTCATCCAATTTATAGACAAATTGGAGAAAAGACAAAATTAGCATGAAGAGATTCAAATGGAAATTTCAAATCAAGAATGACAAATATGACAAATTATGACAAATTTGCACTTTCTATGCAAAATTAATTAACTGATAATTTATGACAAGATTATGACAAATTTCTATGTCAAAATTGTTTGATTGTCAATTATGACAAATTATGACAAATTGAAATGTCATTCCCATGAAATTAGGAGAGAAATAGAAGGAAATGAAAAATAGATGAAATAGAAATTAGGAAATTAGGAATTAGAAATTGATGAAAAATTAGGAAATTGGGAATTGGGAGAAATTAGGTAAATCAATTAATAATTTATCATTTATTAATTAATTCACAAAAAGAGGAATAATTAGTTAGCCAATTAAATTAAACATTTAATTGTGACACGAAGACCTAGGATAAATAAATAAATTATTTAATCTAGAGGGAGAAATGACAAACAGGGTTAAATGAATAAAATCATGAAACCCTAAAAGATGAATTAGAAATGCAAGGATGACAATTAGGTCTTGACAAAGGATAATTGATATCGATTCGATTTAATCATGATTCTGACTAATAAAGGACCAATGCTAACAAATGATTTGATTAACAAATGTGCCAATTGATGAGGAACAATGACTAATTGATCCAAATTGACACAATTGAGAAAGACGACGATTGATAACAAATTGATCGCAAAAATGACAAAATTGACAAGGACAAAGATCGATGACAAAATAGATCACAAGACAACAAGATTGATGACAAATTGATCAAAAGACAAGAATCGATGACAAATCGATCGCATGATGACAAGATTGATAAGAGGACAAAACCCTAATTAGGATTGACGATGTCCAAAATGATGACAAATGAATACACACATAGATGCGACAGGATAAGATTGACCGAAATCATGACTGAAGATTGTTGTCGAAAGACCAAATTCGA
Organism: Cryptomeria japonica; assembly: GCF_030272615.1. NCBI lineage: Eukaryota > Viridiplantae > Streptophyta > Pinopsida > Cupressales > Cupressaceae > Cryptomeria > Cryptomeria japonica. The sequence goes on from NC_081412.1 coordinate 658,586,877, forward strand.
GAGCGATAAAAATGAGGAATGCAGAAGAATAACTCGATGTTCGCAAATGATAAAGACCAAGTGCGTGACATAGGAGAAATGGTAATGCGACGCAAAAACCCTAAAATAAGGCAATGCGCAAATGTTAATGTATGACTCCGCAAGCGTTGACCATTTTTAGGTGTCTACAATATTATCAGTGATCATATTCAAAGGAAGATGATGTAATTTCATCTTAGTAAGCATTTTTTATATTTATTTATATTTTTTCTATGTTATTGCTAGAATGAGAGCTTAGTTGAGATTCCATCCTATCAAAAAAAAATTATGAGAAAACTCAAATTTATAATTATCCCCAAATCTAATTAAAAAAAAGTTCCAATTTTTTTTAGGAGAGTAAATGACACATTCACACTGCTAGTGATTCAATAAATTCAAGATTATATGAGGATATCTTTGGAGGCCACCCAACTGATCAATACTTATAGAAGTTTATTTATTTGATTTTAAAGAGTTACCTATATCAATATTGGAATATATAATGGATTCTCATGAAATTTGCCTAGGTATACAAATGGGTGAGTTTTTGTTGATTGAAGTATGTAGACAAATTGGAGAATTCAATAAAAGGTGCAAGGAGAGAAATAAAGTAGGAGTTTCTTTTCTTATTTGTCTATCTCTTTAATAATGCAAATATTCTTTTGATATGTTAAATATTGAAAGAGATCATAAAAGATATACACTTCAATTCTTTGAATTATGTTTTCCATTTGATAGTGTTGGACCTCAAATCTGCATTCCCCTTTTTGCTCTAATTCCTTTCTTTGTGTGCCTATGAAATATGATCCCTTATAAATAAATGATTGAAGATATTATATGTGAATTATCAAGTCATTTTGTGCTTTAGATTTGTGTACATTACCTTAACTAGTTAGTTCCCCCAAATTCCAAATATAAAATTGAGTAAGAAAAAAAAAATCACTAGGTTAAGAGGTAGCTATTAACAAATTCATGCTAATTGCAAACATTAGGAACCTTGATGGGTTCCCAGTTCCCACTTCTTCTTTGGAAAAGTTATGTGAAAAATATAGTAAGGAAATGGAGGGTGGCAAGAGGAAGAGGTATGCATTAGGCTTGAAGCTCAATGCTTGACTATAAAGCAAGCGAATGAATAAGATGAAATAACTTGAAATGTAACATATGAAGGAATAAATGAGGAAGAGGACATCGACCATGTGAAAAGAAAAATTGGTGGTATATGGCGTGTGATGTTTTTTAACTCTTAATGGATGTGTTCCCATGGTATGTTGAAGGCACAACCCCCAATGATGATAGGGAGGATCCTAGATTGCTTGAGTCAGCTTGACTCACTCTAAGGTTTTCTTCCTAGCCTAACCAGGAATTCTCCTCTCACTATTCCCCTAATCCACTCTAGATCCTCACTACCGAGGTTTGATACTCTCCTCTGTGTGAATTCACTTTTGTAAATCTACCAACTCACCAGCCACCTTGCAGGGTTTGCTCTACCATTGATTATACCTACAACTTCGCTAAGTTATTTTCCTCCTCATGTCTGGATCTTCTCTCCCTTTGATCCCATCTTTCTCTAGTCTGAGGCTAACGGCCTAGTCTCCAGTTTACCCTGGAAGTGATTCCTCTTGGTCATTGATACCTAGTCGGACTACCATCAAGCTCGCCTAGGGCCAGTTTGCTAAAATGGCTGATGCCATTCCTTGGTCTGCTACACATAGAACCCTACTATACATGGTTGGCTCTTCTTGACAACCTCCAATGGTCATTTGGATCCCACGATGGAGAATCAAGATAGAGCCATGTTGTAACTACTTGTCACCAACAGAGAACAAGAAACAGAACGACAATTTATTTACAGAGCCGAGCTTAGCACGACTTCAAAATTGGAACTCACAAAACATAGGAAAGTAACATCTACTCTATCACATTGGCAATTAAAGATTTAAGCCATTATTTACAGTTTTCAAACACAAATTGAACTCTGAGGAAGTAACCAGAAAATGGTCTTTAAATTGTTATTCAAAAGATGTTCTTTGTTCCATCTATCCAACCTCCTTATAACCCCTTTACAAAATGCCCATTTTTTATTTTATATCCTCTACTACATGTCATGAATCATCCCTAACCAATGAGATTGAACTCGACACAATCGATTTTTTATTGTAACTGATTTTTGGATTTCCATCGGGTCATCGGGTTAGCATCACTTTCCTCATCAGGTCATCGGGTTAGCACTGAAACACTTACTCTAATGTCCGATGGCAGTTTACAACTCACTTCCCTTTCTATCAGGTCATCAAAGTAGCATTTAAAATAGTCCCACCGATAGCCGATAGTGCGCTCCCAATAGAATGCTTTCCCATCGAGTTATCAACATAGCCTAAAACACCTCCTACTGATGGCCGATGGTGTGCTCCAAAGTGTATGCTTTCCCATTAGGTTATCAAATGGCACAAAAACTAGTTATGTTGATAGTCGATGGCTCCTTCCGACTTGCTCCAACCCACTGGCAACCTCATCAGCTATCAGGGTAGGTAGAAAACAGTCCCACCAATAGTCAATGGCACCTCATCGACTTATTGAGATAAGTAAGCCGATACATGAAATTTTCAAAAGAAGTTAAAATGCACTCCAAGCTCCAAACAGACAACCTAATGGACTAGCACCAGTCCTTATGCCAAAATTATCAAAATTGAAAATGGTATTTGCTCACCCTTAGGTGCTTCTGCACCATACTCCCCACACACAAAAATCAAGTTCCCCTTGGGGGTGGCAAGGCGGCATCAATGCCCAGTCTTTTGAAATCAGATTCTACAACCCAAGTGGCTAGGGCTTCAGGTAAATTTTGCCATTTGACTAAGTGTTCCATGTACATGCCATGTCTCATTTTCTTCTTCACCTTGGAGTCTAAAATCTATTCCACCTATGGTTTAGAAATGGGTGGTACTAGAATATCACTGAGAGTAGTTTCCCCATCTGGAGTCGGTCCATCTGGCACTGCTACAGGACCTTTAAACTAAACCAAGTCTTGGACATTAAACATAGGCGACAATGCCAAATATGCGGGTAAATCTACCTTGTAAGCATTGGAGCCATACTTAGCCAAAATTTTGCAAGGTTGTATTCTCCTCATCTGAAGCTTACTAGGGACTCCCTTCTGCAATCTTTCCTTGTTCAGATGTACCATAACCATGTCTCCCACTACAAATTGAATGTCCTTTCTCCTCTCATCTGTTTTAGCCTTAATCCTCTGCGTAGCATCGATCAATGTTTTTTGCACTTGCTCATGCACCTCTTTCATAGACTGAGTGAAATCCTCTACATGTCCACTTTTTCCTTCCGGGCTTCCTAAATCTCTAAGTTCACAAACACCCCATGGGTGGAGTCCATAAACAATCTCAAAAGGACTCTTGCATGTAGTTCTATTGACACTGTCATTATAGGCAAATTCTGCATGTGGTAGCACTTGATCCCACATTTGTCCATATTATTTTGTTAGGAACCTTAGAAGATTACCCAATACATGGTTAATGACCTCGGTTTGACCATCTGTCTGCGGATGATAAGAAGAACCAAAAGAAAGGTTAGTTCCCAATCTTGTCCACAGAGTTTTCCAAAAGTGTCCCATAAACTTCACATCCCTGTCTGAAACTATATTGAGAGGCGGCCCATAAATTCTTACCACCTCTTTGAAAAATAAATGTGCAATGTAACTAGCATCATGAATAGTCTTGCATGGAACAAAATGACTCATTTTACTAAACCGGTCAACAATGACAAAGATACTATCCAGGCCAGTCTTGGTTTTTGGCATAGTCCAGCATTTGAACTAGTACCCTTGGCTTTCTAACACACAATACACTGCTCCACATACTTCCTGATATCTATGCATTTTCGGCCAATAATAGAATCGTTGCACCAATTCAAGTGCTTTATTCAGACCAAAATTTCCACTAGGACTTCCATTATGTTTTTCATGTATGATATTTTCCCTCATAGATCCTCTTGGAACACATAACTAACATCCCTTAAACAAAAGACCACTCTGCAATGTGTAATCTGCATACTGGCTATTGAAATGATTATTAAAATCACTGCATACCTTCTATACCTCATAAAAGTCTTCATCTTCTCTGTAAAGATCCTTGAAACTCTCCACACCATTCTCTGCAAAGTCACTTCTTGGATAGTGAGAAGTTTTCTACTTAAGGCATCTTCTACCTTGTTTAGCTGTCCCTTTTTGTGCTTGATAGTGAAAGTGTATGCCTGCAGGTATTCTATCCATTTGATGTGTCTATTGCTCAACTTTTCTTGAGAATTGATAAAACTCAAGGCTTGGTTATCTGTAAACACAACAAATTCTTTGGAAAAAATATAATGCCTCCACTTCCTAAGAGCTTGCACTAAAGCATAAAATTCTAAGTCATAGGATGAGTATCTCTTCTTGGCGTCATTCAATTTCTCACTATAGAATGCTACTGGTCTTCTCTCTTGGTTTAAAACAGCTCCTACTACTATATGACTAGCATCACATTCTAGGGTAAACAACTTATCAAAACTTGGTAAAACTAGGATGGGCTGGGTAGCTATCCTCTCTTTGAGAAACTCAAACCCATGGTCGGCTTCTTTAGTCCACCTAAACTTAGTTTTCAACCCACCCTTAATTGTATCAAGAATAGGAGCACAAATTTCACTAAAACCTCGAATGAACTTCCTATAAAATTGGGCATGTCCATGAAAACTTCTTACCTCAGTAGCAATTGTCGGTGTAGGCCAACTCTGTATTGCTTCCACCTTGCTAGGATCCATTTCCAAAGTGCCTTAGGATACAACAAAACCCAAATAAATGAGTTCTTGTTTCATGAATTCACATTTTTCAAGATTGATTGCCAACTATTCCTCATGTAGTTTCCTTAATATAATCTGCAAGTGTTCAAGATGCTCTTCCTTTGTTCCATTGAATATGAGGATATCATCTAGGTATACCACTACAAATCTACCTATTTAATCCTTCAACACCTCATTCATCAACCTCATGAAGGTACTAGGGGCGTTAGTAAGCCCAAATGGCATAATTAACCACTCATATAACCCCTCTATAGTCTTAAAATTTGTTTTCCATTCATCCCCTTCTTTAATCCGGATCTGGTGATATCCACTCTTTAAATCTAGCTTAGTAAAATACTTTGCTTCTCCAAGACAATCCATTAAATCCTTAATTCTTGGGATAGGAAATCTATATCTTATGGTGATTATGTTTATTGCTTGAGAATCAGTACATAATCTCCATTTACCTCCCTTCTTGGTTGCTAACACCACTGGTACAGTACATGGGCTTATACTTTTTCTGATTAGACCTTGGTCAAGTAGCTCTTGTACTTGTCTTGTCACTTCTTTGTTTTATTTAGGAGTCATCTTATAAGTGGCCTTATTAGGAAGTGATGCTTCAATTATAAAGTCTATATGGTGACTTACTGCTCTGGGAGGAGGTAGCATTGTGGGTGTTCCATCACTCACAATGTCCTTAAACTGTTCTAACAATTGTTGAACCTCTTTAGGTAAACCTTCTTGTTCAGTCTTCTTTTCTTGACTAGGTTTCACTAAGAGAGCATAATGTTCTCCATTTCCTTTCTTGAGATCTCTCAAAAATTCTTTTCATCCATCCAACAACACATTAGGACCATTAGTCTTGGCTCCCTTATCCTCTATCAAATATTGAATCCTATATGTCACCCCTTCCTTTGTGAATGCATAATAATTCTTTTCTCCATCATGGATAGCCTTTCTATCAATTTGCCATGGTCTACCTAGCAACAAATGATAGGTGTCCATGGGTAGAACATCACATAAAATTCTGTCAGAATATTTCCCAATTGAAAATTCGACCCATACATGTTCATTTACTAACACATGTTGTCTTTTATTCAACCATGTGACCTTGTAAGGATGACTATGTGGCATGCTACTCAATCCAAGTTTACTTACTACTTCTTCAAAGATTATATTGTCCATTGATCCTAGGTCAATGATCACTTTACACACCTTACCAAGTATCTTGCACTTTACTCTGAAAAGAGACCTCCTCTGTTTTGGATCTTCCTTAACCGGTTCCCTGATTTGTACCCTTCTAACCATCAGATTCTCACCATTCTCTAAGTCAAGGTTTACTTCAGGAGACTTCACACTACTAGAATCCTCTTGCACATAATTGATTCTTTTCTCTGAACGTGATGAGGTTTCCTTCTCTGGACACCTATAGGCAAGATGACCAAAATTACTGCAATGATAACACTTCATGTTTGCAAAGTATGAACCTCCACTAGAACTTCCAGATCTACCTCTGTTTTTATTGTTATGACCTCTTCCTCTACCATAATTTTCTCTTCCACTGGATTCATTAGTCTGCTTAGTCAATTTTGACTCTCCTTGTGACCTTACTTTACTTCCTCTACCATTGTAGCTTCCTCTATAACCTTTTGAATCTCAACCTCTACCTCTACCTCTACTAGTGCTTTCATGTTTCTTCTTATTATTTTCTTCTACTTTCAGGGCCAACTCATAACATTTGTGAATGGTATTTAGACTCAACCATCATTAATATATCTTGCTACTTTGATGGTTTCATCCTCCACCACTTTTGACCATAGACACAATTTCTAGAACTCTTCAGTGTAGGTACTTACATCTAACTCCTTTTGCCTTAGGTTTTGTCTTTTCCTATGCAACTACACTTCATAATCCTCAGGAAGATAAGTCTCTCTGATTTTGTTTAGCATCCCTTTCCAAGTAGAGAAGGGTGTTGGCTTGATGATGATTGTAATGTATTCATTACTTGTTGTCATTGATGAAACACTCTCTCACACATATATGATTACATTGACTACCGGTGTAACTTCAATTGGTTTACACTACCAACCGGTATGTTTAAGGTCTATCTCTAACCAGTACTTTGTGTCAACCGGTATGTGCCTAAGGGATAACCTGTGGTTACACTAAGTCAGCATCAAAATGAAGATAAAGTTGTAGATGAAGATCAAGTGAAATATTCCAGGACAATGATTCACTAATTTTATTCCAACCGGTATTGACTGCTCTAATAGGTATCTGATTTTGTGATGAGTTACCAGCACTATTTTCTTAGCAGTCATTTATGTGAAGAGTTATGTTTAAATGTCTAGATACACTGCACCTAGGAAATTGTGTTCCTATGGCCGACATAAGGTTTGTATGTCTATTTAAAGACATCTTAGTGAATCATTTTAAATAGGATGATGAAGAGAGAACAGATATAGAAGAGGTGATCTATGCAAATACTTTTGTTGTACAGAGATAAGTGTTTAAGATGGAGAGTAGTGTTGAATGTACTTAGAATGATTTGATCAAGCAAGTTTTGTGCTATTAGAACAGATCAAATCTTTCTTGTTGTTTTCTAACATTACAACACAATAAAATCCCCTAACCGGGTAAGCTCTAACAAGCTTCATTATACAAGTCCTCTAACAAGGTGATCCATTAGTTTGGGTTCTAAAATTCTCAAGCAAGGTTACTCTTAACAGGGTAGTACTCTTAACAGGGTATAAGCTTCTAATCAAGTTTGTGATCTCTAACAAGATTCGCTCCTAGCAAAGCTCTTTGTAAGACCTTAACTAGTCAGTTTTCTATTACTGCAGATAGTTAACTTGTGAGTTCCATCTCACCGTGGTTTTTACCTATTTGGCTTTTCCACATATAAAAACTTGTGTTATGGTGGATGTTCTACTTTATGTTGATGTTGTTATTTCATTTTGGATAGCATGTATTTTGTTCAAATTCTTAGTTAAGTTCATCTACCGGTTAGTGTTTAAAGTTGTGCTTGTTTTGGTGTCACTAATTCACCCCCCCTCTCAGTGCTTTTCAAGACCATCAATTGGTATCAGAGCCTAACTTCTTTGAAGCCTAACCACTTAGAAGGAAATATTGAAACTACCTTTGGGGACAGAAGCTACTTCGAGATGGTTAGAGAGCTAGATTCTAGTAGAAATGAGATTGAATCCCTTAGGGGCAAACTAAAAGTTTCTCAAACCAAAAGGAGAGAGTTACCTGAAAAACTATTAGAAATATTTGATAATAGTTCTTTAGATGAAACCAATATTGATTCTTTAGCAGAAGAAGTTGAAAAGTTGCAGGGTGAGAAACTGAATCTAAGGAGAGAGCTAGAAGGTCTCACTATCTGCATGAGTCAGCAACTGGAAGCCAGAAGAGCTGCTGAAGATCTTATCAAAGTAAGAGATCAAGAAATCATAAAGATCAAACGGGAAAAAGATACTATACATGAGGACTTGATTGTTGAAACAGAAGAAAAGGAAAACCTAAAGCTAGATCTTGAGTTGGCATCGTCTCTACAAGAGAACCTGTCTAAGCATAATGAAGATCTTGTCAAAAATCTTATTGAAGCCAATGAGAAATTGGAGAAGTTTGTCAAAATTTCTACCATGCTGGAAGAACAAATTCAATCATAGAGAATGAAGGGTGATATCTCTGGACTTGGTTTTCATACAACTGAAAAAGGTGAATCCTCTGGTACAAAGAGAAACTATCCAAGGAACAAAAATGCTTCTAAAGTCAATAAGACTACCGGTAAGAGGGCTTTTAAACCTATCTACTTTGTTTTCCATAAGCCTGGTCATACTGCAAATGTTTGTAGGAACAAAAATAACAGAAATGCAAGTTACAATACTAATGCTAAGTATGTGTCTAGAAGGTTTGAAGGACATTGCTACACATGTGGAATGTATAGGCATAAACATATTGAGTGTAGATATGGTGAAAACAATCCTGTACCACACATGCATCCTAGACCAAATGGTGACCGGATAAGGAACTTTGATAACTGGGTAAACAGGAACTGGCGAAGATCCTATGACAACCAATTTAGTCCATTCGAAATGGAAAAGGTAACAAATGTTGTTTGTACATTTTGTAATAACTTTGGTCATGTGGCTATGAACTATAGAAAAAGAACAGGAAGAGGAAATGCAGGACCGTAGAGATCATCTGGTATGGTCTGTTACCACTACAATAAACCGAGGCACTTGGCAAAGTTTTGCAGAGCAAGAAATAGCAAACCGGTCAACTCTTTCAAGGATCAGAAAGGCAAGAAGAAAATTGATGTTGAGGAAACCAGATAAGATATGAACAGGACTTGGAAGAAGAAAAGCAAAGAATTGCCTGTAGAGGAAACCATTCCTTCACCCAGTGAAGAGAATCTAGCACTGGTGACTTAAGCCTATCTAACACGGCTAAGGGGAGCATAACGGTAAAACATTTCTGAACCCCTTTTGTAAATTGAGCGGGAAAGAATTTTTAAATTTTGAATTTTGGTGACTTTTTGTTGACGTGTTATTAACCGGTATTTCACTTAAGCGATGAAATTAGGGTTTGTAACTTAAAAGTGTGAGCATTTATTGTAGTTGGTAAAAAGGATAAAAACAAGTTTTGCCTTATCATTTTTACCCTAACTCTTTCAAAAAAGGAATATTGAGGCGATTGAAGAGCAGAACAAGATTGTCTTGGTGTAAATTGGCAAATTGCTTTGTGATTAGAGAAATTGAGTTGAATTGGAAGCTGCAGAGAAGCAAACGGGTGTGCATTTGAACAATTCAACCAGGAAACGGAGCAATGTGCAAGATACAAGGTATTTCTGTGTATACCACTTTGAAACTTGTTTATCTAGAATGGCATCTACTTCTAAATCTATAGAGAGGTTGATGATCAGTGTTGAGCCTGAGGAAGCTCTAAAGGCAAATGAAAAAATTTCTTATAATGCATTGTCACAAGTCCTAAGCGGTGTCATAGTCAAAGGTGATTTGTCCAGCTATATAGATTGCGAAATTGAAGATTTAGGAACTCTTCACATCTATACTCAGTTGAAATCACTCTGTGATAAGGATGGAAAGGTTGAAACTAAATATGCTAGGGTTTTTGAAAGAGGGTTTCATAATGCCGCCTACTTTCTTGAAGATTTTGAGGATGATCACATAAGAATAACTTTGAGTCAAGTCCACAGAGAGAATATGTATCTGGAAGGCACACAATAACCAAGGAGGCTATTAGGGCTGTAATGGGTTATTGCTCAACCGGTGAAATTCCTGTGTTGAGGAGAATTTCAAAAGATATTGTCTTCAAGTTAACTGGTTCTACATCTGATGGGCATTCTTTTTATATCAACAATATTAGAGACCCTACGGTGAAACTTGTAGCAATTGTGATAGGCTACCGAGTATTTTACTCCAGTAGACTTAACAGTGTACCATCTACAGAAATTCATACAGCACATAGAATGATAGTTAATAATGCAGACTATGATATTTGTGAAGCTATCAGAATCCAGATATTTAAAAATTTAAAATCCATTAAGAAGGACAGTTCTCAGAAGTTCAAATATGGTCAGATGTTAGTTGGGTTATTTTTCTACTTTCAGAACTTCCTACCGGGTATAGGTGACATTGAATGGTCCAAAGAACAACCAATCAATGCACAGATCAAGAACAACATTAAGGTTGTGAAGAATACTTTTTCAGCTTTCGTGAACAGGTACTTTAATGAATTCCAGAAGAAGATGAGCTTGAGAATGAGATTACCTGAAGATATGGTTAAACACTTTGCAAAAGACATAATCTTCATGGTTACCACTGACTTTTGCTTGATGCAAAGAATTGAGCCTAGAGAGGAAGAGATAGAAGATATGATCTACAAGGTTAATCATGACTTACTGGTTGGCTATGCTAATACCCTGTTAGCATCGCCCAAATATAAAAAGAAGGCAAAATTGGACACCTTGGTAGTCCAAGTTGCACCAACTAAAACTGGTACTGCACCTATAGCAAAAGTGAAAGGAAAGCAAAAGAAATGTGATTAAAAATCTCTTGTGAAGAAGACTACAAAGGTGACTAGGAGTGTCCTAATCAAGAAGGAACTAGCACCTAAAATATCTGAGAAGAAGGAGAGTGCACCAAAGTAGAGGAATAGGAAACTGATTTTGCAACCAGAGTATGAGGGTACAGATTCTTAAGAAGAACCAAAGAAGGAAAAAGTAATCGGCAGAACACCTAAGAAGGTAAAGGTAGTGCCAAAGGCAACTACACCTATAAATATTGCCACCTACAAACCTGACACAACATTTGAGAGAACAATGAAGTCATTGGGAAGAAATAGGTTTGACAATGTCAAAGAACACTATGATTCTTTTACTGAAGATGAGCAGAAGTAATTACTCCAACAGGTAATAACCTATTTGAATTATTACAGTAGATTTCCGCATGATTTGGAGAAAGATATTTCAGTCTCTTTGTATAATACTTTGTTAGATAAATGGGAGGAAGCCATTCAATTAGAAAAGAATATTATTGATGAAGTATTTGTACAATATTTTCCCAATCTATCATCAAATGGAATTAGCGCTTTAATTGAGGAATACAAAGCATATTTTGATTTTAAAGTAAGAAGACTGAAGCTTCTTAATGCAAAAAGGTCATTTGTTGAATCTAAGACACATCAGCTAGCCTGTATAATCAAAAAGAGGGAAGATGTCATCCACTCAAGTAGTAAGGATGATACCACAGATGATGTTCCTCGACCAGAAATGGATGAAGAGGAAATTGTTCAAGCTGACGTAGTCTATCCAACCAAGAAGAAGGATGATTCCATTATTCTTGTTGATGAAGATCTTCAGGACACAGTAGACCAATCTGGAGACATTACTACACCAGATATGGATCCTCCTACAATCACAGAAGTATAGGTGATCAACTGGGTAATCAACTAAAAGTGGTTAGTGAACCACCAACTAAACAATTGGAGAAACCCCAATCTCCACCGGTCATTGAGATTACTCAAAAGGGGTCTACTGAGGAATCTATTACTCAGCAAACAAAAGATACGATAGAGAAAAACACAGAAAGAGCCATCATTAAGAGTATACTCCTTAAACCGGCAAAGCAAGAACTACTTCATGATGATGATGAAGACTCTTTAAGTATTTCAGGACCTATTGACATGAATGCCTTGAGTGCATCAAAAATGATTAAGATTTCTTATGTTATGCAATCTTGTGCACACAAGAAGAGATTGAAAGAGAAAAGAATTAAGGCAGAGACAATCCAGAATGCAGTAGAAATTTTTTTCTGGATTACTACCGGAAACCTCTATCGCACATCTTCCTACTCCTATCAGCAAACTTGGTCAGTTAGTTGCAGATGCATCTGATCAAATCAAATTGCTTGAAGATGCTGCTAAAATATCTAATGAGAAGAGTCACAAGAAGGCATATGGAGATAAATTGGCTAAGCACATTGAAAATAGAAAAATGGCTTTATCTCATAATGGCAGTCTATTAAAGAAAGCTATTGAATCTGGAGGAAATTATCTTGCCTCTACCTCCAATATTACTTTCTTTTATTCTAATATTTCTAAGAATCAAGTTGAAACTGAGTAGGAAATAGAAAGGTTATGCAAGGCATATGTCCCACTCCAGGAATCCATTCATGCCTTTAACCGGTCTATAGATGAACTGCATGACAAACTGAACATCGATGATAATGAGAAATTTAAGAGATTCCAACCTCTAAGAGAGCTCACAAGTCAGCTCACCTCACAGGTTGACATTTTTCAAAGAGTTTACTCCAGTGTAGAAGCTATTCTTGCTACTCCTAAAACCTGCATGCTAGACTCAATGGAAGAATTATATTCCCAGATGTTGTCTACTGTTAAAGTAATTGGGTATTTACTTGATTAATTAAACAATATTTGTTTAATTCTTTAAGTTTTTGATTAATAAAAAAGCAGGTTTTGAAGGGACCCCAAAACCCTTTACAAACTTAAAATAGCAAAGTTGGGAGAAACAGAACAAAAGGAAAAAAACCAGCATAAAACTGAGAAAAGCCAGCAAAAGCCCCTAAAAGCCAACAAGTCATCCAGGAATCAGATTTTATCCAGGGCTTTAGCCAAGGTGTGGCTTATTTCTTGTAGCTCTTTGATGTTGTCTTTGAGGTTGGGAGGGTCCTTGGTCGCAGCAACCATAGCTTTCTTAATACTGGCCCTGGTTCTCTCAGCTGTTCCGCCTACCAGGGTAGCATCACCAGCACTTCCAGTCTGGATGGTCTCCTCCCCCAGGTCAAGGTCTACAACCGGTTTAGGAGAATGGTCAAAGACCTTAGCAATGTCTTCCAGGTTTTTGGTGACAGCGAAGAGGATGCTTGTGATAATTCCCATCAGATTTTTCATCGCTTCTTTTCCCTCTTCCAGCGATTTTACCTTGTTCTCCATTTCCTACTTCCAGTTAGCATGCTCTTTGTTTTCATCCTCCCTCTTTTTGTCCAAGTTTATCCCATGCTTCTCTAGGTTTTTTAGAGTTTCGTAAGTCCGTCTATCGAAATTCATTCTGGCCTCTGAGAGCTTCTTGAGATTATCCAGGATAAGCCCCTCGCCAGCACTATCCTTATCCTTGCTATCCCCTTCCTTAGCCAGGTTCTTCTCAGAGCATTTATTTGTTTCCTTCTCAGAATTAACTTATGTTTCCTCATTATCCTTGGGTGTCATCTCCTCCATCAAATTGCTATTATCCTTACCAGGGTGATCACTTGGAATAGGGCTTTCTTGACCAGGCTCAAAATATCCACTTTCTTCCTCATTGCCCAGTTCCTCTTCCTTCTAGTTGTCTTCTCCATTAGAGTCATCTATCTCCATACCACTGCTTTCCTTGACAATGTCCTCAGTTTCCAGCCCCGGGGAGCTTTTCCTTTTCTTACTGGATGACGCCTACTCTTTGCTGGTGTCTCCCTCTTCCATCCTCCTTTTACTAGGGGAGGAAGAAATCCGCTTATTTTCCTGCAAAGCAAGGGTTTTGCAATGCTCATAGATGAGTAGCAAGAGCCCATAGTGGAGAATCAGGCTAGAAGGGTTCATCATGTGCTTGTTCAAGGACCTAGAGAGGGATCAAAAAAGGTAGTAGGGAAAAGACACTTTTTTGTCGTGTCTGAAATGGTTCAGGAGCACGAAGTGGTAAGTGTGGGCTCTGGAGTAGCGGCCTTCAATCGTAATATACTCCATGATAGCATTCAGAACCCAGCCCCACAACTTCTTGATGTTTGCAACATCATAGTAGCCCCCAGTAGCCTTGCCAATTTTGGCCCACTCTTTCTCTTTGCGCAGGAACAGGGACACAGCATTGTTGGAGACCTTAAGGTCTTGAAAGAAGTTGAGCCTGGAGTGGGGCATACCATTTACAGTAGAAATAAGCCCAGCATCCAGTTTAAATTTAACTCTGTATAGTTTAAAAGAACCATTAGACCAGTTTTCAAAAATATTGGAAACAGCGAGGTTGACCCTACCTTTGTTATAGTCCTCAAGCTTTTCCATGAAGCTGGTGAGATGGCCCTTCTCCAGCTTTGCCCAGACTTTAGGCATAGCTTTCCAGGTTGACGTGTTGTCAGGTTCTTCGCATCTAAGATCTCCTCCCATTTTTGGATGTGGAATGTCGACTCTGTTTCTCTACAAATTAAGAATTTCTTTTCCTTTGCAACTCAAATTATCGCCCTAAATAACCCACAAAGCGTGCGGAAAGTTTTTGGAAATAGTGGGAGATCTGCCGCAGTGCCAGGTAATGATGGCCTTTCCAACGTGGCATGAGTGGTGCTTTTTACTTGTCATGATTTAATTGTCCTTCTCTCCCCGTATAACGGTCCTTTCTAAGGATCTCTTTAATGTTTGAATTGAGGTCATCCTTGTGCCAAATCATTTGAACATCAAAATTAACTCCTTCATTCGCTAAATAGTCGGCAACACTATTTTTCTCTCTGTAGGCATGTCGAATAATAATTTCTTTGAAACTGGCGATAATCTCTCTAGCTTTCATGATGATATTCTCAATGGACCAAGAAGGCTCCAATTCCCCCTTTAAGCACTTAATGATGTTAAGTGAGTCCCCCTCAAGCCAAATTTTATCATATTTGATATTTTTGGCTATGATTAAAGTATGTAGGGTAGCGGAGGCTTCAGCAAAATGGCTAGTTTGATTTCCCAGAGGACCGGCAACCGCCTTAAGAAAGCTTCCAGCAAAATTCCTGATTATGCCCTCATATCCAGCTTTACCCAGATTTCCTTTAGGGGCTCGATCGAAGTTGGTCTTAATCCATCCCTATGGGGGGAAACACCATACAATATCTTCTCTTCCTTTCTCCTTGCTAGTAGTGGTGGTGGAAAGGTTCCATCTGTCTTTGAAATCCTCTTTTGCAGCAGTTCCCTGATTAGTACCATAGAGGCATTTGAAAATACTCCTATAAATCTTGTCAGCAACCACTTCGGGAGTAGCCCTTTTATCTCTGAAAATCCTATTGTTTCGCTCTTTCCAAATATTCCAGATGACAATTGGCAAAGTAAGTTTCCATATCTCCACAATTTTAGGATTAGAGTTGGGACAATGCCATTGGAGCCAAGTATCTTCAAGAGAATTCGGGAAGACCCAGCTCAGGTTCCACCTGGTCGAGATGATTTTCCATATGTCATGGCTAAAAGAGAACTAATTGAGAATATGGCAAGTTGTCTCTTCTTCCTTGCAACAAAGAGTACACATGTTAGGAAAAATGATGCCTCTTTTATGAAAATTATCTAGGGTTAAAATTTTATTTTGGATGAAAATCCAAAAGAAGATGTTGATTTTGGGAACTAAATTTTTATTCCAAACTTTGACCCAAATGGGGGTGGCTTCCTCTGAAACATTTTGAATAGCTACAGCAAAGGAAACAGAGTATTTCCCATCCATAGTTTTCCCCCATATTAGAATGTCCTCTTTGTTGTCTAAAGGGATTTTAGCAGAAAGAGCAATTTGAAGGAACTTGAGATCCGGACTCTACTGGCTAAAGTCAATCCAGTTCCCATTGTTCCAGTAATCTCTAACCATTTCACCATACCTTCATTTGAAGTTGTCTTTCCAATCTTTGATGATAGGGATTTCCTCCAGAGGTTTATTCAGGATCCATCTATCTTCCCAAAATCTAATTTTCTTCCCATTCCCAAGGTTCCAGGTTCTGCCAGCAGCTGCCCAGCCTTTAGCAGATTGCACTGCATTCCAAATGGCAGATCCATCAACAGAGAAAGAATTGTCAAAGAATTACTCCTCAGAGGGTTGCATATAGAGGTATTTGTTTTTCCAAATAGAGTTTCATTCTCTTTCCTCCCCTTTGAGTCTCCAGATTTGTTTGGCTAATAAAGCTTTATTCATGGAGCTAATACTTCTTAAGCCCAGCCCACCTACGGCCTTAGGGGTGCAAATGTTATTCCGGGCTATAAGGGGGATTCTATTTTTAGCTTCCACTCCCGACCAAAGGAACTTTTTTTGGATTCTTTCAATAGCTTCTACAAACTTAGAGGGGATTTTGAACAAGCTTAGAGCATACACAGGAAGATTTTGGAGAGTGGCTTTGAGCAGAGTAACTTTACCAGCCTGACTAAGGACAGCCCCTTTCAAGCCAACAAGTTTCAGGTTGAGTCTATCAATTAACTTATTCCAGAAGGAATCCTCAGGCTTGAGACAGAGAGGAAGCCCCAAATAGGTAGAAGGAAACTCAAAAATGTTACAACCAAGAATCCTACCAATCCTAATTTTCCTTTAGGCTGGGGTGTTAATGAAGAACAGAGAGCTTTTATCCCAATTGATTTTTTGACCAGAGGCCGATTCATAGGTATTCAGAATAATTTTCATGTTTTTGGCTTCCAAGATGGTGGCTTCTCCCATGGTGATAGAGTCATCAACAAATTGTTCATGAGAGAAGACGGCATTGGAGAAAGAAGGTCTCAGGCCCTTAAGATTGCCTTCTTCCACATTTTTAAGGATGAATCTACCCAGACATTTGGCAAGAATAGTAAACAGGATGGGGGAGATGGGGTCTCCCTGTCTGAGACCTCTGGAGCTTTTGAAGAAATTAGACGGGGAGTCATTGACAATAACAGCAGAGGAGGAAGTTCCCATGAGTTGAGAATAGAGCTGAATAACTTTGTCACCAAAACCAAACGATTCCATAATCCTGAGGAGAAACTGTCAGTTTACTCTATCAAAATCTTTTGCCATGTCTAACTTAAGGAAGAATCCCTGTTTGCTCGCCACTGTCAGGGAGTGGATATTTTTGTGAACAGAGATGATGGAGTCCAATATCTGTCTTCCGGGAACAAAGCCATTCTATTGGATAGAGATAATCCTTGGGAGAACATCAAGCAGCTTGGAAGTCAAAACTTTGGAAAGGATCTTGTAAATAGAGTTGCAAAGACTGATGGGTCTAAACTTGTTGAGAGAATCAGCTCCGGGAGTCTTCGGGATAAGAACTATGAAAGTAGCATTCAGTTCCTTAAGAAGTCTTCTGGAGCCAAAGAATTCCTTAACACCATTGCAAATGTCCCCCTCCACTATGTGCCAGAATTTTTGGAAGAAAAACATGGGAAAGCCGTCTAGGCCAGGGGATTTATCACCCTGAAAGGAAAACACCGCCTTTCTGATTTCAAGATTATTAGGAATACGGGATGTTTAATTCTTTAAGTTCCCTATTATCTTTTTTACACTTAAGCTAACATTAGGTGCATAATAATTAATTCTTTTATTAATTATTATGTGAAAGCCTAGGTTTTCCCTTTTAGGGTTTCTTGACCTATTAGAGGTTATTTTTCTTTTCTTTTTATCATAATGTCATTACACATTTTGGTGAATATTGAGCTCTCCTCTTTTGAGCATATTTTTCCTGTGTTTTGTTCTTCAGATTATTTTTCTTCATTGCTTCTCCTTGTGACAAATTTTTTTATCTTGTAGAAGATCTTTAGGCTCTTGTGGTGTTGTGTTTCTCAACTCCAACATGGTATCAGAGCTCATATCTATAGCTATATGTCCCTATTTTTGAAATTTTTTGCATTGGAAGCAGATCTGCGGTTTCAGGTTTTTTTTGTGCTTAGGGATAGCTTTTTCTGATCACTTTGGGCCTAAATGGACCACACCATCGTGCTCAGAAGGCCCAAAAACCCCTATAGTCATATAAAATTTGTCTATTTTTTACTCCTGAGGATCTAGGTGAATTTTTTCTCCAAAACCAAGTCGTACGGCTCTGGCACGTAAATCGAGAAAAAATTGTCTTTTATGGCATGTAGACCGGATTTTTGATTTTTTTTTTTAAATCACAAAAAAATCAAAAAGTTCACAAAAAGGTGCAAAGACAATTTTTTTTTTCAACAAAAACTTTGTTTTTTTGGGGGTTACGTAGAGTACAGCACTGACAGTCCGGTCGTCGTACGGTGACCAGACCTGTCAATCCAACCCCCGCCGCTAGCAATGCCCTATGGCCACCACCGCTCCTCCCACCTCCCAGCCAGTAGCGCCAATAGCCACTGCTGCGCCACCCGCTCCGCTCAGCTCCGCCTGGCTCCGCTCAGCGCCGCCAGCACTCCTCCCGCCGCCCGCCACTCCTCCTCGTAGTGCCACCGAAGCACCACCTCCTCCTGGCTCCTCCACCGGACCTCCACCCTCTAGCCTTTTTTAGGGGGGGTTCATTTTTTGGTTATATATTGGGCATCCGGAGTCATTTTTTGGAAAACGAATAGGCATCGGAAAGCTGGTTCCAAGCCGGAGGTCATGGTGGTGGAATTTTTTTTTCGAATCTGTTGTTTAAATGTACTTTTTTCCAGGCAAAGTCGGGCCTCTTTTCTGCACTTTCGAGGCCGTAGAATGGGCAAACGGACTTCATTTTTTGAAAACGAATAGGTGTTAGAAATCTCTCAGCATGCTCTATTCAGATTTGTGATCTTTTTTCTCAGAATTTTCATCAGGTACATGAGATCTTAGTTTGAAGTTTTTTTGCTTTTGCACTACTTCCTTCTCATCAGTATGTACTAGGGTTTGGGTTTATCTATTGTGGGGGGTGTTTTTTTCTTGCTTTCTATCATTTATATCAGAAATCCAGCACACCAAAACCCTCCAAAACAAACAAACCCTTCTACATCTTCTGTCTATTCTGAAAGATCACATAATGAAAAAAAACCAACAAGCAATTGCAGGTGCAGGTACAGAGTTTTGTTTTCATGGTAGATCCTTCAGTTGAGTTGTTGACTTCACACAACTATCACACCTGGAAGCCCTGCATCATGAGGATTCTCAGGGCATGAGGGTTGTGGTCTTGTTTGGATGAGGTTCAGCCTGTATTACAGCATCCTTATGAGCTTCTTTAGCACAGGAACAAGATGGATGAGGCCATGGGTTTGCTCTCCTTGCATGTCTCTGATAGTCTTTTGTTTCACCTTGATGAGTTGCTCACCCCTCAAGCTATGTGGTTGAAGTTTGATTCTCTCTTTGGGAGGGTTAATGAGATTCAGGCATTACAGATTGAGGCAGAGTTGGTTTCTTTGTCCCCTGATTCTTTTCCCACCATTGAGGATTTTTTGAACAAGTTCAAGACTACCCGATCTGTTCTTCAAGGATGCGGCAAGATCAAGACAGACACAAAGTGCATTCATTTGATTTTTTCAAAACTTTGGGGTCATTTTAAGTTTTTTGCCTCTGCTTTCTACTCCACCATGGATGGCTTGTGTGCTCATTTCACCATGCCTACCTTTGATGTCTTTTGTGAGCATTTGTCTCGTGAGCAGTCTCATCTTTCTCAGTTGGATATGCTTTCAGGATCCAAGAACAAATCATTGGTTTCTTAGTCCTCTAAGGAGAAACAAAAGTAGAAACCAAAGTCGAAGAAGCCTTCTGCAGGTAGTGAGGATCCCTCCAAGCTTGCTCCTAAGTCTGAATCTAAACCAACATTTCCTCCCAAGAATGGGAAATCTTCATAGTCTGGTGAGTCTTCCTCCAAGACTAAGAAGAAATCAGGAGATACTTGTAGTTTTTGTGGCAAGGAAGGACATCCCATTTCCAGGTGTTGGAAACATTTAGAGGCTTTAGAGGAAGCCATGTAGCAGCATCACATCTCCTCACCTCAAGCATCTTCTCCTTTCATAGGGAAAGGTCATGCTCTCATTGCTTGAGCTTTGACCTATGGGTCCACATGGATACTTGATTCTGGTGCTTCTCACCATATGACTCACAATCAGTAGTTGGTTACTTCTCTTGCCTCGTGTGGTACTTCACAGATTGCAATGGGTGACTCGGTTCAGCTTTCAGTCTTGGGTTCAGGTTCTATCTCATTGGATGGGGGTACTCTGCAGGATGTTTTGGTTGTTCCTAGCATCTCGACGAACCTCCTGTCCATTTATCAGATTTGTCACTCTAGCTCTGGTAAGACAGTTGAGTTCTCACCACATGATGTGGTTATTCGGGACCTCCATGATTTTGATTTAGTTGTTGCTACTAGGAGTGTTGATACTACTTCTCGTCTATATAGATTTAATGGATTTGAGCCCTCTATGGGTGCTAGTTCATCTCTTATAGCACATGTAGATTTAGTGAGTAAGCTTTGGCATGAGCGCTTGGGCCATGTCAATTATAGATATCTTCAACAGATGAGTACATGGGCACTTGTTCTTAGGCTCCCATAGATTTTCTGCACTGATGGTGTTTGTCATGGTTGTGTGTTTGGCAAGCATCATAGAGATCCCTTTCCAAAGGGAAGAGCCCCTCATATTTTCACACCCTTGGAGTTGATTCATAGTGATCTCATGTCATTTCCCACTCCTTCTTTTTCTAGGGCCAAGTATGTGCTCACTTTTATTAATGACTTCTCCAGACGCACATGGGTGTACTTTCTTAAGTACAAATCTAATGTCTTTGATTCATTTCGAATCTTCAAGACATTTTTTGAGAAGAAGTCAGGTTGTTCTATTCAACGGATACGTACAGATAATGGGGGGGAGTATGTGAATCGGGCTTTTAGATATTTTTGCACTGAGCATGGTTTGCAGCATCAGTTTACTAGTCCCTACACCCCTCAGCAAAATGGTGTCGCTGAGCGCAAGAATGGAACTTTACGAGAGATGGTGAATTGTATGATTCAGTCCAGGTCCATGGATTCATCTTTTTGGGCTGAAGCAGTCAATTGTGCCAACTATATTTAGAATTGGATGCCTCACAAGGCTATTCGACATATGACTCCTGAGGAGGCTTGGTCTCATAACAAGCCTGATGTTTCTTTTTTCCGAGTGCTTGGCAGTGAGGCATGGGCTTTTATTCCTGATGCTCAGAGGAAAGCCAAGGAGCAAAAGAGATGACCTCTCATTTTTGGGGGCTACTGTGAGGATGTTAAGGCATATAGATTGTTTGATCTTGATTCCAGAGAGGTCCTGTTTTGACGGGATGTTCAGTTTGATGAGCGCCTTCCCACAGTGGATACCCCAAATCCAGTGTCTACTCCTCTGCCTACTCCTTCCACTACATCTCTTCAGGATCTTTTTGAGGATGATTCTGATGATGGCACTGATGATCCACCATCCCCACCTCCACATGCTCCACCTCAAATGCCCAAGTGGGCTCACTTTACTGTTGAGGTGGTAGGTTCTCTGGCCGGTGATCCTTCAGATACTCGTCTAACTCGTTCTCATACTGTGGGTTCTAGTCTTTTGATTTATGCTATTTCAGATGATCCTCATAATTTTTTAGAGGCTACTGGTCATCCTAAGTGGGATTGTGCTATTGAGGAGGAGTATTCTTCTTTGATGAGGAATCATACTTGGGATCTTTGTCCTCTTCCTAAGGGCATAAATATGGTTAGGTGTCGTTGTTTGTATCGCACCAAGTATGTTGCTGATGGTTCCATTGATAAGTACAAAGCATGTTTTGTTGTGAAGGATTTCTCACAGGTTGAGGGTATTGATTACTCTGAAACTTTTCCCCTTTCGCCAAGATGAACTCCATTCGCTTTGTACTATCTCTTGCAGCTTCTCATGGATGGCCTATTTTTCAAATGGATGTGAAGAGTGCCTTCTTGCATGCGGACCTACAGGAGAAAATCTACATGGAGCAGCCTCGAGGATTTGTGCAGGACAGTTCTTTGGTTTGCAGACTTTGGCATTCATTGTATGGTCTCAAATAGGCCCCTCGAGCTTGGTATGAGAAAATGGATTCTTTCTTGCTCTCCAATGGGATCACCCGCAGTCATTTCGATCACACATTATACATTCAGCTTCTTGAGGGTGAGATCTTGATTCTTGTGCTATATGTTGATGATCTCCTTATCACTAGTAGCTCATCCTTTATAATTCAGCATACTCAGCGAGACTTGATGGATCAGTTTGAGATGACAGATCTTGGTCTTCTGCACTATTTCCTTTGTCTTTTGGTGATTCAATCTTCTGATGGGATCTACATTTACCAGTAGAAGTATGCTCTTGACATGCTTCGGTGCTTTGGCATGCTTGATTGCAAGCCTTCTCCCACTCCATTTTAGTCGAGGGTTATTTTGATCACCACCTGCCCCACTCCTTCAGTAGCTTCTACACTTTACAGGCAGTTGGTTGGCAATTTGTTGTACCTGACACACACCGGTCCTGATATTTCCATTGTGGTTGGCCTTGTCTCTCGATTCTCCCATGATCCTCATGAGAGTCATTAGCAAGCAACCAAACATATTTTGTGATACATTCAAGGCTCTAGTTCTTGTGGCATTCACTATAAATCAAGGGACCCTCACATTGTTGGCTACACTAACTCAGATTGGGCTGGTGATGTCACTGATCAGAAGTCTACTTTTGGCTTTGTTTTCTATCTTGGCTCTGGTCCTATCACATGGTCTTGCAAGAAGCAGACTGCTCATGCATTATCATCTACAGAGGCTGAGTATCGTGATGTCATGCTCGCTAGTCAGGAGATCTTATGGCTTCGACAATTGATGATTGAGTTTGGTTTTCCTCCTGATAGTCCCACTGTTCTTTGGTGTGACAATTAGAGTGCTATTCATATTTCCCGCAACCCAGTAGAGCATCAACGGATGAAGCACATTGTGATAGTTCTGATACTTAATATAAGTACAGATCCAATAACCAACAAGATGAGAGGGGGGGGTGAATCATACAAACTTAATTTTCCATAAAAACATTAGATTCAACCTCAGTAACATATACTTCAGTAATATAACCAAAATTGTTAAACATGCAAACTCAAAAGCATATAAACATCATAAACCTCATAACACCAGATTTAACGTGGAAACCCAAATAGGGAAAAACCATTGTGGGATTTCGGACCCACTAAGAAATATACTCTTCTAGAGTATGCTCGGTTAAAAGCAAATCCTGTTAAAGATTACAAACACATTGCTAGATGTGACCCGGTTAAGAGATTTCCCTCAGATCTGTTAGGATCTTCACCTTGTTAGAAGTGACCTTGTTAAAGGATTTCAAACACTCAATCAGAATGTCACCTTGCTAGAGGGTTTTATAAATAAGACTGTTAAGTCCATTCAGTTAAGAGATTTTCTATCACTTTCACAAAATAATAGTAATAAAAATCTATTTGCAACTTCACATCTAAAATGCTAAAGCAGATTCTTATTTGTTCAATACAATCTAGACATAGAACTAATCTTGTCCATCTGTTGGGCTTCTATACTCTGTTATTCAAACAGGTCTTCAAGCTTTTGTGCTCGGTAATCACTATGTAGCATCCCTGTGCATACACTTGCCCACATACATTGGTTATCAACAGTTTCTTATTTATAAACAATTAGCTAACCGCTTAATCTCCTTGATCACATTTCCCATGATCAATCATAGCCATCAGATCTTCTGTCTTGTCCAGGTTCAATGCATCTTTCAATCTGAAAATGTTTTACCCTGCCTTGGAACTTGCATACATTTATTGGAACTTGTGCTAGGGTATTGCGGTTCAATCTGTGCTATAGATCTTCATGTCGACTTTCCTTTGCCATAGATTCATTAACAAACTTCATGCACGGAATACCAATCATTTAATCAGTTCCAGAGCATCAGCTTCCTTCATTAAATAACGCATGTAAACATTTAATGCATTTTGTTATAGCTCGGTTACAACTCGATAACAACTCGGTGAATACTAAACTTCACTCGGTAGACATTCTGCCTTCATTAACCGATATCAATAACCTTTGGGTTTCCCGACTACGTTCCTTAGGGTTTACCGACTAGGTTCTTTGCTTGGTAACATAGTATAGTATTAACCTTACAATTTACAACATATGTATGATGTCAAAACAATCTAAACATCATGATCTCATCATTGTCTGACTCAGTAATAGTTCCCCATTGAATACCTTATTCATCATAATCTTTCTGTGTCTTTTACCGACATCTTTATATTCTTCAAATCATACTTCTCAAGATATGGCAACATCATACTGAATTAGAAAATCAATTTCTTAACATCAATGACAAAATAATAATATCAAGACAGTAAACATCCTTAATCAGTTATATCCATAATCATCAACAACCTTCTCAATTTCCTTATTAAAATGCCAACAATCTCCCCCTTGGGCATTGATGGCAAAACCAATTGATTTGACCTTAAAAGATTTGGATTGGTGTGATTCTGAAATGCTGAAATGCTCTCCCCCATACATTAGACTTCACCTCTTCTCTTCAGTCTTCTTTCCAATTTGTAGTCTTCTCTCAGTCTTCTCCCTCGATATTAGTCTTCTCCCCCTTTGACAACAATGCCAAAAAGTAAAGAACTAAAGCATAATTTCTTTCTGTATGAAGTGATTTCCTTCTTTTGTGTGTCAATTCAATCTCAGTCAGAGTATTTTGTCTTCAATTCCTATTCCCTATAATATTTCCTGTACACCTTTAGAAAACATCCTAAAGGGTGTAAATCAGCATCAACTCCTAAAAGATATTTGATGGAGTCATCGGATTGATGCTTTCATCGAACTCGATCAATGAATAGAAGATAGGAGTAGGACCCCTAACTTACTTCTGAGATATTCAAAAGTGTCCCTTGGTAGTGGCTTGGTGAAGATATCTACTATTTGTTCCTTTGTGCTAACATACTCCAACACCACTTTCTTCTCTTGAGCTTCTTCTCTAAGATAATGATATTTGATAGAGATGTGCTTTGTCTTAGAGTGCATAATAGGATTCTTTGAAATGTTAATGGCACTAGTATTGTCACAGAATATAGTTACTAGCTCAGTAACTTTCTCATTTATACCTTCCAATAGTTGTTTGATTTCATGCAATGTTGGTACAATTCAATGCTGCAACAACGTATTCAACTTCTATTGTTGACTGTGAAACACATCCTTGTTTCTTGCTAAGCCAACTCACTAGTCTTTCTCCTAAAAAGAAAGCTCCTCCACTTGTGCTTTTTCTGTCATCAATGTTGCCTACTACATGTGTTATGTCTGGTCTGCTGTGAACAACATATTGTAGCTTTCCAATCATGGATTGGTAAAGTGTCTCATCAACAAATGCAGATTCATCATTCTTTGATAATTTACAGTTGGTAGTCATAGGAGTGCTTACTGGTTTTGAATCCTTCATTCCAAATTTCTTCAAGATTTCCTTTATGTACTTGGATTGAGTAATAAAAATCTCATTTTTCATTTGCAGTATCTGTAAACCTATAAAATACTTTATCTCACTGACTAATGACATCTCAAATTCTTTGTTCATTTCATTTCCAAAGTTCTTGCATAAAGAGTCATTTCCACAAAATATAATATCATCAACAAATATGGCTGAGATCAATATTCCATTTTCATCATTCTTCATGTACATATTGTTGTTCTCACTTGTCCTTATAAAACCAATCTTAATCAAATAAGAGTGCAATCTTTCATACCATGCTCTAGGTGCTTGTTTCAAACCATATAATGCTTTGTTCAATTTACATACCTGATCT